>NC_040085.1:32593132-33218132 GCF_003369695.1 Bos indicus x Bos taurus | reverse complement strand
TCCAAGGGATTCTGCAAGCAAGAATACTGGAGTGGGTTGCCATGCCCTCCCACAGGGGCTTTTCCCAACCCAGAAATCAAATCAGCATCTCTTACATCTCCTGCACTGACAGGTGGATTCTTTACCACTAGTGCCACCTGGGAAGACCATATGCTTATTAGTGGAACATATCAAGTCAAAAAAGAAATCTATGCAAGGTCAACTGATTTTCTCAAAAGATGCCAGATAACTCACAGGTATTATTTCACAACCTCAGGAGTTCTCCAGGTGAATTTGAAACTGGTCCTCAAACATAGAGGGAGAGAAAAGACCAAAGAAAGAAGACTGCACCAGATTGGCAGGTGGTAGGTTTAATAAGCAAGGGAACTTACACATGAGGCTTATCTTGAGTGGCAGCAAGATGAGTAGATATCTGCACTCACCTTCAGAATTTTAAGTTTATATAGAGGCCTTACTTGGGTTCAGTCATGTATACTGTCAAGATGGTCTCAACACCACCTTATTATCTCAGGGTGGTTGAGATATGTATTATCAAAGTATCAGTGCTAAACTTTCTGATTTTCATAATTATCTTATGATTTTAAAAGAAACCTATACAACATATTATAAGAAATAAAAAGTTGTAAAGACATAGCTATAAAGCAAATATATCAAAATGAAAAATTGGTGAATTGGTAAAGGATATACTGAAAAGCTTTATGTATTATTATTATTATATTTTGTAAGTTCAAAATTATTTTAAAATAAAAATTAAAAAAAAACAATAACCATATTTTAGGTATCACAAAACCCAGGATATTTCAACAACTGAGAGGGAAATCTTAAGGAAAGTCAATTTGTGAAAAAAAAAAAAAAAATCAAAATCAAAACTTAAAAAAAAATTAATGTAAGGAAATAGCGGGCTTTTCTCACCTTAACAAAATATGAGTAAAAATATGAACATAAGCCTCATGAAAAAGGAAACATTATATGAAAATAATTTTTCTTTTACATTCCAAAGGGTTGAGCAACAATCTATATGTGGATAGATAAAGATAATCAATGAGTGTAGCCAAAAGACATAGATTTTTTTTGTGTGTCAAAATAGTCTGTTAAATTTTTAACCTTTGAAAAAAATGTTTGTATGTGGAACACTCTCAAATTACAGTTTATCCCACTACATTGTGTTAGAATAATACCTCATAATATATAATTAAATTAAAAGATACACACTTTACTAATTAACCTCAATACCCAGCTGTTCTCTAAAATGGTTTGGAGTTCGTGCACAGAAATTAGTGTTCTGATGCATTTATACATACTTATGGTAATCTTACTTGTTACAATCAAATATTTTAATCATGTGAGTGCTCATATTTATTAACCAAAACACATGAGCTTGGGCATAGTATATAAAAAGAAAGTTTCTTAAAATTATGGGATAGAAATGGGATAAAAGAAAATGTTCCTTTCATCCTCTGTGTTAAATAATATTATACTTAAATTTAGTTGTGCCTTCAGTTCAGTTCAGTTCTCAGTCGTGTCTGACTCTTTGAGACCCCATGGACTGCCACACGCCAGGCTTCCTTGTCCATCACCAACTCCCAGAGCTTGCTCAAGCTCATGTGCATTGAGTCAGTGATACCATCCAACCATCTCATCCTCTGTCATCCCCTTCTCCTGCCTTCAATTTTTCCTAGCGTCAGGGTCTTTTCCAATGAGTTAGTTCTTCACATCAGTTGGCCAAACTATTGGAGCTTTAGCTTCAGCATCAGTGCTTCCAATAAATATTCAGGACTGATTCCCTTTAGGATTGACTGGTTTGTTGATCCCCTTGCAGTCCAAGAGACTCAAGAGTCTTCAACACCACAGTTCAAAAGCATCGATTCTTCGGTGCTCAGCTTTCTTTATAGTCCAACTGTCACATCCATACATGGAAAAATCATAGCTTTAACTATATGGACTATTGTTGACAAAGCAATGTCTCTGATTTTTATTATGCTGTCTAGGTTTTTCATAGTTTTTCTTCCAAGAAGCAAGCGTCTTTTAATTTCATGGCTGCAGTCACCATCTGCAGTGATTTTGGAGACCAAAAAAATAAAGTCTGTCACTGCTTCCATTGTTTCCCCATCTATTTGCCATGAAGTGATGGGACCAGATGCCATGATCATAGTTTTTTGAATGTTGAGTTTTAAACCAGCTTTTTCACTCTCCTCTTTCACTTTCATCAAGAGGCTCTTTAGTTCCTCTTCACTTTCTGCCATAAGAGTGGTGTCAACTGAATATCTGAGGTTATTGATATTTCTTCCAGAAATCTTGATTTCAGCTTGTGCTTCATCTAGTCCAGCATTTCACATGATGTGCTCTGCATATAAGTTAAATAAGCAGGGTGACAATATACAGCCGTTACATACTCCTTTCCCAAATTTGAAGCTGTCTGTTGTTCCATGTCTGGTTCTAAATGTTGCTTCTTGACCTGCATACAGATTTCTCAGGAGGAAGGTAAGATGGTCTGGTATTTCCATCTCTTTAAAGATCTCTGACTGGTACTTAGAAAATTAATGAAGTTAGATATATGAAATACAGTTCAAGGTCCTTTAACAAGGAAGCAGAGAAAACAAAAATGTACACACATCTCCAACTTCTGTTTAATGCTCCCTTATCTATATCTTGCAATGGCAAAGTAAAATGGCAGTGTTAGTCCCTCAGGGGTGTCCAACTCTTTGTGATGCCATGGACTATAACCTCCCAGGTTCTCTGTCCATGGAATTCTCCAGGCAAGAGTACTGGAGTGGGGTGCCATTCCCTTCTCCAGGGGATCTTCCTGACCCAGGGATTGAATCCAGGTGTCCTGCACTGCAGGCAGATTCTTTACCATCTGAGCCACAAGGGAAGCCCATCTATAACATACTTACTGTTCACTGAAGTTAAAAATCCTATAGACAAAATTCTAACAGATATAGAAATACTTTATAAATTATTTATGAGTCTATGTTTTTGCTGTGTTTCACTGAAGTAATTTTTAATCTGGTGAAACATTTACAATAAGAATATCTTGTATTAAAAATCAGGGAAATAATTTTTACACTTTTATTACAATAACATAAAAAATTAAAATGCATTAAATCTCATACTAAAATATTTACATTTCAGATCATCAAATTTACATTTTCTTAATACACCCCTAGAGTCATGGAGCACGAGCAGAGAAACATTTAATACAGAGAAACATTTTCTATTTGAAAAGCCTACTCTTAATGTGTTATTATTAAGAGACTGAGGACAGAGCACTAAATGACCTTGAGACCAGTGAAATTTACTATGAGCTGGTATTAACAGATCTACCAAATAACAAGACTGCGTGGAGATGGTAGAAAAACACAGAATATGGTGAAAACAATGCATTTGTAAACATGCTCAAAAGCATGCGAGTTTGCCTACCTCTTCAGCAGTGCTGCTTCTCCATCAATTCACACCAATGGCCTCTATGTTTCTTATAATAAACTAAAGTAAAACAGAATGACTGATTCACAAATGTGACAGTACAGTATGTTGGCTGAAGCCAGAAATGGATGACTGCCTCCCTTAAAGGGCAGACCAGAAGGACTTGATTATAGATTTATGTGAAAGAAAAGTTGGCCTTATGTGGATTTACAGTAACTCTTGGGGAATGGTATCAGGTTAGTTAGTGGGCCAAAAACCTGAAAGGACCAAAATTGTAAGATTGGGGACAAGAAAGCCTAGGAAAGAAGTATGTGGATCCATATATGGAAGAGTGCACAAACATGTGTGTCTTTATAACTCATATAATGCCAACCATAGAAGATACACTTCAGAGAACAGAGAATGACCTGTCATGATGATATCAGACAGATACTGTCAACAGGCACTCCAGTGATTTCACTGTGGGCCCATGAAAGGAGGATTATGTTTGTAAAAATGGTAGCTGCTGGTGAGTTAATAGCATAGATTTCCTCTTACTATGTTGATCCAGCTATTGATCCTACTGAATAAAAATCTGGCAATAGCTAAGACTGATTTTGAGTCCCTTTTATAGCACCATTCTTCAGGGGGGATCATCCAGCTATCTGGTGACAAGTCAATTACATTATATATTTTCAATCTTGAAAGGGTCAGTGAAACTCCCTCATGAGAATTGATAAATACTCCAGATGTGATACTCTG
Organism: Bos indicus x Bos taurus; assembly: GCF_003369695.1. Classification (NCBI taxonomy): domain Eukaryota; kingdom Metazoa; phylum Chordata; class Mammalia; order Artiodactyla; family Bovidae; genus Bos; species Bos indicus x Bos taurus. The sequence continues at coordinate 33,213,968 of NC_040085.1, read as the reverse complement.
GATCACTCAACAATACAAATGGCCTTATGTGGATTTATAGTAACTCTTGGGGAATGGTATCAGGTTGGTTCAAATCCGATCAGTCGCTCAGTCATGTCCGACTCTTTGCCACCCCATGAATCGCAGCACGCCAGGCCTCCCTGTCCATCACCAACTCCCGGACTTCACTCAGACTCACGTCCATTGAGACAGTGATGCCATCCAGCCATCTCATCATCTGTCGTCCCCTTCTCCTCCTGCCCCCAATCCCTCCCAGCATCAGAGTCTTTGCCAATGAGTCAACTCTTCACATGAGGTGGCCAAACTACTGGAGTTTCAGCTTCAGCATCATTCCTTCCAAAGGATTCCCAGGGCTGATCTCCTTCAGAGTGGACTGGTTGGATCTCCCTGCAGTCCCAGGGACTCTCAAGAGTCTTCTCCAACACCACAGTTCAAAAGCATCAATTCTTCAGCGCTCAGCCTTCTTCACAGTCCAACTCTCACATCCATACATGACCATAGGAAAAACCATAGCCTGGTTTTTCCAGGCTATGGAAAACTTTGTTTCCATAGACCAAACTTTGTTGGCAAAGTAATGTCTCTGCTTTTGAATATGCTGTCTAGGTTGGTCATAACTTTCCTTCCAAGGAGTAAGCGTCTTTTAATTTCATGGCTGCAATCACCATCTGCAGTGATTTTGGAGACCCCAAAAATAAAGTCTGACACTGTTTCCACTGTTTCCCCATCTATTTCCCATAAAGTGGTGGGACTGGATGCCATGATCTTCGTTTTCTGAATGTTGAGTTTTAAGCCAACTTTTTCACTCTCCACTTTCACTTTCATCAAGAGGCTTTTGAGTTCCTCTTCACTTTCTTCCATAAGGTTGGTGTCATCTGCATATCTGAAGTTATTGATAATTCTCCTGGCAATCTTGATTCCAGTTTGTGTTTCTTCCAGTCCAGCGTTTCTCATGATGTACTCTGCATATAAGTTAAATAAGCAGGGTGACAATATACAGCCTTGATGTACTCCTTTTCCTATTTGGAACCAGTCTGTTGTTACATGTCCCGTTCTAACTGCTGCTTTCTGACCTGCATACAAATTTCTCAAGAGGCAGATCAGGTGGTCTGGTATTCCCATCTCTTTCAGAATTTTCCACAGTTTATTGTGATCCACACAGTCAAAGGCTTTGGCATAGTCAATAAAGCAGAAATAGATGTTTTTCTGGAACTCTCTTGCTTTTTCTATGATCCAGCGGATGTTGGCAATTTGATCTCTGGTTCCTCTGCCTTTTCTAAAACCAGCTTGAACATCTGGAGGTTCATGGTTCACAAATTGCTGAAGCCTGGCTTGGATAATTTTGAGCATTACTTTTTTAGCATGTGAGATGAGTGCAATTGTGTGGTAGTTTGAGCATTCTTTGGCATTGCCTTTCTTTGGGATTGGAATGAAAACTGACCTTTTCCAATCCTGTGGCCACTGCTGAGTTTTCCAAATTTGCTGGCATATTGAGTGCAGCACTTTCACAGCATCATCTTTCAGGATTTGAAATAGCTCAACTGGAATTCCATCACCTCCACTAGCTTTGTTCGTAGTGATGCTTTCTAAGGCCCATTTGACTTCACATTCCAGGATGTCTGGCTCTAGGTCAGTGATCACACCATCGTGATTATCTGGGTCGTGAAGATCTTTTTTGTACAGTTCTTCTGTGTTTTCTTGCCATCTCTTCTTAACATCTTCTGCTTCTGTTAGGTCCATACCATTTCTGCCCTTTATCGAGCTCATCTTTGCATGAAATGTTCCTTTGGTATCTCTGATTTTCTTGAAGAGATCCCAATCTTTCCCATTCTGTTGTTTTCCTCTATTTCTTTGCATTGATTGCTGAAGAAGGCTTTTTTATCTCTTCTTGCTATTCTTTGGAACTCTGCATTCAGATGCTTATATTTTTCCTTTGCTCCTTTGCTTTTCACTTCTCTTCTTTTCACAGCCTTTGTAAGGCCTCCCCAGACAGCCATTTTGCTTTTTTGCATTTCTTTTCTATGGGAATGGTCTTGATCCTTGTGTCCTGTACAATGTCATGAACCTCATTCCATAGTTCATCAGGCACTCTATCTATCAGATCTAGGCCCTTAAATCTATTTCTCACTTTCACTGTATAATCATAAGGGATTTGATTTAGGTCATACCTGAATGGTCTAGTGGTTTTCCCTCCTTTCTTCAATTTAAGTCTGAATTTGGCAATAAGGAGTTCATGGTCTGAGCCACAGTCAGCTCCCGGTATTGTTTTTGCTGACTGTATAGAGCTTCTCCATCTTTGGCTGCAAAGAATATAATCAATCTGATTTCGGTGTTGACCATCTGGTGATGTCCATGTGTAGAGTCTTCTCTTGTGTTTTTGGAAGAGGGTGTTTGTTATGACCAGTGCATTTTCTTGGTAAAACTCTATTAGTCTTTGCCCTGCTTCATTCTGTATTCCAAGGCCAAATTTGCATGTTACTCCAGGTGTTTCTTGACTTCCTACTTTTGCATTCCAGTCCCCTATAATGAAAAGGACATCTTTTTTGGGTGTTAGTTCTAAAAGGTCTTGTAGGTCTTCATAGAACTGTTCATCTTCAGCTTCTTCAGCGTTTCTGGTTGGGGCATAGATTTGGATTACTGTGATGTTGAACGGTTTGCCTTGGAAACGAACAGAGATCATTCTGTTGTTTTTGAGATTGCATCCAAGTACTGCATTTCGGACTCTTTTGTTGACCATGATGGCCACTCCATTTCTTCTGAGGGATTCCTGCCCGCAGTAGTAGATATAATGGTCATCTGAGTTAAATTCACCCATTCCAGTCCATTTCAGTTTGCTGATTCCTAGAATGTCAACATTCACTCTTGCTATCTCTTGTTTGACCACTTCCAATTTGCCTTGATTCATGGACCTGACATTCCAGGTTCCTATGCAATATTGCTCTTTACAGCATCGGACCTTGCTTCTATCACCAGTCACATCCACAGCTGGGTATTGTTTTTGCTTTGGCTCCATCCCTTCATTCTTTCTGGAGTTATTTCTCCACTGACCTCCAGTAGCATATTGGGCACCTACTGACTTGGGGAGTTTCTCTTTCAGTACCTTGTCATTTTGCCTTTTCATACTGTTCATGGGGTTCTCAAGGCAAGAATACTGAAGTGGTTTGCCATTCCCTTCTCCAGTGGACCACATTCTGTCAAATCTCTCCACCATGACCCACCCGTCTTGGGTTGACCCACGGGCATGGCTTAGTTTCATTGAGTTAGACAAGGCTGTGGTCCTAGTGTGATTAGATTGACTAGTTTTCTGTGAGTATGGTTTCAGTGTTTGCCCTCTGATGCCCTCTTGCAACACCTACCATCTTACTTGGGTTTCGTTAGTGGGCTAAAAACCTGAAAGGACCAAAATTGTTAGATTGGGGACAAGAAAGTCTAGGAAATAAGTATGTGGGCCATATATGGAAGAGTGCACAAACATGTGTATCTTTTTAACTCAACCAAAGATCAGCTGGCTAAAGGTAATAAACTCTAGAATGAAGTCTGAAATAGGGAGATGGCAAGTAATAATTATGGCCCAAGTACCATTTGTAGCTCAACCTTATAATTCTCTATATCCTTTTAAAATACACTGCAAATAGCTAGAACAATTGCAAATACCTTGAACAATTAGACCTACAACTTCCTCTTCCTTAGAAGGAGAAGTGAGGGCAACCTATTCTTATTCTACAAACCATAACGGGGCATCAGTGAAGTATGGGAGAGGATCTGAGTAGATTTTATCACATCAAATTCTCATGTCTCCTTTGCCTTGCTTGGCTTTACCTGCTTCCTGATTCCTCAACCATTTGTTTAATGGAGTGCACTAACTCCATTGCTCTGACCTCATCTCTCAATATTCCTAAACATTGCAAGGTTTCCCAGAGTGAGGGCCAGGCTCTGACAAAGTATCAATTACCCCAGCAGAGGAGGAGCTCCAACAACTATGGCACCGGGAGCCTAGACTGATCCCACCCACAGAGATTTTGTCTTGTACCACAAATTCCAGAATCAAATGAAGTGCCATGCCGAAGGTTATGATTCTGGATTCCTTAGCAGCTATCAGGGAGGTGCAGGCAATACAATCTGGAAAGGTGAGGGAATGAACACCCTTTGGGCAGATTTTGACCCATGAGAGTCAGTATATGTGAAGGAGCCATGGAATGAATTCCTCATATTTGCTCTCCAGAGGTTATTTTGAAGCACAGTAGCTCCAGATGGCCTATCCAGAGATTTTGCATGACTGAGAACATAGTTGTATTTATAAAACTGTAGCCACTTTAGTAATATACCAGCATTTGATTTTCTCTTATGCCTCATTTCTTTTTTCTTCCACAATTGTTTTTCTGTGTTTGTACTCCTCAATAAAACATCATTGCATTGGCCCTGTTTTTGAGAACCAAAGCTAAGACACATTAGGATAAAATAATATTTCTCTATTCTACACTTCCAAGAAATTTTGTAGGCAAAAATGAAGTGGCCGTCCTACTATAGCTTTAGGATTACAGATTATTCTATTTATATTCTATTTATCTATTGCTACAGAACAAAAAATTCAAAACTTAATGGCTTAAAGAATGAATTACTATTACTCATAGGTCTAAAAGTTGACTGAATTCAACTGGTAGATTATCTCTTGGGGTTTCTCTTGTAGTCACAGTCAAATATCAGTTGGGGCTATGGCCATCTGAAGGCTTGACTGGAATAAACATATAAAATGGCTCATATAAGTGGTTGGTAGTTGCTGACTGTCAGGAGTTCCACTGGGGTTGTCTAATAGAGTGTCCACACATGACCTCCAGTGGCTTTGAAATTCTGTTTGGTAATCTGGTATCCAGAGGGAGCATCATATGAGTGAAAGTACCAAGAGGAAAGAATTTTCCATATCAATAAAGTGACTCACTGGAAATGGATACATTATCTCTCTGTCATACTGCATTCTGCTCCAGTGACATTATTAACGTCTAGCATTTTGTTCTTCAGGCACTCAATCCTGTCCAACTCTTTCTGACCCCATGGACTGCAGCACCCCAGGTTTCCCTGTCCTTCACCATCTCCCAGAGCTTGCTCAAACCCATGTCCATTAGTTGGTGTTGCCATCCAACCATCTCATTCTGTGACCTCCCTTTCTCCCCCTACCTTCAATCTTTCCCAGCATCAGGGTCTTTTCCAATGAGCCAGCTCTTCACATCAGGTGGCCAAAGTATTGGAGCTTCAGCATCAGTCCTTCCAATGAATATTCAGGGTTGATTTCCTTTAGGATTGGCTGGTTTGATTTCCTTGCTGTGCAAGGGACTCTCAAGAGTCTTCTCCAACACCACAGTGCAAAAGCATCAATTCTTCAATGCTCAGCCTTCTTTATGGTCCAAATCTCACATCCCTACATGACTACTGGAAAAACCATAGCTTTGACTATACAGACATTTGTTGGCAAAGTAATGTCTCTGCTTTTTAATACACTGTTTAGATTTGTCATAGCTTTCTGCTTTCCTCCAAAGGAGTAAGCATCTTCTAATATCATGGCTGCAGTCACTGTTCACAGTGATTTTGGAGCCCCTCAAAATAAAGTCACTGTTTCCATTTCTATTTGCCTAGCATAGACATGAGCAAAAGAGGAGAGCAGATGTAAAGCCATAAGTGAGGCGCTCCTTCTGCTGCAGACATTTACGATAAGAGAGGACATTTCCTCTCCTTAAACATACACTTTTTCATAGACAAAAAAAAAAAAAAAAAGTCCTATTTCTTACCACATAGTTCTTCTATTTTGGTAATTCTCAACTTTAAATATATTTCTTGGCATTAAGGGCACTATCTAGATTATTACAATACTATATTTTTTTTACCATATGATTTTAAAGATTTAAAGATTTTGCTTGAGCATACCTCATGAGTTTTCACCTTCAATAGTTAAAGATGTACTGGCACCAAGTACATTGAAAGATTGGGACACAGGGTACAATCATAAAGCATTGAAAATTTTTCTCTTGACAAATTTTGTAAACCATTCTTTTGGACTCACTCATTAACCCTGAAAGAAAATTAGGCAGTCTTCAATTCTTACATCTTAGAAAATGAAAATTCCTCTAACCATTTTGGTCCCCATTCAGTCAGTATCATGCAAGAATTTAGACTATCTAGCCCAGTGTGAAAACCATACTTCCAAACTTCATTCACAATTAATATTTCTCTCCTTTCATATGGGCTTGTGGAAGCCAACATTTAGAAAAGATCACAGAGATCTCTTTTTCCTCTCTTAGAATCCTCTTCTCTCTTTCCTCAGTTTTCTAACCTGAGTTTTTGAACCCTCCAGCATGGGGGTTTCCTAGGTAGCTCAAATGGTAAAGAATCTACCTGCAATGTGGGAGACCTGGGTTCGATCCCTAGGTTGGGAAGATCCCCTGGAGAAGGGCATGGGAACCCACTCAAGTATTTGTGCCTAGATAATCCCATAGATTTCCAGATGTTCAAGCTGGTTTTAGAAAAGGCAGAGGAACCAGAGATCAAATTGCCAATATCTGCTGGATCATCAAAAAAGCAAGAGAGTTCCAGAAAAATATCTATTTCTGCTTTATTGACTATGCCGAAGCCTTTGACTGTGTGGATCACAATAAACTGTGGAAAATTCTGAAAGAGATGGGAATCCCAGACCACCTGACCTGCCTCTTGAGAAACCTGTATGCAGGTCAGGAAGCAACAGTTAGAACTGGACATGGAACAACAGACTGGTTCCAAATAGGGAAAGGAGTATGTCAAGGCTGTATATTGTCACCCTGCTTATTTAACTTCTATGCAGAGTACATCATGAGAAACACTGGGCTGAAAGAGGCACAAGTGGGAATCAAGATTGCCAGGGGAAATATCAATAACCTCAGATGCAGATGACAGCACCCTTATGGCAGAAAGTGAAGAAGAAGTAAAGAGCCTCTTGATGAAAGTGAAAGAGGAGAGTGAAAAAGTTGGCTTAAAGCTCAACATTCAGAAAACTAAGATCATGGATCTGGTCCCATCACTTCATGGCAAATAGATTGGGGAACAGTGGAAACAGTGGCTGATTTTATCTTTCTGGGTTCCAAAGTCACTGCAGATGGTGATTGCAGCCATGAAATTAGAAGATGCTTGCTCCTTGGAAGGAAAGTTATGACCAATATAGACAGCATATTTAAAAGCAGAGACATTACTTTGCCAACAATGGTCCGTCTAGTCGAAGCTATGGTTTTTCCAGCAGTCATGTACGGATGTGAGAGTTGGACTATAAAGAAAGCTGAGCACCAAAGAATTGATGCTTTTGAACTATGGTGTTGGAGAAGACTCTTGAGAGTTCCTTGGATTGCAAGGAGATCCATCCAGTCCATTCTAAAGGAGATCAGTCCTGAGTGTTCATTTGAGGGACTGATTTTAAAGCTGAAACTCCAATACTTTGGCCACCTCATGAGAAGAGTTGACTCATTGGAAAAGACCCTGATGCTGGGAGGGACTGGGGGCAGGAGGAGAAGGGGACTACAGAGGATGAGATGGTTGGATGGCATCACCGACACAATGGACATGAGTTTGTGTGGACTCCAGGTGTTGGTGATGGACAGGGAGGCCTGGGGTACTGCCGTTCATGTGGTTGCAAAAAATCGGACCCGACTGAGCAACTGAATGAATCCCATAGACAGAGGAGCCTGGTGGGCTACAGTCCATGGAGTCACAAAGAGTTGGACATGACTGAGCGGCTAACTTTCACTTACCGATCTGAGACAAAGCTAGAGGAGCAGGAACAATCTTACTTGATTGATACTGTTTCAGGTGGCGTCAAGGTTTTAAAAGCTAATCTTTCACAGAGCAATTTTGTGGGTTATGGGTACGATTGTGTTTGTCAAGGATGTATTATCTGCAGCATCCTAGATGCATGTTAATGTGACTTCCCTCTTTGGTCATTTACAATACTCCCCTCAGGCCATGGCCAGAGAAATTTTCTAAATTCTTTCTGCTGAGGACTTTACAAGTTTCCATATGCAGCCCTCTTGTTCAAGACTTGAGAAGAACTAAGTCCAGTCTCAAAATGGGATCAACAGCCTACACATAGGATCATGTTAAATAGGACTAATGGCCCACTCTCACTGTTACTGTAGAAACTTTCCAAGGACAATCCAATATTCTACAATCATGAGTTACAGGAGTCAGCCTGCTGTCATTTACATTTTTATGACCACAGTTCACTGTTTCCCAAACTCCAAGTTTCTGTGATTTCATATGAAAAAAAAAAAAAGTTGAGACTACTATCTCAACCTCTCCAAAATGACCACAGTTCACTGTTTCCCAAACTCCAAGTTTCTGTGATTTCATATGAAATTGAAAAAAAAAAAAAAGTTGAGACTAATATCTCAACCTCTCCAAAATGATCCCATGTACAATGCACAGCATCTCAACCTAAACTATAAATAAGTGGTCCCCTAGTGGGCTGCCATCTCTGGGGTTGCACAGAGTCGGACACGACTGAAGCAACTTAGCATTATATGGTTCGTAAAACCCTTAGTTATCTCATTTATAGTGTTGCTTAGAGTCCAGCACTTGCTTTGCTTTGGAAAGTGAAAAAGATTGCCATCTATTGTTTTATGGCAAAGGAAATCTTAGACTTAGTTCTAGTCTTTCTTTTTTTTAATTTTTAATCAATTAATTTATTTATTTTACTTTACAATATTGTATTGGTTTTGCCATACATTGACTTGAATCCACCATGAGTGTACAAGTGTTCCCCATCCTGAACCCCCCCACCCTCCTCCCTCCCCATCCCATCCCTCTGGGTCATCCCAGTGCACCAGCCCCGAGCACCTTGTATCATGCATCAAACCTGGACTGGTGATTCATTTCACGTATGATATTTTACATGTTTCAATGCCATTCTCCCATATCATCCTGCCCTCGCTCTCTCCCAAAGAGTCCAAAAGACTGTTCTATACATCTGTGTCTCTTTTGCTGTCTCACATACAGGGTTATCGTTACCTTCTTTCTAAGTTCTATATATATGTGTTAGTGTACTGTATTGGTGTTTTTCTTTCTGGCTTACTTCACTGTGTATAATAGGCTCCAGTTTCATCCACCTTATTAGAACTGACTCAAATGTATTCTTCTTAATGTCTGAGTAATACTCCATTGTGTATATGTACCACAGCTTTCTTACCCATTCATCTGCTGATGGACATCTAGTTCTAGTCTTTCTTCCTAAATCTAAACTTAGGAGAAAAATCCTAATTAATATCCTGTACATAAAGTGAAAGTGAGACCAAGAAAGACAGAAAATTAACATTTAAGTGAAATGTCTCAATCAGTCCCCTAAAAGCAGCAGCTGGTGTCTACTGTGATATATCTGACTATCTCTAATTTGAGTATGTAGATGATTTAAATAGCAGATACATATATTGCAGTTACAGGAAACAGGGTACATGCTGTCATTACAGTTTGCATATCAGCTCCTTAAGAGTTTGGCTAGCAAGGATCTATCCCATGTAGAATGCTCATTTTTTGTAAATCTATAACATTTTAATTTTTTGTTTTATTTTAATCTAGGAGCCATACCCTGGGGTGTGGATACCTTGACATTATTGTCAGCCTTATTGCATTGCTTTCCTATTGATATGCACTATGATCCAGCATACAAAAGAAAAATATATTTGAATAGATCTGTTTTATAAATGTTAGTGGTCATATATCTGTGAGTGGAAATATATTCTATAATAGAATTCTATAATTTACAGATAATATTAAATAGATTTTAAAAATATAATTTATATGGTTGCATCAAATACTTAATAAAACTAAAAATATTTTTATTTTTTATTCTTTCAAATAAACTTAACTAAATTTTATTTAGTTATTCATGCATCTTTTGAATAGGTAGTTGGAGATTTTACCCCTTGCACTCACATTATCACAGCTGACAGCTCAACTACAACTCAGAATAGAAGGTTGAGTAAACTGGGAAATGTTCATTTGTTTTCCCTGTATTTTACCTTTCCTATAATATACTGTGATAACAGCATAGTATATAAGATATGTAAATTTCTAATTGACTAAATAATCAGTGATTTAGTAGTTCTAGAAAGTTTTAAATTATTGAATAAAAAAATTGACAAACAATTGCTAATAAAGACCTATTAGATTTATCATCTATCAGATTTATCAGTCTTTATTGATAGAAATAGACTTTATTTGAACTGATAAAATACTGTGTTTTTACTTGTTTTTCTTAAGAGTAAATCTTTTGAAAATAGTTTTTGTCCTCGAATCCACCCCTTTTCCTGTGGCTCACAAATTCTATCTAAAAACCTGTTCTGCTACCCACAGGTAGTTGTGTCTTCTGAGTGTCTGGAATCTTTATTCTGTTATTTCTCTGACTGTTAACCTTCAGGGATTATCTACCCAATTTTATTTTTATCCTCAGCCAAACATTATTTATTTATCCAGCTCTCCTTCATGCTCTATGAATAAAAAACAAAATAAATTACAAAATACTATAAATATTATACAAATTTATACTATAAATTTATACAAAATACTATAAATGAAACAATTGCAAGAATTCCTTATTTAATTATCATTACTGTTTCTTTCCAGATTGTATGTAAAATTTTAAACTTTCTTAGTAAGAATTGTCTCATAGGAACACAAGTAGTATCTTACATTGGAGGGGTGGGGATGGGTGAGAAGACCTGATGGTGACAAATAACCTTTTCAGTTTCAGCATCTCCAAAGGAGTATAATGGGGCTGTTTCAGTTCAGTTCAGTTGCTCAGTTGTGTCCAGCTCTTTGAGACCCCATCCACTGCTGCATGCCAGGCTTCCCTGTCCATCGCCAACTCCCGGAGCTTACTAAAACTCATGTCCATCAAGTTGGTGGTGCCATCCAACCATTCATCCTTTGTCATCACCTTAACCTCCCACCTTCAATCTTTCCCAGCATCAGGCTCTTTTCCAGTTCTTTGCATCAGGTGGCCAAAGTATTAGAGTTTCAGCTTCAGCATCAGACCTTCCAATGAATATTCAGGACTGATTTTCTTTAGGATGGACTGGTTGGATCCACTTTCAGTCCAAGGAACTCTCAACAGTCTTCTCCAACACCACAGTTCAAAAGCATCAATTCTTTGGCACTCAGCTTTCTTTATAGTCCAACTCTGACATCTGTACATGACTACTGGAAAAACCATAGCTTTGTCTAGGCGACCTTTGTTGGCAAAGTAATGTCTCTGCTTTTTAATATGCTATCCAGGTTCTTCATAGCTTTTCTTCCAAGGAATGGGGCTGTTACAAGGAGTAAATTCCTGATATTGGATGCTACCTAGCTTTTGGTGGGTCTTTGGAAATTACGTATTTTATTCTCTTACATAACCCTTCCAATATTTTCCTGTGTGTGTGTGTGTGTGTGTGTGTGTGTGTAAATGGGAAGGGATAGTGTTGAACTCCTTTTATTATGAATTTCAGAGCTCACTGACCTATGGCTTGTTTTTAGGGTAATCCAGACAGACAAGTTTTCCCCTCAGTCAGTCTCTCCCATCAAGAAGCTTCCATAAGCCACTTGTTCTTTTCCATCAGAGGGCAAACAGACTGAAAACCACAATCACAGAAAACTAACCAATCTGATCACATAGACCACAGCCTTGTCTAACTCAATGAAATTATGAACCATGTTGTGCAGGGTCATCCAAGACAGATGGGTCATGGTGGAGAGTTCTGACAAAACGTGGTCCACTGGAGAAGGGAATGCCAAAGCACTTCAGTTCCAGCCTCGAGAACGACATGAACAGTATGAAAAGGCAAAAAGATAGGACACTGAAAGATGAACTCCCCAGGTCAGTAGGTGCCCAATATGCTGCTGGAGATCAGTGGAGAACTAACTCCAGAAAGAATGAAGAGACAGAGCCAAAGCAAAAACAACACCCAGGTATGGATGTGACTGGTTATGAAAGTAAAGTCTGAAGTTGTAAAGAGCAATATTGCATAGGAACTTGGAATATTAGGTCCATGAATCAAGGCAAATTGAAAGTGGCCAGACAGGAGATGGCAAAAGTGAACATTGACATTTTAGGAATCAGCGCAATAAAATGGACTGGAATTGGTGAATTTAACTCAGATGACCATTATATCTACTACTGTGGGCAAGAATCCCTTAGAAGAAATGGAGTAGCCATCATAGTCAATAAGAGTCAAAATGCAGTACTTGGATGCAATCTCAAAAACGACAGAATGATCTCTGTTTGATTAAATACCACAGTTATATAAGTCTATGCACTGACCCATAATGCTGAAGAAGCTGAAGTTGAACAGTTCTCTGCAGACCTACAAGACCTTCAAGAACTAACACCCAAAAAAGATGTTCTTTTATTATAGGGGACTGGAACGCAAAAGTAGGAAGTCAAGAAACACCTGGAGTAACAGGCAAATTTGGCCTTGGAGTACACAACGAAGCAGGGCAAGGGCTAACAGAGTTTTGCCAAGAGCATGCACTCATCATAGCAAACACCCTCTTCCAGTGACACAAGAGAAGACTCTACACATGGACACATCAGATGGTCAATACCAAAATCAGATAGATTATATTCTTTGCATCTAAAGATGGAGAAGCTCTATACATACAATCAGCCAAAACAAGACCAAGAGCTGACTGTGACGCAGATCATGAATTCCTTATTGCCAAATTCAGACTTAAATTGAAGAAAGAAAGTGGGGAAAACCACTAGACCATTCAGGTATGACCTAAATCAAATCCCTTATGACTATACAGTGGAAGTGAGAAATAGATTCAAGGGATTAGATCTGATAGACAGAGTCCCTGAAGAACTATGGATGGAGGTTCATGACATTGTATAGCAGGCAGTGATAAAAACCATGCCAAAAAAAAGAAATGCAAAAAGGCAAAATGGTTGTCTGAGAAGGCCTTATAAATAGCTGAGAAAAGAAGAGAAGCTAAAGGCAAAGGAGAAAAGGAAAGATATACCCATTTGAATGCAGAGTTCCAAAAAATAGCAAGAAGAGATAACAAAGCCTTCATCAGTGATCTATGCAAAGAAATAGAGGAAAACAATAGAAGGGGAAAGCCTACACATCTCTTCAAGAAAATTAGAGACAGCAAGGGAACATTTCATGTAAAGATGGGCACAATAAAGGACAGAAACGGTATGGACCAAAAAGAAGCACAAGATATTAAGAAGAGGTAGCAAGAATACACTGAAGTACTATACAAAAAATTATTCGACCCAGATAACCACAATGGTGTGATTGCTAACCTAGAGCCAGACATCCTAGAATGAGAAGTCAAGTGGGCCTTAGGAAGGATCACTACGAACAAAGCTAGTGGAGGTGATGGAAATCCAGATGAGCTATTTCAAATCCTGAAAGATGATGCTGTGAATGTGCTGCACTCAATATGCCAGCAAATTTGGAAAACTCAGTAGTTGTCACAGGACAAGAAAAGGTCAGTTTTCATTCCAATCCCAAAGAAAGACAATGTCAAACAATACACAAACTACTGCACAATTGCACTCATCTCACATGATAGCAAAGTAATGCTTAAAATTCCCCAAGCCAAGCTTCAACAGTATGTGAACCATGAATTTCCAGATGTTCAAGCTGGTTTTTAAAAAGGCAGAGGAACCAGAGATCTAATTGCCAACATCTGCTGGATCATCAAAATGCAAGAGAGTTCCAGAGAAACATCTATTTCAGCTTTACTGACTACACCAAAGCCTTTGACTGTGTGGATTACAACAAACTGAAAAATTCTTCAAGAGATGGGAATACCAGACCACCTGAGCTGGTATTTCACCTCCTGAGAAATCTGTATGCAGGTCAAGAAACAACAGTTAGAACTGGACATGGAACAACAGACTGGTTCCAAATCGGAAAAGGAGTAAGTCAAGGCTGTATGTTGTCACCCTGCTTATTTAACTTATATGCAGAGTTCGTTATGAGAAATACTGGACAGGAAGAAGCATAAGCTGGAATCAAGATGCCGGGAGAAATATCAATAGCCTCAGATATGCAGATGACACCACCCTTATGGCAGAAAGTGAAGAGGAACTAAAAAGCCTGTTGTTGAAAGTGAAAGAGGAGACTGAAAAAGTTGGCTTAAAGCTCAACATTCAGAAAACTAAAATCATGGCATCTGGTCCCATCACTTCATGGCAAATAGATGGGGAAAGTGTATACCATGACAGATTTTATTTTGGGAGATTCCAAAATCACTGCAGATGGTGATTGCAGCCATGAAATTAAAAGACGCTTGCTCCTTGAAAGAAAAATTATGACCCTTCTAGACAGCTTATTTAAAAGCAGAGACATTACTGTGCCAACAAAGGTCCATCTAGTCAAGGCTATGCTTTTTCCAGTGGTCATGTATGGATGTGAGAGTTGGACTATAAAGAAAGCTGAGCACTGAAGAATTGATGCTTTTGACCTGTGGTGTTGGAGAAGACTCTTGAGAGTCTCTTGGACTGCAAGGAGACCAAACCTGTCCTGAATATTCATTGGAAGGACTGATGCTAAAGCTGAAACTCCAATCCTTTGGCCACCTGATGCAAAGAACTGACTCATTGAAAAAGACCCTGCTGCTGGGAAAGACTGAAGGTGGGAGAAGGGAATGACAAAGGATGAGGTGGTTGGATTGTCTCAACGGACATGAGTTTGAGTAAACTCCAGGAGTTGGTGATGGACAGGGAGGCCTGGCATGCTGCAGTCCATGGCGTTGCAAAGATTTGGACATGACTGAGTGACTTACCAGAACTGAACAGACAGGTTATATATATTCAATATATATTCAAAGGTAATTATTATATTCAATAGTAATATATATTCAAATGCATCTGAACCACTCTTACAGTTGAGGTTAAAATACAGTTTCACAACACAGTAGTTCTTTGACATGGTCTGGAACTCAGTAAAGCTCTAGCTAAATTCATTTTTTAAGTTTGTTTTTTCTGTTACAACACTTAAAGATTTTATAAAGCATTGCTTTTCCCTATTTATAAACCATTTAAAAATTTGTAAAGCTGATTGTAGCTGGGAAATAATAAACTGCCTTTAAAAAGGCTTCAGAAATGTTAAAGTTGACACTTTACAATATGTAGAAAAAATTGAGGTGAAAATTGTGAAGCAATTTGGATGCAGAGTGAATAAATTCCTACATTTAAGCATCAAAGCCAAATTGGAGATATTTTCACAAAGAACTCTAAGGAAAAAGAAAGGGTGACTTATGGGTATCATTTAATTAAAAGCTTGTCCTCTGATGTCATACTGATTTATCATTTCTTAGCCCTGGCACTTATATTGAAAAAGACAAATAGCTTAGTGCCTTCCTGCTGGAGCTCCACATTGGTGCTGACATATTCTTATGCATAAGAAACAGTGAAGGATTATTTAAATCTGGGGTTCATTTCCTAACACACGAGCCAACCATGGAAAAGTTATATAAATATGTCATATTAACAAATACTTTTTCTCATTAATCAGGTTTTCCCAACAGGCACAAAATGTGACAACACATTGTCTTGATTAGGTTCATAATTTGCCATAAAAGATCTATTTTTATGGTACCTAAGGCTTTCAATTTAATTCAAAACCATCAGAATAAAAACTGCCTAAGAAAACAAACAAAAAGTCTACTAATTATTTTCAGGATAACATAAAATTAATGGGGACTTTTTTTCATATGAAGTCTCATTTATTCTTATGGAGATTAACAAGGAAAAAATACATAATTATAAGATCTGGCTCAAATGATCCCCACAAAATCATTGTCACCAACACACTTTTTAAATATGAATGTATGAATACACAAGTACAAATACAGGTTTGTTAATGACATAGAATTTATACTTTTGTCTCCTAGCACACCAAGAGCCCAGGTTTACTCATCTATGTCTATAGTCAAGAATGCTTGGAGCTCCTAACAGATAGTTTTGGACTTCTGTGGACCACTGACCCCCTGATAAAATTTCTGCAATGGAGATACACTTATAAACTTATTCACAGATACTTATTTAGTATTTATTATATACATTCCCCCTTTGTTGTGTAGAATACAAAGAAATAAAAGAAAGTATTCCTTTAAGGAACTAAAAAATCAGTTAAAAATCTAGTATACATATTTAAAATACTCAAAATCCAGAAAAGACATGACACAACTAAATGCCTTTAAGAAGGATGAATAGTAAAGTCATTAAGACTTCAGTGAGGTAGAAGAAAATGGAAAACGTTTTCTTGAAGACATGGTTAGCTTTTATGCCAAACCACTGATTCTTTGAAATCAATGACCCCCTCATTTCAATACCTTTGTAACAGGAAAGAACATGTTTGATTCTATATTGGATCTATTTCTTCAATCTTTGTATTCTACTGCCTTTGCTGCAAATGAATCACTAAAGCAATGTTGCCTATAGCTTAAAACATAATGGCTCATCTTCAGGTACTCTGCCTCCCATTCATGCATCGTGCTAAGTCATTTCAGATCAGTTTCAGTTCAGTCGCTCAGTCGTGTCAGACTCTTTGCAACCCCATGAATTGCAGCACGCCAGGCCTCCCTGTCCACCACCAACTACCGGAGTTCACCCAAACTCAGTGCATCGAGTCGCTGATGCCACCCAGCCATCTCATCTTCTGTCATCCCCTTCTCCTCCTGCCCCCAATCCCTCCCAGCATCAGAGTCTTTTCCAATGAGTCAACTCTTCGTATGAGGTGCCAAAGTATTGGAGTTTCAGACTCAGCATCAGTCCTTCCAATGAACACCCAGGACTGGTCTCCTTTAGGATGGACTGGTTGGATCTCCTTGCAGTCCAAGGGACTCTCAAGAGTCTTCTCCAACACCACAATTCAAAAGAATCAATTCTTCAGTGCTCAGGTTTCTTCACAGTCCAACTCTCATGACCACAGGAAAAACCATAGCCTTGACTAGATGGACCTTTGTTGGCAAAGTAATATCTCTGCTTTTTAATATGCTATCTAGGTTGGTCATAACTTTCCTTCCAAGGAGTAAGTGTCTTTTAATTTCATGGCTGCAATCACCATCTGCAGTCATTTTGGAACCCAGAAAAATAAAGTCTGACACTGTTTCCATTGTTTCCCCATCTATTTGCCATGAAGTGGTAGGACCAGATGCCATGATCTTCGTTTTCTGAATGTTGAGCTTTAAGACAACTTTTCACTCTCCACTTTCACTTTCATCAAGAGGCTTTTTAGTTCCTCTTCCCTATCTGCCATAAGGGTGGTGTTATCTGCATATCTGAGGTTATTGAAGTCATTTCAGTCGTGTCCAGTAGTTTGCAACTCTATGTAGCTCACCAGGCTTCTCTGTCCATGGGATTCTTCAGGCAAGAATACTGGAGTGGGTTGCCATTTCCTTCTCCAGGGGATCTTCCTGACCCAGGGAGTGGACCCCCATCACTTATGCCTCCTGCATTGACAGGCAGAGACATAATTCTTTACCACTAGCACCACCTGGGAAGACCCACCTCCTCTGCCTGAGTGTTAAAGCTAAAATACCTTTGTTATACTCATAGGAAACATCCTGACTAGGCCCACTGGTGAACAGGTATAGACAAGAAGAATTTAACACATTCCCTCTGGAATCAGGCCAGAACCAGAAAATATCTTCAGCAACTTATCTGCTTTTTGAAGTTTTACTTCCTTACCACACCCACCCAACCATAAAAGAAACTAGATTCCAAATCTGGGGAAGATGATCCTTTAGGACATTAGTCTACCATCTTCTTGGTCTGATCAATTTCTGAATAAAGTCACTATTCCTCATCTTCACACCTCATCTCTTGATTGATTGGCCAGTCCTGCAGCATGCAGTTGGAGAAGGCAATGGCACCCCACTCCAGTACTCTTGCCTGGAAAATCCCGTGGATGGAGGAGTCTGGAAGGCTGCAATCCATGGGGTCGCTGAGGGTTGGACACGACTGAGCGATTTCACTTTCGCTTTTCACTTTCATGCATTGGAGAAGGAAATGGCAACCCACTCCAGTGTTCTTGCCTGGAGAATCCCAGGGATGGGGCAGCCTGGTGGGCTGCCGTCTATGGAGTCGCACAGAGTCGGACACGACTGAAGTGACTCAGCAGCAGCAGCATGCAGTACTTATGATAACAGCTTGGCTACTCCCATATCTTCAGACATCAAGCCCTAACTCTATAAATAATAGAATGTTAAATTTTAACACCTTCTGTTTAAAGTTAGGGAGTACTTCCATATTTCAAATATCATCTATGTGCAAATATGCAAGGATCTAAAAATATCTGGCAATTCTTGGTTCAATAACCATCCCCAAAACATAAAAGAAACATAATGATATTAGACAAAAACCGGGAAATAATTTGTTTAGAGAAAGACTGTGAGTTTCTGTTACATATTTTCCTCCCAGTCACACCCTTATCTCCACAGGAAAGAGATGAAGGAATCATGGAGACCAGAGAACATGACCTATGACTCCAGCAGCATGAGTTACTAAAGTCAAAGCAAGAACCAAATTCAAAATGGTGCCTGACTAGCTTTTTTTTTTTTTTTGGACAATGGAGAAGAGTGAAATGGCAATGCTGAGAACAGCCTGTCACAGCATAAATTTGTTATGGACAAGATGTGACCACAAAGGGAGAAAGAACTGTTCTGGAAGGGTTGTAAAGGGATTCTTTTCTCCCAAAACAGATACTTGGAAGAACCATGAGACCCAAACAAAATGTGTATATGTGGAAGTTTGTGGAAGGACCATAAAAAGAAAGCAAGCAAAACTGTAAGCAAAGAAGAATTTATTTGAATTAAGGAAATCAAAAGTAGCAAATCCTGTGATGAGTTTTCCAGAAACCCAAAAATCCCTCTACAAAAAAAGGACCAACTCTCAAGATCTTTCTCACACCCAGAGGCTCCTTAAGTTCATATGCCAGGCACAGACAGAAGTGACACCAGAAAAAGACAGTGCCAGTCAAGCAAAATTTTGCCTCACCATTCCTGTCTCCCAGTTCCAATATATAAAGGGATCAGAACACATAGTCAGGTTGCTGGTGTGGAGGAACAGAAGAAAAAAAGTGAGAAAATGAGATGATAAGCCACTGCTTTCCCTTTATCACCCTGTAGATTCTCAGGTTTAAAGGCAGTCCAAGGAGGAAAGCAAGAGATTCAAGCTTTGATGTAATTTAGAACATTGATTATTATTCTGAGCCAGTCATTTTAAATTGGTTTATAAAATAATTGGACATGAAATGTCTATCATGTCTAGAAATCACTAAAGTATTCACTATCTAAGAGTAATAGAAAGTGTGGTGGTTATATGTAACAAATTTCCCTAAGGGTAGTGAAGAAAGTAACCTATGCAGGGAGACAAGAGGTGTGAAAGTCAAAATGTTTTCTATTTATACATAATAGAGTTCCATATATTTCAAAATGAGTGTTGCATCTATTTTCAACTAAGTAAGGATTCTAAGTTGAGATCCTTGGCAAAGATCTGGGAGAACTATATCCCTTGGTATCTTTCCAAAATCCTGAATGTCTTCCACTGGTTATTTATTCTCTAACTTTAGTTATAAAGATAATATTAATAAAGATTTCTTTAACATCAACTCTTCTCTCATAACGACCAATATGTATTTTCTGGACTTTTCTTTATCCCTGCTATCTTTTATTTTTTACATTTAATTAGATGTTTCCAGAAGTTCAGTTTTGCATTACCTTAACCTTAATACTTTCTCTGAAAGTATATTTAAAGGCCAAAAACATTTTTTACATAATAAAGCTGTCATAGAAAATGTCATACAAATTATGAACACAACATCTATTTTATATGTTTCTGAGTCTGTATTTCTTTCCAAGTGTTTAGTAATATTAAAAGTTGTGCTGTTCATGAATTTTAACAGTTAGTAATCTGTTAAACTCATATCCATAAACTCATCTCAGAGCTTTTTCTCTTAAATAAAAATGCCTGTAATTTAATTTAGTTGCAGCCAAAATACTTAGGCAATTGACAAAGAGGTAAAGTTAACTTTAAATAAGCAAGTTGTAACTCTAACGAGGTTTGGTTCACAAGAAGCATCTCAAGGTTTCCCCATAGCCCCGCTGTCACCTTTACTTTATTCACAAGATGTTATCGCATCCATTCAGTAGAGATTCAACTCAACAATATACTTGTAGGTAATGTGGCTCTTACTAAAAAATTCATCTGAAAACTAGGAAGAAACTTTGCCCTGCACATCACATTGTTAAGTCTCTTGTAATTCTTATTAGGTGTCTCAGGCCTTCCTCCCAAGCCCAGCTCTGAGTAAAAGCCTGTTTTGATGCTCTTGGAAGCTATTTATCACTGGCCTATCATTTTTCTTCACCCACCAATAAAAGTCCTCTTATTACCAGACCATGACTTCCCAGAGAACAGTTTATATATTCTAACTTATATATATATAATCTCACTCTCCACTTCAACTGACTTATCAATATATTGACTCAATAATAAGAGGTCTCTTCCTAAGAAGGGATTAGATTACTAAGAAAAATATTTATTAATTACATCACCAACTCACATTCATACACAGAAGCACTTATGCTCACATGCACATACCACCTGAAAATACATCAAAGAATATATATACCAGACATGAAGATAATCATCTTATATAGAAAATGATTTTCCTCTCTACAGTAGGATTCAAATAGGGTGATTTTAAACAGAAAACACTTCTGTATATATTATTACCAGAATATACAATTTATAAACACAATTTCAGATATATTTCCATTATATAAGAAAAAATGTTCAAATTTTAAAATGATTTCCATGCCAAGTTATATCAATCAATTATTATGTTTTCATATAGTATGTAAACTTTTCTTAGAGTTCTGGTAAAGCCAAAATATAAAAAGATTAGATGAGAACTTTCTGAAATGGAAGTTGCTTATTGAAAGTTTTAGTTAATATTCCTTACCAAGCACAACATCAGTATGTTAACTCTGACAAGTAGAAATAATGGCTTGTCTATTCATCAGCCCAGTGACTGATTCTGGCTTCTGAGAAAAAATCAGAACAACCTGTTAACCTTAGAAAGATGTTTCATTTCCTTACACTCCCATATTTGCATCACGTAAGCAAAGACAGAAAGATCAGTCTCGAAACAGAAGAGAAATAAACTGAAAATAAAATGGAAGCATGAATGACTCTAAGAGCTATTTCATATTCATCTAATGGTTTGTCACACTGAACACCTGGAATTGTATGTGAAAAGTACAGAAATTTTACTGTTACACATGCGTCTATCAAGTTTATATGTTTCTGGTCACCTAGCAGTATGGAGACAAAATTGAAAAAAGTAAATAAGACTTCCAAAATTGAAAAAAGGAAATATGCCATTGTGCTTGCAAAAGAATTAGAAGCAGCAAAAGATAACAATTAAGGACACATCACCAATGCCTAAATGCTGAAACTAGGAATCATTCCAATATTATGCCACAGAAATTGAGGATATCTTGCTAATACAGTATACAAAAAAACAATACAAACAAGAACAGAATTAAATGATGCTAAAAGTGAAAGAGGACATGGTGAAATGATATAAAATTACTTTTTTAACCAAAAGCAGAGCATTTTGATAGAATATAAATATGTTACTTTTTTCTAAAAAAAGACAATAACAATAAAGACAAAGAGGAAAACTGGGACTTTACTTTTCTTCACCCACTTAGGGAAATAAAATACAATCCTTTTGGATAGCACAATCCTTTTCTTTAGAGAGCAATTCAACCATTAATATTCTAATTGAGGGAACTGGGCAAAAGAGCTTTTCTTATACATCTGGAAGACATTCTCCATGCCCAAAGTATAGAGCTAGCCAGGCCCTGACATATTCATGAATTCAGGCACTCATTTATTCATTATGTCTGGGCTCACCACAATGTGAAGCAGTCAAAAAATGTGAAAGCCTTCATTCAAAAGTAAGAAATATTTGCTCAATTGGATAGAACTGGCACTGAATTTCTGTGCTTTCAAGAATCACATAAAGAAAAACAGGACAAAGACAAAAATGTTGCCTGGAAATTTCTATGGTCACACTCACCTTTCTAAACCATGTAGCTAGTGAATATCATTCTTCAATTAACAGAATTCCAATAAAAGCTCTAACTAAAGGATTCAAGCTATATCTTGGTAAGGGGCTTCCCTTGTAGCTCAGTTGGCAAAGAATCTACCTGTAATGCAGAAGACCAAGGTTCTATTCCTGGGTTGGGAAGATCCCCTGGAGAAGGAAATGGCAAACCACACCAATATTCTTGCCTTCAGAATCCCATGGACAAAGGAACCTAGCAGGCTTGAGTCCATGGTGTTGCAAGAGTCAGACACGACTTAGCGACTAAACCACCACCATATCTTGGTAACATGCAAAGATGGGCACAATAAAGGACAGAAATGGTATGGACCTGACAGAAGCAGAAGATATTAAGAACAGGTGGCAAGAATACACTGAAGAACTGTACAAAAAAAGATCTTCATGACCCAGACAACCACGATAGTGTGATCACTCACTTAGAGCCAGACATCCTGGAACGAGAAGTCAATGGGCCTTAGGAAGCATCACTATGAACAAAGCTAGAAGAGGTGATAGAAATCCAGTTGAGCTATTTCAAATCCTAAAAGATGATGCCATGATAGTGCTGCACTCAATATGCCAGCAAATTTGGAAAACTCAGCAGTGGCCACAGGACTGGAAAAGGTCAGTTTTCATTCCAATCCCAAAGAAAGGCAATGCCAAAGAATGTTCAAACTACCACACAATTGCTCTCATCTCACATGCTAGCAAAGTAATGTTCAAAATCCTCCATGTCAGGCTTTTTCAGTACGTGAACTGTGAACTTCCAGATGTTCAAGCTGAGTTTAGAAAAGGCAGAGGAACCAGAGATCAACTGCCAACATCTGTTGGATCATAGAAAAAGCAAGAGGGTTCCATAAAAACATCCACTACTGCTTTATAGACTACATCAAAGCCTTTGACTGTGTAGATCACAACAAACTGTGGAAAATTCTTCAAGAGATGGGAATACCAGACCGCCGTACCTGCCCCCTGAGAAATCTGTATGCAGGTCAAGAAGCAACACTTAGAACTGGACTTGGAACAACAGACTGGTTCCAAATTGGGAAAGGAGTACGTCAAGGCTGCATATTGTCACCCTGCTTATTTCACTTATATGTAGAGTATATCATGCAAAATACCAGGCTGGATGAAGCATAAGCTGGAATCAAGATTGCTGGAAGAAATATCAATAACTTCAGGTATGCAGATGACACCACCCTTATGGCAGAAAGCAAAGAAGAACTAAAGAACCTCTTGATGAAAGAGAAAGAGAAGAGTAAAAAAGTTGGCTTAAAACTTAAAATTCAGAAAACTAAGATTATGGCATCTGTTCCCTTCACTTCCTGGCAAGTAGATGGGGAAACAGTGGAAACAGTGGCAGACTTTATTTTTGTGGGGCTCCAAAATCACTGCAAATGGTGACTGCAGCCATGAAATTAAAAGATGCTTGCTTCTTGGAAGAAAAGCTATGACTCACCTAGACAGCTTATTTAAAAGCAGAGACATTACTTTGCCAACAATGGTCCATCTAGTCAAAGCTATAGTTTTTCCAGTAGTCATGTATGGATGTGAGTGTTGGACTATAAAGAAAGCTGAGCACTGAAGAATTGATGCCTTTGACCTGTGGTGTTGGAGAAGACTCTTGAGAGATACTTGGAATGCAAGGAGACCCAACCAGTCAATCCTAAAGGAAATCAGTCCTGAATATTCAATAGGAAGGACTGATGCTGAAGCTGAAACTCCAATACTTTGGCCATCTGATGCAAAGAACTGACTCATTTGAAAAGACCTTGATGCTGGGAAAGATTGAAGGCAGGAGGAGAAGGGTATGACAGAGGATGAGATGGTTGGATGGCATCACCAACTTGATAGACATGAGTTCGATTAAGCTCTGGGAGTTGGTGATGGACAGGGAAGCCTGGTGTACTGCAGTCCATGTAGGCACAAAGAGTCAGACACAAAGAGTACTGAATTGAACTGATATCTTGGTAAATAGGAAGGGAAGCCAATAAAATTCTATTCCGAGTATTTTTTTCAAATATAAACATTGGACAGAAACTACTCCATTGACAGCAATGAGGAATTATTGAAATAAATTAAAAGTATGTACATTGCATATGGTTGTTGCTATCGTTCAGTTACCAAGTCTCATATTTGACTAAGACTTCATGGACTGTATCATGCCAGGCTCCTCTGTTCTCCACTATCTCCTGGAGTTTGCTCAAATTCATGTTCACTGAGTTGGTGATGCTACATAACCACCTGCCACTCCCTTCTCCTTTTGCATTCATTTTTTCCCAACATCAGGGTCTTTTAAAGTGCAAATAAAGAATCAGATCAGGAGATGATGAATCTCTGAGAACTGGAAAACAGATAAAAGGTCTAACTGAATGAGTATTCAGAAATAATAAAGAATAAGCTCAACAATGCAGAAAACCAATCAAAGATGTGAAGACAAAATCACTGATAAAATCACTTATAATGCAAAGCAAAGGAAATGATAGATGAAAGAGGTATTAGAAAGACCTCCAAGACTGACACTAAGACAAAAATCAAAATGGCTTTGATAATTGGAAAAAATAATAGATAAACCAGAAACAATAAAATATCATTTATATCTGATTTAGAAAAGACAAACTACCAAAAATAATAAAATTTTAAAATAACATCATGTTTTAAATATCTGAAAAAAAATTGAATGTGCAAATCCCAGGGGCTCCCATGTAACTAGAAAAGATAATGAACTTAATTCAATTAAAAATTAATAAACAAGCAAGTAGAACCAGTGACTTAGTGAATTCCTGGAATAAACATAAAAACCTTATCTCAAAACAGAAAATAGTCCTCTTACAACAGATTTAGTCTTAAAAATCAAACTCATCTTAAACTTCTCTGGTGTGATCACTGACCTAGAGCCAGACATCCTGGAATGTGAAGTCAAGTGGGCCTTAGGAAGCATCACTACAAACAAAGCTAGTGGAGGTGATGGAATTCCAGTTGAGCTATTCCAAATCCTGAAAAATGATGCCGTGAAAGTGTTGCACTCAATATGCCAGCAAATTTGGAAAACTCAGCAGTGGCCACAAGACTGGAAAAGGTCAGTTTTCACTCTAATCCCAAAGAAAGGCAATGCCAAAGAATGCTCAAACTACCGCACAATTGCACTCATCTCACACGCTAGTAAAGTAATGCTCAAAATTCTCCAAGCCAGACTTCAGCAATATGTGAACCGTGAACTTTCTGATGTTCAAGCTGGTTTTAGAAAAGGCAGAGGAACCAGAGACCAAATTGCCAACATCTGCTGGATCACAGAAAAAGCAAGAGAGTTCCAGAAAAACATCCATTTCTGCTTTATTGACTATGCCAAAGCCTTTGACTATGTAGATCACAATAAACTGTGGAAAATTCTGAAAGAGATGGGAATACCAGACCACCTGATCTGCCTCTTGAGAAACCTATTTGCAGGTCAGGAAGCAATAGTTAGAACTGGACATGGAACAACAGACTGGTTCCAAATAGGAAAAGGAGTACATCAAGGCTGTATATTGTCACCCTGTTTATTTAACTTATATGCAGAGTACATCATGAGAAACGCTGGACTGGAAGAAACACAAACTGGAATCAAGATTGCCGGGAGAAATATCAATAACCTCAGATATGCAGATGACACCACCCTTATGGCAGAAAGTGAAGAGGAACTCAAAAGTCTCTTGATGAAAGTGAAAGTGGAGAGTGAAAAAGTTGACTTAAAGCTCAACATTCAGAAAACGAAGATCATGGCATCCGGTCTCACCACTTCATGGGAAATAGATGGGGAAACAGTGGAAACAGTGTCAGACTTTATTTTTCTGGGCTCCAAAATCACTACAGATGGTGACTGCAGCCATGAAATTAAGAGACACTTACTCCTTGGAAGGAAAGTTATGACCAACCTAGATAGCATATTCAAAAGCAGAGACATTACTTTGCCAACAAAGGTTCGTCTAGTCAAGGCTATGGTTTTTCCTGTGGTCATGTATGGATGTGAGAGTTGGACTGTGAAGAAGGCTGAGTGCCGAAGAATTGATGCTTTTGAACTGTGGTGTTGGAGAAGACTCTTGAGAGTCCCTTGGACTGCAAGGAGATCCAATCAGTCCATTCTGAAGGAGATCAGCCCTGGGATTTCTTTGGAAGGAATGATGCTAAAGCTGGAACTCCAGTACTTTGGCCACCTCATGCAGAGAGTTGACTCATTGGAAAAGACCCTGATGCTGGGAGGGATTGAGGGCAGGAGGAGAAGGGGACGACAGATGATGAGATGGCTGGATGGCATCACTGACTCTGTGGACGTGAGTCTCAATGAACTCCGGGAGTTGGTGATGGACAGGGAGGCCTGGCGTGCTGCGATTCATGGGGTTGCAAAGAGTCGGACACGACTGAGCGACTGATCTGATCTGATCTGATCTGTACCTCACTAGACATCATATGTTATTGTCCATGTTTGAAGTCAACAAAAAGGAATCCAAGATCATACACTCAAAAATATACCAAATCTATCTGAAGATACTATTCAACTAAACTTAATCTGATTAATCCAAGTGAAAATTTTGTCAATGGAAGAAGAAATCTTGCTACAAAAATACTTGCAATGAATACTGATTCAAGTAAAACATAATTAAATATAAATAACTGTCACTCTAAGGTCTGTAATATGTAGGTTAATTTAAGTTTTCCTGGCACTTCTACTATTCTTTTTTCATTATCTGTTATTTATAGACTGCACAGAGCAGGTCCTGTGATGGGCCTCTCTTAGTGAAAATTGAGATGTGTATACATGTGGTGTAAGAAGAGTAAATGTTCAGTATTCAACATTAATAATTTTCCCCATCAACTTTATGGTCATTTCTTTAACATGACATGGGGCAGCAGTAGGGGAGCATGTTTTTATTTTAATAGGAGACTGATTATTTAATGTGACTATTTCTATTCTAGAATTATACAAGTAGTGGAGAAATTTATTCTAGGTGACCTACATATGAAAATAATCTTTTTTGTAGAGGCAGACATAAAAGTGATGCTAGGAAAATATATATTTCCTTCAAAGAATGCTTACTGAAGTATAAGCCACAACTACTGCCTGTTATTGTGGTGCATGTATGTCTGTGTATATGTGCATTTTTTTGAACAGCGTGAACTAACAACTCTTGTATGTTTTCCCTTCTTCAGCAGAATAATTATATTTGTATTTAATTCTGATTTTGTTACATATAATATTTTGCCAAATATGATGATTTAAAGTCATTTTCACAGGCTTAACATCATAAATATTGACTGTGTAAGAATACAGACCATATTTGCCTAAAATGAGGATTTTGATCCAAGTACATGAGAATTTGAAACTGGAAATATGCAAAACTCTCATTTAGTCCAAGATCTTCCGAAGCATTTGATGGGTGTGACTTGTCATCACTGCCAATGCACTCAGTGTAGACGTTATTTCAAGATTTATTCTCTACTGTGTGGCAGATTTTAGTCACTGCTGTGGGCAATCAAATTATAATGATCAACCTATAAACCAAAACCAGAAGGATAATAATCCTGTACTGTCTAATCTTCTTTCTGTCTCTCTGGTATTTGTTTTCTAGAAACAAAAACAAAAAACTACATAATGAATCACTGACCATACAAATATCTCTAAAAACTTTCTTCATACTCCTGTACTCATCTATTTCCCCCCCAAGAACCCTGTGATTAAACAGACTAAAGTGACCTCAAACGTCATTGAGCACATTTAAATCGTTCTCTGCATACTTTGTTTTTTATTACAAAATTACTGTTTTCAGCAACCTCTAGTTAAATGTTACTTGCTGCTGCTAAGTTGCTTCAGTCGTGTCCAACTCTGTGCGACCCCATGACGGCAGCGCATCAGGCTCCGCTGTCCCTGGGATTCTCCAGGCAAGAACACTGGAGTGGGTTGCCATTTCCTTCTCCAATGGATGAAAGTGAAAAGTGAAAGTGAAATCACTCAGTCGTGTATGACTCTTAGTGACCCCATTGACTGGAGCCCACCAGGCTCCTCCATCCATGGGATTTTCCAGGCAAGAGTACTGGAGTGGGGTGCCATTGCCTTCTCCAAATGTTACTTAAGGAGGTGAAATAATGAGTGTATCCAAATGTATGTGGGTAAGTGTCCAACTCACTCCCCTAAAAAAAGACAAGTATTCTCTGAAATTTTAAATAATGGTATTGCTTCCTTTTTGCTTTGCTTTCTCTTTTCTTTCCTCCATGTATTTCTTTATTCATCCTCCTCTCTCTCTTCCCTTCATCCTCTCTTCCCCTCCTCCCTACCTTCCTTCTATCCTCTTTCCTTTCTCCCTCTCAATCTAAAACTATTATGTGGCCTGAACAAGTCAGGAGTTTTTGGGGGGATGGAGCAGTGGTACAGGTCTGGGGATGAAACCCAAATAGAGTGAAAAGCATCTGGGAGGAAGAGCATCAGAAACTATACATATGTTATCAGAGTCTATGAGAAGCGTATATGACAGGAGCATAGAGTGGTGTCTCAGAGCCTGAACAGAAAGAGCAAGGGTTTGAGAAAGAGAAAAAAAGTGTAGAGAAAACATCCTGATTGGTTGCTAGAGCCCACATAGAGGAGGGGGTGCCTTTGCAAAGGGAATGGCAGCTATGAAAATAGAAAACTGGGTTATATGATGGGAACATCAACTCAGTAGTAAATATACTGTGGATGAGTGGAGCTAGATTTCTAATTATTTAAAGAGGAGGTTCAGTTCAGCTCAGTTCAGTCACTCAGATGTGTCTGACTATTTGTGACCCCATGGACTGCAGCATGCCAGTCTTCCCTGTCCATCACCAACTCCCAGATCTTACCCAAACTCAGGTCATTAAGTCAGTGATGCCAATCCAACCATCTCATCCTCTGTCATCCCCTTCTCCTCCTGCCCTCAATCTTGCCCAGCATCAGGGTCTTTTCAAATGAGTCAGCTCTTCACATCAGGTGGCCAAAGGATTGGAGTTTCAGCTTCAACATCAGTCCTTCCAATGAACACCCAGGACCGATCTCCTTTAGGATGGACTGGTTGGATCTCCTGGCAGTCCAAGGGACTCTCAAGAGTCTTCTCCAACACCACAGTTCAAAAACATCAATTCTTTGGCACTCAGCTTTCTTCACAGTCCAACTCTCACATCCATACATGACCACTGGAAAAACCATAGCCTTGACTAGACAGACCTTTGTGGACAAAGTAATACTCTGCTTTTTAACATGCTATCTAGGTTGGTCATAACTTTCCTTCTAAGGAGTAAGCATCTTTTAATTTCTTGGCTACAGTCACCATCTGCAGTGATTTTGGAGCCCAGAAAAATAAAGTCAGCCACTGTTTTCACTGTTTCCCATCTATTTGCCATGAAGTGATGGGACTGGATGCCATAATCTTAGTTTTCTGAATGTTGAGCTTTAAGTCAACTTTTTCACTCTCCTCTTTCACTTTCATCACAAATTGGTATATCTTTCCTTTTTTCCTTTGCCTTTTGCTTCTCTTCTTTTCTCAGCTATTTTTAAGGCCTCCTCAGACAACCATTTTGCCTTTTTGCATTTCTTTTTCTTGAGGATGATCTTGATCACTGCCTTCTGTACAATGTCACGAACCTCCATCCATAGTTCTTCAGGCAGTTGTCTATCAGATCTTATCCCTTGAGTCTATTTTTCACTTCCACTGTATAATTGTAAGGGATTATATTTAGGTCACACCTGAATAATTTAGTGGTTTTCCCTACTTTCTTCAATTTAAGTCTGAATTTTGCAATAAGGAGTTCATGATCTGAGCCACAGTCAGCTCCCGGTCTTGTTTTTGTTGACTGTATAGAGCTTCTCCATTTTTGGCTGAAAGGAATATAATCAGTCTGATTCATTATGATCATCTG
This sequence comes from Bos indicus x Bos taurus, assembly GCF_003369695.1. Classification (NCBI taxonomy): domain Eukaryota; kingdom Metazoa; phylum Chordata; class Mammalia; order Artiodactyla; family Bovidae; genus Bos; species Bos indicus x Bos taurus. Next base: position 33,183,951 of record NC_040085.1, on the reverse strand, counting down.
GTAATGTCCATTTGTAGAGTCTTCTCTTGTGTTGTTGGAAGAGGATGTTTGCTATGACCAGTGCATTCTTTTGACAAAATTCTGTTAGCCTTTGACCCGCTTCATTTTGTACTCCAAGGCCAAATTTGCCTGTTACTCCAGGGATCTCTTGACTTCTTACTTTCGTGTTCCAGTTCCCTATAATGAAAATGAAATCTTTTTGGGGTGTTAGTTCTAGAAGGTCTTGTAGATCTTCATATAAGTCTTCAACTTCAGCTTCTTCAGTATTACTGTTTGGGACATAGACTTGGATTAATGTGATATTGAATGGTTTGCCTTGGAAACGAACAGAGATCATTCTGTTATTTTTGAGATTGCATCCAAGTAGTGCATTTTGGACTCTTTTGTAGATTATGAGGCCTACTCCATTTCTTCTAAGGTTTTCTTGCCCACAGTAGTAGATATAATGGTCATCTGTGTCAAATTCACCCATTCCAGTCCATTTTAATTCACTGATTCCTAAAATGTTGATGTTCACTCTTGCCATCTCCTATTTGACCGCTTCCAATTTGCCTTGATTCATGGGCCTAAAATTCTAGGTTCCCATGCAATATTGTTATTTTTACAGCATTGGACTTTACTTCCATCACCAGTCACATCCACAACTGGGTGTTGTTTTCTCTTTGGCTCTGTCTCTTCATTCTTTCTGGAGTTATTTCTCCAGTGTTCTCCAGTAGCATATTGGGCACCTACTGGCCTGGGGAGTTCATCTTTCAGGGTCCTATCTTTTTGCCTTTCACACTGTTCATGGGGTTCTCAGGCAAGAATACTTAAGTGGTTTGCCATTGCCTCCTCCAGTGGACCATATTTTGTCACAACTCTCTACCGTGACTCGTCCATCTTGGGTGGCTCTACATGTCATGGATCACATTTTCATTGATTAAACAGGCTGTGACCCATGTTGCCAAAATCCGCTGGATCATCGAAAAAGCAAGAGAATTCTGGAAAAACATCTATTTCTGCTTTATTGACTATGCCAAAGCTTTTGACTGTGCAGATCACAATAAACAGGGGAAAATTCTGAAACAGATGGGAATACCAAACCACCTGACCTGCCTCTTGAGAAACCTATATGCAGGTCAGGAAGCAACAGTTAGAACTGGACATGGAACAACAGACTGGTTCCAAATAGGAAAAGGAGTATGTCAAGGCTGTATATTGTCACCCTGCTTATTTAACTTATCTGCGGAGTACATCATGAGAAACACTGGGTTGGAAGAAGCACAAGCTGGAGTCAAGATTGCCAAGAGAAATATCAATAACCTCAGATATGCAGATGACACCACCCTTACGGCAGAAGTGGAACTAAAGTGAAGAGGAACTAAAAGCCTCTTGATGAAAGTGAAAGAGGAGAGTGAAAAAGTTGGCTTAAATCTCAACATTCAGAAAACTAAGATCATGGCATCTGGTCCCACCACTTCATGGGAAATAGATGGGGAAACAGTGGAAACAGTGTCAGACTTTATTTTTCTGGGCTGCAAAATCACTGCAGAAGGTGATTCAGTTCAGTTCAGTTCAGTCTCTCAGTCGTGTCCAACTCTTTGTGACCCCATGAATTGCAGCATGCCAGGCCTCCCTCTCCATCACCAACTCCCGGAGTTTATCCAAACTCACATTCATCGAGTCGGTGATACCATCAAGCCATCTCATCCTCTGTCATCCCCTTCTCCTCCTTCCCCCAATCTCTCCCAGCATCAGAGTCTTTTCCAATGAGTCAACTCTTCGCGTGAGGTGGCCAAAGTACTGCAGTTTCAGCTTTAGCACCATTCCTTCCAAAAAACACCCAGGACTGATCTCCTTCAGAATGGACTGGTTGGATCTCCTTGAAGTCCAAGGGGCTCTCAAGAGTCTTCTCCAACACCACTATTCAAAGCATAATTCTTTGGCGTTCAGCTTTCTTCACAGTCCAACTCTCACATCCATACATGACTACTGGAAAAACCATAGCCTTAACTAGACAGACCTTTGTTGGCAAAGTAATGTCTCAGCTTTTGAATATGCTATCTAGGTTGGTCGTAACTTTCTTTCCAAGGAGTAAGTGTCTTTTAATTTCATGGCTGCAATCACCATCTGCAGTGATTTTGGAGCCCTGAAAAACAGAGACATTCAGAAAACTAAGATCATGGCATCTGGTCACATCACTTCATGGCAAATAGATGGGGAAACAGTGGAAACAGTGTCAGACTTTATTTTTGGGGGCTCCAAAATCACTGCAGATGGTGATTGCAGTCCTGGGTGTTCTTTGGAAGGAATGATGCTAAAGCTGAAACTCCAATACTTTGGCCACCTCATGCGAAGAGTTGACTCATTGGAAAAGACTCAGTCAAGAGGTTATGTGTGGTGATATTTGCCAAGAGAATGTCAAGGCAGAATAGATAGGTTCTAGAAGAGCTTTTATTCTACATAATTTTAACAATTTAATAATATAGATTAATAACCAATTGCTGGTCTTGAGGAATACAAACTAGCTTTTTGTCGTCCACTTGAGAAATTATTGATAGGTAGAAAGAATTTCCAATTTTAAGCCAGTTGTCCCTCAAAATGATATGCTAGAGGAAAGTTCAGAGACCAGGTTTTTTGTTAAGCCAATAAAGGATAATGAAGAGAGAATATCACGTTAACTCAGAATAGATTCACTGTTTCCAGTTCTAAGAATAACTCATTGAAAGGTTTTAGATTTAATTGACATTATATATACATAATTCAGCAGAGATGATAACCATAGGATAACAGAATTAGAGATGAAAAATCTCAACATGGTGCCGACCAGAGAGGACATCATTTATCTCCTTGAATTTGGGTGTTCTACTAAGTCAGATGTGAAAACCTCTTACAAAAATACTGCATAAGTGGAAGATATATGTTTTAAAATTATTCAAGCAGAAATACATTTTCAAGGAGGGATACCATTAAGATTTTGTACTGATACTCTCTAAGTTCCAGAAGCTATAACAGGTCTCATTAAATGTTTAACTCTTTAGCTTCCTTCATGCATCAGATTTAGCCAAAATTGGAAAGTAAAGCATTTTAGACTCTTCCATTCCTCAATTCAGTGCCCTCTGACTTATGTTTTTATATCATAAAACCTTAGAAGTCAAGCTTAGTCTCAGATCCATTCTATCTATTCTTATTAGCGAGTGAGTGAAAGTCGCTCAGTCGTGTCTGACTCTTTGCAACCCCATGGACTGTAACCCACCAGAGTCCTCTGTCTATGGAAATCTTCAGGCAAGAATTCTGGAGTTGGTTACCATTTCCTTCTCCAGGAGATCTTCTCAACCCAGGGACTGAACCCAGGTCTCCTGCATTTTAGGCAGATTCTTTACCATCTGAGCCATCAGAGAAGCCCAAACAGGTTTCTAATTAACTCCTTAATATAAAGGAATTGGAAGTTAAAGACTGTAACTTAAATATTTTCCAGTAATAACTGTATTTGGAAGTCAGATGTATGACAGTTCTCTGAGAAAGGTGTAAATCTTCAACAAGTACAATATCAGGGAACTGAACTGATCATTCTCCATTCCCATTAATTATTTCTTGTGGTTGCATAGCTGGAAGTTAACATAGATATGAAAATAATTCCTAAAACAATACAACACACACACAACAAACACTTGATAAGTATTTACTATCAATTTTGAAAATTGTCTATCTGGACAATTACCACAATCTGGAAAATTATTTTAATTATTCCAGTGTTTATAACTGTATAGTTATTGCAATATCAATATTTATCAATATCTTTGTGCCTCAATTTATCAGTAAAAGCAAGAAATTACTAAATAGGAAAATGTTTTAATAATTTTAAAAGCATTCTAGTTAGGACATCAACAATCTGTTGCAATAAACAACAAGGTCAACTGTATACAACAGAGAACTATATTCAATATCCTATGATAAACCATAATGGAAACAAATATAATAGGAATGTATATACATACATGTATAACTGCAGCACTTTGTTGTACAGCAGAAATTAACACAATATTGTAAATCAACTATACTTCAATTAAAAATTTGCTGAATAGTTTTGTTAACATTTTGTCATCAATTTATCATTAACTATAACTGATTTAAATGAATACTGTCAATATCAGAAAGGAAGAGTCTAAAATGTTTCTGCTTTCCAACATTTGCATTAATTTGAAGAAATTTGGGACAGAAGTTTTTAGTATGCTGGTTTTCTGTTCTCTCTAGCAATCTTCCAACTAGACCTGGCCAGATAAACCAGTTCTGCCAGTGAGAAATAGCAGAAATTAACAACTAGAATTTCCAAAGGAAGCTGTTTCAAAAAGAGACAGCCTTGGCAGGCTGGCAGCAGTCTATCTTTCTATTTATCTGGCATGTGGACATGAGGCCTATAGGTTGAGCAGTCATTCTGCACCAGTGCTAGCAAGCATCAGGGTCAGGAACACATGCCAAAGATGGAGAAACAGAAAGGTAGAATGTGTCTGACTTCCCTGATGGTATTTTGGGGGAGAGTTTGCCTTTCCCAGGTCTTCATTCTGCTATGAGATTAAAACATTTTTTCTCATTTAAACCATAGTTGCTTGGGTTTTATGTTATTTATTTCTAAATACAATCCTAACTGATGCAATATAAAATGGCCTATTTTTATTACACAATCTAATATGAAACAGTTAATCCTCAGCAGTAGGAAAACAATAACTATAACAGAAATTCCACCTTAGCACAACCAAAATGTCAACAGAGAACTACACACTATCAGATAGCAAAGAAAACTTAGTTCAAGTTTTTCTATCTCCTCATAATTTTTGGTTCTCTAGATTTTTATTTTTAAATTAAAGATATTCTAATATTAAAGATATTCTAATGAGGATTAACATTCCATAGAATAAAATATTCTGCCATTGCTTTGCTACCCTTCTCTGCTAACTTTCTTTCCTTTGGATTCTCCTCTGGAGCTTCAAATTCTCTTTCAATTTATCAGAGTGTTTTCTTTCTTTCTTTATATAACTATTTTGAGCCAATAAACAGGCTCTAGGGACTCAGTTTCTATACCAAGGACTAAACCTATTTTCCAACCATATATGGCTCTTTGCCTAAGAGAATTTTTATATAAATGAAATCCATCCTTTCTAAGTGTTTATGCAATAGCAATGAGCTACTGTAATGTTCTCATTGTGCTAGTATCCATTATGCTCTCATAGAGAATGGGTGAGAATACATAGTTATTTCTTTCATGTTGGTAGGTTTTTCTGCCATACCCTTCTGTTCAATTTCCTGCATCTTTTCTTGAAAAAAACAAAAGCAAAGAGAAAAATATGCACATCACAGCCAAACCACATTGTCTTTTGCAGAGAGCAAAATGGCTACCCAATCTTAGCAAAAAAAAGTAGGCATTTCCTTTACCCGTGCAAGCACGAAATGACAAAACCAGTATAATACGATATAGGTAGATAAAAGATCAATAGAAAAAGTATTTCTTCTTTCAGAAATTAAATGAAGTGTAAGTGTTAGTCATTCAGTCATGTCCGACTGTTTGCGACCCCATGTACTGTAGTCCACCAGCCTCCTCTGACCATGGAATTCTCCAGGTAAGAATACTGGAGTGAGAGGTCATTCCTTCTCCAGCAGATCTTCCCTTCCCAGTGATCCAACTCAGGTCTCCTGCATTACAGGCAGATTCTTTACCATCTGAGCCATGAAATAATTTGCTGTAAACTTGTGGCATGATCAGCCACTTAACTCCCCAACTTCCTTAAGTAATTCAAACTGTGAAAAGTATATTACCATGGCTTTTACTAGAATATTTCAATTATGCTGAATGATTGTTATCTTTCCTATGTGCATCTGTGCATTAAACCAATTAATCAGTGTTCACATACAGTTTCCATATACCTGAGGTATTTATATCTTCAGTTGAATATAGAAAATGAATTCAGTTGAATATGAAAATTCAGTTGAATATAGAAAATGGCTAAACACCATTTGCCCTAGACTTGCAGTGCCTTAACTTTTGAAGTCCACACTCAAGTAAACATTTCAAAAATGTTTTAGAGAATAAAATGATTTTTAAATTTTGCTTTGGAAATCTAAAAATAAAAATCTGTTCTTTAATGTGAGTATTTTTATTGTATTGCTTTCCCAAGTAGCACAGTGGTAGAGAATCTGCCTGCCAATGTAGGAAGTGCAGGAGATGCAGGTTTGATCTCTGGGTTGGGAGGATCTCCTGGAGTAGGAAATGGCAACCCACTCCAGTATTCTTGCCTGGAAAATTCCATGGACAGAGGAGCCTGGCAGGCTACAGCAAGGTGTCAGACATGACTGAGTGAGAACACACACGTAATCCTTATCTTTATCAAGTTGCAGCCAACTGATAAAAACTTTGTGAACTGACGCCAGTTTTGGTCTAGTATTAGGGGGTTGGAAAGCTAGGTTCATAAACAATCTCATACAGTGTTAATGCATCAAGAATGTATATTTACATTAAAAATATATAATAGATTTTTCCCCCCTGGGTTTGAGTTTCTCAACCTTAGCAGCAGTCCATTTTTCTGTTCCTACTACTTATTCACTGTCTGTATTTGCCCCTTTTGGTAGCAATCTGGAGTTTCAAGTCTCTCTTTATTACTCTATACAAAGTTATCTTTTCCAAAGATAATGGCAGTAACTAGCATTAATTACTCATCAACTATATAAAGAACATTTCAACTTAAATTTTCAGAGTATTTTCAGCTTGATTTTTCAAGATTTCTAGATTGTATATACAAACTGTAAAGAAGATTAAAAACAAACAAACAAAAAAAACACCTAACTCTCTAATGTGTATCCTTAATATAATAAAATGTTTTTGTAAAGAGATTTTTACATCTCTTTACATGTATCACATGTAGTTTGGTATCACATAGATCTGATTTATATTCTTGTTTATTATTTTTGTGTATGAGTTTGAGTTTTCTTGTGATCACATTTTTGAGAAAAAAAACTGAGGAGATTTCATAAATAGTTCTCAATAAGTTGCTTTGAATAGGTTATGACCTCAATAAATTGATCAAGGAACAAAAAGGAGGAATTTTAATTTGAGGGTGGGGCCATAAAGTTTGCAGAAATTTAGACCCTGATTAAGGAAAGCTGTATAAAGTAAAACCTCAAGTAGAACCCTGGTTTGCAAGGCACTTTCAAATAAGTTGTTCTAACTTATCTACTATACAGTATAGCAGTCCTTCTCAGATGTAACATTGCAACCAGTGCCAGTCCAGGAACTGTTTGATATTGGTTCAAAATGCGACAAGCATAAATAATGAAAGTAGTATTTAGAAACTCTACAGTAATCTCTTATCCTTATGGCATAAAACTGATGTGCTTACTTCATCAGTGATCATGTAACAAATAATTTATGGTCAGGCACCCATTTATGGAACTCACTATGAATAGCACAAACACCATATGTAAACCCCTCTCTGTCTCTATTATAAAACAATTGTAAGTTCAATTTGCTCAATAGATTTGTTTGCTTTTTATTTTTTCTTTTTAAATAGATGTGTATGGGCAACCTGAAGAAATCTTGCCTGTATCCAGTTTAGCTGTGAACAAAACATTCATTTGAATACAAAGACTTTAAATTGCTAAGGATGAGAAGACAAGATACACTTCGATTACACATGGATTAATATCAACTGTATCTGCTTCATAAAAACACTGGATTAGATATGCAGACTAGCAAACATCAGAATTCAATATATGTTGCAAATATTAATTCAAAAATAAGAACTTGATATTAACAAATCAAATAAGGAAAATTAATCCCATGGAAAATAACTCTAAAATGTTTATAAAAGTGAAAGTAAAAGTGAAATTGCTCAGTCATGTCTGACTCTTCGCGACCCCATGGACTGCAGCCTACCAGGCTCCTCCATCCATGGGATTTTCCAGACAAGAGTACTGGAGTGGGGTGCCATTGCCTTCTCCGCAAATGTTTATAAAGTAACAAGCTATTGTCTTAAAGGTGATTCTATATATTGATTCTTGTTTTCTTCTAAAGAATTGATAGATGGCAATTCTGACAACCTTTAGTGTATAGCTCTTCAGTTGACTTAACCTTTATTTTCCTCCTAGCCAGAGTGATTTAAGTGATCTGTTTGAGGTAGTGACATGGAATGTGTTACATAGAATGACAAACAGAAAAAAATCCCTACAGCCAATGGGTAATCTTGACACATTCCTATTAAATAGTTATGAGAGAGTCAATTCCTAATCAGGTTGATAAGAAGTCCAGGGGTCCCCAAGGAGAGAGGGGTCTGGAATTCTCAAGGAGGAGGAAAGGACAATTTTTTATTTTTTCCCTCTACATTCCTTAGTCTTAACCACATAAAACGTTTTATCTTTAAGCCTCAAACTGATGATTACACAACAAACAACTCAGTTTAAACTCTGTCAGTTCAGTTCAGTCGCTCAGTCCTGTATGACTCTTTGTGACCCCATGAACTGCAGCACGCCAGGCCTCCCTGATCATCACCAACTCCAGGAGTTCACCCAAACCCACGTCGACTGAGTCAGTGATGACATCCAGCCATTTCATCCTCTGTCCTCCCCTTTTTCTCCTACCCCCAATCCCTCCCAGCATCCGAGTCTTTTCCAATGAGTCAACTCTTCGCATGAGGTGGCCAAAGTACTGGAGTTTCAGCTTTAACATCATTCCTTCCAAAGAACACCCAGGACTGATCTCCTTCAGAATGGACTGGTTGGATATCCTTGCAGTCCAAGGGACTCTCAAGAGTCTTCTCCAACACCACAGTTCAAAAGCATCAGTTCTTCGGTGCTCAGCTTTCGTCACAATCTAACTCTCACATCCATACATGACCACTGGAAAAACCATACCCTTGACTAGATGGACCTTTGTTGGCAAAGTAATGTCTTTGCTTTTGAATACGCAATCTAGGTTGGTCATAACTTTCCTTCCAAGGAGTAAGCGTCTTTTAATTTCATGGCTGCAATCACCATCTGCAGTGATTTTGGAGCCCCCCAAAATAAAGTCTGACACTGTTTCTACTGTTTCCCCATCCATTTGCCATGAAGTGATGGGACCAGACGCCATGATCTTCGTTTTCTGAATGCTGAGCTTTAAGCCAACTTTTTCACTCTCCTCTTTCACTTTCATCAAGAGGCTTTTTAGTTCCTCTTCACTTTCTGCCATAAGGGTGGTATCATCTGCATATCTGAGGTTATTGATATTTCTCCCGGCAATCTTGATTCCAGCTTGTGCTTCTTCCAGTTCAGCGTTTCTCATGATGTACTCTGCATAGAAGTTAAATAAGCAGGGTGACAATGTACAGCCTTGATGTACTCCTTTTCCTATTTGGAACCAGTCTGTTGTTCCATGTCCAGTTCTAACTGTTGCTTCCTGACCTGCATATAGGTTTCTCAAGATGCAGGTCAGGTGGTCTGGTATTCCCATCTCTTGAAGAATTTTCCACAGTTTATTGTGATCCACACAGTCAAAGGCTTTGGCATAGTCAATAAAGCAGAAATAGATGTTTTTCTGGAACTCTCTTGCTTTTTCAATGATCCAGCAGATGTTGGCAATTTTATCTCTGGTTCTAAACCTTTTTTAAAACCAGCTTGAACATCTGGAAGTTCACGGTTCACATATTGCTGAAGCCTGGCTTGGATAATTTTGAGCATTACTTTACTAGCGTGTGAGATTTGAACTCTGTACTAAGGATTTAAGGATTTGTACTAAATCCTTAGTACAGATTTAAACTCTGCATTAAGGATTATATAACAACAATGTACCCTGCTTGAGGACAGTTTCTGGAAAAATCCTTCTGGCTAATCCTGTTATCTTAAATGTAAATTATGGGAGTGGGTCTAGTAAGATCTTTACAACCTCCAGACATTCTTTTGATTCATTGTAATAACTAATTAAAAAGTATATAACTCCATTGCTAACACTAGTGAGGGGGCACTCTTTCTGCCCTCTTCTAATATCTATATCAGAAGCTTTCTCTATCTCTTTTATACTTTGATAAAACTTGATTACACAAAAGCTCTGAGTGATCAAGCCTCGTCTCTGGCCCCAAATTGAATTTTCCTCCGGAGGCCAAGAATCCCAGTGTCTTTCATGGTTTAGCAACAACTTTTCAGTTACTTAACTGGAAAAAAAAAAAAAAAGTCTAAGCAATTAAATCGTGTTTTCTTGCTTTGTCTTTATATATATACATATATACACATACATACATACATACATACAAAGCTGAGTAGCCCAGCTATGTATGAAAATAGTGCAGAGAAACTGAAGAGCTAATTAGGTTTTTTAATGGGGATAATAATAGCACCCTGAAACATATAGGATAAAACTGCAGTGGTTATCAATCTTCATGATAAAATGATCTGCAGCTAGGAGTGAGGAAAGGTATTTGGCCATCCTATGCAGTTTTTATGGATACAAAAGAACACAATTTTCATTTATATTCTAAACCTGCAGCTCTTATGGTCCCACAAGTACTTGGAAACCCGTAGACATCTCCTGCATTCTTTAAGAAGAAAAGCTATAGAAGACAGAATAACGAACTCCTCCTCTACCTGAAGGCATTCATGTCGTAATCCCCCAAACTGGGAATAAGTTCCCCTACATGACCAAAAACAAAAAAGACTTTACAGATGTGATTAAGTTAAAGGTCCTAAAATGAGATTATCCTGGATCATATGGATGGTCCAAAATGTGATCACAAGGGTCCTTATGAGAGTGAGTCAGAAGCATCAGAGACTGAGAACAAATAGAAGAATGAATAGAGGTTGGAGTAATGGGTTGTGAACTGGAGGAAGGGGCCAGGATGCAAGAATTCCAAGAGGTCTCTGCTGCTGCTGCTGTCGCTTCAGTCATGTCCGACTCTGTGTGACCCCACAGATGGCAGACCACCAGGCTCTCCCAAGCTGAAAAAAGTAAAGAAATGGATTCTCCCCTAGAGCTTCCAAAAGAAACATAGCTCTGCTTACACCTTTATAATAGGCTATAAGGTCATTTTGGACTTTTGAGCTCCCAAACTGAAAGATAATAAACTTGTATTGTTTTAAGCCACAAAGTTTATGGGAATTTATTACAGAAGCATTAGGAAATACATATTCGAGATAAAACTAAATCATCAGATGAAATGACTATTATTGTTCCAAGAAAGAGAGATCATTTTCTTTTAAAATCATTAACATCTACCTATAATTTATTTCTGGATTGAATAAATAGTTTTAACCAGCTCTCTTTTTAATCAAAGTCATTTCAACTATCTTCAAGAACTTTGTGTTTACCATTTTAGGTATCACAATTTCCTCACATGACCACATAAAGGAATCCATTTGGAAATTCACCCAAGTAACAGGTAAAACCCTAAATCCTGAGCATGGTACATAAGCACACAGTTGGTACTCAGTAAATATTTGAAAATGTTGTCATTATAATTTTGCAAGCTTAAATTATATCACATTTTATTTTCTCATAATACCATATTTTTTAAATCAAGAATTCAAGCTTAATTTTTCAATAGGAATCATTATCCATACAACATTCTAAAAATTATATGCTTGCCTGCTGTATCAATTTAGGAAGATAGACATTCATGAAGCAGAATAACACAGAAACCAAATCACATCTAACTTTGTATAATGTATAATAACTATTTAAATATGATTTCCTTTTTAATGGCACTTTAATCAAAAGCTAGTTGGGGGTTACATTTTTCACAAGCATCTTTTGGTCATCTGGATGTTTCAGTATGATAAACTAAATTCTATTCACCAATATTTCGTGTCCCTCCTTGAAGGAAGATTAGGCTTGTTACCACATAAAGTAGGTGCTTCAGCTAATAAACTGTGAACAGAAGTGAGGCAGTAACTTCCCAGAAGAATGATTAAGAATCAGCCCATGCGTCACCATGCTCTTCCTACTCTCAATGACTGGCAGTGGCTGTTCAGACAGCCTGCATGCCTGAGCAAAGCCTCCAGCTGATTCACATAAAATGCAGCAAGGGAGCAAGTCTTTGAGGTTTGGGAGGCATATGTTGTAAACTACTGAGATTTGGAGAGTCTAGGATAATCTACGGAGAAGGCAATGGCAGCCCACTCCAGTACTCTTGCATGGAAAATCCCATGGACGGAGGAGCCTGGCGGACTGCAGTCTATGAGGTAGCTAAGAGTCGGACACGACTGAGCGACTTCACTTTCACTTTTCACTTTCATGCATTGGAGAAGGAAATGGCAACCCACTCCAGTGTTCTTGCCTGGAGAATCCCAGGGACGGGGGAGCCTGGTGGGCTGCTGTCTATGGGATCGCACAGAGTCGGACATGACTGACGAGACTTAGCAGCAGCAGCAGGGGAGAAAACTCCTGAATACAAGCTCAGTATAATACCTTCATAATCACTTCTGCCATGATTTTATAAGTGAAACCTCTTCTCAAAGAATGTTAAGGTACTATTTGTAAATTTGGGTCTACAGTTTTTCCTTAGTGAAACGTTATCTGAACAACTTGTGTTTAGAAGATATTTTTTCAGCTCCTACTGTTAGAAATCATTCAGCAATTGGTTTAAAAAAATGAGTCCTACATGGATCCATAATAATTAGTTCCAGTCAGATCAGAGTTTATATATTCACAGGAAATTATCAAAATTGGCTCTAGAAGTGATTGTGGTACAATTCTGAATGGTGACTAAAATATTTAGCAATTATTCCTTCTCAGTGGCTGAGGCCAGCATATTTAGCCACGACTGAATTGTAAATCTGTCAGCCATTTTCCCCTCTAAAACCAATAAGTACACATCCACTTAGGAATTTGTTTTGGATTTATCTGCATTGACCAAGCACTCAAACTATGAGTGAACAAGTGCTGAGATGAATTTTGAACATTTTTATGATCTTCAGACTAGCATTTAAACTCTGACTAGACAGCTTATCCACACACTTATAGCTTCTCTTTTCTACTGATAGATATTCCCCTACACATAAAAAAGATTTTAAATTAAATAACAAATGAATTAGAAATTTCACATAGAGTATAAACATAAGTGATCTGAAATGAATCACCACTAAGTTCATTGATCCAAAATAATATAGAAAATTCTTTTATTCATCAATACTATATGCAAAAGAAAACCAAAACCCCTAGACCTAGAAATCATTAGACCAAAAAGAAAATCAAGATGTTAAAAATTTCAAATTATAGCTAAATTAGCAATGAGACTCTTTATTCTGAGGCTTTTCTGCATTAACTATCAATACTATTACTTTTATTATTATTTTAAATGCATAACAAACAAATAGCATTTTTGAGTCTCAAAATACATATGACAACGTCAATACCATCAAATTTAACCTCTTCTGTGGTAGAATAGTAATGGCAGATCTGACTATTCATTTCTAATCAGTCTCAGAAATGCTATGTGTACTAAGCAGGGGTACTCAGAACTGACTATATCAGAATTGCCTGAGACTATATAAAAATATAGATAATAGATATAGATGGAGATATACTATAGATGAAGATATGTATATACGGGTTCTAGACGTAAATGAGATCTAGATCTCAACCCATTCTTCTTGCCTGGGAAATCCCAAGGACAGAAGGATCCTGGTGGAGCTCCAGCCCCTGTGGTCACAAAAGAGTCAAAAAGGACTTAGAGACTAAACAAGGACAGCAAACTCTCTCTCTTGACCTGAATCTCTTTATAAAGAAAGAGATCAATCCATCCTGATGAAGATATATATATTCTGTCTCTATATATGATCTAGATAATTCTATTTCTTTCTCTAGATACCTAGAGATAGCTACATGATGAGTGATATGTAGATGGACTCCACACACCTCACACACCCCTACTTTCCTCACTTCAATTATTAGGAGAAAGCTCAGACAGTAAAGCCTCTGCCTACAATGCGGGAGACCCGGATTTGATTCCTGGGTCAGGAAGATCCCCTGGAGAAGGAAATGGCAATCCACTCCAGTACTCTTGCCTGGAAAATCCCATGGACGGAGGAGGAGTCCATGGGGTCGCAAAGAGTCGGACACGACTGAGTGACTTCACTTTCACTTTCACTAAGAGAGCTAATTCTTAGGTAGGAGGAAGGGGTCCAGGGCCTTCGAGGGGGAGAAAGGGGTCCTGGGCTTTCAAGAAGCAAAGGAAAAACTATTTTTTTCTACATTGCTTTGTCTTAGTCACAGAAGACACAAATTTTTTTTCTTAAAGTCTGAGTTGTTATGACAACAATCTTTAAGACTAACCTTCTTTAAGTCTAGGGCTGATGATTACAAAACAAAACAACTCATCTTAAACTATAATATATCCTGCTTGAGGACATGTTTCTCCTTAACAGGAAACTTCTGACTAATCCTTTTATCTTAAAATGCATATTGTGGGAGTAGGTCTAGTAAGACCTTTCTATTGATAGTCTAAGATCTTGTTAATTTAAGATGTATGTTAGTCTAAGATCTTGTTAATTTAAGATGTATGTTAGAGCCTATTATACAGAGTGAAGTAAGCCAGAAGGAAAAACACCAATACAGTATAATAACACATATATATGGAATTTAGAAAGATAGTAACAATAACCCTGTGTACGGGACAGCAAAAGAGACACTGATGTATAGAACAGTCTTATGGACTCTATGGGAGAGGGAGAGGGTGGGAAGATTTGGGAGAATGGCATTGAAACATGTAAAATATCATGTATGAAACGAGATGCCAGTCCAGGTTCGATGCACGATACTGGATGCTTGGGGCTAGTGCACTGGGACGACCCAGAGGGATGGTATGGGGAGGGAGGAGGGAGGAGGGTTCAGGATGGGGAACACATGTATACCTGTGGCGGATTCATTTTGATATTTGGCAAAACTAATGCAATTATGTAAAGTTTAAAAATAAAATAAAATTAAAAAAAAATAAAATAATTTCATCCTTAGTAATCATAAAAAAAAAAAAAAAGACGTATGTTAGTCTAAGATCTTGTTAATTTAAGATGTATGTATGGGAGAGGGTCTGGTAAAAGTATACAAGGCCTTGATTAGACTAGCTAGAGGGGCACTCCCCAGCCCCCTTCTGCTGTCTATGTCAGAAGCTTTCTCTGGCCTTTTGCACTTTAATAAAACTCTGCTACACAAAAGCTCTTGAGTGATCAATCCAGGCCCCTGTTCCTGAAGCTAAATCTTCTTTGGAGGTCACAAATCTGGCATCGTTCACCGGAAGCTATCAATTCCATGACTTCTGCCTACCGAGTTGACTTGTAAATTAGGAGAATGGTCAGAACTCTCAATAATTCTCACTGAGTAGAGCTAGAGAGACTGAGAAATATATATTTTTCATAAGATCCCCAAGTATCCCTGTGCATGAGTCCGTGCTTAGTTGCTTCAGTCATAGTTTGACTCTTTGCGACCCCATGGACTGTGAGGCTCCTCTGTCCATGGGGATTCTCCAGGCAAAAATACGGGAGTGGGTTGCCATGCCCTCCTCCAGGGGATATTCCTGACCCAGGGATCGAACCCACATCTCTTATGTCTCCTGCATTGGCAGGTGGTTTCTTTACTACTAGTGCTACCTGGGAAGCCACAAGTGTCCCTGACATACAGCCAAATCTGGAAACCTATAACTTAGAGTACATGACAATTCTCAGGAAATTTTTTCCTTTTAATTGTATTACTCAATGTAGAATTTACAGGTTTTGTTCCACAAGTAAGAAACAGAAAACATGTGTTTAGACACATAATCTCAGATGTTAGATGTAAAGTCTAGGTGTGTTTGCTATGTTCAGATTTGTGTATGCTCAGTCACTAAATTGTGTCTTACTCTTTGTGACCCCATGAACTGTGATATGCCAGGCTCCTCTGTCTATGGGATTTCCCAGGCAAGAGTACTGAAGTGGGTTGCCATTTCCTTCTCCAGGGGATAGTCCCAACCCAGGGATCTAACCTGTGTCTCTTGTGCTTCCTGCATTGGCAGGCGGATTCTTTACCACTGAGCTACCAGGGAAGCCTTATTTTCATATTCAGTTCAGTTCAGTTCAGTTGCTCAGTCATGTCCAACTCTTTGTGACCCCATGAATCACAGCTCGCCAGGCCTCCCTGTCCACCACTAACTACCAGAGTTCACCCAAACTCATGTGCATCGAGTAGGTGATGACATCCAGCCATCTCATCCTCTGTCGTCCCCTTCTACTCTTGCCCCCAATCCCTCCTAGCATCAGGGTCTTTCCCAATGAGTCAACTCTTCGCATGAGGTGGCCAAAGTATTGGAGTTTCAGCTTTAGCATCATTCCTTCCAGTGAATATCCAGGAATGATCTCCTTTAGGATAGACTGGTTGGATCTCCTTGCAGTCCAAGGGACTCTCAAGAGTCTTCTCCAACACCACAGTTCAAAAGAATCAATTCTTTGGTGCTCAGCTTTCTTTATAGTCCAACTCTCACATCCATACATGACCAGTGGAAAAACCATAGCCTTGACTAGACAGACCTTTCTTGGCAAAGTGTGTCTCTGCTTTTTAATATGCCATCTAGGTTGGTCATAACTTTCTTTCCAAGGAGTAAGTGTCTTTTAATTTCAGGCTGCAATCACCATCTGCAGGGATTTGGAACCCCAAAATATAAAGTCTGACACTGTTTCCACTGTTTCCCCATCTATTTCCCATGACGTGATGGGACCAGATGCCATGATCTTTGTTTTCTGAATGTTGAGCTTTAAGCCAACTTTTTCACTCTCCTCTTTCACTTTCATCAAGAGGCTTTTTAGTTCCTCTTCACTTTCTGCCATAAGCGTGGTGTCATCTGTATATTTGATGTTATTGATATTTCTCCCGGCAATCTTGATTCCAGCTTGTGCTTCTTCCAGCCCAGTGTTTTTCATGATGTACTCTGCATAGAAGTTAAATAAGCAGGGTGACAATATACAGCCTTGACATATTCCTTTTCCTATTTGGAACCAGTCTGTTGTTCCATGTCCAGTTCTAACTGTTGCTTCCTGACCTGCATATAGGTTTCTCAAGAGGCAAGTCAGGTGGTCTGGTATTCCCATCTCTTTCAGAATTTTCCACAGTTTCTTGTGATCCACACAGTCAAAGGCTTTGGCATAGACAATAAAGCAGAAATGTATGTTTTTCTGGAACTCTCTTGCTTTTTCCATGATCCAGCAGATGTTGGCAATTTGATCTCTGGTTCCTTGGCCTTTTCTAAAACCAGCTTGAACAACTGGAAGTTCACGGTTCACATATTGCTGAAGTCTGGCTTGGAGAATTTTGAGCATTACTTTACTAGCGCGTGAGATGAGTGCAATTGTGTGGTAGTTTGAGCATTCTTTGGCATTGCCTTTCTTTGGGATTAGAATGAAAACACATTTTCCAGTCCTATGGCCACTGCTGAGTTTTCCAAATTTGCTGGCATATTGAGTGCAGCACTTTCACAGCATCATCTTTCAGGATTTGAAATAGCTCCACAGAATTCCATCACCTCCACTAGCTTTGTTTGTAGTGATGCTTTCTAAGGCCCACTTGACTTCACATTCCAGGATATCTGGCTCTAGGTGAGTGTTCACACCTTCATGATTATCTGGGTCGTGAGGATCTTTTGTACATTTAGTCTCATATAATTAATAATCATTTTGGGGAGGAAAATTTTTCTAGATTCTGTGGCTTGTCTACCAATTACAATGATATATGACAGATTAACAAGAGAAAAAACTATTTAATTGTGTATATAAGGAATCCCCATAAAGATAAGAGACTGAAGATGGAGTTAGGCAATTGAGATACAAAACTTCTTGGACTATAAAAAAGGGTAGGGGTCTGAGATACAAAAAGGAAGACAATTCACAGGAATGTGAGAGGACGAAGTGTTTGGCAAACAGAGTTTAACCTGTTATGAAAATAAGTTTCTTAGGTAAAAAATTATTTTCAGTTTTAGCTCTCTTCCAGGTATAGGCCCCCTTTCCAATGTAAATTTCTTTTATTATTGCAGATTTTCCCTACAAATATAGAAATTTATATTTCTTTTAGATATTTACATGGAAAGTAAAGAGGTTTTCCTGGGTCAGCTGGTCTTGATTCCCTTTAGCTCAAAGTAATCCTCAAGGGAAACTGGCAAATTTTGGGGGCACTTATTCTGAACCCCTTCACCATTGAATAAGTTTTCATGTAAACACTATGTATTATTGAAGTGCAATTATTCTTATGCTACAGATAAGAAATATGCCCCATTTTGTAAGCAGATAAGGTACTTGTCCCCAGAGAAAGAGAACCAGGCATGGCTTTCTTGACTAAAGAGAAAACATTTTGGGATGGAGCCATTTTGTGATCTAAGCCTGGCCATAATGCTTGCCCTTGAGCAGGTCCCAGTAATCAATGATGTTAAGGGAAGTAAGGGAAAGCAGAAACAAAGGAAAAGCAATCAAGAAACAATAGTTCAGTGATAAAACTGGTCCTAGTTTCTGATTCATGTCTTTGAGTTCTGCAAGAACTAAGGTCTCCCTGATGCTGATACTTGCAGCTTCAGTCAACTAAAGCTGGGACCCTGTTGACCTTGGCCCCAATTCTATGCTGAATTCTCCTCTGACCAAGTCCCTTCATGAATATGCATGTACCCTTAGCTTAAAATTTACCCAGTTTTGCTGTTTGGAGAGACATTGTTTGGGGAAAGATCCGCAGTGTTCTTAGTTGCTGCAAATAACAATAGTTTCTTCTTTCTCCCTGTCTTTAGCTCAATACTCACCAAGAGGTAAACCCAGTTTTATTATAATTTCTCATTGACACAGAAAAGAAAAGATATACAAAACGATATACAACTTGGTGCCAGATCTACATACAGCAATCAGTATACATTTCAAAATAGATAGATATTTGAGAACAGTTAGGAAGAGAGTGAAATTTAGAATAAAGATGTTTTTACTGCTTTTAAACACACACATAGAATAGTGAGGGTTGTTTTTCAGTTCTAAACTTACATGTATATAAATATATAAAAATAAAGCTTGACATATGTATATTAAATTCATAAGAATAAGAAAACTATGGGACTGAGGATGGGAAATACAGTGAAATAACAATAAAAAGAGTCAAATAAAGCATTTTGCACAGATGAGTATAACAGCATTTCATGAAAGAGTAGAATCAACTTAATTCTATGAATCTGAGTTTAAAATGTTAGAAAATAATATCTGTAATATGAAAATGGAAAGGTTTTATTTCTCACACCATAGTACTTGCTTACACTAGTGTAACTGAGAAGGACCTTAAAGGGCCTTCTTGGGACAGACCGCTCTCCCCATGTCCTCTGCCTGCCTCTTGTTTGTAGAAAAGTTGCAGTCTCCCAGGCTTCCCTTGAGTTCACAAAAGCCTGGCTCAAGAATTAATGACTGAAAGTGAGACTGAGCAGGGCCATGTGGGGCTCCTGGCCACAGAAGCCTTTCTGTGTTCCCATTTCCTACCTGCAGGGAATAGACTTCGGCCTCCATGACCTGCCCTGAAGATGGGAGGGGATGCAGAGACAAGGAGGACATCATTGGAGGTCAGATTAAAGGAACCAGAGAAGTTCATAAGGAGACCACCTGAGGCCATGTTAAAGGAGCGCAGGCCCTGCACACACTTTGATCCTTATCAACAACTCTGTCATCTAACCACTGCTAGAAAACTACTCACCAAATTCCCTTGTTTTTGACGCATAAGCCCACTGTCTCCCCTTTGCCTGACAAAGCAAACAAAGCAATTAAGCTGTTCTTTACTACCTCACCCCAAACTCTGTCTCTGAGATTCAATTTGGCACTCACGCACAGAGGCTTGAGGGGACGGAGGTGGAAGGGGAATTCAGGATGGGGGGGACACATATGTATTTATGACCAGTTCATGTTGGTGTATGGCAAAAACCATCACAATACTGTAAAGTAATTATCCTCCAATTAAAATAAATAAATAAATTTTTAAAAAACAAGTATGTGAACATGTAGCAACAAAAATAAAAGTTGTACCAGGAGAACTGGTAAGAATTTAAGCAGTAAATCAGCCATAAAGTGGTCAGAAGGTCTTTGGTTCTTCTCTAAAGTGCCTACATTACATAATAGCACTTGATGCACATTCCTGAGTTGTTTTGCAGACGATAAACGCTTCACCAAATGGAAGACATTAACAACTTGATGACCATGAGAATGTAGCCCCTGGATCTACTGATGCCTAAAGATTGATAATTTTACTCCCTTTGACACTGTCCTATTTCCTCATCAACCAGAGAACTGTGCACGATCTGATCACTTGCCTTTAAACTCCACCCACCCCCACCCCGCCCGAACACTTGTTTTAAAATGCCTTCCTGAAACCCATCAGGGTGTTTGGGTTTTTTGAGCATTTGCTGCTCTGGACTCCTTGTCTGATGCCTGCGGTGTCATTAAATAAGGGCTGTGTGTCTCAAGGACCTCATATAGGAAAAGAGATGGTAAATCCAAAGATAGGTAATTGGGTCTACATAAAAAGTCAGCAAAAAATGTACAGAGCTTGTGAAAGAAGGGAAAAGGAGGTTGGATGTCTAAGATGAGAGCAGGGAATCAGGGGAGGGAGGGAGAACAGAGCATGGCCCGGAACTGGAGCCTGAAGACAAAGGTGGCCAGGGGAAAAATGCCAGTGGGATACACAGCAGACTTTTTTTTTTTTTTTAACAACAAAATATTTTAATATTCAATTTTAGTTTTGTAGTGCTTCAACATAAACACCTATCTTGCCCTGAAAATTTGAAAGCAAATTCAGCCCAATGTTGGTGCTATTTAAAGATAAAGAAGGCTGATTTTCAATGCTTAGAGACGCCTGCACAGAGCAAAGAAATTCCACAAATGGAACTAATTCCAAAATAGCAGGGCTAGAAAAGAAGGCAGGAGAAATATGTCTGTTCCCTGTCCTTTATCCTCATATATGTAACCTATATTCCCTCACCACCAATTACTCTGGGAGAGATTAAGAGAAAGTCCAAGTTCACATGTGAATTAGAGGAATGACCAGGACCTTTTAATTCTGTAATAAGCGTTTACATATTATCTCATGTGATTCTCACATATATAAATTAAAGATTAGAATATGATAATTCAGGTGAGAGAAATGGCTATGGAACCTGTGACATATTTCGTGAAGTCATGAAGTCGCTCAGTCGTGTCCGACTCTTTGTGACCCCATGGACTGTGGCCCACCAGGCTCCTCCATCCATGGAATTTTCTAGGCAAGCGTACTGGAGTGGGTTGCCATTTCCTTCTCCAGGGGATCTTCCCAACCCAGGGATCGAACCCAGGTCTCCCGCATTGTGGGCAGATGCTTTACCGTCTGAGCCACCAGGAAGGTATAAATAAAAGCTAAACAATTTAATACAAATCTTCTAATTTACCATGTAATTTTAATCTTCCATGTTCTCTTAGCTACACTACCTCCAAAAGTTACTAGGGAAGAAATACACACCATTTTCAAACTAAAACTTTAAATGTTCTTTTTTTTTTTTTTTAAATGAGAGTGGGTAAACAAGCTCCTTAAGAGTTTATTTTAAACACAAGATAGCATTCTCTTCCTGATCTGTGAGCATATTTTAGAGGTTGTGCTGTTCCTTATTATTCCAGTAACAGAATGCTGTAAATAGAGTCTAAGATGGTTCTGCTTCAACAAATGGCTCTGCTAAAGTCATAACACAGATTCAATATGCATTGACTTTGCATGACGGGAATATAAAAATACTTCTCAGAGGCTAAAATTGAATAAATACATAGCACAACAAGGCCTATATCCATGTTTCAAATCTATACTTATAGGTAAAATTAGATAAAAACTTGGCAAGGATTTCTCAAATTCATAAAGCAGACTTATTAAATTAATTAAATCTAAATTTGACTAAATTAACAAGTCAATTTGATCAAAATAGATCTTATTTCCATAGATAGATTCAATCTTAGTGACAGTTAATTTTGTCAAATCCTAATGTATGCCTAAAGCCCTTAAAACCCATGTCCACCAAGAGCCTAGGATTTAAATTCTGAGGGGCATACTATTCTCTAATAGAACCTACTATCTGTGAGAAGACAAAATAAGAAGTGCATGACATCTAGTGGTAGCTCCGGCAATGACAGTTATTTGGAAATTTATTTTTAAAGGCATACCTTGAAGATATTGTCTGCAATGAGGGAGACCTGAGTTCCATCCCTGGGTGAGGGAGATGTCCTGGAGGAGGGCGTGGCAACCTACTCCAGTATTCTTGCTTGGAGAATTTCATGGACAGAGCCTGGCAGGCTACAGTCCATAGAGTCACAAACAGTCAGGCTCGACTGAGTGACATTCACTTCACTTCACTTGAAGATATTGAGGGTTCAGTTCCAGGCCACTGCAATAAAGCAAATACAGCAATAGAGAGTCACAGAATTTTTTCTGTTTCCCAGTGCATTTAAAAGTTAAAAAAAGGGAACCCTCTTACACTGTTGGTGGGAATGCAAACTAGTACAGCCACTATGGAGAACAGTGTGGAGATTCCTTTAGAAACTGGAAATAGAACTGCCATACAACCCAGCAATCCCACTGCTGGGCATACACAATGAGGAAACCAGAATTGAAAGAGACACGTGTACCCCAATGTTTTTCGCAGCACTGTTTATAATAGCCGGGGACATGGAAGCAACCTAGATGTCCATCAGCAGATGAATGGATAAGAAAGCTGTGGTACATATACACAATGGAGTATTACTCAGCCATTAAAAAGAATACATTTGAATCAGTTCTAATGAGGTGGATGAAACTGGAGCCTATTATACAGAGTGAAGTAAGCCAGAAAGAAAAATACCAATAGAGTATACAAACACATATAGAAGTACAGAATGAAGCAGGGCAAAGGCTAATAGAGTTTTTCCAAGAGAATGAACTGGTCATAGCAAACACCCACTTCCAACAACACAAGAGAAGACTCTACATATGGACATCATCAGAGGGTCAACACCGAAATCAGACTGATTATATTCTTTGCAGCCAAAGATGGAGAAGCTCTATACAGTCAGCAAAAACAAGACCGGGAGCTGACTGTGGTTCAGATCATGAGCTCCTAATTGCCAAATTCAGACTTAAATTGAAGAAAGTGGGGAAAACCACTAGAACATTCAAGTATGACTTAAATCAAATCCCCTATGATTATACAGTGGAAGTGATAAATAGATTTATGGAACTAGATCTGATAGATACAGTGCTTGATGAACTATGGACAGAGGTTCGTGACATTGTACAGGAGATAGGGATCAAGACCATCCCCAAAAAAGCAAAGTGGCTGAATGGGGAGGATTTATAAATAGCTGTGAAAAGAATAGAAGTGAAAAGCAAAGGAGCAAAGGAAAGATATAAGCATCTGAATGCAGAGTTCCAAAGAATAGCAAGAAGAGATAAGAAAGCCTTCCTCAGTGATCAATGCAAAGAAATAGAGGAAAACAACAGAATGAAAAAGACTAGAGATCTCTTCAAGAAAATTAGAGATACCAAGGGAACATTTCATGCAAAGATGGGCATGATAAAGGACAGAAATGGTATGGACTTAACAGAAGCAGAAGATATTAAGAAGAGGGGCAAGAATACACAGAAGAATTGTACAAAAAAGAGCTTCACGACCCAGATAATCACGATGGTGTGATCACTGACCTAGACCCAGACATCCTGGAATGTGAAGTCAAGTGGGCCTTAGAAAGTATCACTACAAAGCTAGTGGAAGTGATGGAATTTCAGTTGAGCTATTTCAAATCCTGAAAGATGATTCTATGAAAGTGCTGCATTCAATATGCCAGAAAATTTGGAAAACTCAGCAGTGGTCATAGGACTGGAAAAGGTCAGTTTTCATTCCAATCCCAAAGAAAGGCAATGCCAAAGAATGCTCAAACTACCGCACAATTGCACTCATCTCACACCCTAGTAAAGTAATGCTCAAAATTCTCCAAGCCAGGCTTCAGCAATATGTGAACCGTGAAATTCCAGATGTTCAAGCTGATTTTAGAAAAGGAAGAGGAGCCAGAGATCAGATTGCCAACATCTGCTGGATCATCAAATAAGCAAGAGATTTCCAGAAAAACATCTATTTCTGCTTTATTGACTATGCAAAAGCCTTTGACTGTGTGGATCACAATGAACTGTGAAAAATTCTGAAAGAGATGGGAATACTAGACTACCTGAATTGCCTCTTGAGAAACCTATATGCAGGTCAGGAAGCAACAGTTAGAACTGGACATGGAACAACAGACTGGTTCCAAATAGGAAAAGGAGTACTTCAAGGCTGTATATTGTCACCCTGCTTATTTAACTTCTATGCAGAATACATCATGAGAAACGCTGGGCTGGAAGAAGCACAAGCTGGAATCAAGATTGCCAGGAGAAATATCAATAACCTCAGATATGCAGATGACACCACCCTTATGGCAGAAAGTGAAGAGGAACTAAAAAGCCTCTTGATGAAAGTGAAAGAGGAGAGTGAAAACATTGGCTTATAGCTCAAAATCCAGAAAACTAAGATCATGGCATCTGGCCCCATCACGTCATGGCAAATAGATGGGGAAACAGTGGAAACAGTGTCAGACTTTATTTTTTGGGGGCTCCAAAATCACTGCAGATGGTGATTGCAGCCATGAAATTAAAAGACAGTTACTCCTTGGAAGAAAAGTTATGAACAACCCAGATAGCATATTGAAAAGCAGAGATATTACTTTGCCAACAAATGTCTGTCTAGTCAAGGGTATGGTTTTTCCAGTGGTCATGTATGGATGTGAGAGTTGGACTGTGAAGAAGGCTGAGCACCAAAGAATTGATACTTTTGAACTGTGGTGTTGGAGAAGACTCTTGAGAGCCCCTCGGACTACAAGGAGATCCAACCAGTCCATCCTAAAGGAGATCAGTCCTGGATGTTCATTGGAAGGACTGATGCTAAAGCTGAAACTCCAATACTTTGGCAACCTCATGGGAAGAGTTGACTCATTTGAAAAGACCCTGATGCTGGGAAGGATTGGGGGCAGGAGGAGAAGGGGATGACAAAGGATGAGATGGCTGGATGGCATCACCACTTCGATGGACATGAGTTTGAGTGAATTATGCGAGTTGGTGATGGACAGGGAGGTCTGGCGTGCTGTGATTCATGGGGTCGCAAAGAGTCAGTCGCGACTGAGCAACTAAACTGAACTGAACTGAACGCATATATATGGAATTTAGAAAGATGGTAACGATAACCCTGTATGCGAGACAGCAAAAGAGACACAGATGTATAGAACAGTCTTTTGGACTCTATGGGAGAGGGAGAGGGTGGGATGATCTAGAAGAATGGCATTGAAACATGTATAATATATGTGAAACGAATTTCCAGTCCAGGTTCGATGCATGACACAGAATGCTTGTGGCTGGTGCACTGGGTTGACCCAGAGGGATGGTATGGAGAGGGAGGTGGGAGGGGGGTTCAGGATGGGGAACACGTGTACACCGTGGTGGATTCATGTTGATGTATGGCAAAACCAATACAATATTGTAAAGTAATTATCCTCCAATTAAAATAAATACATTTATATTTTAAAAAAAAGGAAAAATAAAAAAAACTATTGGGTAATATAAATCTTAATGTTTAAACCCAGGAGAATGTAAAATAAGAACTTCCTAATTTTGTTTTCTTTTGCCAATAATTTACACAAAATGTCTTAAATTTTTGTGCCTTATTAAAATAAATAGAGAACTGCAAAAAAAAAAAAGGTTATGTTATACTATACTGTAGTTTATTAAGTTTTCAATAGCAGTAGGCCTAAAGAAATGTACATATCTTAATTTAAAAATAATAACCACCATCTGAGCTTTCAGCAAGTCATAATTTTTTTGCAATAGTGTCACCACTGTCACATCAAAGACCACTGATCACAGGTCATCAAAACAAATATAATAATAATGAAAAAGTTTGAATATTTTGAGAATTACAAAAATGTGACATAGAGAGATGAAGTGAGCAAATGCTGTTGGAAAAATGGCTCCAGTAGACCTGCTCATGCAGGGTTTGCCATAAAGCTTAAGTGTTTATGAAATTTGCAAGATCTATGAAGTACAGTAAAGCAAAGTGCAATAAAATGCCTGTAATACAGGTGAAGAAGAAGAAGTGAAGTGAAGTCGCTCAGTCGTGTCCAACTCTTTGTGACCCCATGGACTGTAGCCTACCAGGCTCCTAGGTCCATGGGATTTTCCAGGCAAGAATACTGGAGTGGGTTGCCATTTCCTTTTCCAGGGGATCTTCCCGACCTAGAGATCGAACCCAGGTCTCCTGCATTGTGGGCAGACGCTTTACCATCTGAGGTACCAGGGAAGCCCCTTTGTACAGGTAGGTTTGAGCTAATTATTTACAATTTCTTTTTTTTCCCCTCATTACTGCCATTATAGATTCATGACATATGAAAGCTATATGGTCTTTTTATACAACTTGGTTATATGGTAGTTCAAATCCATACCTCAAAAAAAAGACACAGTATGTTTTTTCCCCAAACACACTTTTCCCTTTGATTGTTTTCTCTAAGTACATTCCTTCTGAATACACAACATGCTGCTGCTGCTGCTGCTGAGTCGCTTCAGTCATGTCCGACTCTGTGCGACCCCATAGATGGCAGCCCACAAGGCTCACCAGTCCCTGGGATTCTCCAGGCAAGAACACTGGAGTGGGTTGCCATTTCCTTCTCCAACGCATGAAAGTGAAAAGTCAAAGTGAAGTCTCTCAGTCGTGTCCGACTCTTAGCGACCCCATGGACTGCAACCTACCAGGCTCCTCCATCCATGGGATTTTCCAGGCAAGAGTACTGGAGTGGGGTGCCATCGCCTTCTCCGAATACACAAGTTAGAAGAGTCAACATATTTCTCATCTAATAAAATCAGTTACTTCCCACATTTTAATATATTGAAAATTGCTTCAAAGGTAACATGTTAAAACTGAAATCTTATATTTCATTTGCCTTTTTACACAGTTCATGGGGTTCTCATGTCAACTATACTGTGGCAGTTTGCCATCATCACCGATGCAATAGACATGAACCTGGGCAAACTCCAGGAGAAGGTGAGGGACCTGGAAGCCTGACGTGGTGCAGTCCATGGAGTCACGAAAGTTGGACATGACTTGGCAACTGAATGACAACGTATTTCATTTTAGGTGCAAGCTATTCTAGTTAAATGGAGAAGGCAATGGCACCCCACTCCAGTACTCTTGCCTGGAGAATCCCAGGGACGGGGGAGCCTGGTGGGCTGCCATCTATGGGGTCACATAGAGTTGGACACGACTAAAGTGACTTAGCAGCATTCTAGTCAAACAAATAAAAAAGAGCCTCACCTTTATTACTTAGAACTCTTATTTTCAAGCCAATCAATATATTTGTGAAAAATATACAAATGCATGAAGAAACTTAGGGGAAGAGCATTAAGTGATGAGAATAAAATTAACAATAGCTAATATTTATTGTGAGCATATCATCTTCCAGGTAAGTGTGACATAAGTGGTTTATCTATATCTTTCATTTAATCCTCACAAAAGCTGTTTGAGATAAGGTACTGTCTTTATCTGCATTTCTATATGAGAACACTGAGATTGAAAAGATGAGGCAACTTGTCTAAGATCAAAGAAAAAGGGCTAAGGAATTGTCTGACTCCAGACATGGAGTCAAATCATTTCAAATCTGATTTCACTAACTCATTCATTTTTTTCTTTAACTTATTAAACAATATTTATCAAGCACTTAGAATGTGCTAAGATACTTTCTTTATGCAGGGAACATATTAATAAGACAGAAACACATATTTAAGCAGAAACTTTATGGAAGTTAAGGACAAGCCTTCTTAGACTCTAGGAAACCAAAGTGAGGAGCAATACTTATAAACAATAACAACAGTAACAATACAAACAAAGAGGAGGAAAAGAAGGAGAAAATGACAATTTCAGCGGAGTATAAGAGAGGAGAGTAAAGAGGAAACCTCTTGGCATACATTGCTTCAATTACTCCTGTGATTTAAGTACCTTGGGACCAGTGACAAGATGGCATATTTTTTGCAGAGTGGCTTTAATATTATTTATTACAAATTCTAGGAAGTATTCCAAAACTATTCCTTTCACTTTATCTGGTTACCCTATGGAGTATCTTCCCCAGTGGCCATCACATATTTGATGTTTGAGCACTGCATATTTTTCTCTCCTTGGAACTCTGTTCAAAGCAAGTAATAATTCTAGTGAATGCAAATGTGCATGTTTGAGCTGATAAGCATTAAAAGACAATCAGCAGTAATAGAAGACAGACCTTTCAAGCAAACTGATGACATCTTTCTCTTTCTTTGACTATATACTTCATTGCTTACTGATTTAGAAAATAGGTTATAAGATTAGCATATGGAAGAAAGACACTGAAACTATTTTTTATGGGCACTTATTCAACAACTAATTAGATCTTGGATGAAAGTTATTTCTTTCAACTTGCTAAATATGTTTCCCTGTTGGGGTTAAGAATTCCAGTTAACAACTCTATTTTCAGCTGATAGAAAGTGTTCAAAGGGCTGCATCAGCTTGCCCGACAGCCTATGTGATTCTGTGGATAAATCACCATGAGTAAAGCCATACAATCTTAAAATGATCTATCACAACTGAAAATCAATATATCAAGCACATAAAATAGTGTAAGATAATTCGCTTGCCAAGTGATAAATTACACATGCATATCAATGCCACATGTAATGCAGTGCTCATAAAAAGTAAGCTTAAAATTCTTAAAATATATGATTAATGAAACTAGCATAGTCTGAAAAAATATATATTATACTGCTTACACTAACCAATATATTATACTCAGAGTTTTATGCTTCTGAGAAGTGACATTTACATATACAGTACCAACATTACAGATAAATCAGGATTTCTTGCACTGAAGTCCAATTCTTTGGGTAGTGATTCATGTTTCACTTTTAAAAATGGTGATTTACACTAATGTGTTTCTCATAAAAGATTTAATACTCCCTACAATTATTGCCAAAACTATGTTCTAACCCTCTCTATCAAGATGTCCACAGCAATGCTTCCCAAAGCAATAATAAATTTGTGAACTTTGATATTTTACAATAAAGCAACAATATTTCAAACAGAAAATTCTTGTGCTACAAACCTGAGCCTCCTCCTCGGCCTTCCCATTTGCTATAGATATCCATGCTGATTATGCATAGGGCGGGGAGAATTTACTGGTTTAATTTGATTTTGGGTCTATTCCATTTCACTTTCTGCACTAACCATAGTATTCATAAACGTAACCAAAAACAGCCTTTGGGGGAATTCTAATTAACAATTAGATTGTTAATTAGAATTATCAATTCTATTGACAATCTTGAAGGTTACCTGAACCACATACTCTTGGAAAGAAGTGATGGTTAAGAAAAAAATCTCCCAGTGGGAACTCCCCTGGTGATCCATGGGTTAGGACTCCATGCTTCCAAAAAGCAGGGTCAGGGTTCAATCCCTGGTCAGGAAACTAGGTCCCATATGCCACAACTAAAGATCCTGCCTGCTGCAACTAAGACCCTGTGCAGTCAAATAAATAAAAAACGAAAAAAGAAGAAGAAATAGAAATATCCCACTGCTTTGTGTCCCAGGAAACGATTACTGCAAAGAATCACTCCTCTCTATGTGACTTAGATAATATTGTTCCTCTTGTTTACCAATGGCAAGGCCAAAAATAGACTCTCCAAATCCCAGTCACTGTTTCATAAACAATTAGCTGAACTGCGTGTCCTTGCCAACTAGTCTGGACTAAATGTTCCCTAATTTAAATTGATCCACCTTTAGTCATGCTTCAGCATGTCCCTCAGGATCCTAAACTTTGGCCCATCCTTGAGCATAATAAAGCATTAGAATACTGAACAACCTCCCCTTCACTGCTCCTCCTGGGAACCAGCTGACCACAAGGAAAGACATTACCTGGTCAACTGTCCCACCATGTCACCTACTCATCCTCTCTAGCCACATGTATTCCTCCCTATAAAAGCCTTTTCTGCCTGACTTTGAGATACTTAGAGCTCTCCTGAGTGGGCATGTCCTCCTTATTGCAATAATATTAGCTGCTCAGTCACGTTCAACTCTTTGTGACCCCATGGACTGTAGCCCATCAGGTTCCTCTGTTCAAGGAATTCTCTAGGCAAGAATACTGGAGTGGGTTGCCATTCCTTTCTCCAGGGAATCTTCCCATTCCATAGACTGAACCCAGGTCTCCTGCATTGCAGCAGATTCTTTATCATCTGAGCCATCAAGGAAACCCATCACAGTTGTTCTCCTTCCCCCATTACAATCGTATTTTAGAACAAAGTCTCTCCTTACCAAAGTCAAGATTTGTTTGTTTGTTTATTTGACAGCATCAAAAATATATAAAATAAACCATTGCTACTGATAGCTGAATATTTTTCTCTTTAATTGCTACATTAGAACATTGTTTTTTGGTTTTTTTTTTTTTTTTTTTTTGTCTTTTAGTAACAGCCTTATTGAAATACACTACATATAACATAAAATTTACCCTTTTAAAGTATATAATGGGCTTCTTCCCAGGGGTGGCGCAGTGGTCAAAAAAGCCACCTTCAATGCGGGAGACCTGGGTTTGACCCTGGTTTGGGAAGATACCCTGGAGAAGGAAATGGCAACCTACTCCAGTATTCTTGCCTGGAAAATTCCATGGACAGAGGAGCCTGGTGGGCTACAGTCCATGGGGTCAGAAAGAGTCAGATATGACTGAGTGACTTCACTTTCATTACATGAGATTCCATGAACAAGGCAATCTGATCTAGTAGGGGGAGATGGGAATTGATCAGAGAAAATTTTCCTGAAAACAAAACAAACCTTTTGGTATGACCTCCAGTTAACTTGGAAAAGATCAGAAGTGAATTGATCTGGAGGTCTGGAAAGAACTTCCATGAATAGGAAACAGCAAATGCCCATGGGCCAGAATGAGGTTTACTAGGTCTGGGTCAAGAAGAGCTACAGATCAGTGTGGTCTGCAGTCAGAATGAACAAGACAGTTACACTATGCAGGACTGCAACATGTCAAGTATTTGGGGTTTTCTCTGGAGAAGGCAATGGCACCCCACTCCAGTACTCTTGCCTGGAAAATCCCATGGATGGAGGAGCCTGGTAGGCTGCAGTCCATGGGGTCAGGAAGAGTCGGACACGACTGAGTGACTTCACTTTCACTTTTCACTTTCATGCATTGGAGAAGGAAATGGCAACCCACTCCAGTGTTCTTGCCTGGAGAATCCCAGGGACGGGGGAGCCTGGTGGGCTGCCGTCTATGGGGTCGCACAGAGTCGGACACTACTGACTACTGACGCGACTTAGCAGCAGCAGCAGCCCAAGAACAAAGGGAAGCCATTGAACAGTTTTCTGCAGGGCAGTGACAAAAGGAGATTTGCATTTTAAACAGATCGCTCTGGCTCTACTGCTGGGAAGAGATTGGAGCGGAGCAAGAGAGGCTCCAAGAGCATATTAAGGCTACATTTTCAGTCCAGTGATTTGGATCTGAAATGGTTTTTCATCATAACTATACAATATAATATTCTTGTTATTTATGGTCTTCCTCAGAGAGAAGCAGTTTCATAATATGATGTCCTCAGACTTTGGTTTTGGCCATCCAAATTTGAAAGGCACTATATTGCCTGTTGGCAGAAAAACCTTTCCCAGAACTCCTGTGTATTGGGTGAATTTGGCAAGTTTCATGGCAGACCATCTGTGCAAAAATTCTCTGCTTTTCTAGCACATTTAGCTCTGTGGCCCCATTCGGAATTGCCTCAAAATGCTGTTTCATTATTTCACTTCAGTTTCAAGCAGAGGAAACAAAAATAAAGAGTTTCTTTAAAAGGTTTACACTTAGCAAATTTTAATTTTTGCTCCTTTATTTTTATCAGTATAATTTCTGAAATAGGTGGTGTTAATTACCAATTGATATGTGTTGAACATATAATTTTTAAACTTCAGCTTCTTCTAAAGTGTCTCATATTAATAATTAAATCAATGATTCTATGAGAGGCCTCCCCTATTTCTTTCTGGCCCTTTCTATATGTGTGAAATATAGCAAATCAGGCAGATTTCGTATTTACTTGCAATAAATATCTACACTTCTATAATGAATTGTTGTAGACTTAAATCTCCAATGTAGTTTCCTAAAAAATCAATACGGTAAAGATAATGTGAATAAGAACATAAAGCTAACAAGTTATTCACAAGATATGTTTCTGTGAATAAAGAAATAACAGATATGAATTTCTGAGAAGGAAGTCAAATTTAAGTTTAGTATTTTTCTTACAAAAGCAGTACAAATTATTAACTCATGCTTTTCCAAATCACAAGTAAAAAATACATTGTGTATATTGTTTTCAAATTTGGAATTCATAATTTAGCACTTAATCCATAAATAAAATTAGGTGTTACAATTTAGGGTATGATTTCATATTTCTAGTTATTTCTAGAATAAAATAACTATTACAGCATTCAAAAATGTTCATAAAATAAGTTTAATGACTGTCTTATATACATTGTTGTTAGTTGCTAAGTCATGTTCCACTTTTTTGCGACCCCATGAACTACAACCCACCAGTTTCCTCTCTCCATGTGATTTCCCAGGCAAACATACTGAAGTGGGTCCCCATTTCCTTCTCCGGGGGATTTTCCCAACCCAGGGATAGAACCTACATTTCCTACATTGGCAGGAGGATTCTTTATCACTGAGCCACCAGGGAAGTCCCACATCAGATATATAATCTAAAATTTTCATAACTGAAAATAAATATTAGATGATTTCCTCAACCCACAGCAGGCTAAACCTTAAAGAAAATGAGTTTTTTTAGCTAGGTCCATTGGTAGATGGACTCCAAGTACCTAAGTACAGAAAAAAGAATAGAACTTTCCAGAGAGCTCTAATTATAGGAGAAGAAAGCATGAACTGTCATAGTTATACTTGGAAAAGTGAGGAGAGAGAGAGGGACTAGAAAAAATTTTAGAAGGGAAAGATAGAGTGTAAGTAGAAAGATTATTACAAAAGTCACCCTGTGAAAGGAACCATGGTGGAAGTCTGGCATTTAAAGAGGATTTTTATGATGTCCACTCTTCTCCACTGTATCATGGAAATTTCATTAAAAATATATATCATCCATTAAGGTTTTCGGAGTCAGGTATATGCTTTTGTGTATGTATTTATGTGTTTCCCTTTGAGTGTGTGCTGTGGGGCAGGGAACAACACAAAGTCTGCCAAGACTGAAGCCTGGGAAGCCCAGTTGCTCTTGGGCTAAATTCAAGAAATATAAAAAGAAGCAAAGGTAGGTTTTTTTTTTTTTTTTTTTTTAATTCAACCTGTTAGATTTGGTTTGCAAAGTTAAAATAAATCATTACCAGGTTAAACCTAGGGAGTGGTTTGGGTCAAAAACTTTTATCTTGAACACACCAGTAGTTAGAAACCTCGCTCTATCATTCAGGATGCAGAGATCTTGCTCAAATGATTGAGTCAGTCAGTTTTGGCATCTATAAATGGGAATGAGAAAATGATAAAACCAGGGATATAAGGATTAAAGTGGATAACAGATGTGTAATTATCAGTGCAGTGTTTGGAACATAGTAATTGCTCAATAAATGGTGGATTGTATTATTTTAATTAACTTTTCAAAAGAGAATCAATATTTTTTGAGGTATATGCTGCTTTAAGACTTTGTTTTTTCTAAATAATATGATTTCCTCAAAAACAGACAATAGTTTAAAATAGTACAGTATGTGTTCAAGTACCTGGAAAAGGTCAGTGTTCATTTCAATACCAAAGAAAGGCAGTGCCAAAGAATGTGCAAACTACCGCACAATTGCACTCATTTCACATGCTAGCCAAGTAGTGCTCAAAATTCTCCAAGCTAGGCTTCAACAGTACATGAACCTAGAACTTCCAGATTTTCAAACTGGATTTAGAAAAGGCAGAGGAACTAGAAACCAAATTGCCAGCATCTGCTGGATCATAGAAAAAGCAAGAGAATTCCAGAAAAACATCTACTTTTGCTTCATTGAAGTGCTAAAGCCTTTGACTGTGTGGATCACAACAAAATGTGGAAAATTCTTCAAGAGATGGGAATACTAGACCACCTGACCTGACTCCTGAGAAATCTGTATGAAGGTCAAGAAGCAACAGTTAGAACCAGACATGGAACAATGGACGGATTCTAAATTGGGAAAGGAGTACATCAAGGCTGTGTATTGTCACCATGCTTTTTAACTTATGTGCAGAGTGCACCATGCAAAATGCCAGACTGGATGAAGCAGAAGCTCAAACCAATATTGCTGGAAGAAATATCAATAACTTCTGATATGTAGATGACACCACCCTTATGGCAGAAAGTGAAGAGGAATTAAAGAGCCTCTTGATGAAGGTGAAAGAGGAAAATGAAAAAATGGATTAAAACTCAACATTCAAAAAACTCAGATCATGGCATCTGGTCCCGTCACTTCATGGCAAACAGATGGAGAAACAATGGAGACAGTGACAGACTTTATTTTTTTTGTCTCCAAAATCACTGCAGATGGTGATTGCAGCCATGAAATTAAAAGATACTTGCTCCTTGGAAGAAAAGCTATGACTAACCTAGACAGCATATTAAAAAGCAGAGACATTACTTTACAGGCTAAAGTATGTATGGTGGAAACTATGGTTTTTCCAGTCATCACGTATGGATGTGAGAGTTGGACCATAAAGAAGGTTGAGCACTGAAGAATTGATTCTTTTGCACTGTGGTGTTGGAAAAGACTCTTGAGAGTCCCTTGGACTGCAAGGAGATCAAACCAGTCAATCCTAAAGTAAATCACTCCTGAATATTCATTGGAAGGACTGATAAAACTGAAGCTCCAGTATCTTGGCCACATGATGTGAAAAGCTGAGACATAGGAAAGACCCTGATGCTGGGAAAGATTGAAGGCAGGTGAAGTGGACAAAAGAGCAGGAGATGTATGGATGGGATCACCGACTCAATGGACATGAGTTTGAGCTGGCTCCAAGAGATGTTGTAGGACAGGGAAGCCTGGTTTGCTGCAATTCAAGGAGCTGCAAAAAGTTGGACATGACTGAGTCACTGAACAACCCACTCAAGTGCTTATGCTGATAGATATCAGCCATTCCTTAGCTACCTTTATAAGACACAAGGTACTTCACGTTATTATATATAGAGATAGATAGATAGATAGATAGATAGATACATACATACACACACACACACACGTTATTGGGTTAGCCAAGAAAGTTCAACAAATCTTTCTGGCCAACTCAATATACAATATGTATTGTGTATATTGCTGCAACACCATATATAAAACACATTTATATATAGATCAAAGGCTACACACAGCACACAGAATTTAATAGGCACTTTTGCTGTTTAGAAACATCCATGGTAAACAAAGGGCTTCCCTTGTGGCTCAGATGGTAAAGAATCTGCCTGCAATGCAGGCAGATCCCTGGTTTGCGATGATCCTCTGGAGAAGGGAATGGCAACCCACTCCAGTATTCTTGCCTGGAGAATCCCATGGACAGAGGAGCCTGGAGGAGTACAGTCCATGGGGTCTCAAAGGGTGGGACACGACTGAGCAACTAATACTTTCACTTTCATGGTACACATATCAGTATTCTACTTAGATTCCCCAAACAATTCCACACATTTATTTCTTCTCTCAATAATATCATATTCTTCACAATGAAACATGACTATTCTTAAATTCTAGTCTTCATAGGTCAATTTCTAATCATCCTCTTTTCCTATGCTCTCTGTGAGTGTTGGGTGACAAATTTTGTCCAAAGTCAACCCTCTGTTGCAGTAGTTCTCTCCTTCCCTTTCGTCTTCCACCTCACCCTCGCCTCTGCCATCACTTTTCCTTTCGGTGGAATTTGTTCCACATATTCTCTCTCTCTTCAGATATTTCATCTCATGGATTTATGGGGAAAAAATACTTTTGTATATATTTCCTAAAATAATTTATATCAAAAATATTTTCTCATTTAAAAAATTCTTCTTCCTTTGTTCACATTGAAAATTCCTATTAACAAATGCTACCTAGTCTACGAAAACTCTATGATTCCATTAGAGGGAGTTAGAAACTATGTTCTCTGTGCTTCCAAAGAATGATGTGCATATTTTCATTATCTTCTGATTCCTTTATGCTCCCAAAATGCAAACATTTTATTGGCAGACTGTGTCCTGAAGCATTTCATACTTTCACCCTTCCCCCTTTATTTTGTGTCCACTAGTCACAGGTTGTGCTACATCCACAGTATGAGAAGCCTCAACCTTTCTTTCATTTGAGATTAGATTACATTTTCACAAAAATGATCTCAATTTTTCTTGTACGAATTGCTCTTGGATGTCTATGTGTTTTCTTATATTCCACTGACCAGAACTCCTTGTTAAAACCAATCATATGCTTTTTCCTGGACCTCAAAGAAAGAATTTAGACTATTAGGGCCATTAACAATGTATATTTTAATAGTTTTGTATGTGTGTGTTTCTTCTTTCTTTCCTTCTAGAATATGAGCTTTTTGATACCATTAAAATTAGGTCCAAATTAAGATTCAGTTTAAATTCTGTTCATTTTCTGTACCTTCTATTTTGTTTTCTGAGTTAATATCAAGATGTCTTTGGTTTCAGTTGTCTCCTATATGTAGATGTCCTATCCATTCAGGCTGATCTAATAAAATACCATAGATTGGGTAGCTTATAAACAACTGATAAGTATTTTTCATCATTCGGGAAGGTGAGAAGTCCAGTACCAAGGCACTGCTACTGCTGCTAAGTCGCTTCAGTCGTGTCCGACTCTGTGCAACCCCATAGACGGCAACCCACCAGGCTCTGCCGTCCTTGGGATTCTCCAAGCAAAAACAATGGAGTGGGTTGCCATTTCCTTCTCCAGTGCATGAAAGTGAAAAGTGAAAGTGAAGTCACTCAGTCGTGTCCGACTCTTAGCGACCCCATGGACTGCAGCCTACCAGGCTCCTCTGTCCAAGGGATTTTCCAGGCAAGAGTACTGGAGTGGGGTGCCATCTCTGGTGAAGGCTCTCTCCCTGTTCATAGCTGGCACCTTCTCCCTACATAGAATAGGCTAGAGAATCTCTCTTGATCATCTTTTCCAAGGCATTCAGTTCAGTTCAGTTCAGTCTCTCAGTCGTGTCCGACTCTTTGCGACCCCATGAATTGCAGCACGCCAGGCCTCCCTGTCCATCACCAACTCCTGGAGTTCACTCAGACTCACATCCATCGAGTCAGTGATGCCATCCAGCCATCTCATCCTCTGTCATCCCCTTCTCCTCTTGCCCCCAATCCCTCCCAGCATCAGAGTCTTTTCCAAGGGGTCAACTCTTCCCATGAGGTGGCCAAAGTACTGCAGTTTCAGCTTCAGCATCATTCCCTCCAAAGAACACCCATGACTGATCTCCTTCAGAATGGACTGGTTGGATCTCCTTGCAGTCCAAGGGACTCTCAAGAGTTTTCTCCAGCACCACAGTTCAAAAACATCAATTCTTCGGGACTCAACTTTCTTCACAGTCCAACATCCAAGGTATTCAGTTCAGTTCAGTTCAGTTCAGTAGCTCAGACGTGTCCGACTCTTTGTGACCCCATGAATCACAGCACGCCAGGCCTCCCTGTCCATCACCAACTCCTGGAGTTCACTCAGACTCACATCCATCGAGTCAGTGATGCCATCCAGCCATCTCATCCTCTGTCATCCCCTTCTCCTCCTGCCCCCAATCCCTCCCAGCATCAGAGTCTTTTCTAATGAGTCAACTCTTTGAATGAGGTGGCCAAAGTACTGCAGTCAGCTTCAGCATCATTCCCTCCAAAGATATCCCAGGGCTGATCTCCTTCAGAATGGACTGGTTGGATCTCCTGGCAGTTCAAGTGACTCTCAAGAGTCTTCTCCAACACCCCAGTTCAAAAGCATCAATTCTTTAGCACTCAGCTTTCTTCACAGTCCAACTCTCACATCCATACATGACTCCTGGAAAAACCATAGCCTTGACTAGATGGACCTTTATTGGCAAAGTAATGTCTCTGCTTTTCAATATGCTATTGAAAGGTTGGTCATAACTTTTCTTCCAAGGAGTAAGCGTCTTTTAATTTCATGGCTGCAACCACCATCTGCAGTTATTTTGGAGACCCCAAAAATAAAGTCTGACACTGTTTCCACTGTTTCCCCATCTATTTCCCATGAAGTGATGGGACCAGATGCCATGATCTTTGTTTTCTGAATGTTGAACTTTAAGCCAACTTTTTCACTCTTCTTTCACTTTCATTAAGAGGCTTTTTAGTTCTTCTTCACTTTCTGCCATAAGGGTGGTGTCATCTGCATATCTGAGGTTATTGATATTTCTCCCGGCAATCTTGACTCCAGCTTGTGCTTCTTCCAGCCCAGCGTTTCTCATGATGTACTCTGCATATAAGTTAAATAAGCAGGGTGACAATATACAGCCTTGATGTACTCCTTTTCCTATTTGGAACCCGTCTGTTGTTCCATGTCCAGTTCTAACTGTTGCTTCCTGAGCGTATAGGTTTCTCAAGAGGTAGGTCAGGTGGTCTGGTATTCCCATCTCTTTCAGAATTTTCTGCAGTTGATTGTGATCCACAGAGTCAAAGGCTTTGGCATAGTCAATAAAGCAGAAATAGATGTTTTTCTGGAACTCTCTTGCTTTTTCCATGATCCACCGGATGTTGGCAATTTGGTCTCTGGTTCCTCTGCCTTTTCTAAAACCAGCTTGAACACCCGGAAGTTCACAGTTCACATATTGCTGAAGCCTGCCTTGGAGAATTTTGAGCATTACTTTACTAGCATGTGAGATGAGTGCAATTGTGCGGTAGTTTGAGCATTCTTTGGCATTGCCTTTCTTTGGGATTGGAATAAAAACTGACCTTTTCGAGTCCTGTGGCCACTGCTGAGTTTTCCAAATTTGCTGGCATATTGAGTGCAGCACTTTCACAGCATCATCTTTCACGATTTGAAATAGCTCAACTGGAATGCCTTCATCTCCATTAGCTTTGTTTGTAGTGATGCTTCCTAAGGCCCGCTTGACTTCACATTCCAGGATGTCTGGCTCTAGGGGAGTGATCACACCATCGTGATTATCTTGGTCATGAAGATCTTTTTTGTACAGTTCTTCTCTGTATTCTTGCCATCTCTTCTTAATATCTTCTGCTTCTGTTAGGTCCATACCATTTCTGTCCTTTATCGAGCCCATCTTTGCATGAAATGTTCCCTTGGTATCTCTAATTTTCTTGAAGAGATCTCTAGTCTTTCCCATTCTGTTGTTTTCCTCTATTTCTTTGCATTGATCGCTGAGGAAGGCTTTCTTATCTCTTCTTGCTATTCTTTGGAACTCTGCATTCAGATGCTTATATCTTTCTTTTTCTCCTTTGCTTTTCACTTCTCTTCTTTTCACAGCTATTTGTAAGGCCTCCCCAGACAGCCATTTTGCTTTTTTGCATTTCTTAATTAATGGCGTATAATTTTGCTAGTTAAATATATCAGACACTTTGGGTCAGCCTTTACTTCCTTATGCAACCATCACCAAGTCCTATTGATTTTACTTGATAAAAATATATTTTCTTTATCTGAAGGCTGGGAATCCAGGATCAAGGCACTAGCCTTGTAGAATTCTCTCTTCCAACTGTACAGGTATCCTTAAATAAGTAACCATTCTCTTTTCTTAGGAATTCTATCCTAAATTTTGTGCCTACTTCCAATATTGACTCCCATTAATAAATTCTCCAGAATTATCTGGTAGCCAGGATTATCTTCTCAAAGCACACATCTAAAGAATTCACCTCTGCTTAAAACATTTCAATGATTTGCCCTTTTCTTAAAAGTAAATGGATGGTATGGGGAGGGAGGAGGGAGGAGGGTTCAGGATGGGGAACACATGTATACCTGTGGCGGATTCATTTTGATATTTGGCAAAACTAACACAATTATGTAAAGTTTAAAAATAAAATAAAGTTTAAAAATAAAATAAAATTAAAAAAAAAGTAAATCAAAACTCTATAATTTGTCCTATAATTTTCAGAAAGGTCTAGCTCATTCCTCTCTAGGCACACTAGCCTCTGTCTAAAAGTTAGATGTCATAAGAAGTCAAAGAATGTACATATAGTTTCAGCTATTAGGTTACTAATTTTTCTTTTCAATTGTTGCTCAAAAGTTGTTATTCTCATCTGTTATACACGCTCTACTGCTGCTGCTGCTGCTAAGTCGCTTCAGTCGTGTCCGACTCTGTGCGACCCCATAGATGGCAGCCCACCAGGCTCCGCCGTCCCTGGGATTCTCCAGGCAAGAACACTGGAGTGGGTTGCCATTTCCTTCTCCAGAATGCATGAAAGTGAAAAGTGAAAGTGAAGTCGCTAGTAACTGTTAATATCTCTGAGCTATCAATTGTACTCAATAATTCATCATTATTTTCTAAAATCAGAGTAAATAAGGTCAGAATATATAGAATGTCATTGATTAATTCATCTTTACATGGAGTTTTGTCACATGGACAATTTAATGCATTATGATATTCTATATGGAAAAGACATTAAAAATTCTCAGCTGAGTAACTAATAAACCTTAGCTATTCTATAAAAATATACCTACATTCTGATAGCCTTTGTTTTTTAAAGAGACTGCACTAAATGGAGGAGCATTAATTGACTGCTGAGCATAACTTCAGAATCTTTATTCAAGTTTATTTAAAAGCAAACTAATTCATTAAAAAATTCATGCATCTCATAGTGGTGAACTGTGTTGATTTTGATTGGGTTTACTTTGTCTGTGTTTAAAGAAAGACCTCGTGGCATTTGCTTTGCCTCACATGGAAATTAACTGAAGACACAGCCTGCTGGTTTTCAGTGAAACAGAAGTAATTGCTTATTAAATGAGCTTTAAAGCCATGCTATACCTTGATTAAATGCTCTTGATTTTAAATCTGTTGTAACACTATTCATTAACTAATATGGTTCTTAATAAAGAATTTTGTATTATGCAATTTTACTTGTTTT
This sequence comes from Bos indicus x Bos taurus, assembly GCF_003369695.1. Lineage (NCBI taxonomy): Eukaryota > Metazoa > Chordata > Mammalia > Artiodactyla > Bovidae > Bos > Bos indicus x Bos taurus. The sequence goes on along the minus strand of NC_040085.1, from coordinate 33,142,889 downwards.
AATGTAATCATCTGAAATTTTATTCAGTAATTTACTTTATTAAAGTTCTTTAGAGACAAGAACCGTATGCACATTTTTCAGATTTTGTAGAAAGTTTCTAAAGTTCTCTAGAAGAAAATAAGATATTATCAATTTATTTTCTAACACAAATAATACTTTGAAAGCAGAACATAGTTTTCAAAAACATGATGTGAAGAAAGTGCTCATTGAGAGCAAACTCCCAAGCATCTATTGTAGCTATAACCCTGTTCAAATCTGTCTAATGAATTTATGAAATATCTTTCATTTCTGAAAAATTTACTTAACTCACACCTGTAATTAAAGCCCAAAGTTACGTTCTACTCTCTAAGATAACATAAATAACCCAATATAAGTATTGCTGGGCTGTAATGGATTCAAAGCATAGTTGTAAAAATATAGAGATTCATTTTGATATTTGGCAAAACTAATACAATTTTGTAAAGTTTAAAAATAAAATAAAATTGTAGTTGGAAAAAAAAAATATAGAGGTTCAGTAAAATTCATTGCAAAAAAAAAATCAACATTTGGGAGTTGACAGGGAAAGTTCTCCCACTATGTAAATACTGATATGTGGTTTTATCAGGAGTATTTAAATTTTTTTTTCTGCTAATATGTGATGACAATCTATTCTAGACTAGAAGGGTAGGTAAAACTCACTTCCTAAAACTGATGAAAATGTGATATCTAACTGGTTTTTCAAGCACTTTATTTTAACATTGACATTTACATAAAATTAAGGCATGTGCTCAGAGAAAGAGTTCCAAGTCTTGGAACTGAAACATTTTGTGAAGAAATGAGAAGCTGGAGGCTGGCTCCAGTGCAGTGCTGTTCCGTGCAAACCACCAGTGCTGTGGCCGGTAGTTGCTTTCACCATTGCCTCCTGTTATTCTGTTCTCGTTTGTTTGCTTTTTCCCATTGGATTTAATATATCTTCCTTCAATCTTTAGCCACTGTTCTTTTCTTAAGGCTGGAAAACCAGATATTTTGACCTTGTTTTCAAATTCCTACAACATACTCAATATTTACTTTATTGTGCTCCCTCTCTGCCTCCTTTTGTCACGGATGATAGTGTCAAATACAGTTGCGCTGGGCTTTTATATATTATTGTTAAAAGTTCCACCTAACAAAAATCCATACAATATATCATGTAATCAAAAATGAGGAAAAGACTTGTGTTTTAGTTTTATATATTTTTTCCACATATAAATTTAAAAGGGCTTAGACGAGTGCAACATCCAATGGTAAGTGGTATTGTTTAGTTTTATAACAATTAATTTTTCTATAGGTAAAACATTTAAAGTGCATGGAATGAGGTGTATCAATATTATAAAATACAATAATAGTTTGATTTAAGTTATATCTGGCTGAATATCTGGTTATTTTAAATATTCATCAATTGGGAGGCTTTCAAAACACACATTTGTGAGTATATAAAATATTCAATTAATTTTACAGGGAGATATTTAAAAATCTGTCCTTGGAAATAATCAATCTCATGTGGCAAACACACTTTAGAGCTATGAATCATAATATCAGAGAATCAGACTAATAAAAGCAAGCTGCTATTCCAGATATTTTTCTTTGGTGATTTAAGAGCTTTATATTTTAACCTCTTTTTAGGAATGTGTCCAGCTACAGCTTTTTCAGAACATATTTGATTCCACTTTTAGATAAGAGCAGAGTCCATTGTTTTTAGCATACCACAGGTGCTCAATTAATGTTAAGTGAACAAGTGGACATTCACTTGGATGGATAAATAATCCTACTTGGATGATATTTACACAGTCTCCTTGCTTTCAGGCTTTCCCCAACTCTAAGTCATTATTGGACACTATTACATCAATCTCCTTGGTATGCTATCACAAGGTTTTTTTTGAAAAAAGCCTGAGTTTCATAAAACCATAAAGCATGGACTCTATATGACATTCTTGGTTCTCCATAAAATAAACCCGCATTTGTTTTTCATATATATCTTTCACTATTCCCCTACAGGAATCTTTGATCCACACAAACTGATATACTCAGTGTCTCTCCAATTTTTTCAAGTTGTTTTCTTCTCTACCTTCATGCCTTGGCACACTACTTTCTAAACCCTAGTAGTCCTTTAAAGAACTGTTGAGATTCTTAATCTTAAGCAAAGTTTTTTTCTGACAATCACAAAGCTGTCCTCAGGAGGAGTGATCAGGAATCACTGCCTGAGCCCTGTGTTTTTTAAGTCTCCAAGGATGCAGGGGAAGGACCTAGTCTTACACATATTACCCAACCATCAAGCCCCCATCACGAGGGATACAGCTGGACTGTTCATATGCAACTAATACCACCCCAACCAACACCCAGTCCACCAGTGAGCATTGCCTACTGTGAATCCAAAATGCATTCTTTCTATCCACTAATGGTTCCTTAGGATGATTTGCCAACATCACTTGCATGGACGATGACAGTGTTTCCACTCTGGTGCTCATATATTCCCCATTCTTTACCAATACTCGCCCTCACTGCCGATTCCATTCTCAAAGCAAGCTTTTTTTTAAATGTAAATCTGATAGATTTAAATATAAACTTGATAGCATCTAGGATCTTTAATATGCCAATAACTTCATATCATATTTAGAATGAAGAACAAACTTCTCTCCATGACATATGAAGCTGTAGTGTGTTGGTCTCTCGTCGTCTAGACTATCCTCAATTTCAGTTCCCACCCTTCTCTCCTTGCTTTCGATGTAGTTACATGAGCTTTTCACTGTTCATAGAACACAGCAACTCAGACACATCTGGAGGAATTTACACTTTCAGTTCCACTGAGCTGTAATTTTCCACCCACCAAACTTAACATGGCCATCTCATTGTTGTCTCTTGGATCCCTACCTGCTGTTTGTTTCTGAGAGAAGACCTCCTTAAGCAATGTCCCTGACACACATACCGACACCACTTTCTTTCATATCCTTTACTTTGGAACGTTTACTACTACTGAAATAGTACTATGATGTTTACTTTTTTTTTTTCCTGTCTATATTGACTAGATTTTGAGTTCAAAGAGAACTAAGACACCATGGTCTTGTTAACTTCTATTATCTTCAAAACTTAGATCAGCGTTTGTCATTAAAAGAGTGGACAGTCAAAAAATGTTCTTTGAAAACCTAAATGGGAAAAAAAAATAGATGAATTAGGTAAAATTGTTTATGTAAAAGCATTTCATATACTCTTAAAAATTATGTTAATATCACTACCATCTATTTGATACTCAGCTAAATATTGCCTTGTACTCATTGTTATAACATTATAGTATCTTAAATTCTTTCATTTATTCATTCAGTTAAAATTATTAAATGGTACTACGGGCCTTGAGAGATACAGCAGTAAATTCTACAGATTCATTACCAACATCAGGTAGGTGGGATGTACTGGAAATCCAGCCTAGGTTGGGGTAGTGGCAGCAGTTAGGAAAATCTTTCCAGAGGACCTAACATTCAAATGGAGATCTGAAGAATGAACAGGAAGCAACAAATCAGAGGTGGATGAGGTAGAAGAATAACATGTTTACTAACTTCTTTATCCCTCATATGACCCAGCAATGTCCTCTGAACCAGAACTAGAGTAAGAAAATAGATACAGCACATAGGCAATAAATAATGACTGTTATATTTGATCTCCTATTCTTTAAAGGGCTATGATGTGGAGGCATGATGCAGAAAAGAATAAAAAAATATTTATTAATGCCCATTACATGCCAAATTCTAGGCCATCAGTTTTCACACGAATAATTTTATTTTATTCTCTTGATGGCTGTTTCGAAGGCTGAGCCTCATCAGGTTTTATTGACCCTCATAAATTATACTTACAGCTGAAGCTCTAACTGGGTGTATTCTGACTCTTGAAAATCCATGCTCCTTTCTGTTACCTGACTGGGTCAGTAGTTCTCAAGCTGACTGTACATTAGAAACAGGAAACTGAGGCTACGCTTGAGACCAATAAAATCAGAGTACCTGGGCGTGGAACCCAGGCTTCAGTAGCAGCTAAAGTTTCTCAGCTGAATTTGATGTGCAGCCAAGTTTGAAAAAATCACCTGTTTAGGCCAAGGAGCAAATCTCCAGCTAGTTTAATTAATTCATTTTGGCTTTCTCATTCATATTTCTGTCTTCAACCAAGATGTCACCCAAATGACAATAAGCAAAAAAAAATTATTCTCTTCTTTGGAATGGCCTCCTTAAAGCTTCAGTCCTGAAAAGTCAACTGTGAAGGTTGAAACAGCATAACTAAATAATTAAGCCACTTTTATCTCTCAACATACTACATACTGTGCCTGTTTTAACAATTCCTGACTCCACCAACATATGCTATCAGATTTAATTCTCTATGGTCTGGCACTACGTATTTTTAGTAACCTTGGCTTCCAAAGAAGAACAGAAGAAAGTAACACCATTTATATAACTACAGGAACATGATTTATTTAAGTTTGCAAAAGAATATCACAGGGGAATCCATAAAACTTAAAAATTCATTTTCTTTATACTTGCTACTACAAAGGATCAGCTGGCACTTAACAAAAATTCTGTGGTATATATTACTATTAGATTAGGCTTTTGCAGCTTAATATAAAATGGGTTAACAGTGCTGGTAGCCATTGTTCTCAAATGAATCAATATTCTCCTACTTCCCTGGGCTACAAAACATTTTCCTGGCTTAGAGATAATATGCGATCCTTGTCTTACAGTTGTCATTATGAAATTTAATACCACAAGCAGTAGACTCTGTAAATAAATACCTAATATAAATTCCCTCTTAGTCCCTTGAGATAAAGCAATGAGTCATATTTTAGAAAAGTATTTTTCACCAGTCAATACATATCCTGATCTTTGGATCATCATATCAGTTCCTATGACTGATAACTACTTAGCACAGAGATCACTGAAAATTAAAACTATATGATGTCATTATGTGACCCTCTAACCCAATGATTCCTCTTTCCTCTGTATTATATCCATACTCATTAATCATGAACTTGATTTATTATTAGGAATATTTGAGACAGAGATAGAATAATTTATCTTGTAAAAAGTGATTTGCTACACAAAGATGTCTTTAGCAGCTTTATTCACAATTACCCAGACTTGGAAATAAATAAGATATCCTCCATTACATGGAAAGATAAACTGTGGTACATCCAGACAATAGAATGTTATGCAGTGCTAAAGAGAAAAGAGCTATAAAGTCATGAAAAAACAGGAGGAATCTTATTTTTAAATACATATTACTAAATGAAAATAAGACAATCTGAAAAGACAATATATTTGTGTGATTGCAATTCTATGAATTGGAAAAGACAAAACTATGAAGACAATAAAAAGATCAGAGGTTTCCAGGAGATAGGGTGTAGTAAGGGGATGAACAGGTGTAGCGTAGAGGATTTTTAGAGCAGTAAAAATACACTGTATGACTCTATAACGGTGGATTGATATCATTACGCATTTGTCCAAACCCATAAAATGTACAACTCTAAGAATGAAACCCAATGTAAAATACAGACTTCAGGTGATTATGATATACAGTGTAGTTCATCAGTTGTAGCACCATTCTGGTAGAGGGTGTGGATAATCAGGGAAGCTATGCATGTGTGGAGGAAGGGGATACATGGGAAATCGCTATACTTTCCTCTCAATTTTACAGCAAACCTAAAAATTGAGCCTACAAAACAATTATATATACAACATAATATATAAGTTATATATATAGGAAATGAACTACAGAGATATACCTCAACATAGAGGAATCTCACAAACATACATACTGCACAATTGCATTTATATTAAGTTCAAAAGCAGGCAAATATAAATTATGGTTTTAGAACAAATATTCATTATCTCCCATGTGTGAGGTGTTATGATGATAAAATTTAAAAACTGCTGTGAAAAATTAGGATAATACTTACCTTTGGGGAGCAGAAGAAATAGTGATTGCACGGGACTCTAGAGAATGGTCTATATTGCTGATAATGTAACATTTCTTGAGCTGAATTGTGACTACTGGGATATCTTTACTTCAAGGTACTTTATTGTTTATTAATTGTGTGTATGTAAGATTGGGTTGGTCAGTTCATTGTCTCTTTTCACCATTTTGTTGACATCACCCCTACTGGAAAAATAAAATGGTTTTTTAAGGAAGTCATCATTACATATCAGGTTGTGGAGTAAGCAGGGCTGAGATGAGAATAAGAAAAGTTTTATCTGTAGTTTTAAAATGCTTATAATATGATTCTTTTATACTTATAAATAACACTATGATTATAAATAATTGATTTAATCTATTCATTTGGGAAATCTTGGTATTAACTAGAAACACTTTTGATGGCTAACCTAACACATATAACAAGATGTAACAAAGCTGCATTTCTTTTAAAAATATTCCAATGAAGACTATCTCTTACATCTTAACTAAACTTTAGTCTTCATAGCTTAATCTGAATCTGAAAGTATTAAAAAACTAATTATATAAATTCAGCAGTATGAAACACATGTAAAAATACCTCAAAGGTTAATCTTAAATCATATTTTAAAGATCATCAAAATTATACTGACCTTAGCCATTTTATAGCACTCTCATCTTCTGACCAAAGAAAATTCTCCTGATTTGTCACTTTACATTTACAATTATATGTGATTAAGCAAGATTTGACCAAGAAGTGACAGGTCAGATTTTCTCATGGTATGTTGAAAATGCGGCACTGCTGCATTGCATATGCAAACTGTGACACTGACTCAGACGTATATCGGGGCAGAACTGATGTCATCTGTCTCAAACAATGGAGAAAAATTCTCAGCATGTGGCCTAGAGGCTATATCATGCTGACGACAAAATGGCCAACATTTATTGCTTGAGGTCAATTCAATAATATAATAGGATTAGCCATACATGCCCCCACTTTCATTAAGCATTATTTGCTTATTCACTTCTATAACATCGCTGCTTTGTTGCCGTTTTTAGCCTTCTTATTGTATCCTCCCTTCTTACTCCTTTCACTGGACTGGCTACACTTTAGATATTTGGCATGCATCTGTGTGTGTGGTGCTCCAAATATAAATGTTTTCTCTTAATTAGACTAGCCACATTAGTATGGGTTTCCTTTTATAGGCGATTTTCATTTATTCTGTAGTTAAAATATATTTGGAATATCATCAAACAGAAAAGAGAGAAATGAGACATTTCTTTGTGCTGAAATGTAGCATTCTTTTGTTTCTTCTTCCATACCATATTTTACTGTTTTTCTGTGTATACTAAACTTGTACCAATCATGTTTTAAACAGTAGTTGCCATGCTAAGCAATGGAGATAAAAATATAAGGGAGAAGACATGATTGTGAAATAGACAAAGATCAACACAAATATAGACAAAATAGGTATAATAAATTGTTACAGTTGATGAAATAGATTAATGAGCTATAATCATGGCAAATGGATGAGGATATCCTCATATGAGGATAAAAAGAGATTTCAAATAAAGGTTGAAAAGTTAAAGCAGGATAGGTATTCATTAGCTGAAAGGTGAGATATGATAATGTAGGCATACTGCTGCTGCTGCTGCTAAGTCGCTTCAGTCATGCCCGACTCTGTGCAACCCCACGGACTGCAGCCTACCAGGCTTCTCCGTCCATGGGATTCTCCAGGCAAGAACACTGGAGTGGTTTGCCATTTCCTTCTCCAATGCATGAAAGTGGAAAGTGAAAGTGAAGTCGTTCAGTCGTGTCTGACTCTTAGTGACCCCATGGACTGCAGCCTACCAGGCTCCTCCAACCATGGGATTTTCCCGGCAACAGTACTGGAGTGGGGTGCCATTGCCTTCTCCCAATGTAGGCATACAGTGTAGCTTAAATATAATCAAGATCTGAAGTAATCTTGCTGTGAATGGTAATTCCCAGTTGCAGGAGCAAAGACTGTGACTCTCTGGATTAGAGAAAGGAGTATAATAATGAATGTGGTCACTAGATACATATAAGCTTGGAGAAGTAGGGAGGAATATCGTTGAGACTGTGTATGTTGTTTTAAGGGGTTTCATCTCTTGCTGTAGAAAATCAAAAAACCCTGAAGCATCTTAAGCAGGGGGATAATATAGCCAGCTATCTCTGGCAGCAGTGCAGAGGGAAGACTGGATTGGAACAAGGCTCTAATGAAATGATCCTAATGAAAGGCCTGAAGGTAAACAAAGCTTTGTAAATACAGAGAAGAAAATGGAAATTAGAGATGTTAAGGAAAAAGAAAATGCAAAATTTAGTGATTATAGCAAGTGAGAGTAGGAATCTTGGGAGAAATCTAAGATGACACCTGAGCTTTTAGCTTGAGTGATTCTGTTTTCTATTTGATTCATCTGCTCTTGTCATGTATTTTTTCTATTTTCCTGCTTTCTTTTGGATTAACTGATTATTTAGTTAAAGATATTTTTATCAAATTTACTGATTTACTATTATACTGATTTCTAGTGTTTTCTTGGTTTATTTAAGACAATATTTCTCAACTTTTGAAATAGGGGACATTTGGCAATGCCTGAAGACACTTTCAATTCAGTTAAGTTCAGTCACTCAGTCATGTCCAACTCTTTGCGACCCCAGGAATTGCAGCACACCAGGCCTCCCTGTCCATCACCAATTCCCGGAGTTCACTCAAACGCACGTCCATCAAGTTGGTGATGCTATCCAGCCATCTCATCCTCTGTCGTCCCCTTTTCCTCCTGCCCCCAATCTCTCCCAGCATCAGAGTCTTTTCCAGTGAGTCAACTTTTCGCATGAGGTGGCCAAAGTACTGGAGTTTCAGCTTTAGCATCATTCTTTCCAAAGAACACCCAGGGCTGATCTCCTTTAGAATGGACTGGTTGGATATCCTTGCAGGCCAAGGGACTCTCAAGAGTCTTCTCCAACACCACAGTTCAAAAGCATCAATTCTTCGGCACTCAGCTTTCTTCACAGTCCAACTCTCACATCCATACATGACCACTGGAAAAACCATAGCCTTGGCTAGAGGGACCTTTGTTGGCAAAGTAATGTCTTTACTTTTGAATATGCTATCTAGGTTGGTCATAACTTTCCTCCCAAGGAGTAAGTGTCTTTTAATTTCATGGCTGCAGTCACCATCTGCAGTGATTTTGGAGCCCAAAAAATAAAGTCTGACACTGTTTCCACTGTTTCCCCATCTATCTGCCATGAAGTGATGGGAACAGATGCCATGATCTTAGTTTTCTGAATGTTGAGCTTTAAGCCAACTATTTCACTCTCCTCTTTCACTTTCATCAAGAGGTTTTTTAGTTCCTCTTCACTTTCTGCCATAAGGGTGGTATCATCTGCATATCTGAGGTTATTGATATTTCTTCCGGCAATCTTGATTCCAGCTTGTTCTTCTTCCAGCCCAGCGTTTCTCATGATGTTCTCTGCATAGAAGTTAAATAATTTAGTTTCACAGTTAAAGAAAGTGCTACTTGCATCTAAAAGATGATGCTGTTAAAGTGCTGCACTCAATATGCCAGCAAATTTGGAAAACTCAGCAGTGGCCACAGGACTGGAAAAGGTCAGTTTTCATTTCAATCCCAAAGAAAGGCAGTGACAAAGAATGTTCAAACTTCTGCACAATTGCAATAATCTTACACATTAACAAAGTAATGCTCAAAATTCTCCAAGCTAGGCTTCACCAGTACATTAACTGAGAACTTTCAGATGTTCAAGCTGGATTTAGAAAAAGCAGAGATCAAATTGCCAACATCCATTGGATCATAGAAAAAGCCAGAGAGTTCCAGAAAAACATCTGCTTTGCTGACTATGCCGAAGCCTTTGACTGTGTGGATCACAACAAACTGTGGAAAATTCTTAAAGAGATGGGAATACCAGATCACCTGACCTGCCTCCTGAGAAACCTGTATGCAAGTCAAGAAGCAACAGTTAAAACTGGACATGGAACAGACTGGTTCCAAATTAGGAAAGGAGTATGTCAAGGTTGTATATTGTCACTCTGTTTATTTAACTTATATGCAGAGTACATCATGGTAAAATGCTGGGCTAGGTGAAGCACAAACTGGAATCAAGATTGCCTGGAGAAATATCAATAACTCAGAAATGCAGATGACACTACCCTATGGCAGAAAGCAAAGAGGAACTAAAGAGCCTCTTGAAGTCAGTGAAAGAGTAGAGTGAAAAAGCTGGCTTAAAACTCAACATTCAAAAAACTAAGATCATGGCATCCAGTCCCATCAATTCATGGCAAATAGAGAAACAATGGAAATAGTGATAGACTTTATGTTGAGAGGTTCCAAAATCACTGCAGATGGTGGCTATAGCCATGAAAGTAAAAGACACTTGCTCCTTGGAAGAAAAGCTATGACCAACCTAGACAGCATTTAAGAAGCTGAGACATCACTTTGCCAACAAAGGTTCGTCTAGTCAAAGCTGTTGTTTTTCCAGTATTCATGTATGGATGTGATAGTTGGAGTATAAGCTGAGCACCGAAGAATTGATGCTTTTGAACTGTGGTGTTGGAGATGACTCTTGAGGGTCCCTTGGACTGCAAGGAGATCAAACCAGTCAATTCTAAAGGATATCAGTCCTGAATATTCATTGGAAGGACTGATGCTAAAGCTGAAGCTCCAATGCCTTGGCCACCTCATGGGAAGAACTGATTCATTGAAAAAGACCCTGATGCTGAGAAAGATTGAAGGCAGGAGGAGAATGGGACGACAAAGGATGAGATGGTTGTATGGCATCACTGACTCAATAGACATGAATTTGAGCAAGCTCTGGGTGTTGGTGATGGACAGGGAAGCCTGGCATGCAGCAAGCCATCAGGTGGCAAAGAGTTGGACAGAATTGAGCAACTGAACTGAACTGAACTGAACTTGCATCTAGGGGCCAGTCAGAGATGCTATTAGACATCCTACAATGTATAGGACAGTCCTCAACAACAATGATTTATCCAGCCCCAAATATTAATAGTTCTGAGTCTGAAAATAATGTGTATAAAATACATATTTAGCTTATCACAGGCTACCTTCCTATAATATTAATGTACTTCACACATAGGTAGAAAACCTTATATCATCATGTTTTCCTTCTCTATCCCCCTCCCCCAAACACACTGCTTTTTTGGTATTATTGTCATATTCTAATTCTACTATTTTTATAAATGGAAATGTATTTTTATTTGCTTTAAATAGTCCTTTTAACTTTTCAGATGTTATTTTGTATCTGTTTCCTAGGTACATGTTATTTAAAATATGTAGTTGCTATTAAAAGACACATTTTTAATTGTTTCCAAAGCCACACTTAAAAAATTGAAGCCTGAGCAGTCCACTAATTTGTAATGTTTTCACACTCATTATCAGTCAGCAAGACATCACATTGATGATCTGCCCCAATCACTAGTATAGCTAGATAAATGGATCTGCTGTCCTGTATTCAATGCATTGCATCTTTTAAGTATGACTTAACTTTTCATCAACTCTTCCTACAAATGTGAAGCTGCTAGGTTATGTATCTTTAAAACTGCAGCAGTTTCCTTGAAATATACCATATGTCACTAAGTTAAATATTGAGGCATTTTAAGATTTTATCTTATGTTCCATGTTTTTAAATATTTATATTTCTCAAAGTTAAAAATTATATCATACTTTTATTATTCAGTACATGCATTTTTATTGCTTCAGGATTTTATGTAAATACACTTGCTAATTTTATTTTATTTTATTTTGAACACTTGCTAATTTTAGTTTATTACTAAATCCATTTCTTTTATTGAGCTCATATTTAGAAGTATTATACATTTAACATTTAGCAGAGAAAAAGTGACAATTCTATTAGCATTAATAAAAATATAAAATCTTAATTTTTAAAAAATTTTGAAGTATATTGATTTTATAAAAAAGTGAACATTAAAAATAGGGAACACTGTTAGGGCTTAAAATCCTAATCCATTGTAAAATATTATAAAGGCCGTTTCATTTTCTTTTAACAAAGAAACTGAATCTTGAACTTTTCTGTATGTTATGGTCTCTTCACATTACAATTCCAGTAAGGTGATCTTACTAAGAATCTGTTGAAAACAGCTTTAGTCCTTAATGTCACTGCCCCTCTACTTTATGATTGAGATAGTGAGCACTTTAGAAATCAAAGCTGGGAATGATTACTTTTTGCATATTCAATCATCCTTTTATTGAAAAAGAAACTTTTCTCTGATCCAATGTCCTTTGCCTATGTACAGTTTTAGTTTTTCTTCTAGTTTCTGACATAAAACAAAAATCTTCAAAAGGTCCAGAATAATTATTAGCTAACAACAACAACGACAAAAAGCTCTCTGCCTTCAACTGCCTATGAACAAAACTTAATGGACTTGAATCTTAATGTTCCTCTAAGCCATTCATTTGCTTAAAATCTTAAATTGCTTTAGTATTAAAGTGGACTTTTACGTTTTTTAGCTATTTATGGTTTTTTGAGCAAAACAATATTTTAATGCTTCTCTTTTCATTATATAATTTTCTCCTACACAATATTATAGCCCCTTTCAAAATATTTGATGTACTGTAGTAAATATTTATAGTATTTGATGTATTATAGTGCCCACTTTTAATGTTACTGCAATGAACAGGTTACCTACATCAACAAACTTAAAGATAATAATAAAGGAAATGTTTTTAAAAACAATAATGTTTGTTTTTACACTTGACACATTAATTAGACCATGTTAACAAAGATAATGAATCAAGCATTTAAAACCACATGAAATCTTGCAAAGTTTTATATAAAACAAAATATATGAATTATCTAGCTATAGAGGAATTGAACAAGATCTCTTCATGGAAGTTATACCTGTTATCATAGTAGAATCTATATCTGGAAATGATGGTACTTCTCCAGAAAGCGCGGTTTCCATAGTTATATTGCACATTGAACATGTTTTTTTAAGAATTGGATTGATTTGTTTATGAAAAACAGAAAATGGAACTAAAACTGTCTATGAAAACTGTCTCAGTTCGGTTCAGTTCAGCTTAGTTGCTCAGTCATGTCCGACTCTTTGCGACCCCAGGAATTGCAGCACACCAGGCCTCCCTGTCCATCACCAACTCCCAGAGTTCACCCAAACCCACGTCCATCGAGTCAGTGATGCCATCCAGCCATCTCATCCTCTGTCGTCCCCTTCTCCTCCTGCCCCCAATTCCTCCCAGCATCTGAGTCTTTTCCAATGAGTCAACTCTTCGTATGAGGTGGCCAAAGTACTGGAGTTTCAGCTTTAGCATCATTCTTTCCAAAGAAATCCCAGGGCAGATCTCTTTCAGATGGACTGGTTGGATCTCCTTGCAGTCCAAGGGACTCTCAAGAGTCTTCTCCAACACCACAGTTCAAAAGCATCAATTCTTCGGCGCTCAGCCTTCTTCACAGTCCAACTCTCACATCCATACATGACCACTGGAAAAATCATAGCCTTGACTAGACGAACCTTTGTTGGCAAAGTAATGTCTCTGCTTTTGAATATGCTATCTAGGTTGGTCATAACTTTCCTTCCAAGGAGTAAGCATCTTTTAATTTCATGGCTGCAGTCACCATCTGCAGTGATTTTGGAGAATTAATTGGTTTGGGTAACTGAAACTAATGTAAGTTTCTATAAACAGAATAGCTTGCTCAGAACTTCACCAGACTAGGAAATGTAGCCTTCCTAGAAAATTTATCATTCTCTAATGTCTGAGCTTTTCTGACTCCAAACTGCCTAGTTCTTCTAAATAAGGCACTGAATACTTCGCTAATACTTTGTATTAGCATTGTCTTAATACATCTTCTTTCTCAAAGGATAAAGATCCCTGTTTTATAGCCTTTGAATGAAACGTTCCCAAGTATCCCATTCTCCTGCCTGCTGATAATCTTGCCTTTTCCTGCTGTCAAAGTGTAATTTAAAAAAGTCAAAAACATGATTCATGCAAATAGATAGAGAACAACCTCGTGTTAAAATTTATGTAATTAATTAATGAAGAACAAGCCAAATGGTAAAGCTAATTCAAAAAATTTAAGAGGCCAAGTATTTTCAGTGAATAAAAGCAATGTAGAGAATAAGATAGTTAAATAACATCTCGTTTTTTGTTTTTTTTTTTTTCTAGCACATACTTATGTATGTGTATATTCTAAGAGCTCAGCAGGAAAATATATAAAAGGATCTTACAAGGTAAGGGTAGAGATTTTAAGACAAACTTTATTTGACTTATCTATACTTATCATGACCAACCTAGATAGCATATTCAAAAGCAGAGACATTACTTTGCCAACAAAGGTTCATCTAGTCAAGGCTATGGTTTTTCCTGTGGTCATGTATGGATGTGAGAGTTGGACTGTGAAGAAGGCTGAGCACCAAAGAATTGATGCTTTTGAACTGTGGTGTTGGAGAAGACTCTTTAGAGTCCCTTGGACTGCAAGGAGATCAAACCAGTCCATTCTGAAGGAGATCTGCCCTGGGATTTCTTTGGAGGGAATGATGCTGAAGCTGAAACTCCAGTACTTTGGCCACCTCATGCGAAGAGTTGACTCATTGGAAAAGACTCTGATGCTGGGAGGGATTGGGGGCAAGAGGAAAAGGGGACAACAGAGGATGAGATGGCTGGATGGCATCACTGACTCGATGGACGTGAGTCTGAGTGAACTCCGGGAGTTGGTGATAGACAGGGAGGCCTGGTGTGCTGCGATTTATAGGGTCGCAAAGAGTCGGACATGACTGAGCGACTGATCTGATCTGATCTGATACTTATCGTGTTTTCTCTAACTGGTCCAGTTCTACATCAGAAAGGGTTACATTGTAACACAGCAAGGAAAGAGAAAGCCAGGGAAATCTAATTGATAAAATCGTTGTAAAATCACTTTTCTTTAAAATTTGCATAGATATCCATAACATGAGATATGCCATTTGATCAGTGAAATATCCCAAATTATTTTTCTAAGAATGTCAAGCTAATTTTAATATGTACATCTAACCTTAGGAACTACAGTTATGGGAAAATCTATTTACATATTAAAGAAAGAATATTCATTGGAAGGACTGATGCTGAAGCTGAAGCTCCAATACTTTGGCCACCTGATGTGAAGAGCTGACTCATTAGAAAAGACCCTGATGCGGGGAAAGATTGAAGGCAGGAGGAGAAGGGGACAGAGGACAATATGGTTGGGTGACATCACTGACTCAGTGGACATGAGTTTGAGCAAGCTCTGGGAGATGGTGAAGGACATGGAAGCCTGGCGTGCTGCAGTCAACGGGGTCGCAAACTGTCAGACAGAATTGAGCAAATGAACAACAATTTGCTTTATTTAAGTTAACTTAAATATTATAAGATGTATGTATCTTAATAAAAGAGTAGCATGAGTTTGACAAATGTCTATACTCATGTAATCAATTTCCCAATCAAGAAAAAGAACATTTCTATCAACCCAGACATTTCATTTCACTCTCCAATAAAGCTCTGCTCCTGGAGGCAACCACTAACATGGTTTCTATTAACACAGATTAATTCTGCCTACATAAATTATATATAAATGGAGTCACTTCTTTATTCAACATGTTTTAAAAATTCATCTGTCTTATCATATGTCTCTGGTTCATTAATCTGTACTGCTACATGTTATTCTATTGAAATTCACATACCAGAATTTATTTAACTGTTGATGGTTATTTGAGTTACTTCCAGCATTGAGCTATTATAAATAAAGTTGATAATTAGTCATGTACAATATTTCTATGGCATGTCTTCATTACTTTTGGGCAAATACCAAGGTATGGAATAAATAGGTCGTAGAGTAGTTGTATGATTTTTTTGCAAAAAATTGCCAAAATGTGTTCTAAAAGACTTGATTGTTTTACACTCCCACCAGAAATATATGAAATTATTTTGCTCCACATCCTTGCCAACATTTTGCATTGTCAGTATTTCCAAATTTAGTTACCAAATGAATAGTTAGCAATATCTCATTGTACTTTTTATTTGCATTTCCCTGTTAAGAGTTTTTTCAAGCAATTTTTGAGCACCAAAATATTTTTAGAAGGGTCTACTCAAATATTATTTCTTTTTATATGACAGTTTGTATTATAATTATTATTGATTTGTAGAGTTTTTTTAATATATCCTGGATATGAGTCCCTCATCAGATACATGTTTATAAACGTTTTCTCCCAGTTTGTGATTTATCTACACATTTTATTAATGACATGCTTTGCTGAAGCCTTAAGGCCATTGGATATCCTTATGAGAAAGATGATAGAAATACCAAAAAACTTTCTAAAGTATGAATATATCTGCATATTCAAAACTCAATGAATTTTTAAAAATAGTTTAGTCATGGTAGTGTCTAAAAATAAAAGATTGAAGGCAATTTTGGAAGGGAGCACTTAAAGGCTTTAGGAAAGAGGTGCAGGTGGAAGTAAAAGGAGGGCCGCAAATGAAAGGTGCCACAATTTGAGCTTCAAGTTGAGCAGGAGGATAAGGTAATAATGTGTGGGCAGGAACAGGATGGCCAGAAGCGGTGTTCCAACTGAGGGAAAATTTACTGTGGCAGTAAGACTAGCAGCAAAAACACGTGTGAAGAATCTTCTCCAGAGGGGGAGAAGAATCTTGAGGCCCTCTGCTCCCATTTCTACTCCTTGCACTATAAGGAATGAGTAAAGGCCCATCTCAAAATAAGTGGAGGTGGCAAATCATTAAAAATATAAAGTCAGATTTAGCCACAGTTTAACTCAGTATCAGACAAGTAGAGACAAAAAGAGGTTGCTTTACACTCCAGGTAGGTGATGAGAGTAAGATTTGCATGTTTGTGTGTGTGTGTTCAGTCGTGTCAGACTCTTTGTGACTCCATGGACTATATAGCCTACCATGCTCCTCTGTCCATGAAATTTTCCAGGCAGGAATACTGGAGTGAGTTGCCATTTCCTTCTCCAGGGGATCTTCTTGACCCAGGGATTGAACCCATGTCTCTTGTGTCTCCTGCATTACAGGAAGATTCTTTACCTTTCCACATGCATGCACAAGGCAATTTCCATAAAAAGTAATGACGTCACTGGGGAGAAAAGCATTAAACATAGAAAGCTTAAAAAAAAATCATAAAATGGGACAAGCTCTGATCCAAGACCAAACCACTCTTTGGAATTCTTTTGTGTTCCTAGATCTAATTCCCCTACCCACTTCCCACACAACACCAAGCAATTCTCTGGCACCAGAATAGTGTCAAAAATTCAACTGGATTCTGATACCATCTAACTAGAGAGAGCATCAGATTCCACACGTGAAGGGCTCAGTAGCACAAGACTGCCCCTACCCTGCTTCCAAGTCCCAGTTGTTGCCTGTACTTCTGACCAATTGGCTAAAAATCAAAGGTGTCCATGCCTTCCTCCCTGGGCTCGACTAATTTGCTAGAGCTGCTCACAGAACTCAGAGCAAGTTTATCAACTAGATTTCTGGTTTGTTATAAAAGGATATAATTTAGGAACAGCCAGGTGGAAGAAATGCAAACAGCAAGGTAGGCAGGATTGGGAAAAAAGCTTCCATGCCCTTTCCAAGGCACTTTTTCACCAACTCAGAAGCTCTCTGCAGTCCTTTTTGCAGTTTTATGGAGGCTTTATCACATAGGTACAACTGATTAAATCATTGGCTATAAGCAATCAATTCAACCTCTAGTTCTTCTCCTGTCTCCTGAGGTTGAAATCACCAAAGGTAAGAGAAGATAACTTTGGTTGTTTCTAAATATTTCAACTCTTTAATTATGGGGTTGGTTTTTTCCCTTACCAACTGCCCTCATCCTTTGGCTACCTAAAGACTTTCCAAAAGTCATCTCATTAACATAACAAAACACCATCATTGCTCCTATCACAGGAAAAATCAAAGGCCAAATGTATATTTCTTACTATAAATCATAATATTACAATAAGTTTTCAAAGAAGGGAATCACAAGCTGGCTTGGACAGGCAGTCATGTGCTTCCAGAAGGACATGCCACTGGTTCCACCTGTGGTTGGGTAAATGTTAATGTCAACTTAAAAGAAAAATATTCAAAATGAGAATTGTGAGTTTAAGTTGTATTCAGGATTTAATCCTCAGCATAGGACTAGAGCCCAGAAGACAGTCACTAATTTAAGTCTGAGTGACTGCTCTGAAGAAGTAGGGGGAAAGCCAGTTTATATGTGACTTTCAGCTAGGAAATACATGCAGCTAATCATGTATCTTGGTAAGATTGCTGCTAATGACAAAGAATAGATACCTCAAAAATTTTAGAGCTTTTTTATGAATGAAAAGAAAGAAAGTGAAGTCACTCGGTCGAGTCTGACTCTTTGCAACCCCATGGACTGTAGCCTGCCAGTAACCTCTGTCCTTGGAATTTTCCAAGCAAGAATATTTGAGTGGATTGCCAAGCCCTCCTCTAGGGGATCTTCCCAACTCAGGGATTGAGCCCGGGTCTCCAGCACTGCAGGAAGACTCTTTACCATCTGAGCCACCAGGGAAGCCCTTTTTATGGTAAGATGCAAAAACTTGAGGTCATTAAAATTCTTCCTAAGGTATCTAAGAGTCTGCTTGTCCAAAGCACAAAATGCCTCATCCTGTCTTTCATCCTGAAGCCCTTTCAGGGTACACTGTTGGGCAGCTCTGCAGGGAGTTACACCTTAGCCTTTGCAGAACTGGGTTGTGAGCAGCGCTCTTTGTCTTAGTGATTTTAATTTTTTTTTTTTTTTGCATCCATATTGGACAGGAGCAATTAGGATGAAAGGAGAAAAACTTCAGGGGCAAAGCATTCTCTTGGGATCTATCTCTCATCAATAAAAAGGTTATTTATTGAGTACATCAATTTTCTAAGATAATTGTTGATTTAAACATAGACATGAGGTAATTTTTTACTTACAAGAAAATTATGAAGCAATTTCTTCTTATCTAAAACTAATGCTTTTTATATATGTCAATAGATAATTTTTTTCCATAATATAAAAGTCTATCTTGAAACCTTGACTCTTTTCTTACTAGCTATACAGCTTTATTGATTTGTATTGTGAGATATATAATTAAAGCATGCATTATAAATACTATATCATTCAATGAAATAGATTGTCTTTATACAAAATATTTTATTTTCAAAATGACATTGACCTTTTTGTTCCTGGCCCAATGAAATGCATCCTGAAAAGGATAAAAGAAGTGGTTTGTCTTTCAATACATTTAAGTTAAAGTCTGAATTCTATAACTATTATTTAAACATATACTATTTGTCTTCTTTTAAGCTACCTTTTTTTTATCACCAACACTGTGCAAGATACTTTTGAAGGAAGGTGCTTTTAATATAATGTCTCATTTAATTCTCATGACATCTTTATGATTAAAGTTCAGAGAAGTTAGATATTTCCCTTATAGTACAGAGCTGCAAACTAAAACTCAGAGAAGTGAAATAGCATCTCCAACTACCAAGTCTGACTAAACACAAGATCCTCTCTTGAAATGTTAACTGGTGAATTAATGAATTTTCATATAGGAATCATTTGTATTAGTCTTCTATAATTTTGAAATTATTTCAAAATTAACATAAAAACTCTTAAAAAGTAGTAAAAGTCATTAGTATAAAATATTGCCATGCATTCATTTTAGTGTTTGAAAGTCTGAGTTCATCACTGATTGTTGCATAATATATAACCAATATTTATAATATTGCCTTCCAAAGTAATAGAAACACTTTGCATGTAAATAATATTCTTTTCAAATCATTTACAATTTTGTTTACTGTTTTAGATATTTTCTGACATAGTATTGAAATGTTCTGCAAAGAATATCCATTTTGTAGTCATTTTAACAGAAAAAGCCCCCAGATTTTAAAAGGGTTCATTAATATCTTGTATGTACATGAAACAGATTTAGTGCCTATAGCTGTATTCCTTGTTCTTAAATTACCATGAATGATATGCTGCTAATTATAGATCAAAAGAATATTTCTTTTATAGTTCCTTTTCTCCCTAAGGTTATATTTTCTCACTTAAGAGGGTGATATGTAAAATTGGTGGTTATGAAATAATACTTACATAAAATCATCTCTGCAAATAATGTAAGAGTTACTGTAGATCAAGTAGAGAAAGATTTTCCCTAAGAGGTATAATCACCACAAAGACTTTCTAGAGGATGATGGTTTTTCTTTCCAAGGAATAGCCTTAATTTCTTTTTTAAAATGCCAGCTGAAGAACAGCAATATTTATTTTTCTCTTGCCTTAATGCCAGCAGTAATTGAACACGCACAAAAGTTCATAAATAGTTAAAATAGTCTCAGTTTTACCATAGCTTTTCATATGTCAGTTAGAGGGTAACTTTTAATTTGTTAATTTAGTCCAAATTTGTTACTGAATATTTTAATATTAAAAAAAATAGATTATATTTTATATGTAAAAAATACATTAATTAAACATTATTATTTAGTTTTTAATTGTTGGTGTGACCATTCAGAAATTTATTGGATACGGGTGATCTTGTTCATGTGAGAAAATTAATAGTTATTAGATACCTATACTAGTGTTAATACCTTATATACTTTAAAATATTGAAAAATTGGTTTATAATTAATATGCCTTAAAACTGAAAGTACATAAAACTAACTTATACTGCCTTTATCACTTTCCTAAGAGAAAATTTCCCAGGAAGACAGTTAGACTATTTCAACTCTTCAGCTTTATTCTTACTTTATGGAAAATAACCAACTCTATGGAATGAAGACTTATGTCTGATGTACAGTCCTATACTTTACTAGTTGTTTGACTTAAGTTACTAAATTTTTCATAACTTCTGATTCCTAATAAATAAAATAGGAGTATTATACATATTGGCTTCCCTGTTAGCTCAGTTGGTAAAGAATCCACCCTCAATGCAGGAGACCCCAGTTCAATTCCTGGGTCAGGAATATCCACTGGAGAAGGGATAGGTTACTCACTCCAGTATTCTTGAGCTTACCTTGTGGCTTAGCTGGTAAAAAATCCACCTGCAAAGCAGGAGACCTGCATTCAATCCCTGGGTTGGGAAGATCCCCTGGAGAAGGGAAAGGCTATCCACGCCAGTGTTCTGGCCTAAAGAATTCCATGGACTGTATAGTCCATGGGGTCACAAGTAGTCAGACACTGAGTGACTGAAAAAATATATATATATACGTATTACATACATCTGTTTTCAATATTGTCTGTCATAAATCAGTATTAAATTATGTAAAGTATAGAAACAATACAATGTCTGGCATGTGATAATACTCAAAAGTAGTTATGGATTATGTTATTATTATTTTTCTTTCTCTCAGGTGAAATGTGCAATTAATTGTGCTTACAGTCTGAGATTAGCTATATTCACCTCAAGCAATATTTTTGTCTTTAATCCTCTCCTTTCTTGTTTCCTTCAACATTTGTTCAACTGCCTAAGAAAATTATCTTTCCTTGTGTGTTTTTCTTCCTTATTATATTAACAGTTTTAACTTTTTAAGAAACCTAGATGTCCATTAGCAGATGAATGGATAAGAAAGCTGTGGTACATATACACAATGGAGTATTACTCAGCCATTAAAAAGAATACATTTGAATCAGTTCTAATGAGGTGGATGAAACTGGAGCCAATTATACGAGTGAAGTAAACCAGGAAGAAAAACACCAATACAGTATACTAACACATATATATGGAATTTAGAAAGATGGTAAAGATAACCCTGTATGTGTGACAGCAAAAGAGACACAGATGTATAGAACAGTCTTTTGGACTCTGTGGTGGGGGGGATGATTTGGGAGAATGGCATTGAAACATGTATAATATCATATAAGAAACGAATCACCAGTCCAGGTTTGATGCATGATACAGGGTGCTCAGGGCTGGTGCAATGGGATGACCCAGAGGGATGGTATGGGGAGGGAGGTGGGAGCGAGGTTCAGGATTGGGAACATGTGTACACCCATGGCAGATTCATGTTGATGTATGGCAAAACCAATACAATACTGTAAAGTAATTAGCCTCTAATTAAAATAAATAAATTAAAAAAAAATAAAAATAACACAAATTGCTGTCACCAAATACTGGTGCTTTTGATATACCAGTTTATTGGAAAATAAATTCATAAGCTTTTAGATAATATGACAGCAATGTCTTACTAATCCAAGGCAGTATATATGAATACTTTTCATGTCAGAGACTTATATAGTTAATATGTAAGAAATAGAAATTTCAACTTAAAATGCCCTTAACAATAAGGGGTATTTTTTGTTCAAGGACAAAAAATAAAATAAAATTATTATGTAGCACAAAGGTGAACCCAGATTAACAATTTCAGTGAAGGACCCAGTGTTTTCTATAGCTTCATTCTGCCTTTTCTATCACCAGCTTTGATTAAAAGCTTGCTCCACCTATGATCATAAGATGACTAGCAATAGCAATCTGTTATCTGCTTCTTGGACAGCCAGCAGGAAAATAAATGTCTCCCCCTAAACTAGTACTTCTGAAATTTGACGTGCATGTGGATCACCTGGGCAGGTATTTTGTTAAATTGAAAATACAGATTCAGTAGGTCTTCAGGTTCAAAACCCTGAATTTCAAACAAGCTCCCAAATGAGGTCAAAGCTGTTGATATGTGGATCACACTTTGAGTAGCAAAGCCCCAAACCAGTGATCCTCAGAATGTGATCTTCCAATTAGCAGAGTTTTGAGAATTCTTAGGCCTCATCTATGACCCCAGAAATTCTGGGGATGAGGTTCAGAAATCTGTATTTTAATAAGTCTGCTAGATGATTCTGATGCACACTGAGTTTGAAACCCACTGACCTAAATGATACATAAAAGACCTGGGTTTGCTCTTATGGAAACCTGGTGACTGCCATGCACTGACGAACTTCAGCCTAATATACTTATTCACCATTTCTGAGCCAACCACAGGGGGATAATATTGGAATAATTCTAATTAGTCGTTAAAAATCGAACTATTCTTGTAGCTGGAGGTGAGATTTATACTTCATGATGACAACACAATAATACAAGTGAGGAATAGCAGCTGTGGGAAAAAATGACATTTTCCATTGAGTTTCAGCATAAACCCCTGGGAACAAACTGTGTAACAAGAAATTGATCTAAGAATCAAAATAATTCAACAAATGGTTACTAAATACTTACTAAACCCTGTATGTGCATGCTTAGTCATTCAGTCATGTCCAACTCTTTGTGACCCCATGGACTTCAGCCCGCCAGGCTCCACTGTCCACGCAGATTCTCCAGGCAAGAAGACTGGATGGGTTGCCATGCCCTCCTCCAACCCCCTGAATAGGAAGCATTAAATTAGGTATTGTGAGGCATAAAAGGTAAGATGCCATATAACTGAGAAAGCGTGAACCAAGGGACACTCAACAGTCTCACACCTATGTAAGTGTTAAAATAAAGTGATCCCAAAACTTACTGACCATGAGACAGTGGGGCCTGAGCTGGAACTTGATGCACACATAGAAACTAGATATCAGGAGGGGAAGAGACAGACATGTTAGGTTAAGTGAACTGTAAGGACTTGGATATAAAGATTCAGAAGACAAAGGAAAACCCAACTAGCCTTTCTAAAAAACATTGCTTGAGGAACTAAAATAGTTCAGATACAGTTGGGCCAAATTATGGAAATCCTTTAATGTTATGTTTTGAAATCTAGAGCAACCCTATTAGGTAGATATTATTATCCATATTTTAAAGTTGATACACTGGAAGATAAATTAATCTGTTAGGGTCACATAGCTAGGAAATGGCAAATTGGAGTGTAATCTGGGGAAGCGGAAGTTAGGAGAGAATAATTAGGCATTAAGGCAGTAATCCAAACATTTAAAGGAAAGTGTAGGCCAGGGTAGTAGCAGAGAAAATTACACAGGAATGTAATTTTAAGCCGGAAATATTACCAAGGGAGAACAAAATTAGTACCAAATGTGAGGGAAAGAAGTAAGTTACAAGAAAGAATCATGAATTCCAAGTAGGACTAATCATGGCAATATAAGAAATATATATGTTAGGAGACATCCCTGATGGTAGAGTGGATGGGAATCCACCTGCTATTGCAGGGGACATGGGTTTAATCTCCGATTTGGGAAAATTCCACACACTGTGGACAACTACTCGAAGAAGGCAATGGCACCCCACTGCAGTACTCTTGCCTGGAAAATCCCATGGACGGAGGGCTCCGGTCTATGGGGTCGCACAGAGTCGGACACGACTGAAGCGACTTAGCAGCAGCAGCAGCAGTGGACAACTAAATTTCATGTGCCACAATTATTGTAACCCACATGCTCTAGGGCCTGCGAGCCACAACTAACGAGCCCCTGTTCTGCAGCTATGAAAGCCGGCAACCTGAGCTTGTGTTCCACAGTAAGAGAAGCTACCACAATGAGAAGCCTGTACAGCACAACAAAGAGTAGCCCCCACTCACTGCAACTAGAGAAGCCCACATGTAGCAATGAACATGCAGCACAACCACAAATAAAATTAATAAATTAATTTAAAAAGGAATATAAATGCTAGAGAGAGCTCAGATTGGGATTTTTTAAAAAAGTGAGTTTGTATATTCTGAAGTAATAGACATTTGAGTGAAATATAAGAAAATAGAATTTAGAGGTTCTATTATGGGCTTTATCAATAGATAATATGAGCTGAAACTCTAGCTCTGTCCATAGACTTAAGTAGTCTGGCCAATTTCTACTAATTTTAGTTGGTTTTTATTTACAAATGGGGTTAATGATAATAATAATATGGGAACCGAGAACTTTCAGATGTACAAGCTGGATTTAGAAAAGGCAGAGGAACCAGAGGTCAAATTGCCATCATCCATTGGATCATAGAAAAAAGCAAAGGAATGCCAAAAAAATCTACTTCTGCTTCATTGATTACGCTAAAGCTTTTGACTGTGTGGATCAAAACAAACTGTGGAAAATTCTTCAAGAGACGGGAATACCAGACCACCTTACCTGTCTCCTGAGAAATCTGTATGCAGGAAAAGAAGAAACAGCTAGAACCAGACATGGAAAAAATGGACTGGTTCCAAATTGGGAAAGGAGTACGTCAAGGCTGTATATTATTACCCTGCTTGTTTAACTTCTGTGCAGAGTACACCATGAGAAATGCTGGGCTGGAAGCACAAGCTGGAATCAAGATTGATGGGAGAAATATCAATAATCTCAGATATGTAGATGACACCACCCTTACGGCAGAAAGTGAAGAGGAACTAAAAAGCCCCTTGATGAAAGTGATTGAGGAGAGTGAAAAAGTTGGCTTAAAGCTCAACATTCAGAAAACTAAGATCATGGCATTTGGTCTCATCACTTCATGGTAAATAGATGGGGGAAAAGCGGAAGCAGTGACAGACTTTATTTTCTTGGGCTCCATAATCACTGCAGATGGTGACTGTAGCCATAAAATTAAAAGAGGCTTTTTCCTTGGAAGAAAAGCTATGACAAACCTAGACAGCGTATTCAAAGCAGACAACTTTACTGACAAAGTTCTGTAGTCAAAGCTATGGTTTTTCTGCTGGTCATGTACGGATGTGACAGTCGGACCATAAAGAAGGCTAAGTACTGAAGAATTAATGCTTTCAAACTGTGGTGCTAGAGAAGACTCTTGAGAGTCCTTTGCACAGCAAGGATATCAAACCAGTCAATCCTAAAGGAAATCAACCCTGAATATTCATTGGAACAACTGATGCTGAAGCTGAAATTCCAGTACTTTGGCCACCTGATGTGAAGAATGAACTCATTGGAAAATACCCAAATGCTGGGCAAGATTCAAGGCAGGAGGAGAAGGGGACAACAGAGGATGATATTACTGGATGGCATCATTGACTCAATGGACATGAGTGTGAGAAAACTCAGGGAGATAATGAAGGACAGGGAAGTCTGGCATGTTGCAGTTTCTGGGTCGCAAAGAGTTGGACATGACATCGACTGAACAACAACAGTAACAAACATTGCTATTTTGAAAATTAAACAAAGTAATGAATTTAAAGTACTTGGAAATATTCCTTCTACTTGACATATGCCCAATGAATTTAAGTTTTTCTTATATTTTTATTATTTATAAATGTCTAAATGATGGTTTTAGATTTAATAGTATAATTTAAATCCATAATATAAAAATTGAGCTCATGTAATGAATGAAGACTCCATGGAAGAAGTTTAAGCAAGAACAAAGCAAAAATTATGACAGTCAACAATCCACATTGTTGTAAATATAGAAGAAATCAGGAATGAAAATAAACAGCTCTCTAATTTTAATAAAATTGTTACCAAACCAAACTTGGGTCTACTAGCTCACATGCAGTAAAGCCAATCTACTGACATTGAGCTGTGGTGAAGGAAAGTGCAGCACTTACTTCAGGGGCAAGACAAGGAGTCCAGGGAAGCTAATGTTCAGAAAAACAAAACAAAACCCTTCTGAATGGTTTCAAGAAGCATTTTTAAAGGCAAGGTGAAGGAAGGAATTAATCCAGGTATGATCAGTTAGTGCACAATTCTCTGTTTGATGGTGAGGTATCAGGGTGGTGTCACAGGGGTTTAAACTGCTATCCTCAGGCTGTAACAGGTCTGCATGCTACATGCTCATGGTTACCATTTGGAGGAGGCTTTAGTAATTGCAATACAATTGCAGGAATATGCAAATATACTCTTATCTATGTCTTTCAGGAAGGAACTAAAGATTCTGTGACTGCCATATTGCTTATTTATTGTTTAAGTTGATACCAGTTCTCCTGGCCAGTTTGTCACCACATGTTCACATCCTTTCAATCATTAATTCTTGATCAGGGAAGGCATGGAAGACTACAGCTTTTTTACAAACAAGAGACAGGCAGATGAAATGGGGAGAGCAGTCTTTCCTAGGAAGGGTTCTTGTTCCATACAGTTAACAGGTACTGACATAAAGAAATAGTGCCAAGACCAGCTATGTAGGAAAGGCTAGTATTTGTTGAGCACTTATATGTGCCAAACATTAGTATGTATATTTCATTTATCTAACAGCCCATTCTATTATTATCTCCATTTTATAAGTGGGGACATTGAGGTATGGACTATTTTATAAGTTGGTCCAAGTTGCACAGCTTATACATGATAGAGCAAAGATCTGTCCACAATCTTACACTAGAATCCGGATGCTTAGACACTACACTATACTCTGTAATCCAAGCTACATATAAAGAAATATGTAAAAAATACAGCTAAGTTGCTTTCAACAAGTCTCTTTAACACCCCATTAGAATGTAAGTATTTGATGGTTTAAATGAAACAATTATGTAGTCTTTCTCTATCTTACATCTTATGCCTATCTAAGATACGTTAGATATCTTAATAACTTTAAACTCACCCCAACATAATGGTAAAGGGAAGGCAATTTAACATTCATATATGCAACTTAACATTTTTAAGTTACTACATTTTCTTCTTCAAGGAAACCATGGCTTAGAAACATTTATTATGGAGAATAAAAGTTTTAGTTGATAGGAAAACATCAGAGACCCTACAGCCACAACTGAAATATAATTCTGCTGAAATCTGTAAATAATAATCTAAAACTCAAGAGAGTTTTATAATAATATTTTGCCTGTGTATAACAACTTTTCTTGAAATATCTCAGTGGATCTTATTATGAATCATAATTATAATTAAGCTTCAGAATATCCCTTTTATATTTTTGTTGTTGTTTTGGGTTTTTACCTTGAGAGATAGTAGGAGGAATACTAATTTTTCAGGGTCATTGAAAGAGTCAGAGGCGGAAGTAGGAATGGATTAAAGGTTTCTTACTCAAGTCATCTGATAAATATCACCATGGGTTTACAAATGTTTTGGCAAAGAACATTAAAGTTTCAGAAAAAAAAATCATAATTGAAGAAAAGAAGTATACCACAGGGAAGTCAAAGAAAGCAACTTTGAAAGTTTTCATTTGTGAAACTTAAGAATATTCCTACCTCTACACTCTCCACATGCATCCTACTTGCTCCATAAATCAAAGTAATAAAGAAATTAGGGGGAAAAAAAACTTAAATTGGACTTCCTCTGAATATCTGTATATCTAACTGAAATCCCAGTGATCAGTGATCAGAAATCTCTCTCTCTGTAAGATGAAAAAACTAGTAGAGTATACATTCTATATAGAACCCCAGTAGTAAATATATTAATAAGTATTTTTTTTGTTTGTTTGGAATAGTATAATCACTGAAATCTAAAACAAAAATAAAATTAAAGGTAAATATAAAATTAAAAAGTTTTAGTTGTAGAAAGCAAAAGATTTTTATAGAATCTTCACATCAATATATTAAAAAGTAATTTTAATTTGGTTTCATAATTTAAAGGCCAAGAATTGTTACATCCCAGAAATAGATAACCTTCTATAAAGGTAAGATACCTTACATACACTACACTCAATTTCAACTACTTAGCCCTCCCTTTTATAGGTCTTTCGGTGGACACAGTAAAGGATTAATGAGCTAAACATTTACAGACAAGAAATAGTTAAATAAATTTCCATTATTCTGTAACCCTGTGCATTAGTTTTACTCACTATGTTTTAAAGTACTCATAATGATATGGGGCGGGGCTTCCCTGGTGGCTCCGTGGTAAAGAATCCACCTATCGATGTAGGAGATGAAGGTTGGATCCCTGGGTCAGAAAGATTCCCTGGAGGAGAAAATCGCAACCCACTCCAGTATTCTTGCCTGAGAAACCCCATGGACAGAGAAGCCTGGAAGGCTACAGTCAGGACTGCAAAAGAGTCGGACACAAGCTAGCAACTAAAACAACAAAGATATGAAGCAAAAAATAGCTCTTTTACTCACCAAATTAAAGAATGGAAACATAGCTTTATCACATTTGTACATGCAAAAACAATATAAAAATCTCATGCATGTAAAAATCAACATAAAATTAAGAACAAAAATGTTAATATCAACACATTCCATTTACTTAATTAAATTTGGAAATTATCCTCTAATAGATATCACATGGTATTATCAAGATACTAATAATTTAGTGGAGATTAGAGATAATTTTTTCTCGAATTTTCTCAAAAGTCAGATTTGTCTAAATTCTCAGGGTTAGTTAGGGTAGAGTTAGGATGAACTCTAAGGTTATGACTTTCTCCACTATAAATCACAACTTGTTTCTTTTTCTTTCTGCACAAATGCTTTTAAGAAACATAGGTATCGTCAAATCACCAGTTAGATATTTTTTCCCAAATGCTATCACAATTTTCTGCTTCTATCTCATTTTAACTGATGAAATGAGTGTCAGATAATGAAAGTTCATAAGAGCAAAGGAGATTCCTGAGAATAAATGTGATTGCAACAATCATACAATGCCCTAAAAAAGATACAAAAGAATGATTCATAAGAATTCCGTGAATAAACTCATTTTTTTTTCAACATAAAACCTTTTCAATCCTAGCCACTTTGCAATCAGTTCAATTTCTCTTGACACTCTTTGAAGGACAAAAAGTCAAATCATTTTGCAGTTTTCTGCAAAATCAAATTTTACCCACACAGCATAATTTATACTTATTTAATTAACAAAACAATAGCCATCCAACCTTCAAACTGACACATTGGTGCTAAAAAGAAAATGTATTTTAATCCATCAGTAAAAAGAATAATTTCAGGTAACATTAACTGAGCAATTTCTTTGTGAGAGGGACCACACTAAGTTTTACATGTCATTTGGTGGTGTGGGTATAATGGTTAGCAACTCTGACAATTGAATCTGATTGCAAGAAAGGTGATCCTATCATACATTAAAAACATTCCATGTCTAAAGAAATCCCTACATTACTTGAGAGGCTTCTCTAGATCCTCAGATATATTTGACATATTACTTTATTTTTTCTAAATCTATCATTCATAATTAGTTCTTGAAAGTATTAAATATAATACTGAAGTTTGACCAGTGTGGTAAGGCAAAATTGTAGAGGGTCTCCACAGTTATGATTA
This sequence comes from Bos indicus x Bos taurus, assembly GCF_003369695.1. Taxonomy (NCBI): domain Eukaryota; kingdom Metazoa; phylum Chordata; class Mammalia; order Artiodactyla; family Bovidae; genus Bos; species Bos indicus x Bos taurus. The sequence goes on along the minus strand of NC_040085.1, from coordinate 33,112,910 downwards.
TCACCATCTAGTGTCAATGTCCTGTATAATCCAGGCCCCTCCCGCATGGGTAAGCCATATGAATAGGATACTTTAAGGTAGAATACCACTCCTATGATCAGGTCATGCTATATGGCAAAAGCTGAAAAATTTTGCAAAAGTAATTAAAACCTTTAATCAGCTGACTTTAAATTAATCAAAAGGGAGATTACCTCATGCGAAGAGTTGACTCATTGGAAAAGACTGATGCTGGGAGGGATTGGGGACAGGAGGACAAGGGGACGACTAGAGGATAAGATGGCTAGATGGCATCACTGACTTGATTGACGTGAGTCTGAGTGAACTCCCGGAGTTGGTGATGGACAGGGAGGCCTGGTGTGCTGCGGTTCATAGGGTCGCAATGAGTCGGACACGACTGAGTGGCTGAACTGAACTGAACTGATCCTAAGGGAGCCTGACTTACTCAGGCAAACCCTTTAAAGAAATTGCGAGTGGAGGGATTTTAGAAGTTGAAGAAATTCAATACCGCAGAGATATGCTCCTTCTGGCCTTGAAGAAGCTAACAGCCATACTGCATGTGAAAATGACCATGTGGCAAGGTCCTGAGGATGACCTCTAAGAAATAAGTGTCATTTCTGGTCAACAATACGTAAGGAAACTGGAGCGTAAGTCCTATAACAAGAAGCTGATTTCTGTCAACAAACAGTAAATTCAGAAAGGGTCTTTGAACCTCAGATGATATTGTAGCCTAGCCAATACCTTGATTTCAGCCTAGTGAGATCCTCGGCAGGGGAGGATCCTAAGCAGACAGTGCATCTACCCATAATACTGGTCCACAGAAACTGAGATAATAAATTTGTGTTGTCTTAAGCCACTAAATTATGAAATTTGTTACGCAGCAACAGAAACTAATAGAACCAGTAATCTAATTTCTTATACAATTCTAAAACATTTAGATTGACTTGGGACCTGGGTACACCTCCACTCTCATCTATTGAGTAAAATACTTAGCGAAATACTTTTGTGATTAGAGTTCCTATTGGTAAGGTTACATTACATTTACATTAAATAAATTTTATAAAATTAGCTTTTGTGTCCCATTAAGAGTGTACACTTAACAAAAACCCAATAATGTACTTATTTTTATCCTAACATTTTAATATCAATAAATTTCAAATATTAATGCTATGTATTTTGCTAGATACTCTTGTAGGGAAAAAGAAGGGATTAGAAGCAGCCCTAAATGAGTTTCTAATCTAATTTAGAAGGAGCAATTAACTTAAAATTTAGAAAGTGACTTTATATACAACTATGAAGCAATAACCATTCACAACACTCACTGGCATCCTGTTTCTCTTGTTCATCTCCACTGTGAGATGAGAGAAGACAGATACTTGCCTGTCTCAAAGTAGCCATATAATAGAATTTTGCTCATCAAGATTCAAGTGGAACTTGCCTGGTGGTCCAGTGGTTAAGAGTCTGCCTGCTAATGTAGGGAACACAGGTTCAATCCCTGGTCTGGGAAGATTCCACATTCATGGGGCAACTAAGCCCATGCACCACCACAACTGAGAGCCCACGTGCCCTAGAGCCCATGCTCCATGAGAAGAGAAGCCACCACAATGAGGTCAACACACCACAAGTAGAGAGAGCCCCTCTTGCTGCAACTAGAGAAAACCCTCATGCAGCAATGAAGACCCAGCACAGTCAAAAATAAACAAACAAAATTCAAATGGAACTCTGCTGCTACTAGTCTATTCATCAGTTTATTCCTTTCTGGAGTATAGACACCACACTTGGGATTGTGGCAACCATTTTTCTTTTTTATTTTTTTTTTTATTTTATTTTTAAACTTTACATAATTGTATTAGTTTTGCCAAATATCAAAATGAATCCGCCACAGGTATACATGTGTTCCCCATCCCGAACCCTCCTCCCTCCTCCCTCCCCACACCATCCCTCTGGGCCGTCCCAGTGCACCAGCCCCAAGCATCCAGCATCGTGCATCGAACCTGGACTGGCAACTCGTTTTCTACATATTTTACATGTTTCATTGCCATTCTCCCCAATCTTCCCACCCTCTCCCTCTCCCACAGAGTCCATAAGACTGTCCTATACATCAGTGTCTCTTCTGCTGTCTCGCACACCGGGTTATTGTTACCCTCTTTCTGAACTCCATATATATGCGTTAGTATACTGTATTTATGTTTTTCCTTCTGGCTTACTTCACTCTGTATAATAGGCTCCAGTTTCATCCACCTCATTAGAACTGATTCAAATGTATTCTTTTTAATGGCTGAGTAATACTCCATTGTGTATATGTACCACAGCTTTCTTATCCATTCATCTGCTGATGGGCATCTAGGTTGCTTCCATGTCTTGGCTATTATAAACAGTGCTGCGATGAACATTGGGGTACACGTGCATTTTTCATCCATAAGGGAAAAGCCAAGAAATTTTACAAATATGTCAAATATCTATCTCTACACTTGCTTTCAGTGGAGGAAAAAAATCTATTTAGGTTGACATTAGTTGAGTTTTCCCTTACTCATGGCAAAAGTTTTCGTAACTACCATAATACAATTTCAAAGGCACTGTGCATTTACACAGAGTAGAGCACACGAGCCTCAAAATCTGTTGTCACAAGTGAAAAGGCAGTACAGAGCGGGAAAATCTCAGGTCCATTTCCCATTTCCTCATCTCTTCATCTATGCATGCTAAGCATTAAGGTCTTCTTTACTCTATTGTACTATCTAAGCTTATAAAAGAATTAAAGGTATCATGGAAGAAAACGCAACTATTTTGTGTTTAATCACATAAAATGTGACTCTTTATACATTTTTTTAATTACAATGAAAAAAAGCTTTAGCAATAGCTATTCAAAGCACTTTTTAGTTTGCTTTATCTAATTGAAAGGTTTTTTGTATCCTTCATTCTTTCAAAAGCAGGGCTTGCTGGCTTACAGAAATATGTATTTTATTACACCAAGTAATGATTAGTGAGTTAAAAGGTTGAAATTAATGGAATACATGATAAATCTAAAAATGTAATTAGAAGCAAAATACCATAATATTCTGTGTAATAACTAATGATAGTCTGAGTTCAATTCTTAACTTCTTAAAGAAATAAGAGTAACAAAGCCAGCCTCAATGTCTATATCCAATGGCTAATAATATACCAACCATTCAGAAGTGCCATAATTTTTATTTCTGAGATTGAGCAAAATTTCTCTCAGTCTCAGAAGAAACACTCACTGTATGATGCCTGTACATCACTTTAGACAGCACCCTATCACTAAAGTCAACAGCCCATTCTTAATAGCTGGTGCTCTTGAAGCATTTGAAGGGACAGTTCCACAAATGGCTTTTGTATATAAAAATCTCATTAAATCAATAAATAAAATATTAAAACCTTTAAATGAATAATGTACAAATAATATGAATCTTTAATATTTATACTGAGGACAGTAGATGTTTTATATATAGAAAAAATTTATACCTACTAGTAATCAAAGGTATGCAAATTAATGAAAGAAAATATGCTTTACTACAGAATTTTTAAATAAATAATAATGGATTGATTACAGTACAACTTAGATTCAATCACTCTGTTACAGAGCAAATTGTTCATTTTTCAGAAAAAATAATTTGCCATCTGTATTTTGGAGCCCTAAAAGTGTTTACCTCTTTTGACTCAGAAATTTACTTGAAGAAAACTTCCCTAAAATATTGAAATCAAATTTTGAGAAGACTTTTTTTTGTAATACTAGTTACAACAGAAAACACTTAAAAGTACCTTAAAGTCTAATAGAATGTTAGTTCTCCTTTAGGATGTTTTTTTTAAATGCTTGAAGTTATTTGGTAAATATTTATAGGCTTAAGAGAAAAACAACCCTGATACATACTTTACAGTTACATTATAATTTACAACTATTTTAGGATATACACATACAAATGTAGATATTTAAATATAAATATGTAAGATATAATTTAAAATAATATGGAGTGTTTAATGCAAATAAGATTATAAATCTATAACTACAATATTAGTATAGGACTTAGTAACTATGGTAAAAGTGGAGATTGGAAACAAATCATAGGTGTAGCACATAATAAATAACTGATAATGAAGCTGATATTGTTTTATGCTGTTTTGTTTTTTTTTTAAAGCCTGAATGAAATAAAAAAAAAATAAGGGGTCATTATTATGTTTGGTTAATAGATATTTATAGCTAATTTTGGAGAAGGCAATGGCAACCCATTCCAGTACTCTTGCCTGGAAAATCCCATGGGTGCACGAGCCTGGTAGGCTGCAGTCCATGGGGTCGCTAAGAGTCAGACAAGACTGAACGACTTCACTTTCACTTTTTCACTTTCATGCATTGGAGAAGGAAATGGCAACCCATTCCAGCGTTCTTGCCTGAAGAATCCCAGGGACAGGGAAGCCTGGTGGGCTGCCGTCTCTGGGGTCACACAGAGTCGGACATGACTGAAGCGACTTAGCAGCAGCATAGCTAATTTTTAACAGCTACCTACTTCCAAGTTAAAATCTTCTAAAAAGAGAAAATACTACTTCTAAGGAAAAGTTAAACTTTAACTAAGGTGAAATGAGTTCAGTTCAGTTCAGTCACTCAGTCGTTGTCTGACTCTTTGCAACCCCATGAATCACAGCATGCCAGGCCTCCCTGTCCATCACCAACTCCCAGAGTTCACTCAAACTCATGTCCATCGAGTTGGTGACACCATCCAGCCATCTCATCCTCTGTCGTCCCCTTCTCCTCCTGCCCCCAATCCCTCCCAGCATCAGAGTCTTTTCCAGTGAGTCAACTCTTCCCATGAGGTGGCCAAAGTATTGGAGTTTCAGCTTTAGCCTCAGTCCTTCCAATGAACACCCAGGACTGGTCTCCTTTAGGATGGACCAGTTGGATCCCCTTGAAGTCCAAGGGACTCTCAAGAGTCTTCTCCAATACCACAGTTCAAAAACATCAATTCTTCGGCGCTCAGCTTTCTTCACAGTCCAACTCTCACATCCATACATGACCACTGGAAAAACCATAGCCTTGACAAGATGGACCTTTGTAGGCAAAGTAATGTCTCTGCTTTTTAATATGCTATCTAGGTTGGTCATAACTTTCCTTTCAAGGAGTAAGAGTCTTTTAATTTCTTGGCTGCAATTATAATCTGCAGTGATTTTAGAGTCCCAAAAAATAAAGTCTGACACTGTTTCCACTGTTTCCCCATCCATTTGCCCTGAAGTGATGGGACCAGATGCTATGATCTTTGTTTTCTGAATGTTGAGCTTAAAACCAACTTTTTCACTCTCCTCTTTCACTTTCATCAAGAGGTTTTTTAGTTCCTCTTCACTTTTTGCCACAAGGGTGGTGTCATCTGCATATCTGAGGGTATTGATATCTCTCCCAACAATCTTGATTCCAGCTTGTGCTTCTTCCAGCCCAGCGTTTCTCATGATGTACTCTGCATATAAGTTAAATAAGCAGGGTGACAATATACAGCCTTGATGTACTCTTTTTCCTATTTGGAACCAGTCTGTTGTTCCAGGTCCAGTTCTAACTGTTACTTCGTGACCTGCATATAGGTTTCTCAGGAGGCAGGTGAGGTGGTCTGGTATTCCCATCTCTTTCAGAATTTTCCACAGTTTATTGTGATCCACACAGTCAAAGGCTTTGGCATAGTCAATAAAGCAGAAATAGATGTTTTTCTGGAACTCTCTTGCTTTTTCCATGATCCAGCAGATGTTGGCAATTTGGTCTCTGATTCCTCTGCCTTTTCTAAAACCAGCTTCTGTGAACTGTGAACATCTGGAAGTTCACAGTTCATGTATTGCTAAAGCCTGGCTTAGAGAATTTTGAGCATTATACAGTACTAAAACCTCATGTTTTCCTCTCTCTTCTTCATTAAAAATCACAGTAAATTGGCTTGTTTATTATGGTATAGATCTTTTAGAATTTGTTCTAAGTTAAGAATGCCAGTTAATTTAACCCATAAAAGGAACATATGCATTAAACTGATTCAATTTATAATTATAAAAGTCCTTGTCCCCCACTCACAAATGCACCCAACAGAATATAAATTCTTTGGAATAAGTTTTACTTAATGATGAGCATCTAGAATAAAAACCTACTGCTATAGTATATGCATATGTAGGAAGAACATAGAATTTTCAAAGTTCTATTCAATTTTATATATATATATATATATATGATCAATTTTTATGGACTAGAGGTCTAAATACCTAATCAAGGAGTTTTGATCACAAAACACTATGAGCACAGCATGAGAGCACAGTCTGAGCACATACTCGGCCCCAATTCTAAGCTAAAGTTGTGTGCAAGGTGCAAAAAGCTGACAAAGACAGTGATTTGTACAGTAAAACCATATCTCTTACAGAACCAAGATCAAATCATAGCTGTGTTCAAAGCAAAACAATGCTAACTCAAAAAAGGGGGAAAAAATATATATATATGTAAACCTGTCCAAAACATGAAATCAATAACCCCAGATATGCAGATGACACCATCCTTATGGCAGAAAAAAAAGAAGAACTAAAGATCTTCTTGATGAAAGTGAAAGAGGATAGTGAAAAAGTTGGCTTAAAACTCAACATTCAGAAAAGTAAGATCATGGCTTCTGGTCCCATCACTTCATGGCAAATAGATGGGGAAACAATGGAAACAGTGACAGATATTTATCTTTTGAGGCTCCAAAAAGACACTTGCTCCTTGGAAGAAAAGCTATGACCAACCTAGACAGCATATTAAAAAGCAGAGACATTACTTTGCCAACAAAGGTCTGTCTAGTCAAAGCCATGGTTTTTCCAGTGGTCATGTATGGATGCGAGAGTTAGACTGTAAAGAAAGCTGAGCACCGAAGAATTGATGCTTTTGAATTGTGGTGTTTGAGAAGACTCTTGAGAGTCCCTTGAACTGCAAGGAAGTTAAACCAGTCCATCCTAAAGGAAAATAGTCCTGAATATTCATTGGAAGGACTGATGCTGAAGCTGAAACTCCAATACTTTGGCCATATGATGTGAAGAACTGACTCATTAAAAAGACCCTGATGCTGGGAAAGATTGAAGGCGGGAGGAGAAGGGGACGGCAGAGGATGAGATGGCTGGATGCCATCACTGATGGCGATGGACATGAGTTTGAGTATGGTCCGGAAGTTGGTTATGGACAGGGAAGCTTGGCGTGCTTCAGTCCATAGGGTCTCAAAGAGTAGGACATGTCTGAGTGACTGAACTGAACTGATCCAGAACATGAGATAAGCTTCAGGAAAGCAGAATTCTAGTCAATATTGATCACAAGTGGGAATACAGTAGAGAAAATAACAACAAAATTTAATTCTATTTAGGTAAAACTTTTGAGATTTCCCTTGGATAGCAAGGAGATCAAACCAGTCAATGCTAAATGAAATCAACCCTGAATATTCACTAGAAGGACTGATGCTGATGCTGAAGCTAAAATACATTGGCCACCTGATGGGAAAGCCAACTCATTGGAAAAGACCCTGATGCTGGGAAAGATTGAGGGCAGGAGGAAAAGGGGGTGACAGAGGACGAGATGGCTGGATGGCATCACTGACTCAATGGACACAAGTTTGAGCATACTCTGGGAGATAGTGAAGGAAAGGGAAGCCTAGAATGCTGCAGTCATGGGGTCACAAAGAGTCAGACAGGAATGAGAGACTGAATAGCAAAGTTTTTGAAGGTTATTCAATTTTAATTAGAAACATTCAGAAGTGATTATCCATTTGTGATGTCATGAGATCACTTATCATAATTATAAAAGTAACATCAATCACTAAGGGTAATTTTAGTATTTTTAAAACTAGATGTGATAGGCAGAGTACTTATAGACAGTTGGGAGAGAGTACAGACTTCCATTTGGAGAGATATTCATATTCCAGAGTAAAGAATAGGCTAGTAAGAACTCAGTACTGAACTTTTGAATTAATGTGTGTTAATTAAGTTCATTTTTTTTTCAAGGAACATATCAATAATTTTCTACCTCATTTCTGAAAACATCAAGAATGAAAATACTTCAAGGATAGTACAGATATAATACCTTCTTTAATGTCAAGGAGAAATGCAAATTTAAAAGCATTTCACCTGATTTTATTTTCCTCCAAATGATACTTTAAATAGCTCAGAAATACCAAATTGGGCCAAGTAGTTAAAATGATAATGATTATTTCATTATCTTATTAAATGAAAAACAAGAGATACCACACACAGTCTATACATATTAAGAGGAAGAGATGGATAGAGTGTTACTTACAAATGTCTAAAATTAAAAATAAACCCTCTGACACGTGTCTGATTCTCAGTTGACTCATATGTTATTAACATAGCTCAGTGAGTCTTGCATCTTTACATATCAGTAAATATGTAAAGAATCACTAGCATTATAGGAGAGAACACTTTAAAAAGAATTTCACAGTACCAGAAACCCAGTTCTCATTTTTCTGACAGTAAACATTTCAATAATGGATGAAAATACTCATCACCTATAGAACTGCTACTTGAATGAAGGAGTTGTTTTTGATTACTGAATTCAAACTATTTTGAGTTCAGTCCAACTAATATTTTTCACTGTGGTAAATATTGGGGGGGGGTGTACAAGGATGAATATTACCCAACACTTTGTACTGGAAAAAAAAAAAAAAACAAGGAAAAGGGCAAAGTATATAATAAAAGTTCAAGGCACAAACTCTTTAGATTGTTTGAGCTTACACTTTTGGAAAGACCACCTTATTTCTTCTTAAGTACAAAGTAAAAAACCTTTCAAAGATTAAAAATTGAGATCTTTTTTTTTCCCCCTAGTGTCTTTCAAAGAAATAAAAATGTAGAGAAATGACATCTCATACATACACACACACACACACACACTCATAAACAACAAAAATCACCTAAATTCTGATAGATCGGGTCAAGATTTGAAATAAGAATTAGATCATACTAATTCCTTATACTCTTTTTCCTATTTGGAACCAGTTGTTGTTCCATGTCCAGTTCTAACTGTTGCTTCCTGACTTGCATACAAATTTCTCAAGAGGCAGATCAGGTGGTCTGGTATGCCCATCTCTTTCAGAATTTTCCACAGTTTCTTGTGATCCACACAGTCAAAGGTTTTGGCATAGTCAATAAAGCAGAAATAGATGTTTTTCTGGAACTCTCTTGCTTTTTCCATGATCCAGCGGATGTTGGCAATTTGATCTCTGATTCCTCTGCCTTCTCTAAAACCAGCTTGAACATCAGGAAGTTCACGGTTCACATATTGCTGAGGCCTGGCTTGGAGAATTTTGAGCATGACTTTACTAGCATGTGAGATGAGTGCAATTGTGTGGTAGTTTGAGCATTCTTTGGCATTGCCTTTCTTTGGGATTAGAATGAAAACTGACCTTTTCCAGTCCTGTGGCCACTGTTGAGTTTTCCAAATTTGCTGGCATATTGAGTGCAGCACTTTCACAGCATCATCTTTCATGATTTGAAATAGCTCAACTGAAATTCTATCACCTCCACTAGCTTTGTTCGTAGTGATGCTTTCTAAGGCCCACTTGACTTCACATTCCAGGATATCTGGCTCTAGGTCAGTGATCACACCATCGTGATTATCTGGGTCATGAAGATCTTTTTTGTACAGTTCTTCTGTGTATTCTTGCCACCTCTACTTAATATCTTCTGCTTTTGTTAGGTCCATACCATTTTTGTCCTTTATTGAGCCCATATTTGCACAAAATGTTCCCTTGGTATCTCTAATTTTCTTGAAGAGATCTCTAGTCTTTCCCATTCTGTAGTTTTCCTCTATTTCTTTGCATTGATCGCTGAAGAAGGCTTTCTTATCTCTTCTTGCTATTCTTTGGAACTCTGCATTCAGATGCTTATATCTTTCCTTTTCTCCTTTGCTTTTCACTTCTTTTCAGAGCTATTTGTAAGGCCTCCTCAGACAGCCATTTTGCTTTTTTGCATTTCTTTTCCATGGGGATAGTCTTGATCCCTATCTCCTGTACAATGTCACAAACTTCATTCCATAGTTCATCAGGCACTCTATCAGATCTAGGCCCTTAAATCTATTTCTCACTTCCACTGGATAATCATAAGGGATTTGATTTAGGTCATACCTGAATGGTCTAGTGGTTTTCCCTACTTTCTTCAATTTCAGTCTGAATTTGGCAATTAGGAGTTCATGATCTGAGCCACAGTCAGTTCCTGGTCTTGTTTTTGCTGACTGTATAGAGCTTCTCCATCTTTGGCTGCAAAGAATATAATCAATCTGTATATTGTCACCGTGCTTATTTAACTTATATGCAAAGTACATCATGAGAAATGCTGGAGTGGAAGAAACACAAGCTGGAATCAAGATTGCCGGGAGAAATATCAATAACCTCAGATATGCAGATGACACCACCCTTATGGCAGAAAGTGAAGAAGAACTAAAAAGCCTCTTGATGAAAGTGAAAGTGGAGAGTGAAAAAGTTGGCTTAAAGCTCAACATTCAGAAAACGAAGATCATGGCATCTGGTCCCATCACTTCATAGGAAATAGATGGGGAAACAGTGGAAACAGTGTCAGACTTTGTTTTTTGGGGCTCCAAAATCACTGCAGATGGTGACTGCAGCCATGAAATTAAAAGACTCTTACTCCTTGGAAGGAAAGTTATGACCAACCTAGATAGCGTATTCAAAAGCAGAGACGTTACTTTGCCAACAAAGTTCGTCTAGTCAAGGCTATGGTTTTCCTGTGGTCATGTACGGATGTGAGAGTTGGACTGTGAAGAAGGCTGAGTGCTGAAGAATTAATGCTTTTGAACTGTGGTGTTGGAGAAGACTCTTGAGAGTCCCTTGGACTGCAAGGAGATCCAACCAGTCCATTCTGAAGGAGATCAGCCCTGGGATTTCTTTGAAAGGAATGATGCTAAAGCTGAAACTCCAGTACTTTGGCCACCTCATGCGAAATGTTGACTCATTGGAAAAGACTCTAATGCTAGGAGGGATTTGGGGCACGAGGAGAAGGGGACGACAGAGGATGAGATGGCTGGATGGCATCACTGACTCGATGGACGTGACTCTGGGTGAACTCCGGGAGTTGGTGATGGACAGGGAGGCCTGGCATGCTGTGATTCATGGGGTCGCAAAGAGTCGGACATGACTGAGTGACTGAACTGAACTGAACTGAATTCCTTATAACTCTCTTCTTAGTTTCCAACCATTATTATAAGGGGAAATAAGAATTTATTGTCACTCTAGCAATAGTTTAAGTAATATAAGAAATTTTATTATCAGTGATAACAAAGTAAGTTTACTATGAACCAGTTTAAAATGAGGAACAAAAGACACACATAATCAGCTGCAACCTCTGGATGTCACCAGGAAGGACTGGTGATTTTTATCACATTTCACAGACAAACATATGAACATTTACCATGGTTTCTTGACCCCCACAAACTTAGGCACTTGATTTTATTAGCAAACTGAGAAGAATTTCATCTCTCAAGAGGGTTCCCCAAAACTGAAATGACTAATGCATAAAGTCATGCTCTGGTTTAATTGATTTACAATGAGAAACATGCCTCTCCTGGGAGGTGACTAAACCACATGGTCAGAAATAGACAAGAGCCAATTTCTACACAGATGGATACTTGTCAGGCATAAGATCAGAACAAAGAGAGATTAATGCAGGTAATTATGGCATCCAGGTGAGACTGGAATGAGCTTGCCAATGGGAATGGGAAACTGAAAGCCCCTTGAATAGGATTCTCTTCCCCTAGACAGTGATTGGATAGGCACTGACAAGGTTCATTCACTGCTGATGGGAATGAAAATGTTACAACCACTTCAGAACACAGTTTGGCAGCTTCTTACAAAGGTAAATATAGTCCTATCATATGTTACAGGTTGAATTGTGTTCCCCTCAAACTTACATGTTGAAGTCCTGGTCCCCATTACCTCAAAATAGGAACTTACTTGAGAATAGAACCATGACAGATATAATGAGCTAAGATGAGGTCATACTCCAGTAGGGTGGGGCCCTAATTCCATATGACTGGTGTCCTTAAAAAAGAGACATTTGGATGCAGAGAAAATGACAAATGGAAATGAAGGCCAATTTCAAAATAATGCTTATACAAGCCAAATAATGCCAAAGATTGCCAGCAACCCACCAAAAGCTAGGGAGAGGCATGAAAATTCTTCCTCACAGGCTTTAGAAGGAATCAACCCTCCCAGCACCTTGATCTTGTACTAAAAGGGGCTGGTTTCCAGTATCATATCTGATAGAGAAATGCAACTATAGAAAATGAGTACTGTTAAAAATGTTAAATACTGCTTAAAAAGTTTTTTTTTTTTTTTAAAGGAACTATTTTCCATCATGGCTGCACTAATTTACATTTCTATGGACAGTATGCAAAGGTTCCCTTTTCTCTACATCCTTGCCAACATTTGTCATCTCTTGCCTTCTTGATAACAGCCATTCCAACAGGGTGTGATAGACTATGATTCAGCAATTCCACTTCTGGTTACATACCCAAAGAAAGTGCAAACAGAGTATCAAAAAGATATTTGCCCTCTCATGTTTATTGCAGCATTATTTACAATAGCCAAGGTATGAAAGAAACCTAAGTGTCCAATGATGGATGAATAGTTAAAGGAGATGTGAGAAAAAAAAAAAAAATATATATATATATATATACATACACACACATGGAGAAGGCAATGGCACCCCACTCCAGTACTCTTGCCTGGAAAATCCCATGGGTGCACGAGCCTGGTAGGCTGCAGTCCATGGGGTCACTAAGAGTCGACACGACTGAGAGACTTCACTTTCACTTTTCACTTTCATGCATTGGAGAAGAAAATGGCAACCCACTCCAGTGTTCTTGCCTGGAGAATCCCAGGGACGGGGGAGCCTGGTGGGCTGCCGTCTATGGGGTCGCACAGAGTTGGACACAACTGAAATGACTTAGCAGCATAAACACACAAGCATTTGCCAAAGCCTTAGACTTCTGCTTTATTGACTACGCCAAAGTCTTTGACTGTGTGGATCACAACAAACTGTGGAAATTTCCTAAACAGAGGGGAATACCAGACCACCTGACCTGCCTCCCGAGAAATCTGTATGGAGGTCAAGAAGCAACAATTAGAACAGGACATGGAACAACAGACTAGTTCCAAATCAGGAAAGGAGTACGTCAAGGCTGTATATTGTCACCCTGCTTATTTAACTTATATTCAGAGTACATAATGCGAAATACCAGACTGGATGAAGCACAAGCTGGAATCAAGATTGCTGGGAGAAATATCAATAACCTCAGATCACCACCTTTATGGTAGAAAGCAAAGAAGAACTAAAGAACCTCTTGATGAAAGTGAAAGAAGAGAGTGAAAAGCTGGCTTAAAACTCATCATTTAGAAAACTAAGATCATGGCATCTGGTCCCATCACTCCATGGCAAATAGATGGGGAAACAATGGAAACAGTGACAGATATTCATTTTGGAGGCTCCAAAATCATTGCAGATAGTGACTGCAGCCATGAAATTAAAAGACACTTGTTTCTTGGAAGAAAAGCTATGACCAACCTAGATAGCATGTTCAAAAGCAGAAACATTACTTTGTGAACAAAGGTCTGTCTAGTCAAAGCTATGGTTTTTCCAGTAGTCATGTATGGATGTGAGAGTTGGACTATAAAGAAAGCTGAGTGCCAAAGAATTGATGCTTTTGAACTGTGGTATTGGAGAAGACTCTTGAGAGTCCCTTGGACTGCAAGGACATCAAATCAATCCATCCTAAAGGAAATCAGTCCTGAATATTCTTTGGAAGGACTGATGCTGAAGCTGAAGCTCCAATACCTTGGCCACCTGATGTAAAGAAATGACTCAATGGAAAAGACCCTGATGCTGGGAAAGATCGAAGGCAGGAGAAGAAGGGGATTACAGAGGATGAGATGGTTAGATGGCATCACCGACTCAATGGACATGAATTTGAGTGTACTCCGGAAGTTGGTGATTGACAGGGAAGCCTAGCGTGCTGCAGTCCATGAATTCGCAAAGAGTTGAAGACGACTGAGTGACTGAACTGAACTGATAGACACAAAATAGCAATATGCACTGATATGTGCCAAAATGGTAATTGTTATAATATTTAGATTTAGGGGTTTGAGATTTTTTTGCTTGGTTCAGAACCTGATTTCTTTGGCAGTATACAGAGAGTAATTATCATAACATAAAAAATACATATTCAACTTCATTAAGATTAAAATCTTCTACTTATTGAGTAACTCCATTATTCGGCCTACCACTTTTTTTTCAGCCTCTTGCAGAAATACAAGAGACTGGCATTTTCCCTAATCAGATGAAGTGTTTCCAGGATTCTTTCTGAAAGTGAAAGTGTTAGTTGCTCAGCTGTGTCTTACTCTTCGCAACCCCATGAGCTGTAGCCCTCAATGGCTCCTCTGTCCATGGGATTCTCCAGGAAAGAATACTGGAGTAGGTTGCCATTTGCTTCTCCAGGGGATCTTCCTGACCCTGAGTCTCCTGCATTGCAGGCAGATTCTTTACCATCTGAGCCACCAGGGAAGCCTGATTCTTTCTGAGAGGGAGTATTTTTTTCTCCTAGCAATGTTATACCTCATGCATTTCTGCTACATTATACAATACTATTATTCAGTTATTATCTTCCTTCTGTATTAAAGCTGTACTCTGTTAGTATCAATGTTTTTTTGGGTTTTTCTTGTGGCATGGTCTGGCTTTTAATTGTCTCTACACTTTGGTCTTTAAAGTAGAGCCAGTCAAAATTATGTATCTACAATTTCAGATGTTCTCTCTATAGTTAGATGTTTCCATCAAACATAAATGATTACAGCAAATGTCATGGAAAGAAATTCTACTATTATCACATAGCAAAACGATGAGCTACTGCTCAGTATACTAAGTTGTCTAATCAGTATATGGAAAGTATATTTATATATTTATAATTTTGTTTTACTTTTTAGTTCAGCTTTTCATGATATCATCTTCTTGAATCTGCTTAATATGATTTATTTAAACATGGGATTATGTGGGAAATATAATTGCTTAGCACTTCTGGAATGGTTTATGTAAGATCACTTCTTCCAAAGATCACAAGATGAGAGAGCTTTCAGATGTGTGCTGCTGCTTTTCCTACTTTATTATTGACTTTCTGACATCCAAAAGGCAACTGGCTCTTCTTTCTATATTGACTGACTTAGTGCAGGAGTCCTACTTTTTTCAAATTATCAATGTGCTTTTTCTTTTCTTGCAGTGTTTTTTCTAAAAGTTGTATAATTACAGACTGCAATTTTGTCTTTTCATTTTTAAAATGGATACACTTTTCTATAATTAAGCCTCAGATTCTCTGCTTCATGTATTGAGGATTGACAAAGTACCAATAAAAGTAATTTTAGAACAAAGGAATGCTATGGTTACATATGGTGTCATAATAATATGACTGATTGGGAAAATATTAAACAATCAAGAATTCAGGTGGGTATCAAAAATAATCCCATTATTTAGAGTTGTTTTTTTTTTTTAACTGTCAGCTCTAAACTGATTATTATCTGTTTGACTATATAGATGTTCTATATTTTAAACTAGGGCTTCTCTGGTGGCTCAGTGGGTAAAAGAATTCACCTGTCAATGCAAGAGGTGCAAGTTCAATCCCTGCTCCAGGAAGATCTCCTGGAGCAGGAAATAGCAACCCATTCCAGTATTCTTGCCTGTAAAGCCCCATGGACAGAGGAGCCTGGTGGGCTACAGTCCAGAGCATCTCAAAGAGTCACATACAACTTAGCAATTGGAAAGAAACAACAAAAAATTTTCAAACTACAAGTACCAAGAGGAAATTTGCTCATATTCTTTCTCCTCAAATAATAATAGGTTATAAAATAAGATGTTATGAAATTTAAAGAGAAATATAAAAAGCTGGTGAGAAGAACTGTGTAGGTTTATGTCAAGGGAACATAAATTCAGCAGAGTGTGGTTACCTAGATGCTTCATCTCACCCCACACTACATCATCACTTAGTTACTTGAATCATTCATTGATGTATCTGGATCTCAAGGTCGTATCTGTAAGAAGGGCATAACAATGCCTGTCTGCCTGAAGAAAAGGGGTTGACTCTCTCAAAGGTTGTCCAAATATGGGATTTTGTGAATAGAAAAGAAGGAAAAAGTCTTATGGTTAATTTCTCTAAGTGAAACAAAATTTTTTCAAAACATCATTTCAACTCTGTAAGACTAAGTGAAAAAATACGTATACAAGAGAACCTTTATACAGACTCACATAAGTAATGTGTACTATTTATATAGCATTTTATATAGCATTTAAGGATGAATTATATGCAATGGTAATTATAAATTTAATATATATTTTATATAAATATATAATGCAGTCAATTATCTGTCCATTGGGAAAGAAACAATGGAAGAAAATTTTCTTGTATTAACATTGGTCCTCACTGAATGATAGACCTATGTATAGTTTTCATTTTCATATGTTCTTCTATATTTTTGAAATTTTCTATAGTGATTAAATATTATTTTGACTAATCTATTTTTATGCATCTTGGTATATATACCCACACCTGAAATTATATATAATAATAAAAAATTGTTAGAAGGTGGGTATTTGGGAACTTAATCCTAAGAAGTTGGAGACTTGATGATTCTCAATAATGGGAAGATTGTTAAATAGATTATTTTATTATTCTCTTTCCATTAGAAGATAATTTAAATAAATGTACTGATGAGTTTTAATGAAATTAAATTAAGTTAGCAACATAAAATAAGTAAAATACCACATAATATGTATAACATATACAATCTTTGAAAGTGAAAAGTGAAAGTTACTGAGTTGTAGCCAAATCTTTGTGACCTCATGGACTGACTGTAGCTCACCAGGCTCCACTATCCATGGAATTCTCCAGGCAAGAATACTGGAATGGGTTGCCATTCCCTTCCCCAAGGGATCTTCAAAACACAGGGATAGAACCCAGGTCTCCCTCATTGCAGAGAGATTCTTTACAGTCTGATCACTTTCTTGAAAATTCCTTTCATATAATCCTTAACATATATAGATATATATAATCTTTATATAATATATAACCTTTAACATGTATAATCTTTATATACAAAATATTTAACATATATTAAAAATAAAAGATGTCCTTTTCATCATCAGTTTCAGTTCAGTTCAGTCACTCAGTCATGTCCGACTCTTTGCTACCCCATGAACTGCAGCATGCTAGGCCTCCCTGTCCATCACCAACTCCCGGAGTTCACTCAAACTCATGTCCATCGAGTCGGTGATGGCATCCAGCTATCTCATCCTCTGTCATCCACTTCTCCTCCTGCCCCCAGTCCCTCCCAGTATCAGGGTCTTTTCCAATGAGTCAACTCTTTGCATGAGATGGCCAAAGTATTGGAGTTTCAGCTTTAGCATCAGTCCTTCCAGTGAACACCCAGGACTAATCTTCTTTAGGATGGACTGGTTGGATCTCCTTGCAGTCCAAAGGACTCTCAAGAGTCTTCTCCAACACCACAGTTCATCATAGGGAACTGAAATGCAAAAGTAGGAAGTCAAGAGATACCTGGAGTAACAGGCAAGTTTGGCCTTGGAATACAAAATGAAGCAGGGCAAAGGCTAACAGAGTTTAGCCAAGAGAACGCACTGCTCACAGCGAACACCCTCTTCCAACAACAAAAGAGACAACTCTACACATGGAAATTACCAGATGGTCAATACTGAAATCAGATTGATTATATTCTTTGCAGCCAAAGATGGAGAAGCTCTATACTGTCAGCAAAAACAAGACCGAGAGTTGACTGTGGCTCAGATCATGAACTCATTATTGCTAAATTCAGACTTAAATTGAAGAAGACAATTGTGCAGTAGTTTGAATATTCGTTGGCATTGCCTTTTGATTTAGGTATAACCTAGATCAAATCCCTTATGATTATGCAGTAGAAGTGACAAATAAATTCAAGGAATTCGATCTGATAGAGTGCCTGAAGAACTATGGATGGAGGTTCGTGACTTTTTAGAGGAGGCAGTGAATAAAACCATCCCCAAGAAAAAGAAATACAAAAAGGCAAAATAGTTCTCTGAGGAGGCCTTACAAATAACTGAGAAAAGAATAGAAGGTAAAGGTAAAGGAGAAAAAGAAAGATATATCCATCTGAATGCTGAGTTCCAAAGAAAAGCAAAGAGAGGTAAGAGAGCCTTCCTCAGTGATCAATGAAAAGAGGGATGAAAACAACAGAATGGAAAAGACTAGAGATCTCTTCAAGAAAATCAGAGATACCAAGGAAACATTTCATGCAAAGATGGACACAATAAAGGATAGAAATCGTATAGACCTAAGAGAAGCAGAAGATATTAAGAAGACATGGCAAGAACACACAGAAGAACTACACTAAAAAGATCTTCAGGATCCAGATAACTACGATGATGTGATCACTCACCTAGAGCCAGACATCCTAGAATTCTAAGTCAAGTGGGCCTTAGGAAGCAATACTACAAACAAAGCTAGTAGAGGTGATGGAATTCCAGTTGAGCTATTTTGAATCCTAAAAGACAATGCTGTGAAAGTGCCACACCCAATATGCCAGCAAATTTGGAAAATTTAGCAATGGTCACAGGACTGTAAAAGATCAGTTTTCATTCCAATCCCAAAGAAAGGCAATGCCAAAGAATGTTCAAATTACTGCACAATTGCATTCATTTCACATGCTAGGCAAGTAATGCTCAAAATCCTCCAAGTTAGGCTTTAACAGTACATGAACCAAGAACTTCCAGATGTTCAAGCTGGATTTAGAAAAGCCAGAGGAACCAGAGATTAAATTGGCAACACCTGTTCACTCATAGGAAAAGCAACAGACTTCCAGAAAAAAAATCTGCTTTATTGACTACACCAAAGCCTTTGATTATGTGGATCACAACATACTGTGGAAAATTCTTAAAGAGATGGGAATACCAAACCACCTGACCTGCTACCTGAGATATGTAGGTCAAGAAGCAATGGTTAAAATCACACATGGAACAATGGACCAGTTCAAAATTGTGAAAGGAGTCCCACAAAGCTGTATATTGTCACCCTGATTGCTTAACTTATATGCAGAATACATCATGTGAAATGCTGGGCTGGATGAAGCATAAGCGTGAATCAAGACTGCAGGAAGAAATATCAATAACCTCAGATATACAGATGAAACCACCTTTCTGGCAGAAAATAAGCAGAACTAAAGAACCCCTTGATGAAAGTGAGAGAGGAAAATGAAAAAGTTGGCTTAAAATTCAACTTTCATAAAACAAAGATCACGGCATCTGGTTCCATCATTTCATAACAAATAGATGGGGAAACAATGAAAACAGTGAGAGACTTTATTTTCTTGGGCTCCAAAATCACTGCAGAAGGTGACTACAGCCATGAAATTAAAAGATTCTTGCTCCTTGGAAGAAAAGCTATGACAAATCTATACAGCATATTAAAAAGCAGAAACATTACTTTGCCAACAAAGGTCTATCTAGTTAAAGCTATGTTTTTCCAGTAGTGATGTATGGATGTGAGAATTGGACCATAAAGAAGGCTGAGCACTGGAGAACTGATGCTTTTGAACTGTCGTGTTGGAGAAGACTCTTGAGAGTCTCTTGGACTGCAAAGAGATCAAAGCAGTCAATCCTAAAGGAAATCAATCCTGAATATTTACTGGAAGGACTGATGCTGAAGCTGAAACTCCAGTACTTTGGCCATCTGATGCGAAGAACTGACTCACTGGAAAAGACCTTGATGTTGGGAAAGATTGAAGGCAGGAGGAGAAGGGGACAACAGAAGATGAGATGGTTGGATGGCATCACCGACTGAATGGACATGAGTTTGAACAAGCTCCAGGAGTTGGTGATTGACAGGGAAGCCTGAAGTGCTGCAGTCCAGGGGGTCGCAGAGTTGGACACGACTGTGTGACTGAACAGCACTGAATGTATATAATATCCACATAATATTATATGAGAAAAATAATATTGAGTTTTTCTTTTTTCAGATATTTATTATTATAATACCATAGTTATTTCCATAGGGAAGCAAAGTCATCATAACATGAAAATTTCTCATTCATCCCCTTTTGATATTTACAAATATGAATAAAAATAGAAATAAAAACTGGGCATTGCCTAGTCATTTTTACCTTTCAGGTTCAGGACTCTGTTTTATGGTTTGAAAAGCATTAATCTAAATTATTTAAGCATCTATATATATATATGTATTTCAAACTCAAGATAGTTGAACCAAAAAGTCTATGCATATTTATGAAGTTCCATAAGTCCTTAAAAACAATATATGAAACATATAGTCCTTAAGGAGACTTTCATCTTTAAATAAATAATACTACCCTGAATTAGCATCTTATTCTCTTGGTTAATGCTCTTTTTTCTGTGGGACAGAAAATTTCAATACAGGATGGGTGGAGACATACACATTCATTTAGCTATGGAAACTTCATATTTGTTTCTATGAAGAAAATTCTTATCTCATCCAAAGAAATCAGTGTCACTAGTAGTAGAGGTATAATTGTAGACTTGTATGCACTGGAGATAGATATTATATTAATACATATGTAGATACATACGGTTCACACCAAGTATAAGGCTTCATTCAATGTGATGCAAATAATCCTAATGAACAATGACTACTAAACCTTGAAAAATGTTAACAAAATATAGTCCTTTAAAAAGAAAAGGCAGAGTAACAGGGAAAACTGTATAACCCAAAAGAAGGCAAGAGCTTTATTACTTATGCAAAGATATGTGAAAAGTTTTATCCCAGAATTATAATATTATCATAATATTGAAACAAAATTATATCAGAGAGATTCCTTCTGCAAGTTAAATTGAATACAGATCAAATCATTTGATAAATTCTATAGCAGAGAGTATTTGAACTACTTTAACTTGTATTTTACTTCTAAATATGTGTTTGTATCATATTATCTGGTCTCTCTTACAACTCCTGAAAACTTGGTAGAGTTTATCTTAAGTGTTGTATTTCTAAATTTATCACTTTCCCATCATATTTTTGTTCTTGCTCTTTCAGGAGTATTAATATATTCAAATGAACAAAGTTCTAAATATAATAAGTTATTTTGTATTTAAGTTCTAAATATAATAAGAAAAGTGTCTAGATAAAGTAGGATACAAGATAAAGGCAACCTCTGACCATCTGGTCACAATCCAGAGGGTGTATGAATTGAGGAGTATCTGTGAGGCACACTGGCCACAAACTGAAATGTGCTATTTCTTGAATACAAATGTCAAAGACTGTGATGAAAAGATGTCCCAGATAAACTGTAATTAGAACTATATTTATATATTGTTGTTCAGTCACTGAGTCGTGTCCGACTCTTTGCAACTCCATGGACTGAAGCAAGCCAGGTGTGATATAAAATGTAGTGATCCTATATTTATATAGTATATAAATAAGTGCTTCCATTTACCAAAATCCCCCTTCCCCCTCTATATTATTTATATTTTAACAATATCCCAAATAGATACACCATTATTCATCTTTGAATAATAGTATATCTAGGGCAGTATTAAAATAATATAAATAAAAGAACAATAACCAAAATGAACTTAAATAACATCTATGCATATATATAGGAGCAAAAGCATATGGGTGGAACATGT
Organism: Bos indicus x Bos taurus; assembly: GCF_003369695.1. Taxonomy (NCBI): domain Eukaryota; kingdom Metazoa; phylum Chordata; class Mammalia; order Artiodactyla; family Bovidae; genus Bos; species Bos indicus x Bos taurus. The sequence continues at coordinate 33,091,220 of NC_040085.1, read as the reverse complement.
GGGAAACAAAAATGGCAAAGGTAAAAATTATAATATATGTTAAAAAATCTATTTTAAATTATTTGAAATAAATCTAAGCAAATGAATGACTAATCATTGCAAACAATATGCGAACACTGTAAACCCTGGCAAGATTAAATGAGTAAATATATATTGGAGATTATGGGAAGATTATGTCACAAAGAAGGTGAGGGTAAATACACACTCAATTCCTTTCATTTCATACTTGAAGACAGTAGATATCTGCTCCAAACTAAAAAATTTATTAAGAAAATCAAAATTAATTACCTCAATATATCAATATTTTGCATATATTTTGACCATTACAGAGGTATTTTAAAAACTAATATCTCATTATAAGGAGATATAAAAATTATATAAAAAATAAATAAGGAGACTTTAAAAATTAAAGACAGGAATTTATACAGCTTAATTTCAGATGGTTTTTCTTCTTTCAAATGCCATCAAATAAAACTTTACTAGTTTTGGAAAAAATTCGTGTTTGTAGTCAAATTATTTTATCAATATTTAGCTGTCTGTATATATGCATAGAAAGAAGACTAAAGTTACGGTCATCAAGTGTTAAATATTCACCTCTCCATCATGGAATTTGGGGATGATACATTTATTTATATATAGTTAACCCCTGAACAATGCAGGAGTTACGGATAGATACCAGTAAAGTCAAAATTCCTTGTATTGCTATCTCTGCCTCAAAAACAAAAGAATTGATGCAGTAAATGAGTCACCCAAAGGCAGGAAGTTGAAACAGTTTGGATAGAATCAGAGCTAAAACCCTAGTTCTTTTGATTACATATACTGTGATCTCTAATCAAACAAGCTTTTCCCCACAATTAGTAATTTAAAGATTCCTAAAAGCAAAGTACAGGCACTATCTTTACAGGAAAAAAAATCCATGTATAAGTGTATTCACAAAGTTCAAACTCCTGTTGTTCAAAGATCAGTTGTAATGTTCTTGTTGCCTGCATTTTATAGAATTATAAAATACAATGTTATAAAACTATTTTAATAGGGTAAAAATATCTAGTTTTAAACAGCTTTTAGTTGAATGAATATACTCATAAACACAGAATCATATAGAACATTCTTAAGTAGAGTCAACTCTAGTGCCTAATCTAAAATTGCTATCAAATACCATATACCTATATGCAAACTGAAGGTCCCCTGAACCCATGGATTTGCTGCTTCAAACATGATATGAATGCTTGATAGCTGCTGAGCATCCTCAGAGTTTTATATAAATAAATTGTTTTATAATAATTAACAATAAACTCATTGGATTATTATTGCAGAAAGGAAATCAACTTGATTTATTTTAGTATTCTAAAGCAGTTCTATTTAAAAACCAAGTTAGTATAGAAACACTCATTTTTGAAGTTTGCATTATAGTGAGGATAAATAAACTACAAAAATGAGTAAAGATCAAATACAAACAGACTGGAAGGCAAGAGTCTAGGGAAAAGGATGCCAAATGTTCATACCATGTGATTCACGCATTCCTAGATGTCTGCCCATCAGTTAATCAGAAACTGGCAACTAATTTAAAATGAAGTGAGGAGTGACCAAATTTCAGAAAAATCTGTAAATTAGTCTTTACTTTTCCTTCTGATTTCTTTCAGAAACTGCAGTTTTGAACTTTTTGATTCAGTTCAGTTCAGTTGCTCTGTCGTGTCTGACTCTTTGTGACCCCATAGACTGCAGCATGCCAGGCCTCCCTGTCCATCATCAACTCCTGGAGTTCACTCAAACTCATGTCCGTTGAGTCAGTGATGCAATCCAACCATCTCATTCTCTGTCGTCCCCTTCTTCTCCCACCTTCAATCTTTCCCAGCATCAGGATCTTTTCCAATGAGTCGGTTCTTCGCAACAGGTGGCCAAAGTACTAGAGTTTCAGCTTCAGCATCAGACCTTTCAACGAATATTCAGGACTGATTTCCTTTAAGTTTGACTGGTTGGATCTCCTTGCAGCCCAAGGAATTCTCAAGAGTCTTCTCCAACTCCACAGTTCAAAAGCATCAATTCTTCGGTGCTCATCTTTTTTTATAGTCCATGACTATACATGACTATTGGAAAAACCATCATAGCCTTGACTGGATGGACCTTTCTTAGCAAAGTAATGTCTCTGCTTTTTAATATGCTATGTTGGTAATAGCTTTTCTTTCAAGGAGCAAGCATCTTTAATTTCATGGCTGCAGTCACCATCTGCAGTGATTTTGGAGCCCCCCAAAATAAAGTCTGTCACTGTTTCCATTGTTTCCCCATATATTTGCCATGAAGTGATGGAACCAAACTGCATTTTTTAACTTTCTGATTATTTTAGATAAAGTATTTTTTTTAAATACCAAAAGATAAGTATAAAAATATCTTTTCTCATAGCTGAGAAGTTATGCATATGTTAAGAAATACAGCAAATATATATAAGCAATGGAGTGTGTTATAGCATATATATTAAGAATTTAAATAGCCTGCTTGTACATGGGAACTTTTCAGTTACCTAAGAAGACTGGTTGTGGAAGAATATACAAGCTGAGTCACACCCAACACTGGCTGTTGGTATAAATGAGAAACCTGGAAACCACAGAATCACAGAATCACCTGGAAACCACAAAAAGGCAGGGTAAAATATTGGTTTTAACACTTCAGGGATGTTAAGCATGGAAGACCATCAATGTTAATTTAGCATGCGGAGTTGCATGCTGTCAAGCAATCTCCTTTAATCACATACATAAGCCAGCTCACCGGTACCCATTTACAAAAGAGGAAAAATGAGGCAGTTTCAAATTTTGATATAAAGAATAATTCATTTTTCATTCTCTAAATCAAGCCAGTGAGTCTCTAACTTCGTGTGAAAAGTGGCTTAAATCTGAGTGTGATCATCTGCTATGAGTTATTGTTAGACATAATCAGTAAGTAAAACAAAACCAAAACACACAGATACCTATATGTCTGATTCTTTGCCACCCCATAGACTGTAGCCTGCCAGGCTGCTCTGTCTACAGAATTCTCCAGGCAAGAATACTGGAGTGTTAGTATACTGTATTTATGTTTTTCCTTCTGGCTGAAACTGGAGCCTATTATACAGAGTGAAGTAAGCCAGAAGGAAAAACACCAATACAGTATACTAACGCATATATATGGAATTTAGAAAGATGGTAACAATAACCTGGTGTACGAGACAGCAAAAGAGACACTGAGGTATAGAACAGTCTTATGGACTCTGTGGGAGAGGGAGAGGGTGGGAAGATTTGGGAGAGTGACATTGAAACATGTAGAATATCATGTAAGAAACGAGTTGCCAGTCCAGGTTTGATGCGCGATACTGGATGCTTGGGGCTGGTACACTGGGACGACCCAGAGGGATGGTGTGGGGAGGGAGGAGGGAGGAGGGTTCAGGATGGGGAACACATGTATGCCTGTGGCAGATTCATTTTGATATTTGGAAAAACTAATACAATTATGTAAAGTTTAAAAATAAAATAAAATTTAAAAGAAAAAAAAAAAAAAGAATACTGGAGTGGGTTGCCATGCCACTTGTGAAGTCAAGTGGGCCTTAGGACGCATTACTATGAATAAAGCTAATGGAGGTGCTGGAATTCCAGCTGAGCTATTTCAAAATCTAAGTGATGTATCTGTGAAAGTGCTGCACTCAATATGCCAGCACATTTGGAAATTCAGCAGTAACCACAGGACTGGAAAAGGTCAGTTTTTATTCTTATCCCAAAGAAGGGCAAAGTGAAAGAATGTTCAAACTACCACACAGCTCAGTTCAGTCACTCAGTCATATCCAACTCTGCAACCCCATGGACTGCAGCACACCAGGCTTCCCTGTCCATCACCAAATCTGGAGCTTGCTCAATCTCATGTCCATCGAGTCAGTGATACCATACAATCATCTCATCCTCTGTAATCCCCTTCTCCTCCCACCTTCAGTCTTTTCCAGTATTAGGGCCTTTTCAAATGAGTCAGTTCTTTGCATCATATGGCCAAAGATTTGGAGTTTCAGCTTCAGCATCAGTCCTTACAATGAATATTCAGGATTGATTTCCTCTAGGATTAACTGGCTGGATATTCTTGCAATCTAAGAGACTTTCAAGAGTCTTCTCCAATACCACAGTTCAAAAGCATCAGTTCTTCAGTGCTCAGCTTTCTTTATAGTCCAGCTCTCACATCCATACATGACTACGGGAGAAACCATAGCTTTGACTAGGTTGACCTTTGTTGGTCAAGTAATGTCTCTGCTTTTTAATATGCTGTCTTGGTTGGTAATAGCTTTTCTTCCAAGAAGCAAGCGTCTTTTAATTTCATGGCTGTAGTCACCATTTTCAGTGATTTTGGAGCCCCCCAAAAATAAAGTCTGTCACTGTCTCCGTTTTTTCCCCATCTACAGCCATTAAGTGATGGGACCAGAAGCCTTGATGTTAGCTTTCTGAATGTTCAGTTTTAAGGCAGCTTTCACTCTCCACTTTCACTTTCATCAAGAGGTTCTTTAATTCTTCTTCACTTTCTTCCATAAGTGTGGTATCATCTGCATATCTGAGGTTACTGATATTTCTCCTTGCAATCTTGATTCCAGCTTGTTCTTCATCCAGCCCCGCATTTCGCATGATATATTCTGCATATAAGTTAAATAAACAAGGTGACAATATACAACCTTGACATACTTCTTTCCCTATTGGAACCAGTCTGTTGTTCCATTGCACTCATTTCACATGCTAGCAAGGTAATGCTCAAAATCCTTCAAGCTAGGCTTCAGCAGTATGTGAACTGAGAAATTCCAGATGTTCAAGCTGGATTTAGAAAAAGCAGAGGAACCAGATATCAAATTGCCATCACTCACTGGATCATAAAAATGCAAGAGAATTCCAGAAAATCTTCTACTTTTGCTTTAATGACTACTCTAAAGCCTTTGACTGTGTGGGTCACAACAAACTGTGGAAAATACTTAAAAAGATGGGAATACCAGATCACCTTACCTGCCTCCTGAGAAACTTGTATGCAGCTCAAGAAGCAACAGTTAAAACTGGACATGGAACAACTGACTGATTCCAAATTGGGAAAGCAGTATGTCAAGACTGTACATTGTCACCCCGCTTATTTAACTTAAATGCAGAATACATCATGCGAAACGCTGGGCTGGATGAAGCACAAGCTGGAATCAAGATGGCCGGGAGAAATATCAATAACCTCAGATATTCAGATAACACTATCTTAATGGCAAAAAGCAAAAAGGAATTAAAGAGCCTCTTGATGAAGGTGAAAGAGGAGAGTGATGAAGCTGGCTTAAAACTCAACATTCAGAAAACTAAGATCATGGCATCTGGTCCTACAATTTCATGGCAAATAGATGGGGAAAAAATGGAAACAGTGAGAGACTTTATTTTCTTGGCCTCCAAAATCACTACAGATGGTGACTGCAGCCATGAAATTAAAAGATGCTTAGTCCTAGGAAGAAAAGCTATGACAAACCTAGCATATTAAAAAGCAGAAACATGACTTTGCCAACAAATGTCCATCTAGTCAAAGCTATGGTTTTTTCTAGTAGTCACGTGTGGATGTGAGAGCTGGACAATAAAAACATTGGGCACTGAAGAACTGATGTCTTTGAAATGTGGTGCTAGAGAAGACTCTTTAGAGTCCCTTGGGCAGCAAAGAGATCAAACCAGTAAATCCTAAAGGAATCAGTCCTAAATATTCATTGGAAGGACTGATGCTGAAGCTGAAGCTCCAATACTTTGGCTACCTGATGCAAAGAACTGACTCTTTGGAAAAGACCCTGATGCTGGGAAAGATTGAAGGCAGGAGGAGAAGGTGGCAACAGAGGCTGAGATGGTTGGATGGCGTCACCAACTTGATGGACATGAGTTTGAGCAAGCTCAAGGAGTTGATTGACAGGGAAGCCTGAAGTGCTGCAGTCCATGGGGTCACAAAGGGTTGGACACAACTGAGTGACTGAACCAGTTGTCACTTAATATAATTTACAGTTTCCTATTTGATATTAGAAAGTAAAGACACCTGGATATCCATATTGTTCTAGTATGTATTTCCCTGTGTCATGATTTGGGGCATGGATTATACATGGTCCACTGAATTAATTTTAATACTTCTAAATTTCTACTCTTTAAGACTTGTGATGCAAATTCAGTCTTTATTAAATGTCAGAAGCACGAACTTCTAACAACTGCCATAAGTCTGAATGCATGTAAGTTCCTTTGTTAAATTTTGAAATCAAGGTAAAAATTAATTCTAGTTGTAGAGGATGAATTCAAGAAATCATTGGTGCATTTTAATGACTGACAAAGGTAAGAGGATAAAAACAATATTAATTTTCAGAGATTTCTATGCTCGAGTAAACATAAAAATATGTAATTATATTTACAGGGCTTAGCTGTGTAGAAAGATAAGGGATAATTACATTCATGCCTGATGGGAAAAAGACCACACAAATTATGCAGGTTTTGTATGTTAACAGAATTGTAATATTAGAAATTCAATCAAATGTTAATTAATTACAAGAAAAAGTACTATCTATGAATGTGTTACAGCAAGGAAATCTATATATTTTATAAGAATTGAAAATATTTTTGTTTCTCCCTATTATAATTTCTTCTGTCATACATAAGTATGGCATAATTAGTCTTTCACATCAGGCAGATAATTAAGATTTAAATAATATTTATGCAGCTTTCCTAGGCAGGTAAAGTATAAACTATGAGAATTAATTCCTAGTTTTTACACAGGTATTATATCCATTGTACTACAAAATTATGAGTTAGATTTTTCTTATAGTTTCTAATACTATTGTTATCGGTCAGTTGCTGTAGTGTCCTACGCTTTGCAACCCCAGGGACTGCAGGAGTCCAGGCTTCCCTGTCCTTCACCATCTCCTGGAACTTACTCAAACTCATGTTGATGAGTTTATATATCTCCACAGTATTTTTTATGGACTTTAAACAATACATTCTATAGAATCATGTATTAATTGAAAGAAGTGACGTGAAAGTATTATAACTAAGTCTTGTCGACTCTTTGCAATCCCATGATGTTTTGCCCACCAGGATACTGGTAACTAAAATCTCTAGTTTTTATTTCAGTTCAGTTCATTTAAGTCACTCAGTCATGTCAGTCTGTGACCATATGGACTGCAGCACACCAGGCTTCCCTGACCATCACAATACCTGGAGCTTGCTCAAACTCATGTCCATCAAGTCAGTGATGCCATCCAACCATCTCATCCTCTGTAATCCCCTTCTCCTTGTGCCTTCAATCTTTCCCAGCATCAGAGTCTTTTCCAATGAGTCAGGTCTTTGCATCAAGTGGCCAAAGTATTGGAGTTTCAGCTTCAACATTAGTCCTTCCAGTGAGTATTCAGGACTGATTTCTTTTAGGATTGACTAGTTTGATTTCCTTGCAATCTAAGGGAGTCTCAAGAGTCTTCTCCAACACCACAGGTCAAAAGCATCAATTCCTCAGTGCTCAGCTTTCTTTATAGTCCAGCTCTCACATCCATGAGAGAGTCCAGTCACATACATGACTACTAGAAAAAACAGCTTTGACTAGGTGGACCTTTGTTGGTAAAGTAATGTCTCTACTTTTTAATATGCTGTCTAGGTTGGTCATAGCTTTTCTTCCAAGGAATAAGCATCTTTTAATTTCATGGCTGCAGTCGCCATCTGCAGTGATTTTGGAGGCCAAGAAAATAAAATCTCTCACTGTTTCCATTGTTTCCCCATCTATTTCCCATGAACTGATGGGGCTGGATGCCATAAGCTTAATTTTCTGAATGTTGAGTTTTAAGCCAACTTTTTCACTCTCCACTTTCTCTTTCATCAGGAGGCTCTTTAGTTCTTCTTCGCATTCTGCCTTAAGTGTTATGTCATCTGCGTATCTGAGGTTATTGATATTTCTCCTGGCAATCTTGATTCCAGCTTGTGTTTCATCCAGCCTGGACTTTCTCATGATATACTTTGCATATAGGTTAAATAAGCAGGGTGACAACATACAGGCTTGACGTACTCCTTTCCCAATTTGGAACCAGTCTGTTGTTCCATGTCCAGTTCTAACTGTTGCTTCTTGACCTGCATATCTTAGCAAGCAGGTCAGCTGGTCTGGTATCTCTTTAAGAATTTTAAGAATTCTCTTAAAATTAAAGAAATCTCTTTAGGAATTTTCCACAGTTTGTTGTGATCCACATAGTCAAGGCTCTGGCATAGTTAATAAAGCAGAAGTAGATGTTTTTCTGGAACGCTTTTGCTTTTTTGATGATCCAATGGATGTTGGCAATTTAATCTCTGGTTCCTCCGGCCTTTCTAAATCCAGCTTGAACATCTGGAATTTCATGGTTCACGTTCCGTTGAAGCTTGGCGTGGAGAAATTTGAGCATTACTTTACTAGTGTGTGAGATGAGTGCAATTGTGTGGTAGTTTGAACATTCTTTGGCATAGCCTTTCTTAGGGACTGGAATGAAAACTGACCTTTTCCAGTCCTGTGGCCACTACTGAGTTTTCCAGATTGCTGGCATATTGAGTACAGCACTTTCAAAGCATCATCTTTTAGATTTTTAAATAGCTCAGCTGGAATTCCATCACCTCCACGTGCTTTGTAATGATGCTTTCTAAGGCCCACTTGACTTCACATTCCAGGATTTCTGGCTCTAGGTGAGTGATCACACCATCATGATTATCTGGGTCGTGAAGATCTTTTTTCTATATTTCTTCTGTGTATTCTTGCCACTTCTTCTTAACATCTTCTGCTACTCTTAGGTCTATACAATTTCTGTCCTTTATTGTGCCCATCTTTGCATGAAATATTCCCTTGGTATCTTTAATTTTCTTGAAGAGATCTCCAGTCTTTCCCATTCTGTTATTTTCCTTTATTCCTTTGCATTGACCACTGAGGAAAGCTTTCTTACCTCTCCTTGGTATTCTTTGGAATTCTGCATTCAAATGGGTATATCTTTCCTTTTCTCCTTTGCCTTTTACTTTTCTTCTTTTCTCAGCTATTTGTGAGAACCATTTTACCTTTTTGCATTTCTTTTTCGTGGGGATTATCTTGATCACTGCCTCCTATACAATGTCATGAACCTGTGTCCTTAGTGTTTCAGGCACTCTGGCACTCTTTCTATCAGATCTAATCCCTCAAATCTATTTCTCACTTCCACTGTATAATCGTAAGGGATTTGATTGAGGTTATACCTGAATGGCCTAGTGGTTTTCCCTACTTTCTTCAATTTAAGTCTGAATTTGGCAATAAGCAGTTCATGATCTGAGCCATAGTCAGTTCCTGGTCTTGTTTTTGCTCTATAGAGCTTCTCCATCTTCAGCTGCAAAGAATATCATCAGTCTGATTTTGGTGTTGACCATCTGATGATGTCCATGTGTAGTCTTCTCCTGTGTTGTTGGAAGAGGGTGTTTGCTATGACTAGTGCTTTCTTGGCAAAACTCTGTGATCCTTTTCCCTGATTCATTTTGTACTCCAAGGCCAAATTTGCCTCTTACTCCAGGTAATCTCTTGACTTTCTACTTTTACATCCTAGTCCCCTATAATGAAAAGGACATCTTTTTTGGGTGTTGGTTCTAGAAGGTCTTGTAGGTCTTCATAGTTTTTATTTACAGTTCAGAAAATTTAGTAAAAGCCTACAGAGTTTCATTATTGCCAGGTTCATTTCAAAACACTCTATAAATAATACTTGTTCAGTCTTCATAACAACACTATCTCCATTTTACATACAAGAAAACTGGGGCTCAGAGACAGTATATTAATTGCTTAAGGCTTATATCAACACACAGTTAAGAAGCGAGAAAGTGGCTTTCAAACAGAGGCAGTCTGGTTTCTAGAGTCCATGATCTCTATTCTATGTCTATGAGTCACAAGTTGAGAAAAAAAACTCTGTTTCTAGCTTTTGCTCACTGGTTGTTCAAATGCCACCACTACTGTCGTTCAGCTGTGTCTGACTCTTCACGGCCCCATGGACTACAGCACGCCAGGCTTTTGTGTCCTTCCCCATCTCCCAGAATTTGCCCAAGTTCCATTACTTGATTATAATATACGTTTATTACTTTTATTCCTTGTGAAAGTGGTAAATAGTATAGAGGTGTCTGTATTATAGCACGTGCGAATCTGCTTATTGATTTAACAAAAATCATTGTGGAAGTCATTCCAACAGGGCAGAATTAATCTAGTTGTCAAATTTGCATTATGATAGAGAAGATATTGCAATATCTGAAATCCAACTGTCTATGTGGTTTTCTGCTGCTTACTTTGGTTTCACTTTGAGCTTCTTTCTACCTTTTTGAGGAGAACTCTTAGGCCATTAATTTAGGGTTTCTTTTCTTAATTTAATCATTTAAAGCTATACACTTTCCCATATGCACTGCATTAGTAGCAAACTACATATTTTGATATGGCATATAGCCTTGTCAATCAGATCCAACAACTTTCAAATTTTCTTATGATTTGTTTCTTGACCCATGAATTATTCAGATATGTTGTATTTAGTGTTTTCCTGGATAATTTATTGTTAATTATTTCTAAATAAGTTCCAAGATCTGCTGCAGAAGGGATAGGCTATCCACTCCAGTCTTCTTGGGCTTCCCTGGTGGCTCAGCTGGTAAAGAATCCGCCTGCAATGCAGGAGGCTGGTTTTGATTCTTGGGTTAGGAAGATCCCCTAGAAAAGGGAAAGGCTACAGCATTCTGGCCTGGAGAACTCCATGGTCAGTATAGTCCATGGGGTCACAAAGAGTTGGACACAACTGAGTGACTTTCACTTTCAAGTTCCATTGTGATCACAAAGTAGACTGTGTACATATATTTTTGCCTTTTTCCTCTTAAAATCCCTTAGAAAGGGCAACGTTTGCCAGAGGGTATTTGATTGATTTTGAATGTAAAATGAAAACTACTTTACTTAATAAAGTCAACTCTCAGATATTTATATTTGATATTGTAGGAGTGAAAATAGTCCCCAATTAAATGCTGGCTGAATGAGTAGCCAACTAGCTTTTGTCCTCTTATAAGTGGGCTGCCATGCAATATGAGTGCAAGTTTCATAATTTTTATTTTTCTGTTTTGAGTGATTGTCAGGTCTCAAGAATAAGATGAAGTTGTTGTTGACATTTATGTTCTCCAAAATATTCAGTCCTCCAGGAAAAATTGCTTGCACTTAGTATTTTTCAGTGATGGCTCAAAGCCCGCAACACTTCTAAGCCATTAAGGTCATAGCATCTTTTCTTTTTTAAGAATAAAAGGAGAATATGCTGTGACCCAAGGGACCTATTAAACATATAGGTATCTTCCATTGTAAAGAAAAATGTTTTTTACATGCAGAAATAGTTTTTGAAAATATTGTCTTAAGAGGGAGGAAAAATCCTTAGATACTGCTATTTGACCTCATCAGTGTTATTAATGAGAAACATTGCTTGTCTCTAAATAAATAAATGCCTACTGCTAAACACCCTAGGGCATTGCTACAAGGCTCTCTGGTGCCAACTGGGAAGCTACTCCATCACAGATCAACCTCATCACAAATCTGCTCTTCTGACAGCCTGATCCTCTCCCTGAAGTCTCTATCCTCAGGGTCCCCAGTAGGGATACTGTGTATGACACCATAGCCATACTTTAGGTCAGATAACCCCAAACTTGCTCTTTAAAGGTGAAAATCCTTCCAGGTTTATCATTTCCTGATGTAGTAAGTGACACATAGAGGGATATTTTTCTAAATAAGAAGAGGAGCACATTGTAATTGAAAACGTATGGTATTCAGGAATAGACTTAACAGACATAGAAAATAAATTTATGGTTACCTGAGTGGAAGTGGGGAGGGATAAATTAGGGATTAGGGATTAACAGAGACACACTACTATACATAAAATAGGTAAACAAATAAGGAGCGACTACCGTAGAACAAGAAACTATATTCAATTTCTTGTAATAACCTGTAATGGAGAAGATTCTCATAAAGAATATCTATATATGTATATGTGTAACTGAATCACTTTGCTGTACACCTGAAACACTGTAAATCAACTATACTTCAATTAAAAAGGGTAAAATATTAATTATAAAAGCAATCATTGTGCTACAAAGCTCAATCTCTTTAAGCTTTTTTCTATATCCCTCTAAAGAATAATAACCTCTACCTCACAAACGTGTTGTAAAAACTAAATAAGATAATAAATCTGAGAACAGCTTGTAAACTATGTCCTAAATGTTAATCTTAAACTTTCAGTTACACTAAAGACAGAGCAACCACTGAGGATATACACCAAACCACATCTCAAATGTTTATGAAGTAGAAATTTTAGTCAGTAAATAAAGCTTAAAAAGTAAATGTATTATTTTAATGAAGATTGGTTTTTGATTTACAAAATATGCCCTGTAATATTAATCAAATCCTAGAAAGTTAACTTGATAAAGAGAACTGCAAAAATTTCTAAACAGTTTCGATCATGTTAAAATAATTTTGGAACAAAACGAAACATTTTTTTAAACAAAAGAGATTTATACCATGCTAAGGATAATCTCATTTGTACAAGGCTTTTTAAAAAAATTCTGGGCATACACACCAAGGAAACCAGAATTGAAAGAGACACGTGTACCCCAATGTTCATCGCAGCACTGTTTATAATAGCCAGGACATGGAAGCAACCTAGATGTCCATCAGCAGATGAATGGATAAGAAAGCTGTGGTACATATACACAATGGAGTATTACTCAGCCATTAAAAAGAATACATTTGAATCAGTTCTAATGAGGTGGATGAAACTGGAGCCTATTATACAGAGTGAAGTAAGCCAGAAAGAAAAACACCAATACAGTATACTAATGCATATATATGGAATTTAGAAAGATGGTAACGACAACCCTGTATGCGAGACAGCAAAAGAGACACAGATGTATAGAACAGGCTTTTGGACTCTGTGGGAGAGGTGAGGGGGATGATTTGGGAGAATGGCATTAAAACATGTATAATATCATATAAGAAATGAATCGCCAGTCCAGGTTCGATGCAAGATACAGGAAGCTTGGGGTTGGTGCACTGGGATGACCCAGAGGGATGGTATGGGGAGAGAGGTGGGAGGGGGGTTCAGGATGGGGAACATGTGTACTCCCATGGTGGATGCATGTTGATGTATGGCAAAACCAATACAATATTGTAAAGTAAAAAAAAATAATTTTAAAAAATTCTGAAAGAAATGTATAAATGCATAAAAAACTGAATCAAGTATTTTTAAAATGGCATCATCAGTTTTAAATTGCTTCCCTAGTGTCTCAGAATGTAAAGAATTCACCTGAAATGCAGGAGACCTGAGTTTGATCCCTGGGTTGGGAAGATCCCTTGGAGAAGGGAAAGGCTACCTACTCTAGTACTCTTGCCTGGAGAATTCCATGGTCAGAGCAAACAGTCCATGGGTTTGCCAAGAGTCAGACATGACTGAGTGACTAACACGTTCACGTTCAGTTTTAATAGGTACATTTTATACATTAATATAAATTATTAAATATTATCATTTGTTTTAGAAAAAGTAGCATTTCATATTTATATCTTAGGATATAAAAACATTTTTACACTGATGTAAATTAGTAAGTTATTATTTATGCAAACACTTCATGTGATCTAAATATAACCTAAGATATTAGTAACAGATTATGTCCATCCTTAACTTCATCTACTCCTTGCCCCATGTTTTATAAAGTGATCAATGTCGAGCTGGCTATATGCAAGTTCAGCAGACAAGCATGATAAAAGTAAACAGTTTTCTCTTTGATAATTAAAGGAGTGTTAGAGCTAATGTGAGAAAAGTGTTTTGCTTGCTTTTCTTTTTTTTTTAATTTACTTATTTTAATTGGAGGCTAATTACTTTATAATATTGTATTAGTTCTGCCACACATCAACATGAATCCACCACAGGAGTACATGTGTTTCCTATCCTGAACCCCCCTCCCACCTCCCACCCCATATCATCCCTCTGGGTCATCCCAGTGCACCAGCCCCAAGGATCCTGTAACGAACCTGGACTGGCGATTCGTTTCTTATATGATATTATACATGTTTCCATGCCATTCCCCCAAATCATTCCACCCTCTCCCTCTCCCACAGAGTCCAAAAGCCTGTTCTATACATCTATGATTCTTTTGCTGTCTTGCATACAGGGTTATCATTATCATCTTTCTAAATTCCATATATATGTATTAGTATACTGTATTGGTGTTTTTCTTTCTGGCTTACTTCACTCTGTATAATAGGCTCCAGTTTCATCCACCTCATTAGAACTGATTCAAATGTATTCTTTTTAATGGCTGAGTAATACTCCATTGTGTATATGTACCACAGCTTTCTCATCCATTCATCCAGACATTTCTCCAAAGAAGACATACAGATGGCTAACAAACACATGGAAAGATGCTCAACATCACTCATTATCAGAGAAATGCAAATCAAAACCACTATGAGGTACCATTTCACGCTAGTCAGAATGGCTGCGATCCAAAAGTCTACAAACAATAAATGCTGGAGAGGATGTAGAGAAAAGGGAATCCTCTTACACTGTTGGTGGGAAGGCAAACTAGTACGGCCACTACAGAGAACAGTGTGGAGATTCCTTAAAAAACTGGAAATAGAACTGCCATTCGACCCAGCAATCCCACTTGCACTAGATACACAAAAAAGAAGACAAAAACTTTTTCTCTACCTTCATAAAGCTTATGTATAATAGAAAAGATAGTTCAACCAATTTATCATTTCTAATATGATACTGATTAAGCTGGAGATATGCATAGGGTTCTATGGGAGAGCAGAAGAGCATAATATGCTACGTGCTTAGCTGCTCAGTCCTGTCCACCAGGTTCCTCTGTCCAGGGAATTCTATAGGCAAGAATACTGGAGTGGGTTGCCTTTTCCTACTCCAGGGGATCTTCCTGAGGCAGGGATTGAACTCACATCTCCTGAATTGGAGCCTGATTCTTTACCACTGCATAACCTAGGAAGCCCATAATAGAGAACAGGGATGACTTAAAATTGTAATCAGTAATTACTTCTAAGCTTAAATGTTCCCAAATCATCAGAAAATGGAAAACCCAGATTTTGAAATCAGATCATTCTGACATTATGATCATACTGTAAACTACTTATTAAATTTAGGGTGTTTGGAATTGACATGTACACACTATTATATTCAAAATGGATAATCAACAAGGACCTACTGTATAGCACAGATAATGCTGCTAAATATTATGTAACAACTTCAATGGGAAAATAATTTGAAAAAAGATAGATACATGTATATGTATAACTGAATCATTTTGCTGCACACCTAAAACTAACACAACATTATTAATCAACTATACTCCAATATAAAATAAAAAGCTAAAAAAAATAAATTTCCATATGATTAACATTTTTAAATTCTAAAGATATAAAATGCATTTTAAAGATAAACACAAGATTCAATGTTAAGTTTCATCTTGTTGATTTCAAACAAATATTCCAAAAAACCAAAAAAATAATTTTGAATACAAACTTTGTTACCTTTTGTCTTAATAATCTCTTCCATCTTAAATCCAAATTTATGACAACTGTATTTTCTTTTAATTCTGAAGATGTACTCTTCCAAGGAAAATGCAATATAGAAGTCCTTTAGAGATTTTTCTCCACTTTGTCCTGGAGGGATTAATGTTCTATATTCTATTGTTTAACCCACTATACAAAGCCAATACTTCACCCTCTTACTCAAAATAAATCTCTTTGTCAAATGCTTCAAAAATGATCATGTTTATAATATTCCCTGCTCAGTTGCATAATACTTTTACCACACACAACAAAACTGAGGTTAATTTGGCATGACATTTTCTTCAGAGCTGTTATTGGCTTTTTTCCACATTCCTTCACTTCATGTCACATTCTTTCCTAAGGCCTCATAAACCTTCTGCCAGATGAGTACTCAGAGAATATGTTAAGGGATTAATTTAAGCTGTTGCCCTTTTAGTTAATCAGAGTAACATTTACCGATGTCCCAGTTTTCTGGCCCTTGTCCCCCTCTCCAGGAAATCACAAAGATTACTAACTAAAATTACAAGGGCAATTATCTAAATTTCTTTAGGGCCCTGCATTTTTCTTTTTATTTGGCAGTAAAGGTATGTAAATTTATTATAAGCTTCTCAACTAATTTAGAATAAATTTTTTTTCAAAAGTTTGTTTATTCTTTCCTGTATAATTTCAAGACCCTTCTTAGAGGAGAAAATGGAAGAAATACTATTTTGGTAATTGTTCTTCATCATGATGTCTGTATCACTGTAGATGTGATCTTTTTTCTCCCTTTTGGCCTTTTGTAGAATTGAATAAAATCATTTCATTGCTAAGTTATCTTTTTCAACTCAAGCCTCAACTAGTTTTAAGCTGTGTCTTTCCTGAGATGATCCAAATATGTTTTGACTACCATTTAGAATTTTTCACTAGGTACTTTCTACTGTATCTTTCCTAAATGTTATTTAGAATTTTTTTTCAATTTTTTTTAAATAATTAGATCTTCAAAGAACTCCTTATACAGTCCACTGGCTTCCTTAGATACTCTTTATATTTCTAAATGTACTCCCCATCAGTCCCAGCTGCCACTCCATCACACAGACACACAGAAGGACACATTTCTCATTGGTTTCAGTATCATGGATCTCACTGAGCAATCTGTAGTATTTGTCTGTAATTCCATTACTCTTGTTTTCCTTTGGTAGCACTAATTCTCTTCCATTGGGATTCTACTTCCATGCTGAAGATTTACAAAAATAAATTCCCTTTATTAAAAATTTCCTTAGAATACAATTTACATCACCACCATTGATGTAATTATACTAAATTCCAATGGTACATGTGAAATAGAATTTGCTTTCTTTTTCTTAATTTTTTTCATTCACTGGTATGCAGATATATGAGGCCATAAATATCATTCATTATCAGTTTTCTTGTTATTTTCGTTAGGGGCTGTCACTTAGGAACAACAAAATGCATCTTCCTATAAGTTGTTTCATACTATGTCAAATATATTTCCATTCTTCAAAACTAGGGCTGAATGATCAAATTGGAAGTGAAGCAATAATTTAGATTAGAGTAGGTGACATCAAGGAGCCTAAGTGAACAGTTGGAGCATCAGCAGATTATAGAAGCAGGAAATTGTGTTGGGAAAACATAACTAAAGGCAAAAAAAATTTCTTTCAAACCAGAAAACCTCTCAACAGAGATAGAAAACAATTGTATTATTGAATAAGCATTAAACCAGAATATAACATGCATCACAGGCAATCCACCAAGAGATTGTAGTTACAGAAAGAAATTCCACTCTTCAAATAGTCAAACAAGTTCAACTCATATACATGTGTGTCAAGATAAACAATAACTAGTCTTCAATTAAGAGGTATTGACAGCATCCATTTATTACACGTAGTTGATAATTGGAGTGACTAACTGTGTTAATTGATTTTAAACAAGAAAAAATACACTGTCCCTATATTTATGACAGAAAGTAGTTATTTTGCAACTTTGAGCCAAGTATCTGTAGAAGGCAGAATCCTTACAAAACTGGGGGGTTCTATCTCCCTTGAAGTTTATGTTTCAAAGCTATGGCTCCCAAGTCCTTCAGAAAGACCTTTCTGAACCAGCTTTTTAGTTTTTAAAAGATCTGCAAACATTTCAAAGACCCAAAGAAAGAACTTATAATTTTAAAAAATGTAATGCAAATGTTCTTAGTAAAGGGCATGAAAGGAAATCTCTTCCCTTGTTTACTCTAGGAGAATTAAGCCTCCTATTTTTATTTTGTATTCGTCTTTAGAGTAGGCAAAGGTATCCACAGAAAGACTGACCACTGGAAACAGAAACTGGAGTTTAGGAACTGGTTATGGTATAAGAAAGCAAAAATAGTCTAAATACTGAAAATGGGGTACAAGATTTGATAAGGAAGGGCCCATTTTGGAATTGAGATAAAAGGAGAGATTGTATTAGGCAAATCAAGCTAATTTAGAAGTTTGGAGCTACTGGTCCAGAACTTATTTCATTCCTTCTAACTAGGAGAAGGCATAATCCCAGAACCTATGGTGGAGTGAATCTTCATGAGTGACTAACGAGATCTGGGGTGAGTTGATGAGTTTGGAAACGGGGAATCAAATATCTATATATGTGAGTATACATATATACATTTGGAGAAGGCAATGGCACCCCACTCCAGTACTCTTGCCTGGAAAATCCATGGACAGAGGAGCCTGGTAGGCTGCAGTCCATGGGGTTTCTAAGAGTCAGACACGACTGAGCGACTCCATTTTCACTTTTCTCTTTCATGCATTGGAGAAGGAAATGGCAACCCACTCCAGTATTCTTGCCTGGAGAATCCCAGAGATGACGGAGCCTGGTGGGCTACCGTCTATGGAGTGGCACAGAGTCGGACATGACTGAAGCGACCTAGCATTAGCATACATACATACATACATATATATATATATATATATATATACACACACACACATATATATATATATACACACATGCATACATATGTATGTATTTTCAATACACAGTTTTGTAGTTTTAGCTAGAATTTTATCTCTTTCTTAAAAATTTAACTTAATTAAATTATCTAATTAATCAGTCCACCAAATCTTCTTTCAGAAATTTCATTTTCATTCTATAACAGCACTTTTCATTTTTATTTCATCCATCTCATTTAGAAAATTAAATCATTTGCTTCAAGTATACCTGTATAGTTGTTCACCCACTATTGTGTCTATTCTTTTAAACAGAATTAAAAAGAGGTGGAAACACCACCTGCTCCCTCAAATTCCCTTTCTTCCTTCTCAGAAATTCACTAAAGTTTCATACCCTATTGTAATGGACTTTGTAGTTTTTCCCTACATGAAACAATAAGTGTGTGCTTTTATAATGAAAAACAAGAACCACATCATTTGAATACATGCATTCAATTCAAAGAGCCTGCTTTTCACATGGCTTTAGCAGACTGTCATAGGTTCCTTAAGGGGGAAAATAACCAGACACATAAATACTGCCAAGGTCTCATTACTACTGTGTCAAATTTCCTCTCAAATTCCAGGTTCTGCAAATTCATTTCTTATTGTTTGACTTGAAACAACCATTCCATTAAATTCTCTAGAATCATGCTCCTCCTGGTATTGGATAAAGACGTTGGAAACTGCTCACTATCGCTGTGTAACAAAATGGAGATGATAATAATGGTACTTATTACATAATATTGTTGTGACTTTCGCTTGAGAGTATACACATAGAGAGTTGGATCATTAAAAAAAGGTTGAGCACCAAAGAATTGATGCTTTTGAACTGTGGTGCTGGAGAAGACTCCTGAGAGTCCCTTGGATAGCAAGGAGATCAAACCAGTCAATCCTAAAGGAAATCAACCCTGACTATAAATTGGAAGGACTGATGCTGAAGCTCCAGTACTTTGACTACCTGATGTGAAGAGCCAACTCAGTGGAAAAGACCCTGATGCTGGGAAAGGTGAGGGAAGAAGGAGAAGAGGGAAACAGAGAGTGAGATGTTTGGATGGCATCACTGACACAATGGACATGAGTTCTGAGCAAACTCTGAGATAGTGAAGGACAGGGAAGCCTGGTGTGCTGCAGTCATGGGGTTGCAAAGAGTCAGACATTATTTAGCAATTGAACAACAAAAAGTGCTGAATATAGGACCTAGAGACTAGTGAAAGCTCAAAGTAATCCAAGTATATTCCCCAACCACTGATGCCAAAGAAGCTGAAGTTGATCATTTCTATGAAAACCCACAAGATCTCCTAGAATGGACACCAAAAAAGATGTCCTAGTCATCAGAGGGGATTGGAATGAAAAAGTAGAAAGTCAAGAGATACCTGGAGTTACAGACAAGTTTGGCCTTGGAATACAAAATAAAGCAGGGCAGAGGCTAATAGAATTCTGCCAAGAGAATGCATTGGTCATAGTAAACACATGGACATCACCAAATGGTCAATACCAAATCAGACTGATTACATTCTTTGTAGCCAAAGATGGAGAAGTTCTATACAGTCAGCTAAAACAAGACCTGGGTGTGGCTCAGATCATCAGCTCCATATAGCAAAATTCAGGCTTAAACGAAAGAAAGCAGGGAAACCACTAGGCCAGTCATGTATGACCTAAATCAAATCCCCTATTGCTCCTTGGAAGAAAAGCTATAACAAATCTAGACCGCATATTAAAAAGCAGAGACATTACTTTACCAACAAAGGTCCATCTAGTCAAAGCTATGGTTTTTCCAGTAGTCATGTATGGGTGTGAGAGTTGGGCTATAAAGAAAGCTGAGCTCTGAAGAATTGATGCTTTTGAACTGTGATGTTGGAAAAGACTTGGACTGCAAGGAGATCAAACCAGTCAATCCTAAAGGAAATCACTGAAAGGACTAATACTGAAACTGAAGCTCCAATGTTTTGGCCACCTGATGTGAAGAACTGACTTCTTAGAAAACACCCTGATTCTGGGAAAGATTGAAGGCGGGAGGAGAAGGGTACGACAGAAGACGAGACGGTTGGATGGCATCACCGACTCGATGGACATGTGTTTGAGCAAACTCTAGGAGTTGGTGGTGGACAGGGAAGCCTGGCACACTGCAGTCCATGGGGTCGCAAAAAGTCAGACAGGACTGAGGGACTGAACTGACTGATGATTATACAGTGAGGTGATGAATAGATTTAAGGGATTAGAGCTGGTAAACAAAGTGTCTGAAGAGATATGGATAGAGGTTCATAATATTGCACAGGAGGCAGTGAACAAAAGCATACCAAAGAAAAAGAAATGTAAGAAGACAAAGTGGTTGCCTAAGGAGGCCTTTACGAATAGCTGAGAATAGAAAAGAAGTGAAAAGCAAAGAAAAAAAGGGAAAAGTATATCCAACTGAATGCAGAGTTCCAGAGAACAGCAAGGAGAGAAGAGAAGGCCTTCTTCAACAAACAATGCAGAGAAACAGAGGAAAAAAACAGAAGGGGAAGGACTAGAGGTCTCTTAAAAAATACTGCAGATATGAAAGGAAAATTTCATGCAAAGATAGGCACAATAAAGGACAGAAAAGGTAAAGGAAGACTTAACTAAAGACAATTTCAAGATGGGTATTGCAATAGGGGAAAGAGGTGGGGTTCAACTCTGAATATAGGCAAGACAGCTGGGGGTTTATAGCCGATGAACAGAGAAGGGGGTCAGTGAATGGAAAATTGCTAAAGATAAGTCATCAAATATAAGAAGATTCTTGCTAAAATGGCCTAACAGGATTCTTGCTAAAAACAGACCAAGAACATAGGTATTAAGTGTGGGGGGTGAGGAACTTGATCAGATATCAAGGGGAACTATATAAAAAGAGTGGGAGAATTACAGCTAAACTAACTTCTCAGGATCTTGCTAAAACTGGCCTAGGCAGGTCAAAGAAGGATGGGGCCAAAACTGAGACCTAGCAGAAACGAAAGCTCAAAGGAACCTGACTAAAGTTTGGTCAAGGAGTGAGTCTTTGGCATATATTGTGAGCTACTACAATACCATTCCATGTGTTCACATTTTAGCCTAAATCTACTTGAAAAACTGCCCAAAATATCTGTATTTGTTCAATGATTAGTATCAACAAAATAAACTTTTTAAAAGTTACTTAATCTACTTTCCTATGGAGTTTAAATTATAAATAGCTAATGAGTTTTGTTTGAGCTTCCCAGGAGGCACTAGCGGTAAAGAAGCTGCCCCTCAATGCAGGAGACATAAGAGATACGAGGTTGATCCCTCCATCAGGAAGATCCCCTAGAGAAGGGCACGGCAACCTACTCCAGTATTCTTACCTGACAAATCCCATGGACAGAGGAGGCTGGAGGGCTACTGTCCACAGGATCGCAAAGAGTTGGACACAACTGAAGCGACTGAGTACCGAATGAGTTTTGTCGATTATTAAAATATCAATTATCCCTCCTAGAAGACACAGACAGACACATGTGTACACATACATACACACAGATAAATAGGATTCTTTGGTCAAAGGGTAGTTTGGGATATACTACATAATGTATCACTCTTTTGAAAGCCAAACATTGCTACACATATAAGGCTATGAGAGATCCTTTTGTTAAAAAATTAGTGAAAAAGAGTAAAGGAAAAAAGCAAACCTCTAAATTTTACTGAATCCAATATTTCTCAATCTCTTTCCCTTATGGAGACTTTGTCTTTACATCTGTTGATATCTGTAAGTCAATTTTTCCTTAGGACTAATTATGGAAAGATTGGCCCAAGCATGACAAACATTTTAAAAGAGCCCTCAAGTACAAAGAGTATTAAGTCATACATATCTAATACCTAGCAGCCTAAGCTTCCACTAATATTTCTTGAGCAACTATTTAACAGATTCATGCCAAAACTTTACAAAATTTTTATTTATGCCAAAATTCACGTCAGCGGATAAAAGTTGAATGATTTTTTGAAATATGGTTTTGCAAAATACATGGAAACATCATTCACATGTACATTCTGTAGGTCAACTGTCCATAAAAGTAGATAACACATAAAACATTTGTCTATAAAGTCCATTTTCTTTGAATCTAAAACTATATCAATAGAGATAGAGATGTATATTATAGTAAATATACTGAGTTTACCGATGATCATACTTAATGTATTTTAAGATTGAGGTTAATTCACATGTACTTGAACTAGACTAGTTTAAGCATGTATGGACTTGAGTGCTACATAAGTGCTTTCATTTTCCCTTGTAAAATAGGGGTAATGATTATGCTTAAAATAATATCTGATGTATCATAAGTATTATGTGACTGTTGGGAAAAATATAAAAATTAAAAAGCATAACTTGAGCAATCAAGAGTTAGTAATATTTGTTAAGTATTTTAAAACAACCCTTGACAACTGTAGGATAGTAGTTAATTCTTAATTGGATTATTTGACAAGTAATTGAAGTACTGTGTCTTAATGTCAGTTTAGAAGAAACTATGAACTGATATGTGGAAGAAAACTTCTCCTATGACAGTTTGGAAGCCTTATTTATAGTCTCATTATATGGAAGGTGAGCACATTTTAGATGCAGAAATAATTCTGAAGACAATCAATATATTCCCACCAAAGAAAATTGGCTTGATTATTATAATAAAAAAATTAAGACCATATAATTCTACTACATAAAACAAAAAATATATACATGACTTTTCACTGAAAAAACTTAAGACATATATTATTAATCAATCAGCAGACTCTAGTATAAGAGAAACTTGGCATGACACTTGGAGAACATCTGACTTTTAATATAATAGTTTCTGCTTTTTACCAAGGATTAATAACATGCAAAAATATTCTAAATATTATTGTAAGCTGACCATTGGAATGGGGTTCTTAAGTAATATATTTAAGTAACTAAGTTGAAAAGTTTATTCTTTATGCAGATTCAGTTGTTTCATAAGTCCATTTTCTTTGAGATAATTTAAGTAAATCATCAGCGTAGATGATATTTTTTAATGGGCTCAATTCTAATTCCTACAAGACTAATAAATTGTTTCTATTTAAATTAGGGGAAAAACTACTCAAATTTTCATTTCTTCTCAGATTGACATGGATTGTTGCTATTTTATAACCTTGACTTAGATTATTTTTCACAATAAGCATATCTACTTCAACATCACTCACATATTTTGCAATAATATTTCTAATAATCTAGCACAGACTCTCAAATATTCTCATTCTAGAATCCTACTTCTCTTTCTAGAATTTTCTTTAGTACCATAGTCTGCACGGAGGAATTCCACCAGCACTGGTCATCCTTTTTTCCCCCAATACTGTTGCCTAGAAACGCCCTCCTACTCAGCAAAATATTTACCTCCCAAGACTACAATATATAGAACTTTCAAGATGACAACTACTTGTTTCTTTAAAACCAGTACATGGAGACACACTAAGTGACAAAGGCTAGAGAACTGTTTCACTAACATAACATACATGCATTTTTCAAAGAATTTTGCTGACATAATGATAATATTGTGTTGATGAATTCATAACAATAATTTTAGTGGAGGGGATTCCATGCCATGTGAGAAAGTATAACACCCAGACAGGCAGGTGGGGAAGATAAATGAGGTGAGTCAGGACCACATTTGACTTTCAGCATCAAAACAGTTATCAGAATCCACAATTTAACCCAAAGTAGAAATACATATTTTTTGTTCTCTCTCAAATATATTTTGGGCAAAATGATGGCAATTGCCATGTTTAAAATTTGGAATGTATGCCAGTCGACTGTGATAACATGTTTTGAAGGTTAATATTAACTAGCAGTAACTAACAAATCCATAAATTCTTGGGTATCACTGTATTCTTCATTCCCCACTTATCTTTTTTTCCTATTGAATTTTAAGAATGGTAATGGCTCTGAGAAAATTACAGTTATCTTTAAATAACGAGTCAGTTTAGCAACTCATCCATTATTGGCTTATCTTCATTCTTGGGTACTTGAACTCCTGTGGAAAGCTTATATATGGAACAAAGTCACCTCTGTGACAATTAAAGCAGAATCTGTAATGAATTTCTTCTCAATTAAAGGTTAACTCACTCAATTCTATTTCTAAAGAAAAATATGGCCTATATACAAACTTCTGATAGCAAGAATGACAGCCATACTAAGCCAGTGTAAGGTGTAAACTTACATTTGTATACTTATACCCTGCTGGAGAGTACTTGTTTAACTACTACAAAAGTGGTGAAAAGAAGTTCTGTGTTGGTGCTCTGCATGACTCATCCTTTGAACAAATATGATTCCAGTCTGCCAATGCCTAATATTTCACTCATTCATTTCAATCGTAAGCATGATATATGCCATATGGATTCCCTTCCACCTAGTTTTTTCCAACAGTTTATAGAGATACAATTTATATACCATAAATTCACTAGTTTTAAGTAAGCAACTCAATGATTTTTAATGAATTTACAGAATTGTGCAACCATCAGCATAATTCAACTTTAGAACATTGGTATCATTCTCATAACCACATGCCAGACACTCACATGCATTATGTCCACTACTAATCTGAAAGGTGGATTTTATTAAGCTTTTTATTAAAATTTATGGCAAATAAGTTGCTTGTAGTACCACAACAGAGTCAGAAGCTAGCAGAAACAGAATTCAAATCAAGATTAATTCCAAAATCCAAGATCAGCTCATGACACATGCCATCACACCCCTATTTCTCCTTATAACTCCTGCTGCCTTATTCCTTCCACTCCTCCCAACTCCCCAGTCTCACACAGTAATAAGCACATAAAAATATTCAATAAGGGCTTATTGCTTGAAGTGAAAGTATTCAAAGTATTTAAGTACTGCAACAATTCAAGAATTTGAGAAATCTTCCTCTGAATGAACATTAATAAGTTAACTAATTAATTAAGCAGTTACTCTCCCATATGTGAATCAGATTAAGGGTCTCTAAGAGGAGTGTCTCTGGCTTGACAAATTTTCAAGTGGGTTTTGGAAACAAACTTTTTACGTTCACAGAAAATTCAAGTTGTAAAAAATCCTTTAGCCAATAAAACACAATGACTAAAGATGTCAGCAATTTGTTAAACCACATGAACTATATTCAGGAGATGATAGAAATGATTAGTCAAGAAATTTAAAATATAAGCATTTTAATCCCTGTTAAACAATGTAGGACAATGTGGAAAACTGATGAAAAATCTGCTTATGGTAACCACTCATACAAATGATAGTGGCTCTGTGAACTAGGAATCTTTCCAATCTTTGCCCAAGTTTCAGAAAAATTTGTGTAAGAACTACAGAAAATATGCCCATCTGAAATTTTCTACTACTTTAACAATCACAAAATGAAATAAAATGGAAATTTAGATACTCTTGAATATGTGCAATTCAATCTGAGTCCACTGACTTTATATTTAAAAGCAGAAGCAAATATCTCCATACAGGAGATCCAACTAAATCACAAAGCTTCCATTATTCCATCAAATGTGTATCAACTATCTTTTGAACTTCTTAACATTGAAAATATATAAAAAGACCAGCAAAAATTTCCCAGTCCCTACAGCTCTGTTCCTGTAGAAAAGATTTTCTTTGAGTTGTTTATACCACAAAACATAATCATTTGAGTATCACATACTCAACAGTGAAAGCAAATCCACATCTACATTTCTGTCCCCATGCTTAGCCCCAGGCAACAAGTCTACTTTCTGTTTCATATATATTTCTCTATTTTGGACATACCAAACAAATGAAATAATACAATATGGGTTCTTTTTTATTTTCACATAATATTTTTGAGGTTCATCCAAACTGTCTCATGTATCAATATTTCATTCATTTATATTGCTAAGTAGTATTCCTTTAACACTGAGTTTTAAAACTTAAATTGTGATCAGAAAGACACAATTATCTTTAAAAATGAACTCAGTTCCCCTAGTCTGTCTCTTTTTCAACATAAATCAGAAAAAAAATTTATAAGAGAGATTGTTTTGCTTTACAATCACAAACATATTTATAAAGGGATGCAAGGGATTATTTACATTTAAGTACTTTAAAGCAAATTGTTGTATTAATTTTTAATTAAATAAATATATAAATATTGACAGCATTTCCCTCATGTAGCCTTCCTCAGAGCAGAATTTTTTACTATGATATTCTAAATGTGAGACTCATCTAGTAATTTTATTAACTCTCTCATTTAAAAAATATTTCAATAAGTCACTGTCAAACAGAGTCCTAACTCAAGAGGAAATAGTTACTGCAGAATCATGTAATGTCTTTGAGGCCTTTCATTCTTTAAATGTAATCATGTAATTAAACTCATCACATTTATAAAAAATAAGCAAGGTTGAATTTCTATGATAATGTTATATTTAATCAAATATATTAGTAAATTCAAATATCTATGGCATTATGTAAAATGCTGTTATTAATACATTATTAAAAGTGATTATGAGAGAGCACTAAACAAAATCTACTTCCCCTGATCTGTGATAAATGTTATATGCTTTTTGTACAATCTATTTGAAATATTAAGATATAATTTCATCATTTTTGAAATTCTATTTTACTTCCCACAACAATTGTTTTAATACTTGACTCTCTTTTAGCACACAAACCCATGTTCATTCTTGACATTCAACAGACAACACTGTCTCCTATTTAAAAAAGAAATCACAGCATTCAAGGTAAATTACTAAATTTCCTGGTTCTTTCATTGAATCGTCCCAGGTCTTAATTGCATTTTCTTGTGCAATGTGGTTTGTAAAGTGTTCCTTGTTTTTATCAAATACAACCCTTTAAGCTTTATCTATCATTCCATCACCTTTTTCTTCCAACAGTCACTCTAACATCTTTATCACTTCTATTCATCTCTTCTGTCCATAAACAATTACACAATATATTTCCTTTATTGAAAATCGCAACATTTCTCAACATACTGCTTGAACTTGCTTACTTGCCTTTAACTTGTAAATTCCTTATTGAATAGACTACCTCTCTTTTCTTCTTCCCTGTTAGTCCTTAACTGCATACTATATGGCTTTTTTCTTTATTTTATTTTATTTTTAAACTTTACAATATTGTATTGGTTTTGCCAAATATCGAAATGAATCTGCCACAGGTATACACGTGTTCCCCATCCTGAACCCTCCTCCCTCCTCCCTCCCCATACCATCCCTCTGGGTCGTCCCAGCTCTTGCAGCTGTCTTCATAGTGGTCCAGAATGAATGCCCAATTGACAAATTTGAAAATATTTTCTCAATCTTCAACTTTCTGGAACAGGTAACTATTGATTAAAATTATTGATTTTTTTCCCCTTGAATCTTGACTTTTTCCTTATTGAGCCTTGTTATGTATACCTTGTTCTCCCTACTATCTCCCTTCCTGCTTTCTCTCTCTTCCCTCTCTTTTGTTAGCCCCTTTCCCTTAACCTATCCCTTAAGTATAGATTCTCCTAGCTCTATGTTCAGCCCACTTTCTTCCTCTGTAGAAGGAGCTTTCTGAACAAATACCTAAATGTATATATATACATATATATATTCAATATACATACAAAAGTTTGCTTACTTTGAAGGGGTTCAATAAGCCCTGAAACACAGCCCGCAGAAACATTCTATAAACCCTAGGTTAAGGCACTGTACTGCAAAAGAATCCCTGCTATAAGCTCTGTTTCAGAACCTAATCCACATTTTTGTCCTGATATCTAAATTAAACTTCGAAATTAACATCACTGAAGCTTTTATTGGTCTCAAAATCCCACATTCCCTATTACATGTGGGATATATACTAAGATGTATGATCAGGTCCTCATACTCTATATACTCAAAACCAGTTTTATTATCTGCCACCCAGAACCAACTGTCCTGAATTATGCATTTCTTAGTGTTTTAATATTTTTATCAAAATGAAATATATAAAAAAGTACAATTTATAAATACACTGTGAACAGCTCACTGAATTTTCACAAACATACTGGTTAAGTACCACTTGATTTTCTGTTTTCTTTATCCTATCAAGCCTTAGAAATTATAAGAAAGAAGCATATCTTCAATAGCATTTTTTACTTTATTGTGAGGGTTCAAGGACAAGAAAGCATTCAATTGGGTTATTTCAGGATTACTGAAATTCAGGAAAAAGGACAGGATTTTGTAGTTAAAGTCTTAGTTATAAAGTGAAGTACTGAATGACCCTGAAGAGCTCTTAATACTCTAAGACTCAGGGTTTTTATTTTCATTTTTAATTTATATATAAGAAACCCATCCCCTTTGGTGCATGGTTCTATGAGTTTTAGCAAACGCATAGTCATGTAGCCACAGTCACAATCAGAATACAGTACAATTCCATACTCCTCCTCCTCCTCCCAAACTCCCTCTTCTTATCCCTTGAAAGTGAAACTTTAAGCTCAACCTCAACCTCAGAAAACTGATCTATTTCTCATTGTATAGTTTTGCTTTTTCCAGAATGTCATGTAGGTGGGATAACACACTGTGAAATCATTTTAGTCTGGTTTCCTTCACTTAGCATAATGCATTTGAAATTCACTCACATGGCTGCATATATCAGTAGTTCATTCCTTTTATTGCTGAGTGGTATTTCATTGGATGGCCCACAGTTGTTTATCCATTTCCCCAGCTAAGGGTCTTTGAATTATTTCAGTTTGAGGGTGATCCTACTGAAAACTTCTATAGTCACGTACAGTGTTTTGTGTTTTTTTTAAACATAGGTTAGCACTTTACTTTGGCAAATAGTAGAATTACTGGATTGCGCTGTAAATGTGTGTTTAGCCTCAGAGGAAACTTCCGAAATGCAGACTGTTTTCCAGAGTGGCCGTATAATCTTGCTTTCCCACTAGCATTGTCTGTGCATTCCAGCTGCTCTGCATCTTTACCAGCAGGCTGATAGTCATTTTGGTTTGTTTGCTTTTGCTCTTCCAAATCCATGTGTATTGGTAACTTATGGTTTTAGTTTGCATTTCTATAACGCTTAATGATACTAAGCATCATTTAATGTGCTTATTTGATATCTGTATATCTTTGGTGAAGCCCAGTTCTAACTGAAATTTCCTTTAGTAGCATGCCATTTGCTTTTTCTCCCCATTTTTCTAGCCTTATTGAGATATAATTGACATGCAACATTATATAAGTTGAAGGTGTACAATGTATACATCTATAGACTGAAATGATTACTATAATAAGGTTAGTTAACGCCTCCATCACCTCATTTAATTAGCATTTGTGTATGTGTGTGGTGAGAACATTTAAAATCTACTCATCTATGCAGCAATCTGACTCATCTTCTTTCCAAGTCTGATCTTGACAGATTCCAACTAGCTTCATTCAGTTCTTACTACCATAACTGTAGTTCAAGCACCATAATTGCTGTACCTTATTTATGGGACACCTAGTTTACCTTGTATGCTGATGCTGCTAAGTGGCTTCAGTCGTGTCTGACTCTGTGCGACCCCATAGACAGCAGCCCACCAGGCTCCCCCGTCCCTGGGATTCTCCAGGCAAGAACACTGGAGTGGGTTGTCATTGCCTTCTCCAACGCATGAAAGTGAAAAGTGAAAGTGAAGTCGCTCAGTCGTGTCCGACTCTTCACGACCCCATGGACTGCAGCCCACCAGGCTCCTCCATCCATGGGATTTTCCAGGCAAGAGTATTGTGACTTATTTACACTTTTCCCCATCACACTAACTAGATTATTATTTTTGCCATAACTTCTAGCACAGAGCTTTAAAATATATTTACTAGAAAAATGAATTATAACCAATGTTTATTGGTTTTTGCAGAGTAGTATTTTTTTAACTCTCTTTAGTTGTGACAGTTAAAAAAATGGTCACAAAGTAGCATCCCAGATATCACAGAATCTCATATATAATATACAAACAGGTCAGCAGGAAAAGCAATCTCAACTTGGGGCAGAAATAAGCAGCTTCTACTCATTTGCCCTCTCATCTGAAGAGAATAAGTAGCTTACATTAGAGCAACACAATAGGGAAGCAATGGAGTAACTGACATATCATTTTGTAATATCCCAGCAATGACATTACAATACTATCAATTGTATCACAAATTGCTGTATGTGTGTGGGTGTGTGTTAGGTAGGGTTTGAATGATTTAATAGGTATAATATTTTTGTAGAACCATGGTAGTACCAAGAATGGTTTAATCTCCAGGGATCTTGGTCTGTTAATAATTTGGCCAGATGTTTAAGTATGGAAACAATAAGATGGCAAGATTGGTTCTGAGGAAGAATTAATGGATGGCATTCTTAGACTGTGATCATTATTTAAAGATATTTATGTGCTAGCAATAGGCTCAGCAATAGATCATCACTAAAAATGAGGTTCTCAATAACCCAATGGATAAGATGGTTCATTTTGCAGATGCTCGTCAGCATCTTTCAGCAGTTACACCAGTGTTCCCCTATGGCTCATGAACAAAAAGCTCAGTTCACTAGTATGGAAGTTACGTAGACCTTGTTATTAACTACCACTACCACGGAATACTCAATTATGGATGGATATGGTAATGTTTCTTCACTGAAATATACCTATTCTGAATACAGATGGTCTTCCATGCTGACATTCTTGCAGTATGATCATTAATTTATTTTAAGCTCATTCATGGTTATATTCTCCCAACAGTGTAATTTGTTTTACAGGAAAATAAAAAAGTGAGAAAATTAACTGATAAATTCACCGACACATTTTTCATCACCCAAAACACCTGGTCTAAAAATAATAGAAATGGGAAAAAAAATGTGGTTGCTAGGGGTTAGGGTCAGCATTGGCTTAAGTGTTAGGAAAAATAAGTGGACACATGACTATAAAAGGTCAATATCTGGGACCCTAATACTAGTGTGTGTTGTTTGGTACTTTGATTATGGTGAAAGATACATGACCCTGCTGCTGCTGCTGCTAAGTCATTTCAGTTGTGTCCGACTCTGTGCGACCCCATAGACGGCAGCCCACCAGGCTCCCCCATCCCTGGGATTCTAGATATGTAATAAAATTGCATAGAACTAAACATGCATATGCAACAAGTAAAACTGGGAAAATATAAATAAGATTGGTGAAGTATATCAATATCCTGGCTGTGATAGTGCACTGTGGCTTTGCCAGAGGTTACTCTTGGGGGAACTTTGGAAAAATGTACAGAGGATCTAACTGTATTATTTTTTAATAACTGCATGTGAATTTACAATGATCTCAAAATAAAAAGTTTAATTAAAAATTTTTAAAAAACATCTGGTCTTATTGAAAGATTGACTAGCATATTGATGATTTCATTTCAGTGCCTCTGGAGGGTACACTGGAATATTGAAATATTATCCCACAGGATGGGGTGTATGCTCAAGTGCAAGTGCCCGTCTTATATCTAACTGTGAAAACACATACTTCCCAACCATCTAACCTTAGGCTTTAATGTTGAGAAGGCTTAGTACACAAGGAATAAATACATCCATCAGGAGAAAAATAAGGAAATAAAAAAGTATTATAATCTTTCATGAATTGCTTGGTTAATTTTTCCCCCAAGAGATACAAGAGTTCTCAAACATTAGAAGCACATTAGAGACAAGCTTGTCATTACATGTTGCTTTTAAAATTACTTAGCAGTCTTTTTCCCTCAAGTCAGAAATCAATGATATCTTGTACTCTATTAAAATTATGCCAAATGATTAATTATCATAGATATATTTCATTTATGGCATTATGGCAGAATTATTGAACATTAGACCTAATTGAACATTATGATATTAAAATTTTTTACTAAACAAATAAACTTTTGAGATTAAATAGAAAATTGCTTCATCTCTCTGGGGACAAAAAATGTACAGATATAAAACAATAAGAAACAAAATGTACACAGAAAAAGTAGAAAATGAGTACATTAGGAAGGCAAAAGGAGAAGAGATCATTATAAGCTGCCTTAGCAAGAAGATGGGATCTGAGAGATTTTCAGAATTTATAATGTCAAAAAAAAAAAAAAGTAGTGGGTAAAGGCACCCAGGCAAAAGGAACTAAATGAGCACAGAACAAATATGTAGCACATTCCCAGAGATCGATAAAGGGGATAAAGGGGAAATGATAGACAGATAGGATCAGAGACAGTCACCTTCAAGGGAAAAGAGGAAAAACAAAGAATGTAAAAGAAAAAAATAGCCAAAGGTGGAGGGAGATTACAGAACAAAGAAGAAAATAGAAGGGTACTAAGTAAACACAAACACATACAACTTGGTTCAGGGTAGAGGAGGTTTGGTGACCTACTGCATTGTAGAAAGACAGGTCGTGAGTGGGACTATGGAGAAGAATAGAATAACAATTCATATGTTAAGATCTTGCCCAATTTTTATGTTTTAGAGGACTCTAAGAAGGTAATGTTGTCTTAAAAACTGCCATGAAGAATTTTTTATGTGCCTAGGAAAGAGGTTTCATCAATGTCTAAAACGTTATTTTATCTGACAGAAAAATGTAGAATTTGCTGTTATGGATCTTTTCAGAACTGGAGTGACCATTTTACCCTCATCCCATTCCTCAAATGGATTATCTTTTGTTCAGCATGTACACAATTTAAATTACCTGATTCTGCATTCATCTGACTGGCTGATATAGATAGTTCTCAGAATGTCTGACAATATTTCTTGTAAGCATCAGACATCATAGGGAGAAGGGTACTGATGAAGCAAAAGACTTTGAAATGTCATTTTGGATCAGTGAACAGCATGATTCAAGGTTGTACAGACAGAGGAGTTTTGAGGAGCTATTACAATTGTGTGTGTCAATATCTTGAAGTGCAATGTGGATCTAAATTGGCCACTCTTTTTTTTAAAACCGATTGATGGGCTTATCTCAGCCTTTCCCATGAGAAATTTTATGCTGAGAACTAGGATTTCTTGGTAGAATGAATTAGGATTAATAATTTAATTATTTGAGACAAAAGTCAACGTGCAGATTTATTACCTTATTTTGATGACATATCCTATTATTACAAGGGCTAGACAAATCAATCTAAAATCACACATACACACACAGACACAGTACCTATAAAAATTAAACTTAATTCAACACATTAAGCAGCATACATAACCTTAGAAATTCACAACTGACATACTGATAAGATCCCATGTGACTCCAAATTTGTAATATCATTTAGGATTCATACATATATATAAAAATTTGCCTTGTACTGAAAATAGTGTGTGAAATCCTTTTATTGGTACTGTGTTTCTGCAAATTAATCATTGCAACTCTTGTAGTTTCTCTTTTATAAAGTAAGTTGATGTTATTTGGTACATAGATATTCATAACTATTATATCTTAAATGTGAATAGTAGCTACTAGCATTAGAAATTGCCATTGATACTAACTTTAATGCCTTTTAGTTTGAATTCTACCTTGATATTAGAATTGCAACCCCTTTCATATGGTTTATTTTGCCTAGTATGTCTTTGTCCATTCTTTTGATCAGCCTTTGTGATGTATTATTTTAGCTGTATTTTGATACAACACACAATTCAGGCTTTCTCTGCAGTTCTTTCAATAGATGGGTTAACTCCATTAATATTTTTTGGTATGATTAACATGGCTGGTTTCAGTCTTGTCATATACATTTATGTTTCTGTTGCTATATTCTATCTGTATGTCCATAGCCCTCTATTTCATTATTCATTCTTTTACTCTGTGGCAATGTACTATCAGCAATTATATGCCAATAAAATGGACAACTTGGAAGAAATGGACAAATTCTTAGAAAAGTACAACTTTCCAAAACTGAACCAGGAAGAAATAGAAAATCTTAGCAGACCCATCACAAGCACAGAAATCGAAACTGTAATCAATTTTAATTATGTCTTTTAATCTCTCATCTCTTACCTAGATAACAATATGTGAACTTCTTTTGCAACTCTTCCTTTCACTTCTCTCCTCATGTTTTTACTTTCATCATTTTTTTCTGTGTCATAAGATATATTTACACATGATGATTCCAATCTCTTCCCACTTTTGTTTTGATCTTAAAACTATATGTACTATAGTATAGTATAATATATATATATATACTATATGTATATAGTATAACGACTCAGTTCAGTTCAGTCACTCAGTCGTGTCCGACTCTTTGCAACCCCATGGACTGAAGCATGCAAGGCTTCCCTGTCCACCACCAACTCCCAGAGCTTACTCAAATTCAGGTGATCATGTCAGTGATCCCATCCAACAATCTTATCCTCTGTTGTCCCCTTCCCCTCCTGCCTTCAATCTTTCCCAGAATCAGGGTCTTTTCCAATGAGTCAGTTCTTCGCATCAGGTGCCCAAAGATTGGAGTTTCAGCTTCAGAATCTGTCCTTCCAATGAATATTCAGGACTTATTTCCTTTAGGATGGACTCGTTGGATCTCCTTGTAGTTCAAGGGACTCTCAAGAGTCATCTCCAACTCCATAGTTCAAAAGCATCAATCTTCAGTGCTCAGCTTTCGTTATAGTACAACTCTCTCATCCTTACATGACTAGACTGGAAAAACCAGAGCTTTGACTAGATGGACCATTGTTGGCAAACTAATGTCTCTGCTTTTTAATATGCTGTCTAGGTTGGTCATATCTTTTCTTCCAAGGAGCAAGTGTCTTTTAATTTCATGGCTGCAGTCACCATCTGTAGTGCTTTTAGAGTACAAAAAAATAAAGTCTGTCACTGTTTCCATTGTTCCCCCATCGATTTGCCATGAAGTGATGGACCCATGATACCATGATCTTAGTTTTCTCAATGTTGAGTTTTAAGTCAATTTTTTCACTGTACTCTTTCACTTTCATCAAGAGGCTCTTTAGTTCTTCTTCACCTTCTGCCATAAGAGTGGTGTCATCTGCATATCTAAGATTATTGATATTTCTTCCAGCAATCTTGATTCCAGCTTGTGCTTCCTCCAGCCCAGCATTTCTCATGATGTACTCTGCATATAAGTTAAATAAGCAGGGTGACAACATACATCCCTGAAGTAATCCTTTCCCAGTTTGGAACCAGTCTGTTGTTCCATGTCCAGTTCTAACTGTTGCTTCTTGACCTGTATACAGGTTTCTCAGGAGGTGGGTCAGGTGGTCTGGTATTCCCTTCTCTTTCAGAATTTTCGACAGTTTGTTGTGATCCACACAGTCAAAGGCTTTGGTGCAGTCAATAAAGCAGAACTAGACGTTTCTCTGGAGAAGGCAATGGCAACCCACTCCATACTCTTGCCTGGAAAATCCCATGGGCGGAGGAACCTTGTAGGCTGCAGTCCGTGGGGTCGCTAAGAGTCTGACACAACTGAACGATTTCACTTTCACTTTTCACTTTCATGAATTGGAGAAGGAAATGGCAACCCACTCCAGTGTTCTTGCCTGGAGAATCCCAGGGACTGGGGAGCCTGGTAGGCTGCTGTCCATGGGGTCGCACAGAGTCAGACATTACTGGAGCAACTTAGCAGCAGCAGCAGATGTTTTTCTGGAATTCTCTTGCGTTTTCAATGATACAACAGATGTTGGCAATATGATCTCTGGTTATCTGTCTTTTCTAAATCCAGCTTGAATGGAAGTTCATGGTTCAAGTACTGTTGAAACTTGACTTGGAGAATTTTGAGCACTACTTTGCTAGCATGTGAGATGAGTGCAATAGTGCAGTAGTTTGAACATTCTTTGGCATTGCCTTTCTTTGGGATTGGAATGAAAACTGACTTTTTCCAGTCCTGTGGCCACTTTTGAGTTTTCCAAATTTGCTGGCATATTGAGTGCAGCACTTTCAAAGCATCATCTTTTAGGATTTTAAATACTTCAGCTGGAATTTTATCACCTCCACTAGCTTTGTTTGTAGTGATGCTTCCTAAGGCCCACTTGACTTCACAATCCAGGATGTCTGGCTCTAGGTGAGTGATCATACCATCGGGGTTATCTGGGTCATGACAATCTTTATTGTACAGATCTTCTGTGTTTTCTTGCCATGTCTTCTTAATATCTTCTGCTTCTTAATATCTTCGGTTAGCTCCACACCATTTCTGTCCTTTATTGAGCCCATCTTTGCATGAAATGTTCCTTTGGTATGTCTAATTTTCTTGAAGAGATCTCTAGTCTTTCCTATTCTATTGCTTTCCTCTATATCTTTGCGTTGATCACTGAGGAAGCCTTTCTTATCTCTCCTTGCTTTTCTTTGGAACTGTGTATTCAAATGGATATATCATTCCTTTTCTCCTTTGCTTTTCACATCTTTTCTTTTCTCAGCGATTTTTAAGGCCTCCTCAGACAACCATTTTGTCTTTTTGCATTTCTTTTTCTTGGGGATAATCTTGATCCCTGCCTCCCATATAATGTCATGAACTTCTGTCCATAGTTCTTCAGGCACTCTGTTTATCAGATCTAATCCCTTGAATTTGTCACTTCCACTGTATAAATATAAGGGATTTGATTTAGGGCATACCTGTATGGTCTAGTGGTTTTCCCTACTTTCTTCAATTTAATTCTGAATTTTGCAATAAGGAGTTCATGATCTGAGCCACAGTCAGCTCCCAGTCTTGTTTCTGCTGACTGTATAGAGCTTCTCCCTCTTTGGCTGCAAAGAATATAATCAATCTGATTTTGGTATTGACCATCTGGTGAGGTCCATGTGTGGAGTCTTCTCTTGTGTTGTTGGAAGAGGATGTTTGCTATAACCTTGCATTCTTTTGGCAGAACTCTGTTAGCCTCTGACCTGCTTTGTTTTGTACTCCAAGGCCAAATTTGCCTGTTATTCCAAGTATCTCTTGACTTCCTACTTTTGCATTCCAGTCTCCTATAATGAGAATGACATGTTTTTTGGGTGTTAGTTCTAGAAGGTCTTGTAGGTCTTGATAGAACTGTTCAACTTCAGCTTCTTCAAGCATTGCTGGTTGGGGCATAGACTTGGTTTACTCTGATATTGAATGGTTTGCCTTTGAAATGAATAGAGATCATTCTGTAATTTTGAGACTTCATCTAAGTACTGCATTTCAGACTCTTTTGTTGACTATAATGGCTACTCCATTTCTTCTAAGGGATTCTTGCCCACAGTAGTAGATATAATGGTCATCTGTGTTAAATTCACCCATTCCAGTCCATTTTAGTTTGCTGATTCCTAAAATGTTGATGTTCAGTCTTGCCATCTCCTCTTTGACCACTTCCAATTTACTTTGATTCATGGATCTAACATTCCAGGTTCCTATGCAATATTGCTCTTTACAGCATTGGACTTTCCTTCCATCACCTGTCACATCATCAACTGGGTGTTGTTTTTGCTTTGGCTCCATCTCTTCATTTTTTCTGGAGTTATTTCTCCACTGATCTCCAGTAGCATATTGGGCACCTACCGAGCTAGGAAGTTCATCTTTCAGGATCCTATCTTTTTGTCTTTTCATACTGCTCATGGGGATCTCAAGGCAAGAACACTGAAACGGTTTGCCATTCCCTTCTCCAGGGGATTGTGTTTTGTCAGAACTTTCCACCATGACCCGTCCGTCTTGGGTAGCCCTACACGGCATGGCTCATAATGTCACTGAGTTAGACAAGGCTGTGTTCCATGTGATTGGATTGTTTAGTTTTCTGTGATTGTGGTTTTCATTCTGTCTGCCCTCTGATGGGAGAAGGATAAGAGGCGTATGGAAGCTTCCTGATGGGAGACATTGACTGAGGGGGAAACTGGGTCTTGTTCTGATGGACAGAGCCATGCTCAGTATATCTTTAATCTAATTTTCTGTTGTTGAGTGTGGTTGTGTCCCCTCCCTGTTGTTTGATCTGAGGCCAAACTATGGTGGAGGTAATGAAGATAATGGCAACTTCCTTCAAAAGTTTCCATGCAGGCACTGCCACCCTCAGTGTCCCCGACCCTGCAGCTGGCCACTGCCCACCCACGCCTCTGCTGGAGACTCCTACTCACGGGCAAGTCTGGGTCAGTCTCTTGTGGGGTCCCTGCTCCTTTCTCCTGGGTCCTGCTGCCCAGAAGGTTTTGTATGTACCCTCCAAGAGTGTGTTTCCCCAGTCCTGTGTAAATTCTGGCGGCTCTATGGTGGGGTTAATGGCAACCTCCCCTAGGTCTACTGCACCCAGAGCCCCTGCCCCTGCAGCAGTCCACTGCTGGCCCGTACCTCTACAGGAGACACTCAAACACAGTTCTGGCTCAGTCTCTGTAGGGTCTTAGGGTCCTGGTGCACACAAGGTTTGTTTGAGCCCTCCGAGCATTTCTGGTGGGTATGCAGTTTGATTCTAAACACGATTTCACCCCTCCTACCATCTCACTGGGTCTTCTCCTTTGCCCTTGGACATGGGGTATATTTCTTTGGTGGGATCCAACATTCTCCTGTCGATGGTTGTTCAGCAGTGAGTCGTAATTTTGGAGTTCTCGCAGGAGAAGATGAGCGCACATCCTTCTACTCCACCATCCGGCATCATGGACTTCACTATTAGTGAATTGTTTATCTTTTCCCAGTCATTTCTTACCTGGATTAAACTTACAAAATTCATATCTAGTAGATTCCTAAAGAAGAATTAATGTGTACTGTGTTTCTTGGGTGCTTCTATATTTAGAACTGTTTTTTTTTAATAGCCTTAATATCCAAAGAACATATTGGTTAATATAAAACACAGTTAATTCTTGTTATTCATGGTAGTTTTGTTCTATAAAATTGTCATGAATGCTGCATTAGTGACTATTGAATCACTGCACTAGGAAAAATACAGGGTAAGTTTCTTATGAACCTTTGGTCAGAACATTTACATCAACTGATCAACCGTAATCTTGTTTTACTTTCTACTTCTTACCCTTTTCAGTGCCCTAACTACTTGCCTCATGGGTGGGGGGTGAGGGGGACGCTATCAGAAGAAAATATTTACATTTTTCCTCTGCCAAACTTATCTGCATGTGTCCCCATATTACTCTGAAATCCCTCCTTGTATTGATATGATGAATAGACAGTTATTACTCCATTAAGATCTTCTATTTGTGCACTAGACACCATCTCATCTTGTTTACTTGGAAATTCTCTCTTGAAAATACTGCCCTCTTTATTTCATCAGAGATTTTCCCCCTCTATGGATCATTCCCATAAGCTTACAAATATATTATAACACCTTTAAACAGAAAATGCTGTCTATGATTCCATAGCCACTTCAACTTACATCACACTTCTTAACAGTCTCAAAAGTGTTATGCATGCTTAATGCCATTATTCTCTCTTTCCCATTATTCTTACATCTGTCCCAATTAATCTTTCATCCCAAAATCCAAACAAACTTGCTTATGTCAAGATTATTAATGACACCTACATTGCTAAATCCAATGGTCAATTCTTCGTGCTTGTCTTATTTTAACTCTCAGCAATGTTTACATATTTGACAGTTCCTCCTTCTTGAATTATTAATATACATGTTTTAAAATCAGTTTGAATGACAAAAAGACTTTCTTTTAAGTTGCTCTTTGCTTTATTGACATCTTTTAAACCTTCTTTTCTAGATTTCTCATCCTCTTCTTAGACTTAATGCTGGAGTATTCCAAGACTTGTTGTTATATCTATTTTTCTTCTTTTGCTAGATGATAACTCAGATGGTAAAAAATCTGCCTGCAATGCAGGAGACCAAGGTTTGATCCCTGGGTCAGGAAGATTCCCTGGAGAAGGGAATAGCTACTCACTCCAGTATTCTTGCCTGGAGAATTCCTTGGGCAGAGGAGTCTGGTAGGCTACAGTTCATGGAGTCACAAAGAGTTGGACACAACTGAGCGACTAACACTAACACTTGCTAAGATCACCCATTCTTGTGGTGTTAAGCATCATATATATGCTGATCATTCTTCAATTCCTTAAACAAACTTTCTCCTGAACTCTACTGGCAGTCTTAACCCCATAGTTAACATTTTCCCTTGGAAGTCTAAGATGTATATCACATTTGTTATGTCTAAACTTGGTCCTTTTATTCCCTATGCTTCCGTTCCCAATTAACAAAATATGCTCAGTTTTGGAAATTCACCTCTCATCAAATCACAACACCATTCAATGAGTGGCCATAGCCAGAGTCTTTAGAGATATATTTGATTCTATCTTTTCTTTACATTTCACACCCAATTTGGTTGTTACTACCTGCAAATATTTTAAGAATCAGACTACTTCTCAACAGCGCCACTAACACATAAACCCAAGTTATTCCTATCTCTCACTTGGCCTACTTCTCATCCTTTTTAATCCATTATCATGCACAAAAAATAGGTAAGATTGTTTCAAACCTCTGTTTAAAACCATTTTTTTGTGTCTTCCATTGCACATGCATACAAACTCAAGTTCCTTACTCTGATCTATCCTAGAGTACAATAAGTTTTTAATGATAGACATAAAAAAGCCTTGTCTCTGATGGTTGCTTATGAAATTTGATATTATTTTATTTATTCAACCTTATTAACTACATTGTCCAGACT
Source organism: Bos indicus x Bos taurus (assembly GCF_003369695.1). Lineage (NCBI taxonomy): Eukaryota > Metazoa > Chordata > Mammalia > Artiodactyla > Bovidae > Bos > Bos indicus x Bos taurus. The sequence continues at coordinate 33,050,251 of NC_040085.1, read as the reverse complement.
CTATATCATTTTTTATCCACTTTAAATGACAAAAATACAGAGAGATATGCCAATGTTTCCCACTATAATTTTTTTTGTATTAATTCTATGATATTTTGCTTTATATTTTTGATGCTTGGTTCAGTTCAGTTCAGTAACTCAGTCGTGTCCAACTCTTTGCGACCCCATGAATCGCAGCACACCAGGCCTCCCTGTCCATCACCAACTCCCGGATTTCACCCAGATTCACGCCCATTGACTCAGTGATGCCATCCAGCCATCTCATCCTCTGTCGTCCCCTTCTCCTTCTGCCCCCAATCCCTCCCAGCATCAGAGTCTTTTCCAATAAGTCAACTCTTCGCATGAGGTGGCCAAAGTACTGGAGTTTCAGCTTTAGCATCTTTCCTTCCAAAGAAATCCCAGGGCTGATCTCCTTCAGAATGGACTGGTTGGATCTCCTTGCAGTCCAAGGGACTCTCAGGAGTCTTATCCAACACCACAGTTCAAAGGCATCAATTCTTCGGTGCTCAGCTTTCTTCACAGTCCAACTCTCACATCTGTACATGACCACAGGAAAAACCATAGCCTTAACTAGACGAACCTTTGTTGGCAAAGTAATGTTTCTGCTTTTCAATATGCTATATAGGTTGGACATAACTTTTCTTCCAAGGAGTAAGAGTCTTTTAATTTCATGGCTGCAACCACCATCTACAGTAATTTTGGAGCCCCCCAAAATAAAGTCTGACACTGTTTCCACTGTTTCCCCATCTATTTCCCATGAAGTGATGGGACCAGATGCCATGATCTTCATTTTCTGAATGTTGAGTTTTAAGCCAACTTTTTCACTCTCCTCTTTCACCTTCATCAAGAGGCTTTTTAGTTCCTCTTCACTTTCTGCCATATGGGCGGTGTCATCTGCATATCTGAGGTTATTGATATTTCTCCTGGCAATCTTGATTCCAGCTTGTGCTTCTTCCAGCCCAGCATTTCTCATGATGTACTCTGCATAGAAGTTAAATAAGCAGGGTGACAATGTACAGCCTTGATGTACTCCTTTTCCTATTTGGAACCAGCCTGTTGTTCCATGTCCAGTTCTAACTGTTGCTTCCTGACCTGCATACAAATTTCTCAAGAGGCAGGTCAGGTGGTCTGGTATTCCGATCTCTCAGAATTTTCCACAGTTTATTGTGATCCACACAGTCATAGTCAATAAATATCCACACAGGCATAGTCAGTAAAACAGAAATAGATGTTTTTCTGGAACTCTCTTGCTTTTTCTATGATCCAGTGGATGTTGACAATTTGATCTCTGGTTCCTCTGCCTTTTCTAAAACCAGCTTGAACAACTGGAAGTTCACGGTTCACGTATTGCTGAAGCCTGGCTTGGAGAATTTTGAGCATTACTTTACTAGCATGTGAGATGAGTGCAATTGTGCAGTAGTTTGAGCATTCTTTGGCATTGCCTTTCTTTGGGATTGGAATAAAAACTGACCTTTTCCAGTCCTGTGGCCACTGCTGAGTTTTCCAAATTTTCTGGCAAATAGGATGCTTGGTTATTTCTGGACAAAAGGTTTATACAATTATTGTATCTTTTTGTGACATCTATGCCAATATAAATCAAGCCTTTTACCATATTTAATTTTGTTTTCTTGAATCATATTCAGTCTATTATTGAATTCCCCCATGCTTTTTTATTTGGTTGTGCTCTTGTATTTACTTAATATATTTTTACCTATTTTTAATGGTTAATCTTTATGTGTAATTGGTTTTATATGACTCTTTCAAAAGTATTATGAAATTGAAGCTTGTTGTTTTAATTCAAATACTATTTAATTTTATCAGAGAGTTTAAATTCATTTATATTTTGATAACTTTTATCTATCAAAGCTTGCCTTGTAGCTCAGTTGGTAAAGAATCTGCCTGTAATGCAGGAGAGCTGGGTTCGATTCCTGGGTCAGGGTTATCCCCTGAAATAGGAAATGGCAACCGACTCCAGTATTCTTGCCTGGAGAACCCCATGGACAAAGGAACCTGGCAGGCTATAGTCCATGGGGTCGCAAGAGTCAGACATAATTTAATGACTAAACCACCACATCTATCTTTTCTCATTTATTTTATTGTCTTTGCTTCTTTACTTTTCTTCTTTATATTTTCTTCTCTTTAACATCTTAGGCCAAACTGATTTTCATATCTAATAAGGTCATGAATGATCAGATTCTCCCCTACTTTTATTTCATTTCTTCATTGATCATTTTTATGTCATTTCACATTTTTTATGGCATATATCTATATATAGATAGATAGATATCTCCTTCATGGATCACAGCCTTGTCGTGGTGAAGGGGCTTGCATAACTCATGAAGCTATAAGCCATGCAATGCAGGGGCACCCAAAACTGACAGGTCATTGTGAAGAGTTCTGACAAAATGTGGTCCACTGGAGGAGAAAATGGCAAACCACTCCAGTATTCTTGCTGCAAGAACCCCACGAACAGTATGAAAAGGAAAAAAGATATGACATCAGAAGGTAAGCCTCCCAGTTTGGAAGGTGCCCAATATGCTACTGGGGAAGAGCAGAGGGCAATTATTATTAGCTATGAATCTGAGCCTGCTGCAGTCCATGGGGTCACAAAGAGTCTGACACAACTTAGCAATTGAACCATATAAATATATATAAACAAATATATATTATATATAGTTTTAGGAAAAAAAGATGTCCTTTATAATTTGGTAAATTTATCAAAATATTATTTAACCATTTTTTCAAAATATGACATTCAACATATTCATCTTTTGAGTTTACTCCACATGGTAAGGAATTAAAAGAAACTCCAACACCTATTCCTATTCTTCCACTTTAGAGTAAGATTCAGCTCTCATTCAGCTTGAGTATATCTGCAAATAACTTTTTAAAGAGCTTGCATATTTTATGTGTTTTTTCATGTCTGATAATGACTGTTGCATTCATATGAAAGACACATTAGCTGGGTAAAATTAATAGAACAAACTCTATAAGGGGTCCATTAGATTCTGGAACTTTAAGGAGAGAATGTCTGATACAAATCTAACTTCTTCTTCAGTAATATTTTCACTCAGAAATGTATAGGTTTTGTTCTCTACCTTTAAAATTCAAATATTTGTCAGACACATCTAATTTGTGGCTCTCTTTTCATTGATTTTTGCCTAAAGCAAGGTGAATTTTCAATCTGGACAGTCAGATCTTTTTCAGTTTATGACTCTTTTCTTCAATATTAAGTATTATCATTTTCTCTCTTCAGTTTTATTGCTCTTCTCAATTATACAGTTACTTAAAAAAACAAGAAGCTTTTTCCTCCATACTGATCACATTCTTTGCCATTGTTTCTTTGACTTTTTCTACTGCATCTAAGAGACTCTCAAGTTTGGCCTCTGCAACTCTGCTATTTCAGAATGACAATTCTCTCCTTAGGGTCATCATTGTGGGTTTTCACTTTGCTACTACACTTTTAGTTTTCAAAAATCCATCCTTGGGTGATTCATCTCTCAATTTAACCTTATGGTATTTTTATTTCTGCATTTTTTTAACCCTCATGACTTGCTCCTATTTCATAGATGGAATAATGCCTTGGCTGCATAGAGTGGATAATAACGATGTATTCTCTGAAACTGCCTTTGTTTCATCATAAAAATTTTAGAGTTGTGCATTATTTATTCTTAAACATGATTTTCCCCTTTTTCTGGTTCAATGATATTGCATTTTAGCTATAAATTGCATGTGTGTGCAAATATATCTACATACACACACATATATTCTTTCCTCCTCCCTCTTCTCCTCCTCCCCCTCTTCCCACCCCTTTCTCCACTTCTTCTTGCTCTCCTCCTCTTAACTCATTTTCAAGGGAGTTAAATCTATTTGTATTCTGTTTAACCACAAGCAGAGTGTATAGTTAAGCTTCAACCTGTTTTGCTGTACTTTTGGGTGCTGATCAGCTTTCAATTTAATACTTGCTTTTTTCGGTATTCATTTGGTTCTCCTCTGACAAATGTATTAGTAACTTATTCTATTCCACATCTAGTTAGCTGATATTTTGAGCTGAGTACACTAAAGCACACACCGTACAGAAAGCCTTGCTTCTAGGGCTCTGTATGTTCCACTACAGTGGCTTGCTTGGGAGAATTTAAACTTTCATAAAGAAGCTCAATCCTGACAGCTCTTTTCTACCTAAAGCTCTGTTGTATTCTGGATGCTACAAAATCTGAAGGCCTATAAAAAAGAGGCATTGAAGAGGGAAAACTTGTGGTGAAAGAAAGCAGTACTTGGGGCCAATTAAAAAAAAAAAAAAGCCAAAATATCATGGTAAAAGTATGAGATTTCAAAAACATAATTTAGCATATTAAGATAGAGAAGAAAAAATATTAGTTAGACATATGTATATATATATAACTATCATATGAGTTTTCTGTATGTGACAATTCACTCAGTCATTCATTTATCAATAGTTTATTGAGAAACTACACTATGCCAGCTACTATTTTTTTGTGCTGGGATATAATAGTGACAAAAATATGATTTCTTACTTAATTTATAGTACAGACAGCCATTAACCAAGTAATCACACTAAGGAATATTAAATTAGATATTAAAATAAGTACTTCGAGTGAATGATTCATGAAGGACCAAGCTAGATGTAGTGGCAGGTGGGGATTAGAAAATATGTCCCTAAGGAAGTCTATCTTTTATCTACATTAATACAATTTTATATAATATAGAAAGTCACAAACACAGTTGAGTGGCAATGTCAGATAAATATTGCATATGTATCTATAATTCTGAGTATTATTTTGCCTTTCAGAGTAAGCAAATATAGGTTTTAGAGTTTTACATCATAGGGTAAATTTAATTCTCCTGTTAATTTTCTTTTGATGGTGGAAAACAAATTTATGTTAAGGAAAACTTATTTGCAAAAATAAGTTAGTTTTAAGTCTTTCCCCAAGACTTTCTAAAACTAATATGGACAAACCCAAGTTAAAGAAACGTTAATTCAACCAAATCTGGATTTATTTGCATTCTTATTCTAGACAGCCTATCAGCTTGATGGTATGCAAACAGCTCTGCAGAGAAACTAGGTCACATCTTTCACATTTTATTTTCACAAATAATGTAGAATTTCAGTGATTAAAGTTGAAATGTGGCATTCAGATTAGCCTTTGCAAACACTGATGTATTCAGGTAAACCAATATTGATAATGCCCAAACAAGCTTAAATAAGTTTTCATTATTTTTTTTTTAATGTTTTGAGGGGAGAAGTGGTGAATATAAAGCAAAGCCCCACCACAGACAATAATATTTATGGTGCAAAACCCAAAACACAATTACTATTAGCTTCAGTGTAATAATTGTTGTTCACTAATATCTTTGGAAAAGAGAGAAAAATTGCACAAAATAAAATCTCATGTACATAGCACACAGACTTGCTCTTGGCCACAGCCTTTCTTAATTTATAGACACATCTCTGTGCAGGTATTTGTGCATGTGTGTTATTGGGGATGAGGACGGTGGCTATAACAACAAGTTCTGTGGACATTGGTTGTTTCTGATACTCAACTCTGACTGTCCAGCATATTGGGACTTAAGGACCGAGTCTAACTAGAGCTGTGGAATAGAGGCAGAAAATCAAGTTCTATAGTCCAGAAATCTGGGTGAAGTTTCACTTCCTGATTTATTCCTAATAGTGTGAGCTATGAAAAATTTATTTTCTTCTCTGAATGTCAATATCTCCTCCGTATAAACTGGGGCTAAAATTTTTGCCTATTCAATATTTTTCATAGGAATTTTATGAGCACCACATGAGATCATAGGCGTGAAAGTATACTGTTGATGGCCATGTGTCACATAATTGCTTGCTTAATTCATTAAATGTGAATAGTTGCCTCTACTATGCCCTTTACTCCTTAGCCATAAGGTGTGATGCTCTGGAAGATTCATGAATACCATGAGGGAATGAAGAGACAGGGTAAATCAGATTCAATAAATGTCTTCCAGTATATGTTTAAAAATTAAGTCACCTATTTTCTAGACTTAGACCTATTTAGCATACATTTTATGTGGTTACATACTAACCTTAAAACTAGACCTTGAACCTCCTGAGAACAGGGACCTTATCTTTCATCTTCCATTCAAGACTACATATACAAAGAACTTAATGTCATCCTGTTGATAGAAAGATTTCAATACATAGTATCTGTTTGGTATTTATAATTTAAGTGCTCTGAATATAAAAAATATATTAATAATATATCAAGGATATGTATCTCTATATACTTGGAAAACTGTTTATTTGTAAGGATTTATTCATTTCTTTATTCAACATACTAGCTATTGACCACAGACACTTTGATTGGCAATAGGAGTTCACTCTGGTCCAAGCCATCATCATCTCTTGACTGGATTACTGCAATCACCTTCCTGCATCTTACTTTGCCTCTTTCAGATCATCAGTGTGGCAGCAAGTGTGATATTTTAAATATAAAAATCATATCATATCACTTCTGTTTTCAAAACTCGGTGACAGTCCCATTTTTGTTCCCAGCCACGCCTGCCTTCTCACTATTCCAGGCAGATACCAGTCATGATCCTGTGATAGAGCTTTTTGTGTTGCCTGTTCTCCCTGAATATAGCACTATTCTTCTAAGGAACTGTTTTACTGACTTTCTTTCCACTTTAAGTGTTTATTTAAATGAGGTCTACCTTGACCATGTAAATATTGGAACATACACTCTCCACTACCATACAGTTCTCATCAACTTTATCCTCTTCTCCTTTTTTCAATAGCATTTGTTATCTTCTAACATACTATCCCTTATTTATTTTTGTGGGTATTTTTTATTGCCTGTCTCCTTCTACTAGGATGTGAGCTTCACGTTGGCAGGGATATTTGCTTTGTTCGCTAATATATCCCAAATGCCTGGGGCTTTCCAATTGGCACTAGTGGGAAAGAATCCACCTGCCAATGCAGAAGATGTGAGACCTGGGTCCAATCCCTGAGTAAAGAAGATGCCCTGGAGCAGGAAGTGACAACCTCTCCAGTATTCTTGCCTGGAAAATTCTTTGGACAGAGGAGTGTGGTGAGCTGCTGTCCATGGGGTCACAAAGAGTCAGACACAACAGAGCACATATCCCAATTCCTAGGGAACTGTGCTTGGCACAGAACAGCCGCTCATGAGGATCCTCGACCTCCAGTCAATTTATGTGCAGTCTCTAAGGAAAAGCATGCAGTGAGGGTGAATGAAAAGTAAACAGTCTTTAAACAAAAGGAATAAACATGCTTTATCTCTTCTTCCATCTGTTTATGTCTATTTTACACTCTCTCAGGAACAATATTTTAACTTGATATAAAATTCTGTTCTGACAAGTATTTCTTATGTGTACTTTGATGATGACTTTCCATTTCTTCTATCACCTAATTTTTATGCTAGGAGGTCTGCTTTAAGACTAAATGTTGTTCCATTGTAGGTCATCTTTTTCTTCTAGTTGCTTTTTGGCTTTCTTTATCTTTGATGTTCTAGTTTCTCTAAGATGTATCTATGTGTGGATTTATTTCCATGTGTCTTCTTTAGAGTTGACTTTAGTTCCTATATCTGATGGTATTCCATTATCATTTCAAATGTTCTTTTTCATACTATTTTCTACTTTTAGAATTCCTATTAAACATATGATGAACTTCCACGTTCTATCTTTCTTGTTCCTTATGTCTCACTTTTTCCATCTCTTTAACTCCCTGTACCTCTAGGCACATGCCCATTCCATTCCCTTTCCCCTGAATAGTTGTGTTCTCCTGTTCACCCACCGAACTCATGCTTAAAGAGGTAGCTAAAATGCCTTTTTAGAACCTTCTCTGAACAGTTTGAATAGCTGAATAGCTGTGAAAGTGCTGCACTCAATATGCCAGAAAATTTAGAAAATTCAGCAGTGGCCACGGGACTGGAAAAGGTCAGTTTGCATTCCAATCCCAAAGAAAGGCAATGCCAAAGAATGCTCAAACTACCACACAATTGCACTCATCTCACATGCTAGTAAAGTCATGCTCAAAATTCTCCAAGCCAGGCTTCAACAATACGTGAACCATGAACTTCCAGATGTTCAAGCTGGTTTTAGAAAAGCCAGAGAAACCAGAGATCAAATTGCCAACATGTGCTGGATCATCAAAAAAGCAAGAGAGTTCCAGAAAAGCATCTATTTCTGCTTTATTGACTATGCCAAAGCCTTTGACTATGTGGATCACAATAAACTGTGGAAAATTCTTCAAGAGATGGGAATACCAGACCACCTGACCTGCCTCTTGAGAAACCTGTATGCAGGTCAAGAAGCAACAGTTAGAACTGAACATGGAACAACAGACTTATTCCAAATAGGAAAAGGAGTACATCAAGGCTGTATATCGTCACCCTGCTTATTTAACTTATATGCAGAGTAATCATGAGAAATGCTGGGCTGGAGAAAGAACAAGCTGGAATCAAGATTGCTGAGAGAAATATCAATCAGATATGCAGATGACACCACCCTTATGGCAGAAAGTGAAGGAGAACTAAAGAGCCTCTTGATGAAAATGAAAGAAGAAAGTGAAAAAGTTGGCTTAAAGCTCAACATTCAGAAAACTAAGATCATGGCAATCTGGTCCCATCACTTCATGGCAAATAGATGGTGAAACAGTGGAAACAGTGGCTGACTTTATTTTGGGGGGGCTCCAAAATCACTGCAATGGTGATTGCAGCTATGAAATTAAAAGATGCTTACTCCATGGAAGGAAAGTTATGACCAACCTAGACAGCATATTCAAAGGCAGAGACATTACTTTGCCAACAAAGGTTCGTCTAGTCAAGGCTATGGTTTTTCCAGTGGTCATGTATGGATGTGAGAGTTGGACTCTGAAGAAAGCTGAGCACCGAAGAATTGATGCTTTTGAACTGTGGTGTTGGAGAAGACTCTTGAGAGTCCCTTGGACTGCAAGGAGATCCAACCTAAAGGATATCAGTCCTGGGTGTTCATTGGAAGGACTGATGTTGAAGCTGAAACTCCAACATTTTGGCCACCTGATGTGAAGAGCTGACTCATTGGAAAAGACCCTGATGCTGGGAAAGATTGAGGTCAGGAGGAGAAGGGGATGACAGAGGATGATATGGTTGGATGGCATCACCGACTCAATGGACATGGATGGGTGGGCTCTGGGAGTTGGTGATGGACAGGGAGGCCTGGTGTGCTGCGGTTCATGGGGTCACAAAGAGTTGGACACAACTGAGTGACAGAACTGAACTGAATAGCACAAGCCTCACCTTAATTATTTCATACTACTAACCAGTGTATTCATGTACATTTTTAAGTGAGGTATAGTTTATAAGAAGCTTCTTAGATTTGTACACGTTTTCCTAAATTTTTACCCAAAGAGTATTTGTTTTGTGGCTCAACTACTTGCTTATGGTTTTGTTTTATTTTACTTTAATGAGTTTGGTTTTTTTTTTTTTTTTTTTTTTTTTTTTTACTTCTAAGGGCTTCCCTGGTGGTTCAGACAGTAAAGAAACTGTCTGCAATGCAGGAGACCTGGGTTCGACCCCTGGGTCAGGAAGATCCCCTGGAGAAAGAAATGGCAACCCACTCCAGTATTCTTGCCTAGAAAATTCCATGGGCAGAGGAGCCTGGAGGGCTACAGTCTATCGAGTTGCAAAGAATCAGACACACTGAGCGAATAACACTTTACTTCTAGAAGAGTATTTGGTTGTGTTTCAAATATTCTGCTTCTTTTTATTATGGTATCTTATTATTGTTCTCAGTTGGAATCTTTAAAACTTAAAACATATTTATTTCATACTTCTAGGGGGGGTTAACTCTGCTATACCTGCCCTTTACTGATTCTTGATTACTGATTTTTGTGACCTTGAATTTTGGGTTGTGGGTTTATACTCAATCGAGTTGTATCTGTCAGAAAGCTGTTCTGCCTGGTTGAGGGCACGACCCTCCCAGGTGCTTAGTGGTTGCTTCTGTTGGGCTCTGGAGTATTTATTGACCTGGAATCAATTTTTGTATTAATTTTTCAGCTTGGTGGTTTCTGAAGAATGTATGCAAAATAAACTACATTCCAAACCTGTAGGAAATTAAGTCTGGGATTTTGAATAATTAGGGATGACATTATTTTTTCACCTTGGATCTAGGAAAAAGAAACAAAGTGTTTTCTTTGTCATTTTGGGCCAGCAAACAATTTTATTTAGTTCAACTTGTTACCAAGTTTGTAGCCACTCAGATTGTGACTAACAAAGGTCTCATTCTTACTACCTCACAAAGTTGAAGCCTCATTTCTTCTCTCTGAGCACTGAAATATAGAACTTGTATATATGAAGAACCCCTACAGCAACTAATTATCCCTCCAGTTCAGGTACAAAATCAGCTTAACACTCCTGCTCTCTTTTGCTGTTCTATTCCTGAAAGACACCTCTTTACTTCCTATGGGTTGATTTTCTTGTTTAAAATGTTCCATTTTCCAATTTTTTAATGTATTTCCTATATAGTTATATAGTGTTCGCCTCCACCACCCACCTTCAAGATCTTCCACAGTGTCTGAAACTGAAGTCTTGAATATTTGCTTCAGCAAGGAACAAGCATATATATCATGAAAAATTTTACCAAAAAATATCGGTCTTCTTGGAGTTCCATTTGATGAAGGGGCAAAACAACTAAATAAACAAATGTAATTAAATATGGCAAGTGCTGTGTGGGTGATCTTAAGAGCACAGAGTGATGTCAAATGCAGGGAGGGTAAAATGGCTGTCAGAGAAGGCATCATGGGGAATTTAAATCTTCAGCCAATAAAACAAACAGGATGTATACTTTGGCCCAAGATGAATGAAAATATTCACATAAATAAATATAAGTAAATTTGTGTGTGTGTGTGTGTGTGTGTGTGGCTGAAACCCAGTGTAAACCTGGACAAGTATTGAAGACAAAGCTGAAGAGGATAGTCAAAGTTGACTGTGAGGAAACTTCTTTATGCTGATGGGTTGAAATTGTAAAATTTCAATCAAGGTAAGAATGCCAGCAGATATGCACTGTATAAAGTGCACTATGACAACAATCAATATGAAAGGTGGATTGACAAGGAAGGGATTGAGAGGCCAATGCAGTAAAACAGGCCATAAAATAGTAGATGCCTAAACTAAAGCACTGGAAATGTGAATGAAGAAGGATGGACATAGTTAAGCAATAATTAGGAGAGATACAAGCAACTGCAGGACTTGTGATTAGATAAGAAAGAAACCTGTAGAATTACCTTCAGGTTTCTAGTTTGAGCACCAGTGTATTTACCTAAGATGCAAACTGCATAGGCATATATTTGATACAAAGATAACATACTCATCTTAGAAAAGTTAGGTGTGAAATGCCTATGAGACATTTTGGTAAAGTAACCTTCCCCTCAGCACACAAACACATGCAAATACTCACATATATTTCTTTTACTCAGACACACAAGCTTGGAATTTTGCCATTTGAATGCCAAGACAGGTATTTCATTTTATCTGGTACCCTGGGAAAATTAGAACCTTCCACCAAGGTTACTTCTCTCCTTCTCAGTTCAAATGATATTTAGAAGATATCTGAACAAAAGTTAAGAGAATCGCCTCCCACAGCCCCATGACAGGAGATTCTGGTCTCACTAGATCCAAATGTGGTGCAGGAATCAGCACTTTAACAGCTATCCTAGCTGATTCGGGGGCTTCCCAGGTGGTGCAGTGGAGAGACTTGGGTTTGATCCCTGGGCTGGGAAGATACCTTGGAGGAAATGGAAACCCACTCCAGTATTCTTGCCTGGAAAATTCCATGGACAAGAAGTCTGGTGGGCTACAGTCCACAGGGCCACAAAGAGTCAGACATGCCTGAGCAACTGAGCACAGAACAGCGCTAGCTGATTATGATGCAGTCACTCCACTGAATGCCCATTCCAAAACGCTGGACAGGACCCTCCTATTCTTAAAGGGACACCTATAGTCTCAATTCCTTGGTATACTCCCTGATTTGAATCTTAATGTTGCAATAGCCAGAGAATTTCAACACTTTCCCTGTTGCTGAAGTCACAGTCATGCAGCCTTTTGTTGGGAACTGCACATAGAAATTGTGTTATAGTATTTCACTAGCCAGTGAGCAAGTAGCCAGAGCCAATGTGAGTGTCAGACATCAAGCTCTATACAACCTATAAAACTGATCCAAATAAACAACCTAGTTAAAATCACTGGTATCATATATCAACCTGTCATAACACCAATAAAGCATCAACAGAAGGTAGTTTTCTGGGTTTGGGATAGTGGAAACTGTCAAATGTGCAGTGATGAGAGAAAAGAGAATTTTCTCAGAAAGAAATGATAGATGTGAAAAGAAATGCTTGTCTTTTCAACAAATGGTGTCAGAACAACCAGACATCCAGACACAGAAAGATGATTCTAGAGACAGCCTTACATCTTTCACAATAACTTAACTTAAAATGGACTATCAGCCTACAGGTAAAATGCAAAACTACAAAACTCCTAGAAGATAACACAGGAAATCTAAGTGACCTTGGGTTTGGCGAAGGTTTATATACAACACCAAAAGGATGATCCATGAAAGAAAAACTTGATAAATTGAATTTCACTAAAACTGAAAACTTCTGTTTTGTGGAAGACACTGTTAAAAGGATGAAAAGCCAGGCCATAGAGAAAGTATTTGCAAAATATCTATCTGATAAGGACTGGTATTCAAAATATATAAAAAACCCTTAAAACTAAGCAAAAAGAAAGCAAACTAATTTTAAAATGGCCAAAACCTCTGAGCAGACTTGTCACCAAAGATATGAATACAGTAAATAAGCAAATGAAATAATGCTCAACATCATGTATCACTATGAAAATACAACTTACAACAATAATGAGATACCACTACACACTTATTAGAATGGCTAAAATCCATAGTACTGACAACCCCAAATGCTGACAAGGATGTGGAGCAGCAGAAGCTCATTTATCGCTGCTGGGAATGAATATTGATACAGCCACTTTGGAAGACAGTTTGGTTGTTTCAGGTAAAAATTTCAGGAAGAAATTATAACACATATGGAATGGGGAGTGGCAGCAAATAAAACTAGAATAGACTGGAACGGTAGCTTGGTTCTACAAGACTTCAAATACCAGGTGGAAAACTATATTAAACCAGTTTGTAATAGATTTTGAGCTAACGAGACCCATAATCTACTTTTCACTTAGTAAAGAAGTCTCAGTTGAAAAACACTGTGAAAGATGAGTTGGAATAGACAAAGGGGCAAAAAAGTGACAGAAAAGAAATATTTAATCATAGGTTATCATTGAATTTAAAGATCACCAAAATCCCTCTATCACATGCAGTCCAAACTGTGATGAGCCCATTAGTACCTTTTGAGGAAAAGGCTCTGACTGTTGGAATCTCCTTTTCTATTAGTTTCTGCTCATTCTTCTTAATCCTACTTTTTAGATTTATACAGAATAATCTAACATTTGATCCTCATGACAGAACTGCAACTTTTCTTTAAGAAGCAATTATGTCTGTACCAAGATGAATACTATCAATAGTTTTGAATATTCCTTATATGTATTTAATTTGTTCATCCATGACCAGAACTAAAACAGGCTGTCTATGTTTCCTGAAGACTGATGCTTAGAAGTTAAACCTCATTAAGTTTTGCCTAGGAAAGAGAAGAGCAAGCTCCTGTTTCCACATTCTAAATCTGATAATTCTATTACTACAGTTCAACCTCTGCTAACATTTTTTTGAGCATTGACTATATCCAAAGTTTCATGCCAAGCACCCCACGTGCAAAATCTTACTCAGTTTTCACAACACCCCCTAAGAAATAGGTACTATTATTGTCACCTTAAAGAAAAGAAAACTCAGGTCAAAAGAGATTAAGACCACATATCTTGAAAGAGTAGAGTTGGGACAAAAACACTTTTACGTTATACTAAAGCCCATGCTCCTATAATGACCCGTGTTCCTTCTCTTTAGATTACACCAGCATTTCTTTTTCTGTCATTCTTTTCTTTTCCTTTTTTTCTTTTTCTTTTAGCTTTTCCTTTCCTTCCTTCTTTCCCCTCCTTCCTTACCTCTCTCCTCTTCCTTCTTTTCTTCCTTTCTTCCTCCTTCCCTCTCTCTCCCCCTCTTTCTTTCTCAGAGAGGAGGCAGTCATATCGCTCAGCTAACTCATAGCATGCTAAAATTAGTGGTTATGAAACTTGGCCACATATATGAATCAACTTGAAAGCTTTTAAAAATTTATGCTTGGTCATTATTCCATACCAAATAACATAAATTTCTGAGGGTGGATCCTATGTACTGGGACACTTAAAACTCCACCCAGGTGATTGTCATATGTAGTCCGAGTCAAAATCTACTGCCTTAAGCCCTTTTTACACATGCTACTAAGTACAGTCTATTTTATACCTAAGTAGCTGATATGAGGATACAAATACAAGACCTAACATATGTCACAATTAAACTTTATCTTACTGGACTTGGCCCATTATTCCAGCCTGTCAAGATCTTTATGGAACCTGATTCTGTCACCCAGAATATTTTATAACCTTCCTAGTTTCATGTCATCAAAAAATGTCACAAGGATTCCTTTGATATTTTTATTTAAATCTTAAAGAAAGTCAGTGAACAGGAAGCAGCCTTCAAGCATGTTGGTTTGATATCCTTAGATACAGGCATCCACATATAAATTTACATAATTATGTTTGCCTCTGATTCATTTCCTCATTTTGTTCACAGGAATGCCATTAATAACCTTTAAAAAGACTTGGTAAAATACAAATATACTCTGGGTAGCACATTTCTCTGTTCTTCCAATTAACAGCCCTCTAACAAAAAGAATTACTGTGTTTCTGCTATGACTTATTCCTAGTTATGGCTTATTCTCATTCTTCCTCCCTAAAAATCCTCTTGCACATGTACCCCATCTCAGAGTCTTCCTCCCAGGAAACTCAACCTATAGCACACAAGGTTCAGTCTGGGTCTGAAACTCGCAGAGCAGGATAATGGGAATGTGTGAGGCCCTGAGAAGACTGAAAAACTGAGCAATAAGATGGCAGTGAACACACACCATGGAATAACCAGATTTGGGGGCCTAGTGGAAAAAGTTTTGCATTGAAAGATGACTGTAGATTTGGGACAAAGTAACATAAAGAGTGGATAAAGCAATGTCACCCCACTCCAGTACTCTTGCCTGGAAAATCCCATGAATGGAGGAGCCTGGTGGGCTGCAGTCCATGGGGTCGCTAAGAGTCGGACACAACTGAGCAACTTCATTTTCACTTTTCACTTTCATGCATTGGAGAAGGAAATGGCAACCCACTCCTGTGTTCTTGCCTGGAGAATCCCAGGGACGGGGGAGCCTGGTGGGCTGCCGTCTCTGGGGTCGCACAGAGTCAGACACGACTGAAGCGACTTAGCAGCAGCAGCAACATAAAAAGTGGAGTGTCATAACAGCCAAAGTAGAAACAATTTCAAAAAGGCAGGTCTCACCAATATCAAATGACGTGTGAAGGTTGAGGAGAATGACAGTTAAGCAAAGGTGGTATCTCTGCTTCCATGCTTATCCACTGGAGGTGTTTTAGGACATGCTATGGGGATCAAAGCCTGTAGAAGGGAAGAAAAGGTGTAGAACTGGTAGAAGAGAAGCTGTTGCAGTCGTGACACAGTCTCAAGGGAAGACTGAGCTGACCCTGCAAGAAGTTCTGAAGGTGAAGTTAGGGTAAGAGAGATGGGCCTTTGTGCTCCACTTTTGATCAATCACTAATTGTGGGTATCCTAGGAAAGAAGCAATGGTCTGACTACCCACAATTCTCCACAGAGCATCCTCGGTGACCTTTAAAACAAAATTTAGATCATATAACCTCTCTAAGTTCTCCAAAGATGTCTACACATGCTACCCAGACTGACTGATCCTGGTCTCTCGCTGACTTTACCGCTCAAGCTTATTTCCTCTGGTCTAGCCTTCAGGTTTACTTCTTTAATCAGCCAGATGAATTCCTACCTCAGTGCCTTTCCACATGCTGTTCCTTCTATCTTATTTAATCTTCACACTAACTTCACTTCATTCATGTCACTCCCTCAGAAAGTCCATTCTGTGCCTGCGATCCAAAAGTCTACAAGCAATAAATGTTGGAGAGGATGTGGAGAAAAGGGAACCCTCCTACACTGTTGGTGGGAATGCAAACTAGTACAGCCACTATGGAGAACAGTGTGGAGATTCCTTAAAAAACTGGACATAGAACTGCCTTATGACCCAGCAATCCCACTGCTGGGCATACACACTGAGGAAAGCAGAATTGAAAGAGACACGTGTACCCCAGTGTTCATCGCAGCACTGTTTATAATAGCCAGGACATGGAAGCAACCTAGATGTCCATCAGCAGATGAATGGATAAGAAAGCGGTGGTACATATACACAATGGAGTATTACTCAGCCATTAAAAAGAATACATTTGAATCAGTTCTAATGAGATGGATGAAACTGGAGCCTATTATACAGAGTGAAGTAAGCCAGAAAGAAAAACACCAATACAGTATACTAATGCATATATATGGAATTTAGAAAGATGGTAACCACAACCTTGTATGCAAGACAGCAAAAGAGACACAGATGTATAGAACAGTCTTTTGGACTTTGTGGGGGGGGGGAATGATTTGGGAAAATGGCATTAAAACATGCATAATATCATATAAGAAACGAATCACCAGTCCAGGTTTGATGCAGGATACAGGAAGCTTGGGGCTGGTGCACTGGGATGACCCAGAGGGATGGTATGCGGAGGGAAGTGGGAGGGGGGTTCAGGATGGGGAACACGTGTACACCCGTGGCAGATGCATGTTGGTGTATGGCAAAACAAATACAATATTGTAAAGTAAAAAAATAAATAAATAAATTTTAAAAAATTAAAAAAAAAAAAAGAAAGTCCATTCTGCATTAGACTAAAATAGATCCACCCTTGACAGTCTGGTCCCTGACACTGATTGAGTTTTCCTCATTAGCAGTTATTATTTCCAGACTGACTGCTGCTGCTAAGTCACTTAAGTCGTGTCCAAGTCTGTGCGACCCCATAGATGGCTCCCCCGTCCCTGGGATTCTCCAGGCAAGAACACTGACTAGTGTAGTTATAGAACATGAATATAGAAAAATAATAAATTAATATTATACATAAATAGGTGAATCTTTGCCCTCAGCTGAACTTAATACTTTCCTAGGTTGAAAAGATCCCCTGGAGAAGAGAATGGCTAACCACTCCAGCATTCTTACCTGGAGAATTCCATGGACAGAGCAGCCTGGTGGGCTACAGTCCATGGGGTCACAAAGAATCAGACACGACTGAGAAACAAACACTCTCAAGCTTAACACTAAATTTGGCCTGGAATTCATCATGTACTATGCTTTGGCAATCACATTTATTAATATAAAAGATTTTATGTTTAAAGTTTTAGTTAATGATAAATACTGGATGAATGAGCCTATATATCCTGAGATAAAGAAGGAAAATGGAATCATTTTGCTTCCCATCATAAGTAAGAATTATTATTTTCCTCAAATCCACTCAGATGTGTTGACTGTTGTGTAAAATATCAAACTATAAATAGTACCATATCATTTTAATATGGAGGAAGCCAACTTGTTCTGACTTCTTTGCATTATACTTTATACAAGTGAAAATTTCATTTTGTCTCAAATATTGTCTTTTTTTCTTTCATAAAATATGTTTATTTATTTATTACTTATATCCACTGCTGTAAAATAAGCTCCATTATAGGAGTAACTTTGTCTTGTTCACTACTAGTCTTGTTCACTTAGTACTAGGAAGAGTCTGGAATATAGAAGGCATTAAATAAATTGTTTTCAAACACATATTGAATTTGTTCTCTAGGAACTTTGAGAAATATGTTTTAGAAGAATTGCAAAAATAAAAGCAGAAATGCAGAGGCCTAGTACATGAGCAAGCAATAACAATATGAAGCCAAATAATCTAGTCTAGAATAAAGATACTTCTCAATTAAAGGAAGGAAAGAGAGTCCTGGTATGACAGAGAAGGAAAGTTTCCCTACTGAAAGGGATAAGAAGGGATATTTGGGTGTATCTATACTGACAGATGGACTCCCCTGGTAGCTCAGCTGGTATAGAATCTGCCTGCAAAGTGGGAGACCCTAGTTCGATTCTTGGGTTGGGAAGATCTCCAGGAGAAGGGATAGGCTACCCATTCCAGTATTCTTGCCTGGAGAATCCCCATACACAAAGGAGCCTGGCAGGCTACAGTCCATGGTATGCAAAGAGTCGGACATGACTGAGTGACTAAGCACAGCAGAGCACATACTAAGAGAAGTTATTAAATGAATGGGAGGGAATAAACAGTCAAATAAGGAGGCATTCTATTGTTCAAGACTCTTTGCTACAGAAACTCACATTGAACTAAATTGGACAAAAATAAATGAATAGCTTGTGTCAAATCATCAAATTGAAGGAAGAAGTATGGTGTTGTCTTCAAAAGTTAAAATTAGTAATATGTATATTGTCAATATATTTCCTTTTTCTCACTAAACTCATTTACTCTGTCTTTCAGACAGTTCCCTCATTATCTACTGTAGACTGACTTTCTTCACATGCCAGTGGCTCCTAAACTGATACCCTTATAACTGAGCAGGATCCTATGGGGTCTTCCAGGGACAGCCATCCCCTTCCCTACCCCATGTTTTCTGCCTCCTTCTTGTTTGTAAAAAAGCTTTAGTCTCCCAGATCTCCCCTGAATCACAAAAGGCTGGTTCAAGAATGAGTGCTTGAAAGAATGTGAACATGTAATAACAAAAAAAATAGCAGTTGGGCCAGGAAAACTTGTAATGATTTAAATGATAAGTCAACTATATAGCAGTCACAGAATCTTTAGTTCTTCCCTGAAGGACATAGGTAACAATGTCTGATACACATTCCTGTGTTGTTTCACAGATACTAAAACCTTCACTAGGTGGAAGAAGTTAACTGCATGATGATCATGAGCAGATAGCCTCCAGGCAGACTGGAGCTTGAGGACTGATACTAATCCCTGTGACATTACCCTGTTACCTCACCATGAACCAATAAGGGAACTGTGCATGAACTGATCACACAGCTTAAGACTCTCTCCCTCCTTTGCCTTTAAAAGTGCTATAGACACAAAAGGGAAAGGAGAGGGTGGGATGAATTGAGAGTAGCATGGAAATATCATATGTACAATTAGATCACCAGTGGAAATTTGCTGTATGATGCAGAGAGCTCAAATCAGGTGCTCTATGACAACATAGAGGAGTGGGATAGGGTGGTAGATGGGAGGGACATTCAAGAGAGAGGTGACATATGTATATCTATGACTGATCATGTTGATATATGGCAGAAGCCAACACAGTGTTTTAAAGCAATCATCCTCCAATTAAAAATAATTTTTTTAAGTGCTTTCTTGAAATCTATCATAGAGTTCAGGTCTCTTGAGCATTAGCCTCCTGTACTCCTTGCTTGGGCTTCCCAGGTGGCTCAGTGGTAAAGAATCTTCCTGCCAATGCAGAAGAAATGGGTTTGATCCCCAAGTCATGAAGATCCCCTGGAGAAGGAAATGGCAACCCACTCCAGTATGCTTGCCTGGGAAATTTCATGGACAGAGGAGCCTGGCAGGTTAAAGTCCATGAAGCTGCAGAGTTGGACATGACTTGGCAACTAAACTACCACCACCCTTCCTTGCTTGGCACCCTGCAATAAGC
Source organism: Bos indicus x Bos taurus (assembly GCF_003369695.1). Taxonomy (NCBI): domain Eukaryota; kingdom Metazoa; phylum Chordata; class Mammalia; order Artiodactyla; family Bovidae; genus Bos; species Bos indicus x Bos taurus. Next base: position 33,030,475 of record NC_040085.1, on the reverse strand, counting down.
ACTGCACTTTCTTTTACCATAACCTGATGTCAGTCGATTGGCCCCACTACATGTGGGCAAGTAGACGCAAGTTTGGTTTGGTAATACCCTCACAATTTTTTAACAGTGGAAAGGATTTGTTCTCCGGAACAAATGAGATCACAAAACAATGAGAAAATCTGTTTGGCCCTCCTTGGGTCAGAGGCTTACCCATAGGCAAATCACTGTGATGAAGAAAGAAGGACTTGTAAGAGTATGAGTCCCCTTTGAAACAAAAAGTCAAAGAAAAGACAAAAGTAGCTCCTCTTAAGAAGGAATGCATACAAAACAGCTTAAAGAGATCACAACTTTCATACAAAATTTAATAAAAAGCAGTTTGTCTAAACATACTGGCATTTTCAGGTGACACTATTAATCACATTTTTAGATATATGGAAAAGAAATGCAATGACTTTAAGGGATGACTGTAACTAAACCCACTGAAGGACATAACCTAGCAGCAGAATGTTGTGAAATCTCTTCTAATGGGCTTTCAATTTCTAGTGAAAACCAGGCTTAGTAACAATTCCAGGAAATGAAATATCAAAAAAATGTATCTTGAAAGAAATATTGATTTATCTGAATGAAAACTTTTTCAGAACTACATCCACATACAAAACAGCAAACTATGTATTTTTTCTTTGACTTCTTTTGGTACCCAAAGTTCTGATCTCTAATCATGCAAATTACCAGCTTTTTTCTTACTCCATCTTCGTTACATTCAATATTATCAATTTCAAATTTTTTAAAAAATGGAAAATTGTTCTTCTCCTCAGGCTCATGCTTATCATCCATATTAAATCTGTATGTTTCTATTTCTTAAATGTCTCTAGTTGTATAAAATTGTCTGCAAACAATTAAAGTTAATTAAGATAATTTATCACTTGAAAGTAAAGCCATCTTATCAGCAGGTATCAGCTTGTTCAGCAAACAAAGAATAAGATTCTGGGAAAAGAGTCAGCCCTAGTTACCATGGAAGGCACAAGTGGGAAGGGAAAAAAAAAAAAAGGATCATTTCCTAATTCTTCCAGTTTGGAGGAGGTGTTATATTTTCAGAGTCATTAGATGCAATTAGCTAATCATGCTTCTCTAGCAGCTTATTTTGCAACACAACACTATGGATAATTTACACTTTGGCAATCTTCTTGCATATGAATTATGATAAAAATTCAATAAAAACAGCAAGTCTTTTAACTGCCAAGAGAGCTCTCTAACCAGAGTCCTTTGGAAATAAATTTTTTTAGTGTATGCAACAAGGCAATATTCATTATCAGCAGTTATACCAACTTTAGATAGGCTTCTGTGTAGGTTTCTTATATAAATAAGCAATTTAAAAAGAATTGAAAATGCTGAGATTTTTCTCTGAGTATAAGACAGCCTAGTAAAGTATTACATACTTAAAATTTATGAGATGGGCAAGAGAAATCTTCTGAAGAGGACTGAAAAGAAACTTACCAGAATACCAAGTACACTGTAAAATTGCAATAAATGGTAATAACATTATAAGTATTGATGTTAGGAGGTGAAAGAACATTTTAATTTTAGGGAAATATTCCCTGGCTGATGAAGCAGATGATTCTAAAACTTCATAAATTAAAAATTTCATATCAAATTTGCCCTATAGAAAAGAGGAAAAATAATTTTTCCTCTACCTTTCTGAGTTCTTCGCTGAGATCCTTGTAATAAAGGACAGATTAATAAGAGAAAAACAAACTCCCTGAGGTAACTTTGAATTCAGGTTGAAATGACATCTTAATAGGGAAAGGGGAGGCCTCTTAGGGGAGCATATATAGTTTTTAGGAAAGGTGAAGGAACTCTTAGAAGAACAGGTGGGAGTTGAGATTTGCTCTTGTTGTTCAGTCGCTAAGTCATGTTAGACTCTTTGCAACCCCCTGGACTTCAGCACTCCAGGATCCCCTGTCCTTCACTATTTCCCAGAATTGGCTCAAATGCGTATCCTTTGAGTTGGTGATGCTATCTAGCCAACTAATTCTCTGCTGCTCCCTTCTCTTTTTGCCTTCAATCTTTCCCAGCATCCGGATCTTTTCCAGTGAGTCAGGTCTTTGCATCAGGTGGTCAAAGTATTGGAGCTTCAGCTTCAGCATCAGTCCTTCCAATGAATATTCCTTTCTATTTGCAATGAAGTTATGGGGCCGATGCCATGATCTAAGTTTTTTGAATGTTGAGTTTCAAACCAGCTTTTTTATTCTTCTTTTTCACTCCCATCAAGGGGCTCTTTAGTTCCTCTTCACTTTCAGCCATTTGAGTAGTATTATCTGCATATCTGGTCCCATCACTTCGTGGCAAATAGAAGGGGGGAAAGTGGAAGCAGTGACATTTTCCTGGGCTCCAAAATCACTATGGACTGTGACTGCAGCCATGAAATTTAAAGATATTTGCTCTTTGGAAGGAAAACTGACAAACCTAGACAGTGTATTAAAAAGAAGAGACGTCAATTTGCCAACAAAGGTCCATATAGTCAAAGTTATGATTTTTCCAGTAGTCATGTACAGATACGAGAGTTGGACCATTAAAGAAGGCTGAGTACCAAACAAAAGATGCTTTCAAACTGTGGTGCTGGAGAAGACTCTTCAGAGTCCCTTGGGAAGCAAAGAGATCAAACCAGTCAATCCTAAAGGAAATCAATTTCTAATATTCATTGAAAGAACTGATGAGGTACCTGAAGTTCCAATACTTTGGCCACCTGATTCAAAGAGCCAGTTCATTGAAAAAGACTCAGATGCTGGGAAAGATTGGGGCAAAAGGAAAAGTGGGCAGCAGAGGATGAGATGGTGAGATATTAATAGCATCACCAACTCACTGGACATGAATTTGAGCAAACTCCAGGAGATAACTAGAGGACAAATGAGCCTGGTGTGCAGCAGTCCATGGGGTCACAAAGAGTCAGACATGTCTTAGTAACTGAACAATAACATTTTAATATGAGTTTCCAAGGAAAACCCAACACAGTCAAACAGTAGATGGAACAATCCATCATTTATACAGAGGATAGACAAAGCAAGGTCATCTTCAGTAATGGGCATCAGTCCTTCATGGCTAGTAAGTCCTTCCTGGTCATCAACACAGGACTTAAAAATAAGTCTCTATTTTAAAACAACATGTTGAACTATGTTCAAGTACTGTTTTACTTTCTACAATTTAAGAGAAGTTTCTTTTTTATACTGAAATACAGTGATTAGCTTTTAGTTTGTATCAGCTTTTATTTGGATCCCCTGTTAAAGACCTTTGAAACTCAACTCTCATGTCTTCAACAGTAATAGAAAATGTTTTCCACAATAGGCAATGTTCTACATGTATCAAAGAAAGAATCATAAAATCTTTTTAAAGACAGCTAGTTATTTTCTGGCGGAGAAGGCAATGGCACCCCACTCCAGTACTCTTGCCTGGAAAATCCCATGGACGGAGGAGCCTGGTAGGCTGCAGTCCATGGGGTCGCTAAGAGTCGGACATGACTGAGCGACTTCACTTTCACTTCTCACTTTCATGCATTGGAGAAGGAAATGGCAACCCACTCCAGGGTTCTTGCCTGGAGAATCCCAGGGTCGGTGGAGCCTGGTGGGCTGCCGTCTATGGGGTCGCACAGAGTCGGACACGACTGAAGCGACTTAGCAGCAGCAGCAGCAGTTATTTTCTGGAGGAGTTCTTTTTTATTGTGTAGAGAACTAATGAAGAAGCGCGAGAAAGCCAGCTAAATTATCGTCCAAATTTTTATGTAGCTGACAAAATCCTAAGGGCTTGTTAAAAGCAAATGATATACATGGGAAATTAGACCTATCAAATCTGAAACAGATGAATTTGAAAAATACTGATCGGTTCAGAAAAGAAGTCACTTTCCCTAAGCTTTTCCATTTTCAGTTTGGCATGATCTAGGATTACAAAATGCTGAAAGCATCAATGTTTAATTCATCTTGAAAATACTTGGAGACTAAGCACAGTAAAAATTCTTGTGAAAGTACAAGCAACAAATACTTACCGCCCAAGTAAACAAACTCCCTATTATTAAATCCCCAAAACAGATTTAACTGTTAAAGCACAACCCCAAAAAAGAGGTACACTGTTTAATTAGGTCTTTCTGTAAATGTTGTATATTTGCATTTATAAAGGCCTTTAGCCCATCAGGGTAAACTGACTTAATGCTATGCTAAAACTGCTAAAAGGCAATGAGGAACAGTCATTTAAAAAATTAATTTAAAACAATTTTTGAATGTGCCATGGGAAAACAAGTCATTAGACAGTATTATTAATATTCACAGCAGCTGTTACACAATCATGCAGCAAGTCTCAATGTTCAAACTTGCTTTCTAATATAGTATCTTCAAATATTCTATTAGTCTATAGTTCATCATATACCAGTAAGCTGCAAAGAGCTTTAATTTCAATTTCTTATCAGTTTATCAGATTGTTCACAGAGAAGTGTTTGCTCAACGTATGTTTGGGATAAATTGTTTTTCAGTTACCTTAAAGAAACCTACCAAAAAGCCTACTGTTACTTCCAAATGCACTCCTGTAAACAAACTGAGATTACTTTTTCCCATCTCCCTGACTTCTCTGTTCAGTATGTCCAGGCAGCCCTTAGCTTATGAAGCATAATGTTCTACTGTATCTTCAGTAGATACAGTAGGTACATCGGTTACCTATGCTTTTATTTATGCTGGTTTCACCCTTAAACGGGCTTCCCTGGTGGCTCAGAGGTTAAAGCGTCTGCCTGGAATGCGGGAGACTCGGGTTCGATCCCTGGGTCGGGAAGATCCCCTGGAGAAGGAAGTGGCAACCCACTCCAGCACTCTTGCCTGCACTATCCCATGGAGGGAGGAGCCTGGTAGGCCCCAGTCCATTGGGTCGCAAAGATTCGGACACGACTGAGCGACTTCACTTCACTTCTTCACTTCACCGTTAAACAATATCCAAAGTATCTGCAGTTCTCTACACAAACTGAAATGTTTGTATTAAATCTTACAGTTGAAAATATACATCAATGTATATGACTGGCCAAACTGGCTCTGGGTTAGACTTGGCCTAGACTTGGGTCTAGTCAGCTTCATTCCAGCATTTAAGATCTTATGTTCTTGCTTGCGCTCAATAGAAAAGTAAGATAATCCCTTCCCAAGGAAATATTTGCTTTTATGAATCATTTTAACATTCTCAAAACCAAGATTTCAAAGTCACCTCTTCCTTCCGGGACTCCCTGGTGGCTCAGACAGTAAACAATATGCCTGCAATGCAGGAGACCTGGGTTTGATCCCTAGGTTGGTCGGGAAGATCCCCTGGAGAAGGAAACAGCTACCCACTCCAGTACTCTGGCGGCGGGAATTCCATGGACTGTATAAGTCCGGGGGTAGCAAAGAGTCAGACATGACTGAATGACTTTCACTTCACTTCATTTCTTCTAGTGGACTTTATCATTTTGTTTCTTATAAATAAGGTGTAACTTTTATTGCTAATATTTTTCTTCTAAAACACCTTTTCTTATATCTGTTTTATAGTAGTGTCCTAAGTATTTCAATAGGCTCAAACAAAAATTTTAAAAGATAAAATTTTTTTTAAGATTTTTATCTATACAACAATATAAATGCATTTTTGTGAACAGACTCTTGCATAAATGTAAAACTGGCTCAGGATCCTGGATTTTAAGAAAGTTAAAGAATGAGTTCAGTTCAGTTCAGTCGCTCAGTCGTGTCCGACTCTTTGCGACCCCGTGAATCGCAGCACGCCAGGCCTCCCTGTCCATCACCAACTCCCGGAGTTCACTCAGACTCACGTCCATCGAGTCAGTGATGCCATCCAGCCATCTCATCCTCTGTCGTCCCCTTCTCCTCCTGCCCCCAATCCCTCCCAGCATCAGAGTCTTTTCCAATAAGTCAACTCTTCGCATGAGGTGGCCAAAGTACTGGAGTTTCAGCTTTAGCATCATTCCTTCCAAAGTAATCCCAGGACTGATCTCCTTCCAAATGGACTGGTTGGATCTCCTGGCAGTTCAAGGGACTCTCAAGAGTCTTCTCCAACACCACAGTTCAAAAGCATCAATTCTTTGGCGCTCAGCCTTCTTCACAGTCCAACTCTCACATCCATACATGACCACAGGAAAAACTATAGCCCTGACTAGACAGACCTTTGTTGGCAAAGTAATGTCTCTGCTTTTCAATAGGCTATCTAGGTTGGACATAACTTTCCTTCCAAGGAGCAAGTGTCTTTTAATTTCATGGCTGCAGTCACCATCTGTAGTGATTTTGGAGCCCAGAAAAATAAAGTCTGACACTGTTTCCACTGTTTCCCCATCTATTTCCCATGAAGTGATGGGACCAGATGCCATGATCTTCGTTTTCTGAATGTTGAGTTTTAAGCCAACTTTTTCACTCTCCACTTTCACTTTCATCAAGAGGCTTTTGAGTTCCTCTTCACTTTCTGCCATAAGGGTGGTGTTATCTGCATATGAGGTTATTGATATTTCTCCTGGCAATCTTGATTCCAGCTTGTGTTTCTTCCAGTCCAGCGTTTCCCATGATGTACTCTGCATAGAAGTTAAATAAGCAGGGTGACAATATACAGCCTTGATGAACTCCTTTTCCTATTTGGAACCAGTCTGTTGTTCCATGTCCAGTTTGAACTGTTGCTTCCTAACCTGCATACAGATTTCTCAAGAGGCAGGTCGGGGGGTCTGGTATTCCCATCTCTTTCAGAATTTTCCACAGTTTATTGTGATCCACACAGTCAAAGGCTTTGGCATAGTCAATAAAGCAGAAATAGATGTTTTTCTGGAACTCTTGCTTTTTCCATGATCCAGCGGATGTTGGCGATTTGATCTCTGGTTCTTCTGCCTTTTCTAAAACCAGCTTGAACATCAGGAAGTTCACAGTTCACATATTGCTGAAGCCTGGCTTGGAGAATTTTGAGCATTACTTTACTAGCATGTGAGATGAGTGCAATTGTGCGGTAGTTTGAGCAGTCTTTGGCATTGCCTTTCTTTGGGATTGAAATGAAAACTAACCTTTTTCAGTCCTGTGGCCACTGCTGAGTTTTCCAAATTTGCTTGCATATTGAGTGCAGCACTTTCACAGCATCATCTTTCAGGATTTTAAATAGCTCAACTGGAATTCCATCACCTCCACTAGCTTTGTTCGTAGGTGATGCTTTCTAAGGCCCACTTGACTTCACATTCCAGGATGTCTGGCTCTAGGTGAGTGATCACACCATCATGATTATCTGGGTCTTGAAGGTCTTTTTTGTACAGTTCTGTATATTCTTGCCACCTCTTCTTGATGTCTTCTGCTTCTGTTAGATCCATACCATTTCTGTCCTTTATCGAGCCCACCTTTGCATGAAATGTTCCCTTGGTATCTCTAATTTTCTTGAATCCCTCAGAAGAAATGGAGTAGCCATCATGGTCAACAAAAGAGTCTGAAATGCAGTACTTGGATGCAATTTCAAAAACGACAGAATGATCTCTGTTCGTTTCCAGGGTAAACCTTTCAATATCACAGTAATCCAAGTCTATGTCCAAACCAGTAACACTGAAGAAGCTGAAGTTGAACAGTTCTATGAAGACCTACAAGACCTTTTACAACTAACACCCAAAAAAGATGTCCTTTTCATTATAGGGAACTGGAATGCAAAAGTAGAAAGTCAAGAAACACCTGGAGTAACAGGCAAATTTGGCCTTGGAATACAGAATGAAGCGGGGCAAAGACTAATAGAGTTTTGCCAAGAAAATGCACTGGTCATAGCAAACAATCTCTTCCAACAACACAAGAGACATCACCAGATGGTCAACACCAAAATCAGACTGATTATATTCTTTGCAGCCAAAAATGGAGAAGCTCTATACAGTCAGCAAAAACAAGACCAGGAGCTGACTGTGGCTCAGATCATGAACTCCTTATTACCAAATTCAGACTGAAATTGAAGAAAGTAGGGAAAACCACTAGACCATTCAGGTATGACCTAAATCAAATCCCTTATGATTATACAGTGGAAGTGAGAAATAGATTTAAGGGCCTAGATCTGATATACAGAGTGCCTGATGAACTATGGGATGAGGTTCATGACACTGTACAGGAGACAGGGATCAAGACCATCCCCATGGAAAAGAAATGCAAAAAATAAAATGGCTGTCTGGGGAGGCCTTACAAATAGCTGTGAAAAGAAGAGAAGCAAAAAGCAAAGGAGCAAAGGAAAGATATAAGCATCTGAATGCAGAGTTCCAAAGAACAGCAAGAAGAGATAAGAAAGCCTTCCTCAACGATCAATGCAAAAAAATAGAGGAAAACAATAGAATGGGAAAGACTAGAGATCTCTCAAGTTATAGAATAAAAGGATCCAAATACAGTAACATAATGAAATCCTAAAATGATTCTTTTAGAGTTCATTATTATGTGTGTAATAGTAATCATCTTGTTTTAAAATGATGTTAAAGATTTATGCTTATATAAACTATCTGGCATAATATACCTAGTAATACCTTAACTATGAGTGGTCATAAGTCAATAGTGTGTTCTAGGTCAGTGCAAATTGAAGAAAAGTTTTATTCTTTATTAAGAGTGCTGAAGATAATCTATGAATAAGAATAGAAAAGATCCTGGGGGAGAACAAGATGGCAGAGGAGTAGGTGGACGTGGAGTACATCTCTCTCTATGGATACATCAGGAATACACCTCAGACACAGAAGTGCATGCCAAACACCAGCTCAGAGTGGACAGGAGTACCTGACCAGAGCGAAAGAATATATAGAACCACGCAGAAGGAACTAGGCGGGGGGCGGAGGTGGTGGTGGTGTAGACAGAAGTGCTAGTAGTACTGGACCTGCCCTCTGCAGGTGAGGGAAGCAGGGGTCTGATCCCCATATCAGGGCAATTGTCTGAGTCAGGGGTCTGATCCCCACATCAGGGCAATTGTCTGAGTCAGAGGAGAAATATTTAAGGCTGAGAGAGAAACAGCTGATCTGAGGCAGCCTAACTGGAATGAGAATCAGACAGTCCTTGCTGCAGCCATGCATACTCCGGACAGGGAGGGACACAGGTCCCCCTGGAAGGTGCAGTGTCTGGGAGCTGGAGTTTGGGGAGGGTGGAGTGATCCCAGGGTGAGGGCTGCTGTTGACAGAGGAGAGACAGATTGAGGGGAGGTGAGGGAGGAGTTTGTGATGAGAAATGGCTGTGGAGGAAAGCTGGAGAGCCATGGAAGCAAGGTGATACTGCTGAGTCACGCTTTGGGGTTGGAGCCATTGAGAGGGTAACAGGCAGGAAGGCCAGGGGTCTCCAAACAGAGGAAATAGGCTTCAAGTGTCAGACACTTTTTATCTCTCCCTTAAGTGGCAGGGGGAAGCAAACTCTCTATGGAAATGTTTTTATCTTAAGCTATGCTAATGAAATTATGCTTTGGAATTTGCTTTTCTTCAAAATGGTTCCACCTAAGACTAACTTTTTTTTTCTTTTCTCAAATCTTGGGCTGATAATAGTTCAACAAGCCAGTATTCATATCAATTGTTTTATGGCTAGGGGATGACACACCTCGCGCCATCCTATCTCAAAAATGTGTAATGTGGGAGAGGGGCCTGGTGAAACTCCCTCAGCCTTGAAGTGTCTGTCTTATCTGATTAATAGCTTTCTAACAGATATAAAACAGCTGGCTACAACTAGCAGGGGGGCACTCTCCATGCCCCTTCTGATTGTCTATGTCAGAAGCTTACTCTGTCCCTTTTCATTCTTTAATAAAAGTCCACTACACAAAAGCTCTTAAGTGATCAAAACTGGTTCCTGATCCTGAAGATAAATATTCTTCTTTGAAGACCACAAATCCAACACCATTTACCGTAAGCTATCACCATCACCATAGCCTCTCTCTCCCCACACGCCAGCATTGGCAGCTGAACAATAGAGAGGCTGTCCCATAAAATGCCTGACGCACTGAACTACAGTGCAGGACCTCACCAAGGGTGCCCCTTTAAGGGCCTGATGCACTGATCTACAGAGTAGGACCCCAGTCGGGGGGCCCCTCTATGTGCCTGAGTGGTCAGAGCTACGGAGAAAGACTGGCCAAAGAGATCTTCCAATCACCAGCAACAAGAGGCTCAAAAAAATCCTCTGATAGGGTCATAACTCCTGCAGCAGAGGCAGTCTGTGTCCCTGCATACTTGGCGCTACCAGTGTCCCTGCAAGCCAAGCAGCTGTGCCACCTTCACGCTCAACTCTCATTGGGGCAGAGCTGCCACAAGGCAAAAAATGTCTCACATTTATGCACACAGGGTCACTTCGGTATGTCCAACTCTTTGCGACCCTGTAGATTGTAGCCTGCCAGGCTTCTCTGTCAAGGAAGGAGGTTCTCCAGGCAAGAATACTGGAGCATATTGGCCAATAAATGTTGCCATACCCTTCTACATCACTATATTTCCTGCTGCCCTAGCTGCCAACTCCCCTAAGTACCTAGTGCTGCCAGAACCCCTGTGACCCACGCAGCTGCACCACCTCCACACCTGGCCCTCATAGGGGCAAACCCCATCCTCCAGGGCAGCCTCAGGAGCAAACCCCAGTGGACGACCTACATGCAGAGGTGGAAATAAAACCATAATTGAAACCCAGGGGCAGTGTGGCTAAGGAAGAAGACCCAAAACCTTCCCACCAGCTGTACAAGCTGCAGATTAAATCCACATGGTCAACTAGGCTGACTCCGTGTCTATGGAATATATAAAAGGTCATTGAGAGCTTCCACAAAAGAAAACATACTAGTTCTGACAGCTGTGACATTGGAGGCAAGAACAAAAAGGAGTAAGACCAGATTACCATCTGAGCTGCCTCCACAGCAGGTCCAGAGATCAGTACAGTGTTGGAGGGCATCCTAGGGAGGTGAGGTGGACTGTGACACTCAGAGAGGGAAATAACTCAGACAGCAGTGACTCAAGAAAAACATTTATTATTCTTATGTTTGACTTTCTCTGTAGAGTCTTTTGGATTTTTTTCTTTCTTTTTTTCTTTCACCCTCTGTTGTAGTTGTCAATTTTATTGGCACTATGAAGTCTAATTAAGCCTCTACATTGGGTTTTTGCTTTCTGTGAAGGTTTTTTTTTTTTTTTTAACTTTACAATATTGTATTGGTTTTGCCATATATCAAAATGAATCCACCACAGGTATACATGTGCTCCCCATCCTGAACCCTCCTCCCTCCTCCCTCCCCATACCATCCCTCTGGGTCGTCCCAGCACACCAGCCCCAAGCATCCAGTATCATGCATTGAACCTGGACTGGTGACTCGTTTCATATATGATATTATACATGTTTCAATGCCATTCTCCCAAATCATCCCACCCACTCAGTCTCCCACAGAGTCCAAAAGACTGTTCTATACATCTGTGTCTCTTTTGCTGTCTCATATACAGGGTTATTGTTACCACTTTTCTAAATTCCATATATATGCGTTAGTATACTATATTGGTGTTTTTCTTTCTGGCTTACTTCACTCTGTATAATAGGCTCCAGTTTCATCCATTTCATTAGAACTGATTCAAATGTGTTCTTTTTAATGGCTGAGTAATACTCCATTGTGTATATGTACCACCACTTTCTTATCCATTCATCTGCTGATGGACATCTAGGTTGCTTCCATGTCCTGGCTATTATAAACAGTGCTGCAATGAACATTGGGGTACACATGTCTCTTTCAATTCTGGTTTCCTCAGTGTGTATGCCCAGCAGTGGGATTGCTGGGTCATAAGGCAGTTCTATGTCCAGTATTTAAAGGAATCTCCACACTGTTCTCCATAGTGGCTATACTAGTTTGCATTCCCACCAACAGTGTAAGAGGAGTCCCTTTTCTCCACACCCTCTCCAGCATTTATTGCTTGTAGACTTTTGGATCGCAGCCATTCTGACTGGTGTGAAATGGTACCTCACTGTGGTTTTGATCTGCATTTCTCTGATAATGAGCGATGTTTAGCATCTTTTTATGTGTTTGTTAGCCATCTGTATGTCTTCTCTGGAGAAATGTCTATTTAGTTCTTTGGCCCGTTTTTTGATTGGGTCATTTATTTTTCTGGAATTGAGCTGTAGGAGTTGCTTGCATATTTTTGAGATGAGTTGTTTGTCAGTTGCTTCATTTGCTATTATTTTCTCCCATTCTGAAGGCTGTCTTTTCACCTTGCTTATAGTTTCCTTTGTTGTGCAGAAGCTTTGAAGTTTAATTACGTCCCATTTGTTTATTTTTGCTTTTATTTCCAATATTCTGGGAGATGGGTCATAGAGGATCCTGCTGTGATGTATGTCGGAGAGTGTTTTGCCTATGTTCTCCTCTAGGAGTTTTATAGTTTCTGGTTTTACATTTAGATCTTTAATCTATTTTGAGTTTATGTGTGTGTATGGTGTTAGAAAGTATTCTAGATTCATTCTTTTACAAGTGGTTGACCAGTTTTCCCAGCACCACTTGTTAAAGAGATTGTCTTTAATCCATTGTATATTCTTGCCTCCTTTGTCAAAGATAAGGTGTCCATATGTGTATGGATTTATCTCTGGGCTTTCTATTTTTTTCCATTGATCTATATTTCTGTCTTTGTGCCAGTACGATACTGTCTTGATGACTGTGGCTTTGTAGTAGAGCCTGAAGTCAGGTAGGTTGATTCCTCCAGTTCCATTCTTCTTTCTCAAGATTGCTTTGGCTATTTGAGGTTTTTTGTATTTCCATACAAATTGTGAAATTATTTGTTCTAGCTCTGTGAAGAATACCATTGGTAGCTTGATAGGGATTGCATTGAATCTATAAATTGCTTTGGGTAGTATACTCATTTTCACTATATTGATTCTTCCAATCCATGAACATGGTATATTTCTCCATCTATTAGAAATTTCTTTCACCAGTGTTTTATAGTTTTCTATATATAGGTCTTTAGTTTCTTTAGGTAGATATATTCCTAAGTATTTTATTCTTTTCGTTGCAATGGTGAATAGAATTGTTTCCTTAATTTCTCTATTTTCTAATTATTAGTATATAGGAATGCAAGGGATTTCTGTGTGTTGATTTTATATCCTGCAACTTTACTATATTCATTGATTAGTTCTAGTAATTTTCTGGTGGAGTCTTTAGGGTTTTCTATGTAGAGGATCATGTCATCTGCAAATAGTGAGAGTTTTACTTCTTCTTTTCCAATTTGGATTCCTTTTATTTCTTTTTCTGCTCTGATTGCTGTGGCCAAAACTTCCAAAACTATGTTGAATAGTAATGGTGAAAGTGGGCACCCTTGTCTTGTTCCTGACTTTAGAGGAAATGCTTTCAATTTTTCACCATTGAGGATAATGTTTGCGGTGGGTTTGTCATATATAGCTTTTATTATGTGGAGGTATGTTGCTTCTATTCCTGCTTTCTGGAGAGTTTTTATCATAAATGGATGTTGAATTTTGTCAAAGGCTTTCTCTGCATCTATTGAGATAATCATATGGCTTTTATTTTTCAATTTGTTAATGTGGTGTATTACATTGATTGATTTGCGGATATTGAATAATGCTTGCATCCCTGGAATAAAGCCCACTTGGTCATGGTGTATGATCTTTTTAATGTGTTGTTGGATTCTGATTTCTAGAATTTTGTTAAGGTTTTTTGCATCTATGTTCATCAGTGATATTAGCCTGTAGTTTTCTTTTTTGTGTGGGATCTTTGTCAGGTTTTGGTATTAGGGTGATGGTGGCCTCATAGAACGAGTTTGGAAGTTTACCTTCCTCTGCAATTTTCTGGAAGAGTTTGAGCAGGATAGGTGTTAGCTCTTCTCTAAATTTTTGGTAGAATTCAGCTGTGAAGCCGTCTGGACCTGGGCTTTTGTTTGCTGGAAGATTTCTGATTACAATTTCAATTTCTGTGCTGTGATGGGTCTGCTAAGATTTTCTATTTCTTCCTGGTCCAGTTTTGGAAAGTTGTACTTTTCTAAGAATTTGTCCATTTCTTCCACGTTGTCCATTTTATTGGTATATAATTGCTGATAGTAGTCTCTTATGATCCTTTGTATTTCTGTGTTGTCTGTTGTGATCTCTCCGTTTTCATTTCTAATTTTATTGATTTGATTTTTCTCCCTTTGTTTCTTGATGAGTCTGGCTAATGGTTTGTCAATTTTATTTATCCTTTCAAAGAACCAGCTTTTGGCTTTGTTGATTTTTGCTATGGTCTCTTTCATTTCTTTTGCATTTATTTCTGCCCTAATTTTTAAGATTTCTTTCCTTCTACTAACCCTGGGGTTCTTCATTTCTTCCTTTTCTAGTTGCTTTAGGTGTAGAGTTAGGTTATTTATTTGACTTTTTTCTTGTTTCTTGAGGTGTGCCTGTATTGCTATGAACTTTCCCCTTAGGACTGCTTTTACAGTTTCCCACAGGTTTTGGGTTGTTGTGTTTTCATTTTCATTCATTTCTATGCAAATTTTGATTTCTTTTTTGATTTCTTCTGTGATTTGTTGGTTATTCAGCAGCATGTTGTTCAGCCTCCATATGTTGGAATTTTTAATAGTTTTTCTCCTGTAGTTGAGATTTAATCTTACTGCATTGTGGTCAGAAAAGATGCTTGGAATGATTTCAATTTTTTTTTGAATTTACCAAGGCTAGATTTATGGCACAGGATGTAATCTATCCTGGAGAAGGTTCTGTGTGCACTTGAGAAAAAGGTGAAATTCATTGTTTTGGGATGAAATGTCCTATAGATATCAATTAGGTCTAAGTGGTCTATTGTATCATTTAAAGTTTGTGTTTCCTTGCTAATTTTCTGTTTAGTTGATCTATCCATAGGTGTGAGTGGGGTATTAAAGTCTCCCACTATTATTGTGTTATTGTTAATTACTCCTTTCATACTTGTTAGCATTTGTCTTATATATTGTGGTGCTCCTATGTTGGGTGCATATATATTTATAATTGTTATATCTTCGTCTTGGATTGATCCTTTGGTCATTATGTAGTGACCTTCTATGTCTCTTTTCACAGCCTTTGTTTTAAAGTCTATTTTATCTGATATGAGTATTGCTACTCCTGCTTTCTTTTGGTTCCTATTTGCATGGAAAACCTTTTTCTAGCCCTTCACTTTCAGTCTGTATGTGTCCCCTGTTTTGAGGTGGGTCTCTTGTAGACAACATATGTAGGGGTCTTGTTTTTGTATCCATTCAGCCAGTCTTTGTCTTTTGATTGAGGCATTCAACCCATTTACGTTTAAGGTAATTATTGATAAGTATGATCCCGTTGCCATTTACTTTATTGTTTTGGGTTCAAATTTATACACCGTTTTTGTGTTTCCTGTCTAGACAATATCCTTTAGTATTTGTTGGAGAGCTGGTTTGGTGGTGCTGAATTCTCTCAGCTTTTGCTTGTCTGTAAAGCTTTGATTTCTCCTTCATATTTGAATGAGATCCTTGCTGGGTACAATAATCTGGGCTGTAGGTTATTTTCTTCCACCACTTTAAGTATGTCTTGCCATTCCCTCCTGGTTTGAAGAGTTTCTATTGAAAGATTAGCTGTTAACCTTATGGGAATTCCCTTGTGTGTTATTTATTGTTTTTCCCTTGCTGCTTTTAATATTTGTTCTTTGTGTTTGATCTTTGTTAATTTGATTAATATGTGTCTTGGGGTGTTTTGCCTTGGGTTTATCCTTTTTGGAACCCTCTGGGTTTCTTGGACTTGAGTGATTATTTCCTTCCCCATTTTAGGGAATTTTTCAACTATTATCTCCTTAAGTATTTTCTCATGGACTTTCTTTTTGTCTTCTTCTTCTGGGACTCCTATGATTCGAATGTTGTAGCATTTAATGTTGTCCTGGAGGTCTCTGAGATTGTCCTCATTTCTTTTAATTCATTTTTCTTTTTTCCCCTCTGATTCATTTATTTCTACCATTCTATCTTCTAATTCACTAATCCTATCTTCTGCCTCTGTTATTCTACTATTTGTTGCCTCCAGAGTGTTTTTGATCTCATTTGTTGCATTATTCATTATATATTGACTCTTTTTTATTTCTTCTAGGTCCTTGTTAAACCTTTCTTGCATCTTCTCAATCCTTGTCTCCAGGCTATTTATCTGTGATTCCATTTTGATTTCAAGATTTTGGATCAATTTCACTATCATTATTCAAAATTCTTTATCAGGTAGATTCCCTATCTCTTCCTCTTTTGTTTGGTTTGGTGGGCATTTATCCTGTTCCTTTACCTGCTGGGGATTCCTCTGTCTCTTCATCTTGTTTAAATTGCTGATTTGGGGGTGTCCTTTCTGTATTCTGGCAGTTTGTGGCATTCTCTTTATTGTGGTGTTTCTTTGCTGTGTGTGGGTTTGTACAGGTGGCTTGTCAAGGTTTCTTGGTTAAAGAAGCTTGTGTCGGTGTTCTGGTGGGTGAAGCTGGATTTCCTCTCTCTGGAGTGCAATGAAGTGTCCAGTAATGAGTTATGAGATGTCTATGGTTTTGTAGTAACTTTGGGCAGCCTGTATATTGGAGTTCAGGGCTGTGTTCCTGTGTTGCTGGAGAATTTGCTTGGTATGTCTTGCCGTGGAACTTGTTGGCCCTTGTGTGGTGCTCGGTTTCAGTGTAGGTATGGAGGCATCGATGAGCTTCTGTTAATTAATGTTCCCTGGACTAAGGAGTTCTCTGGAGTCAGGGTTTGGACTTAAGCCTCCTGCTTCCAGTTATCGGTCTTATTTTTACAGTAGTCTCAAAACTTCTCCTTCTATACAGCACCATTGATAAAACATCTAGGTTAAAGATGAAAAGTTTCTCCACCGCGAGGGTCACCCAGAGAGGTTCACAGCATTACATGGAGAAGAGAAGAGGGAGGAGGGAGTTAGAGGTGACCCGAATGTGATGAGGTGAAATCAATAGAGGAGAGAGCGAGCTAGCCAGTAATCACTTCCTTATGTGCACTCCACAACTGGACCGCTCAGAGATGTTCTCGGAGTTATACAGAGAAGAGAAGACAGTGGAAGGAGACAGGGGTGGCCAGGAGGATAAAAGGGGGGAATGAAAAGGAGGGAGACAGATCCAGCTAGTAATCAGTTCCCTAAGTGTTCTCCACCGTCTGGAACACACAGAAATTCACAGAGTTGGGTAGAGTAGAGACGGGTTAGGGAGGAGACACAGGCGACCTGGTGGAGAAAAAGGAGAGTCCAAAGGGGGAGAGAGCAGTCAAGCCAATAATCTCACTCCCAAGTAAAAAATGGGTACTGAAGACTGGGTTCTTAAAGGTACAAAATTGGTAACAAATACCTAAAAGCAAAACTTAAAAATCTAGAGTAGAGTTTGGAATTTCAAAAATACAATGTTAAAGAAAAGAAGAAGGAAAAGAAAGAGAGAAAAAGAAAAAAAAAAGTCACAAAAATTATAAAGAAAATATAGGTACAAGATTGATAACAAATACCACAAAGCAGAAGTTAAAAATCTAGAGTTTGGAATTTCAAAAATACAATGTTAAAGAAAAGAAGGAGAAAAAACAAACAAACAAAAACAAACCAAGTCCCAAAAATTATAAAGAAAATATAGGTACAAAATTGATAACAAATACCAAAAAGCATAAATTAAAAATCTAGAGTAGAGTTTGGAATTTCAGAAATACAATGTTAAAGAAAAGAAGAAGAGAAAGAAAGAGAGGAAAAAAAGTCACAGAAATTATAAAAAAAAAATATAGGTACAAAATTGATAACAAATATCAAAAAGCTAAAATTAAAAATCTAGAGTGGAGTTTGGAATTTCAAAAATACAATGTTAAAGAAAAGAAGAGAAAAAAAAAGAATGAGAAAAAAAGGAAGGTCACAAAAATTGTAAAAAATATATATATGAAGTTTGCTTTTAAAAAAATAGGGTCTTTTTTTTTTGCAAAGAAATAGTAGGTTATAAAAGTGAAAATTAAAGGAGTAATAGAGGACTTAAAATTTTTTAAAACATTAAAAAATAAAAGAATGAATGAATGATTGTAAAAATAGTAAAAATATATCTAGGACTTTCTCTGGTGATGTTTTGGGTATTGTGGGGTCAGTTCATTTTTGGCTAGTTCCTTGGTCTGGCTTATATTTCTCAAGATCTATAGGCCCCTTCCTATGTAGTTGGTACTAACGACAGGATTTTAATCTATTGCCTGTAGCTTCCGAGGCGGTTCCCTCTGTTATAGCTTCTTCTGTTTGCTGGTCTCTTCAGTGTCTGATTTCTGCCCTAATACAAAGGGGGCAGTGGAGGACGCTTTTTTTTTTTTTTTTTTTAAGGCTCACTTGTTCAGTTGCACTGTGGGGAGGGAGGGAGGGACGCTGCAAACAAATAACACTGGCGTGCACTCGCAGTGCCTCAGCCACATTGGGCCTGCACCCTGCTCATGGCGCATGTAGCATTCCTGATCACACTGCTCAGGCTCTAGGTTGCTCCGCCGGGAACCATCCGAGGCCGGCCCTGGGCTGCCTGCACCTCCCGGGTCCAAGCTGCTCAGGTTCAGGCACTCGGGTAGTCCTCAGAGGCGCTGACTCGGTTGGGCCTGCCTTTTGTGCCCTTCCCAGGTCCAAGCAGCTCAGGTGATGAGATGTTTGGCGAGCGCAGTTGCTGCGATTTATCGCCTCCCCACCACTCGGTTTTCTGGGTGTACAACTGGCGCACCTTCTCAGGCGGATGTTGACTGTCCAGAACCCCAAGAAGTCTTAGTTAGCAAAGAAGCCTGCTTACAGTTTTGTAGATAATGTCTCTCTGGGGCTGTGATTGCTCCCTTCTGGCTCTGGCTGCCTGTCACCAGAGGGGGATGGTCTGCAGCCAGCTATCTCTGTTCAGTCCTTTGTTCCATGTGCGGGCCTGGCGGTGTCTTAGGTTAGGACTGGCTTTTCGTATGGTAGATATCCCACAGTCTGGCTTGCTAGCCCAAATTAGTTCGCTCAGATAGCGCTTGGGGCATTCAGGCCAGATCCTTACTCTAAGCAATACAGCCTGCGCCGCGCCTCCCTGCCCAGCCCCCACTTGCTAGTGGTGGGTGCAGGCGTCTGTGCTGCTTCTCCGCTGGGGGAGTTACCGTTGGGTTCGTAATCTGTGGATTTTAATTGTTTATTTATTTTTCCTCCCTGTTACGTTGCCCTCTGTGCTTCCAAGGCTCAGCACAGACTCGGCAGTGAGAGTGTTTCTTGGTGTTTGGAAACCTCTCTTTTTAAGACTCCCTTCCTGGGACAGAGCTCCGTCCCTCCCTCTTTTGTCTCTTTTTTGTCTTTTATATTTTTTCCTACCTCCTTTCGAAGAGTTGGGTTGTTTTTCTGGGTGCCTGGTGTCCTCTGCCGGCATTCAGAAGTTGTTTTGTGGAATTTACTCGGCGTTTAAATGTTCTTTTGATGAATTTGTGGGGGATAAAGTGGTCTCCCTGTCCTATTCCTCCACCATCTTAGCTCCTCTCCCCAAGTTTTCCTTTTTTATTTTTTTTTCTTTTCTATTTTTTTAATTTTTAATTTTTCAAAGCTATTATTATTTTTTCTACATTCATTCCTTTGTTTGCTTTTCCTACTGTTCTTTCCCCCTTGCAGTTAATCTTTAATGTATACAAATCTTCATCTGCCTCTATTTAACTTTGCATGTCTATTCTTTCTTTCTTTTCTTTCTTTCCCTTCCTCTCAACATTTTATTAGTTTTGCTTTCATTGCTTTATTCCCCAACTGGCACCTTGACTACTTTTGTTTTCCAGTTTGTGCTTTAGTTAGCTCTTAACTGGTAAATATACTTTTTTATTTACTTTGTTCACTAGGTCAATCAACTGTACTTTATTTTTGTTGGACTGTTTTCACTTTTCTCATGGGTTGATATGTATATGTGTATATTCCATTATTTTAATTATTGTTTGTCTGATTTCATGACTGCCATTTGTCTGGGGTTCATCTCTGGTTTCTCATTTTTGGATATTTCTTTTAATCTCATTCATGCCATAACCAACCACTTATGGAATCTTTGTTTGTGAACAGAGATCAGGTCCTGAGCCTTTGGAGTGGGAGCACTGAATCCAAAACCCTACACTACCAGAGAACTAACCCTAGGGAGTATCAAATAGTGAGAATTCAGACAAAGGTAAACACTTGAACAAGACCAG
This sequence comes from Bos indicus x Bos taurus, assembly GCF_003369695.1. Taxonomy (NCBI): domain Eukaryota; kingdom Metazoa; phylum Chordata; class Mammalia; order Artiodactyla; family Bovidae; genus Bos; species Bos indicus x Bos taurus. The sequence continues at coordinate 33,010,419 of NC_040085.1, read as the reverse complement.
GCATCACCCAACCACCAGTACCACCCTGTGCAGGAGGCCTCATCTAAACAACAAACAAAACAAATATACAAACCCAATCATCAGCAGACAGGATTACCACCTCACTCAGCCTTGCCCATCAGAGGAAAAACAAACAAACAAAAACTCACCACAAATCTCACCCTATAGGAAGCTTACACAAATCACTGGACAACTTTTACAATACAGTTCAGTTCAGAGGCTCAGTCATGCCTGACACTTTGCAACCCCATGTACTGCAGCATACCAGGCCTCCCTGTCCATCACCAACTCCCAAAGTTTACTCAAACTCATGTCCATTGAGTTGTTGATGCCATCTAACCGTTCATCCTCTGTTTTCCCCTTCTCCTCCCACCTTCAGTCTTTCAAAGTATCAAGGTCTTTTCCAGTGAGTCAATTCTTTGCATCAGGTGGCCAAAGTATGGGAGTTTGAACCTCAACATCAGTCCTTCTAATGAATATTTGGACTGATTTCCTTTAGGATGGACTGATTGGTATTCTTTGCAGTCCAAGGGACTCTCAAGAATCTTCTCCAAAACCACAGTTCAAAAGCATCAGTTCTTTGGCACTCAGCTTTCTTCACAGTCCAACTCTCACATCCATACATAACTACTATAAAAACCATAGCCTTGACTAGATGGACCTTTGTTAGCAAAGTAATGTCTCTGCTTTTTAATATGCTGTCTAGATTGGCAATAACCTTTATTCCAAGGAGTAGGTGTCTTAATTTCATGGCTGCAGTCACCATCTGTAGTGATTTTGGAGCCCCCCAAAATAAAGTCTATCACTGTTTCCACTGTTTCCCCATCTATTTGCCATGAAGTGATGGGACCGGATGCCATGATCTTACCTTGCTGAATGTTGAGCTTTAAGCCAACATTTTCACTCTCCTCTTTCACTTTCATCAAGAGGCTCCTTAGTTCTTCTTCACTTTCTTCCATAAGGGTGGTGTCATCTGCATGTCTGAGGTCATTGATATTTCTCCCAGCAATCTTGATTCCAGCTTGTGCTTCATCCAGTCCAGCGTTACTCATGATGTACTCTGCATAGAAGTTAAATAAACAGGGTGACAATATACAGCCTTGACGTACTCCTTTCCTGATTTGGAACCAGTCTGTTGTTCCATGTCCAGTTCTAACTGTTGCTTCCTGACCTGCCTACAAATTCCTCAAGAGACAGATCAGGTGGTCTTGTATTCCCATCTCTTTCAGAATTTTCCAGAGTTTGTGGTGATCCACACAGTCAAAGGCTTTGGCATAGTCAATAAAGCAGAAGTAGATGTTTTCCTGGAACTCTCTTGCTTTTTCTGTGATCCAGTGGATCCAGTGGATGTTGGCAATTTGATCTCTGGTTCCTCTGCCTTTTCTAAACTCAGCTTGAATATCTGGAAGTTCGTGGTTCACGTACTGCTGAAGCCTGGCTCAGAGAATTTTCAGCAATACTTTACTAGAGTGTGAGATGAATGCAATTGTGTGGTAGTTTGAGCATTCTTTGGCATTGCCTTTCTTTAGGATTGGAATGAAAACTGACCTTTTCCAGTCCTGTGACCAGTGCTGAGTTTTCCAGATTTTCTGGCATATTGAGTGCAGCACTTTAACAGCATCATATTTTAGGATATGAAATAGATCAACTGGAATTCCATCACTCCCACTAGCTTTGTTCATAGTGATGCTTCCTAAGGCCCACTTGACTTTTCATCACAGATGTCTGGCTCTAGGTAGTTGATCATACCATCGTGATTATCTGGGTCATGAAGATCTTTTTTGCTTAGTTCTTCTGTGTATTCTTGCCACCTCTTCTTAATATCTTCTGCTTCTGTTAGGTCCATACCATTTCTGTCCTTTATTGAGCTTATCTTTGCATGAAATGTTCCCTTGGTATCTCTAATTTTCTTGAAGAGTTCTCTAGTTTTTCCCATTCTATTGATTTCCTCTATTTCTTTGCACTGATCACTGAGGAAAGTTTTCTTACTTCTCCTTGCTACTCTTTGGAACTGTGCATTCAAGTGGGTATATCTTTTCTTTTCTCCTTTTCTTTTTGCTTCTATTCTTTTCACAGCTTTTGTAAGGCCTCCTCAGATAGCTATTTTGCTTTTTTTGCATTTATTTTTCTTAGGGATGTTCTTGATCCCTGTCTCCTGTACAATGTCATGAACCTACGTGAATAGCTCTTCAGGCACTCTATCAGATTTATTCCCTTGAATCTATTTATCACCTACAGTGTATAATCATAAGAGATTTGATTTAGGTCATACCTAAATGGTCTAGTGGTTTTCCCCACTTTCTTCAATATAAGTCTGAATGTGGCAATAAGAAGTTCATGATCTGAGCCACAGTCAGCTCCCAGTCTTGTTTTTGCTGACTGTATAGAGCTTCTCCATCTTTGGCTGCAAAGAATATAATCAATCTGATTTTGGTATTGACCACCTGGTGATGTCCATGTGTAGATTCTTCTCTTTTGTTGTTGGAAAAGGGTGTTTGCTATGACCAGTGTGTTCTCTTAGCAAAACTCTATTAGCCTTTGCCCTGCTTCATTCTGGATGCCAAGGCTACACTGGCCTGTTACTCCAGGTATCTCTTGACTTGCTACTTTTGCATTCCAGTCCCCTATAGTGAAAAAGACATCCTTTTTTGGTGTTCATTCTATAAGGTCTTATAGGTCTTCATTGAACCATTCAAATTCAGCTTCTTCAGCATTACTGGTCAGGCCATAGGCTTAGATTACCATGATATTGAATGGTTTGCCTTGGAAACGAACAGAGACCATTCTGTCATTTTTGCGATTGCATCCAAGTACTGTATTTTGGACTGTTTTGTTGACTATGATCACTATTCCATTTCTTCTAAGGGATTCTTGCCCCAGTAGCAGATATAATGGTTATCTGAGTTAAATTCACCCATTCCAGTCCATTTTAGTTCGCTGATTCCTAAAATGTCAACATTCACTCTTGTCATATCCTGTTTGACCACTTCCACTTTGCCTTGATTCATGGACCTAAAATTCCAGGTTCCTACTCAATATCGCTATTTACAGCATCAGAGTTTGCTTCTGTCACCAGTCATATCCACAGCTGGGTGTTGCTTTTGCTTTGGCTCTGTCTCTTCATTCTTTATGGAGTTATTTCTCCACTTGTCTCCAGTAGAATATTGGGCACCTGCTGACCTGGGGAATTCATCTTTCAGCGTCCTATCTTTTTGCCTTTTCATACTCCTCATGGGGTTCTCAAGGCAAGAATGCTTAAGTTGTTTGCCATTCCCTTCTCTAGTGGACCGTGTTTTTTCAGAACTCTCCACCATGACCCAGGTGGAGAGTCTCAGGGTCTTGGGTGGCCCTTCATGGCACGGCTCATACTTTCATTGAATTAGACAAGGCTGTGGTCCATGTGATCAGATTGGTTAATCTGTGTTGTGCTTTTCAGTCTGTCTGCAAACCTTAGGCAGATAGAAACCAAAAAAGAAAGAATTCAACCTTGATGCCTGGGAAAAGGAGATCTCAAACCCAAGAAGTTAAATGTTCCTACACAAATGAAGGAACAAACTAAAAACAAAGAAGCCCAAATAAGTGAAGAGGAAATAGGTAAACTACTTGGAAAAGAATTCAGAAAAATGATAGTAAAGATGATCAAAACTCTTTAAAACAAAATGGAGAAAATGCAAGAATCAATTAACAAAGACCTAGAAGAATTAAAGAATAAACAAACAGAGACAAACAACACAATTACTGAAATTAAAAATACTCAAGAAGAAATCAATAACAGAATATCTGAAGCAGAAAAAAGAATCAACAAGCTGGAAGATCAAATGGTGGAATAACTTTTGAAGAGCAGAATATAGTAAAAAGAATGTAAAGGACTGAAGATAATCTCAGAGACCTCTGGGAGAATATCAAACATACCAACATTTGAATTACAGGGGTCCCAGAAGAAGAAGAGAAAAAGAAAGGGTATAAGAAAAATTTGAAGATATTATAGTTGAAAATTTCCCCAACATGGAAAAGGAAATAGCCAAGCAAGTCCAAGCAACACAAGGAGTCCCATATTGGATAAACCCAAGGAGAAACATGGCAAGACACATACTAATCAAACTAACAAAGACTAAATAGAAAGAAAGAATATTAAAAGCAGCAAGGGAGAAGCAACAAGTAACATACAAGGGGAACCCCATATGCTTAACAGCTGATCTTTCAGCAGAAACTCTGCAGGCCAGAAGGGAATGGCAGGATATATTTAAAGTAATGAAAGGGGGGAAAAAAAAAAAAAAAAAAACTACAACCAAGATTACTGTACCAGGCAAAGATCTCATTCAAAATTGATGGAGAAATAAAAAGCTTTTCAGACAAGCAAAAGTTAAGAGAATTCAGTACCACTAAACCAGCTTTACAACAAATGTTAAAGAGACTTATATAGTAAAGAAATACAAGAGAAGAAAAAAGATCTGCAAAATAAACACCAAATAATTAAGGAAATGCAATAGGAACATATATATCAATAATTACTTTAAATGTAAATGGATTAAATGGTTCAACCAAAAGACACAGACCAGCTGAATGTATACAAAAGCAAGACCCATATCTATGCTCTCTACAAGAAACTCACTTCAAACCTAAAGACTCATATAGACTGAAAGTGAGAGGATGGAAAAATATATTCCATGAAAATGGGAAGCAAAAGAAAACTGGAGTAGCAATCCTCATATCAGACAAAATAGACCTTAAAATAAAGAAGATTACCAGAAATAAGGAAGGACACTACATAATGATCAAGGGATCAATCCAAGAGGGCGATATAACAATTGTAAATATCTATGTGTGGAGAAGGCAATGGCACTCCACTCCAGTACTCTTGCCTGGAAAATTCCATGGATGGAAGAGCCTGGTAGGCTGCAGTCCATGGGGTCGCTTAGAGTCGGACATGACTGAGCGACTTCACTTTCACTTTTCACTTTCATGCATTGGAGAAGGAAATGGCAACCCATTCCAGTGTTCTTGCCTGGAGAATCCAGGGATGGGGAGCCTGGTGGGCTGCTGTCTATGGGGTCGCACAGAGTCCGACATGACTGAAGCGACTTAGCAGCAGCAGCATGCATGCAACATAGAAGCACCTCAATGTATAAGACAAACACTAACAGACATAAAAGGGGAAATTGACAGTAACACAATAATAGTAGGAGACTTTAACACCCCACTAACACCAATGGACAGATCATCAAAACAGAAAATTAATAAGAAACATTAGTCTTAAATGATACATTAGATGAGATGTATCTCATTGTTATCTTCAGGACATTCCATCCAAATGCAGAAGAATACACCTTCTTCTTAAGGGCACATGGAACATTTTTCAGGATAGACCACATCTTGGGTCACAAATCATACCTCAGTAAACTTAAGAAAATTGAAATTATGTTAAGCATCTTCTCTAACCACAACACTATGAGACTAGATATCAATTACAAGAAAAAAAGTGTAAGAAACATAAACACGTGGAGATTAGATAACACATTTCTAAATAACCAACAGGTTACTGAATAAATCAAAAGAGAAATCAAAAAATTTCTAGAAAAAAACATGACAACAAAAACACAACAACTCAAAACCTATGGGATGCAGCAATCACAGTTCTAAGAGGGAAGTTTATAGCAATAAAAACCTACCTCAAAAAAAAAAAAAAAAAAAAAAAAAAACAAGAAAAACATCAAATAGACAACCCTAACTTTACACCTAAAACAACTGGGAAAAGAAGAACAAAAAAATTCCCCCCCTAAAATTAGTAGAAGGAAAGAAATCATAAAGATCCAAGCAGAAATAAATGAAAAAGAAATGAAAGAAACAATAGTAAAGATTAATAAAGCTAAAAGCTGGTTCTTTAAGAAGACAAACAAAATTGATAAGCCTTTAGGCAGACTCATCAAGAAAAAAAGAGAGAAGAATCAAATCGACAAAATTAGAAATGAAAAAGGAGAGGTTACAACAGAGAATGCAGAAATACAAAGAATTGTAAGAGACAATTATGAACAACTATATGGCAATAAAATGGATAACCTGGAAGAAATCAACAGATTCTTAGAAAAGTTCAATCTTCTAAGACTAAACCAGGAAGAAATAGAAATTATGAACAACCCATTAAAAGCACTGAAATTGAAGCTGTGATCAAAAATCTCCCTTGAATTCTAACAAACATTTAGAGAAGAGCTAAAGCTCATCCTTCTAAAACTCTTTCAAAAAGTTTGCAGAGGAAGGAACATTTCCAAACTCATTCTATAAGACTACCATCACCCTGATACCAAAACTGGACAAAGACAACAACAACAAAAAGAAAACTACAGGCCAATATCACTGATGAACATAGATGCAAAAATCCTCAACAAAAGTTTAGCAAACAAAATTCAGCAACACGTCCCAAAGCTCATGCACCATGATCAAGTTGGATTTACTCCAGGGATGCAAGGATTCTTCAATACATGGAAATCAATCAATGTGACACACCATATTAACAAATTGAAAGATAAAAACCATATGATCATCTCAATAGATGCAGAAAAAGCCTTTGACAACATTCAGCACCTATTTATGATTAAATAGGTGCTGAATTATGAATGCCCACTCTTCAAAAAGTGGGCATAGAAGGAACCTACATCAACATAGTAAAGGCCATGTATGATAAGCCTACAACAAACATTATTCTCAATGATGAAATACTGAAAGCATTCCCCTTAAGATCAGGAACAAGACAAGGGTGTCCACCTTCACCACTATTTTCCAACATAGTTCTAGAAGTTCTAGCTACAGCAATCAGAGAATAAAAAGAAATAAAAGGAATCCAGATCAGAAAAGAAGGAAAGCTCTCACTGCTTGCAGATGACATGATACTATACATGGAAAACCCTAAAGATAATATCAGAAAGTTACTAGAGCTAATCAGTAAATTTAGCAAAGTTGCAGGATACAAAATCAATACACAGAAATCGCTTGCATTTCTATATACTAACAATGAAAAATCATAAAGAGCAATCAAGGAATCAATCCCTTTCACCATTGCAACAAAAAGAATTAAATATCTAGGAATAAACTTACATAAGGAGACAAAAGAACTGTACACAGAAAATTATAAGACACTAATGAAAGAAATAAATGACATCATAAACAGATGGAGAGATATTCCATGTTCCTGGGTAGGAAGAATCAATCTTATGAAAATGACTACACTACCAAATGCAATCTACAGATTCAATGTGATCCATATCAAACTACCAAAGGCATTTTTCACAGAACTAGAACAAAAAATTTCACAATTCATATGGAAACACAAAAGACCCTGAAAAGCCAAAGCCAAAGAAAAGTTAAAGTATTCAACCTTCCTGACTTCAGATTATACTACAAAGCTATAGTCATCAAGACAGTATGGTACTGTAACAAAAATAGAAATATTGACCAATGGAATACAGTAGAAAGCCCAGAAATACATCTTTGCACCTATGGGTAACTTATTTTTTACAAAGGAGGCAAGAATATACAATGGGGCAATGATACCTCTTCAATAAATGATGCTGGGAAAACTGAACAGCTACATATAAAAGAATGAAATTAGAATACTTCCTAACACCATACACAAAGATAAATCCAAAATGGATTAAAGACCAAAATGTAAGAACAGAAACTATAAAACTTGTAGAGGAAAACATAGGAAGAACACTCAATGACATAAATCAAAGCAAGATCTATGACCCATCTCCTAGAGTAATGGAAATAAAAACAAAAGTAAACAAGTGGGACCTGATTAAGCTTAAAAATTGTGCACAGCAAAGGAAACTATAACTAAGGTGAAAAGACAGCCCTCAGAATGGGAGAAAATAATAGCAAATGAAACAACCGACAAAGGATTAATTTCTAAAATATTCAAGTAGCTCATAAACTTAATGCCAGAAAAACAAACAATCCAATCAAAAAGTAGGGAAAAGACTTAAATAGACATTTTTCCAAAGAAGAAATACAGATGGCTAACAAACACATGAAAAGATGCTCAACACCTCTCAATTATTAGAGAAATTCAAATCAAAACTACAATGAGATATCACCTCACACTGGTCAGAATGGCCATCATCAAAATGTCTACAAACAATAAAAGCTGGAGAAGGTGTGGAGAAAAGGGAATGCTCTTGCACTGTTGGTGGGAATGTAAATTGATACAGCCACTATGGAAGATGGTATGGAGATTCCTTTAAAAACTAGGGATAAAACTACCATCAGTTCAGTTCAGTTGCTCAGTCATGTCCAACTCTTTGTGACGCCATGAACTGCAGCACACCAGGCCTCCCTGTCCATCACCAACTCCCAGAGTCCACCCAAACCCATCTCCATTGAGGCAGTGATACCATCCAACCATCTTATCCTCTGTTGTCCCTTTTCCTCCTGACCTTAATCTTTTCCAGCATCAGGGTCTTTTCCAATGAGTCAGCTCTTCACATCAGGTGATCAAAACATTGGAGTTTCAGTTTCAACATCAGTCCTTCCAATGAACACCCAGGACTGATCTCCTTTAGGATAGACTGGTTGGATCTCCTTGCAGTCCAAGGGACTCTCAAGAGTCTTCTCCAACACCACAGTTCAAAAGCAATAATTCTTCAGTGCTCAGCTTTCTCTGTAGTCCAACTCTCACATCCATACATGACCACTGAAAAAACCATAGCCTTGACCAGACAGACCTTTGTTGACAAAGTAATGTCTCTGGTTTTTAATACGCTATCTAGGTTGGTCATAACCTTCCTTCCAAGGAGTAAGCATCTTTTAATTTCATGGCTGCAATCACCACCTGCAGTGATTTTGGAGCCCCAAAAATAAAGTCAGCCACTGTTTCCCCATCTATTTGCCATAAAGTGATGGGACCAGGTGCCATGATCTTAGTTTTCTGAAGAGCTTTAAGCCAACTTTTTCACTCTCCTCTTTCACTTTCATCAACAGGCTCTTTAGTTCTTTTTCACTTTCTGCCATAAGGCTGGTGTCATCTGCATATCTAAGGTTATTGATATTTCTCCCAGCAATCTTGATTCCAGCTTGTGCTTCTTCCAGCCCAGCATTTCTCATGATGTACTCTGCATAGAAGTTAAATAAGCAGGGTGACAATATACAGCCTTGACCTACTCCTTTTCCTATTTGGAACCAGTCTGTTGTTCAATGTTCAGTTCTAACTGTTGCTTCTTGACCTGCATACAGGTTTCTCAAGAGGCAGGTCGGGGGGTCTGGTATTCCCATCTCTTTCAGAATTTTCCACAGTTTATTGTGATCCACACAGTCAAAGGCTTTGGCATAGTCAATAAAGCAGAAATAGATGTTTTTCTGGAACTCTTGCTTTTTCCATGATCCAGCGGATGTTGGCGATTTGATCTCTGGTTCCTCTGCCTTTTCTAAAACCAGCTTGAACATCAGGAAGTTCACAGTTCACATATTGCTGAAGCCTGGCTTGGAGAATTTTGAGCATTACTTTACTAGCATGTGAGATGAGTGCAATTGTGTGGTAGTTTGAGCAGTCTTTGGCATTGCCTTTCTTTGGGATTGAAATGAAAACTAACCTTTTTCAGTCCTGTGACCACTGCTGAGTTTTCCAAATTTGCTTGCATATTGAGTGCAGCACTTTCACAGCATCATCTTTCAGGATTTTAAATAGCTCAACTGGAATTCCATCACCTCCACTTGCTTTGTTCGTAGGTGATGCTTTCTAAGGCCCACTTGGCTTCACATTCCAGGATATCTGGCTCTAGGTGAGTGATCACACCATCATGATTATCTGGGTCTTGAAGGTCTTTTTTGTACAGTTCTGTATATTCTTGCCACCTCTTCTTGATGTCTTCTGCTTCTGTTAGATCCATACCATTTCTGTCCTTTATCGAGCCCACCTTTGCATGAAATGTTCCCTTGGTATCTCTAATTTTCTTGAATCCCTCAGAAGAAATGGAGTAGCCATCATGGTCAACAAAACAGTCTGAAATGCAGTACTTGGATGCAATTTCAAAAACGACAGAATGGTCTCTGTTCGTTTCCAAGGTAAACCTTTCAATATCACAGTAATCCAAGTCTATGTCCAAACCAGTAACACTGAAGAAGCTCAAGTTGAACAGTTCTATGAAGACCTACAAGACCTTTTAGAACTAACACCCCAAAAAAATGTCCTTTTCATTATAGGGAACTGGAATGCAAAAGTAGGAAGGCAAGAAACACCTGGAGTAACAGGCAAATTTGGCCTTGGAATACAGAATGAAGCGGGGCAAAGACTAATAGAGTTTTGCCAAGAAAATGCACTGGTCATAGCAAACACCATCTTCCAACAACACAAGAGACATCACCAGATGGTCAACACCGAAATCAGACTGATTATATTCTTTGCAGCCAAAGATGAAGAAGCTCTATACAGTCAACAAAAACAAGACCAGGAGCTGACTGTGGCTCAGATCATGAACTCCTTATTACCAAATTCAGACTGAAATTGAAGAAAGTAGGGAAAACCACTAGACCATTCAGGTATGACCTAAATCAAATCCCTTATGATTATACAGTGGAAGTGAGAAATAGATTTAAGGGCCCAGATCTGATAGACAGAGTGCCTGATGAACTATGGAATGAGGTTCATGACACTGTACAGGAGACAGGGATCAAGGCCATCGCCATGGAAAAGAAATGCAAAAAACAAAATGGCTGTCTGGGGGGGCCTTACAAATAGCTGTGAGAAGAAGAGAAGCAAAAAGCAAAGGAGCAAAGGAAAGATATAAGCATCTGAATGCAGAGTTCCAAAGAATAGCAAGAAGAGATAAGAAAGCCTTCCTCAACGATCAATGCAAAAAAATAGAGGAAAACAATAGAATGGGAAAGACTAGAGATCTCTCAAGTTATAGAATAAAAGGATCCAAATACAGTAACATAATGAAATCCTAAAATGATTCTTTTAGAGTTCATTATTATGTGTGTAATAGTAATTATCTTGTTTTAAAACGATGTTAAAGATTTATGCTTATATAAACTATCTGGCATAATATACCTAGTAATACCTTAACTATGAGTGGTCATAAGTCAATAGTCTGTTCTAGGTCAGTGCAAATTGAAGAAAAGTTTTATTCTTTATTAAGAGTGCTGAAGATAATCTATGAATAAGAATAGAAAAGATCCTCGGGGAGAACAAGATGGCAGAGTAGTAGGTGGACGTGGAGTACATCTCTCTCTATGGATACATCAGGAATACACCTCAGACACAGAAGTGCATGCCAAACACCAGCTCAGAGTGGACAGGAATACCTGACCAGAGAGAAAGAATATATAGAACCACACAGAAGGAACTAGGCTGGGGGGCGGGGGGTGGGGGGGGGGGCGGGGACCGTGGGTGGGTAGACCGGAGTGCTAGTAGTACTGACCTGCCCTCAGCAGGTAAGGGAAGCAGGGGTCTGATCCCCATATCAGGGCAATTGTCTGAGTCAGGGGTCTGATCCCCACATCAGGGCAATTGTCTGAGTCAGAGGAGAAATATTTAAGGCTGAGAGAGAAACAGCTGATCTGAGGCAGCCTAACTGGAATGAGAATCAGACAGTCCTTGCTGCAGCCATGCATACTCCGGACAGGGACACAGGTCCCCCTGGAAGGTGCAGTGTCTGGGAGCTGGAGTTTGGGGAGGGTGGAGTGATCCCAGGGCGAGGGCTGCTGTTGACAGAGGAGAGATGGATTGAGGGGAGGTGAGGGAGGAGTTTGTGATGAGAAATGGCTGTGGAGGAAAGCCGGAGCGCCATGGAAGCAAGGTGATACTGCTGAGTCACACTTTGGGGTTGGAGCCATTGAGAGGGTAACAGGCAGGAAGGCCAGGGGTCTCCAAACAGAGGAAATAGGCTTCAAGTGTCAGACATTTTTTATCTCTCCCTTAAGAGGCAGGGGGAAGCAAACTCTCTATGGAAATGTTTTTATCTTAAGCTATGCTAATGAAATTATGCTTTGGAATTTGCCTTTCTTCAAAATGGTTCCACCTAAGACTAACTTTTTTTTCTTTTCTCAAATCTTGGGCTGATAATAGTTCAACAAACCAGTATTCATATCAATTGTTTTATGGCTGGGGGATGACACACCTCGTGCCATCCTATCTCAAAAATGCGTAATGTGGGAGAGGGGCCTGGTGAAACTCCCTCAGCCTTGAGGTGTCTCTCTTATCTGATTAATAGCTTTCTAACAGATATAAAACAGCTGGCTTAGAACTAGCAGGGGGGCAGTCTCCATCCCCCTTCTGATTGTCTATGTCAGAAGCTTACTCTGTCCCTTTTCATACTTTAATAAAACTCTGCTACACAAAAGCCCTTAAGTGATCAAAACTGGTCCCTGATCCCGAAGATAAATATTCTTCGAAGATCACAAATCCAACACCATTCACCGTAAGCTATCACCATCACCATAGCCTCTCTCTCGCCACACGCCAGCATTGGCAGCTGAACAATAGAGAGGCTGGCCCATAAAATGCCTGGCGCACTGAACTACAGTGCAGGACCTCACCAAGGGTGCCCCTTTAAGTGCCTGATGCACTGATCTACAGAGTAGGACCCCAGTCGGGGGGGGCCCCTCTATGTGCCTGACACGCCGATCTACAGAGTAGGACCCCAGGAAGGGAGGCCCTCTATGTGCCTGAGTGGTCAGAGCTACAGAGAAAGACTGGCCAAAGAGGTCTTCCAATCACCAGCAACAAGAGGCTCAAAAAAATCCTCTGATAGGGTTATAACTCCTGCAGCAGAGGCAGTCTGTGTCCCTGCATACTTGGCGCTACCAGTGTCCCTGCAAGCCAAGCAGCTGTGCCACCTTCACGCTCAACTCTCACTGGGGCAGAGCCAGCACAAGGCAAAAAATGTCTCATATGTATGTGCACAGGGTCACTTTGGTATGTCCAACTCTTTGCGACCCTGTAGATTGTAGCCTGCCCGGCTTCTCTGTCAAGGAAGGAGGTTCTCCGGGCAAGAATACTGGAGCATATTGGCCAATAAATGTTGCCATACCCTTCTCCATCACTATATTTCCTGCTGCCCTAGCTGCCAACTCCCCTAAGTACCTAGAGCTGCCAGAACCCCTGCGACCCACGCAGCTGCACCACCTCCACACCTGGCCCTCATAGGGGCAAACCCCATCCTCCAGGGCAGCCTCAGGAGCAAACCCCAGTGGACGACCTACATGCAGAGGTGGAAATAAAACCATAATTGAAACCCAGGGGCAGTGTGGCTAAGGAAGAAGACCCAAAACCTTCCCACCAGCTGTACAAACTTCAGATTAAATTCACATGGTCAACTAGGCTGACTCCATGTCTATGAAATATATAAAAGGTCATTGAGAGCTTCCACAAAAGAAAACATACTAGTTCTGACAGCTGTGACATTGGAGGCAAGAACAAAAAGGAGTAAGACCAGATTACCATCTGAGCTGCCCCCACAGCAGGTCCAGAGATCAGTACAGTGTTGGAGGGCATCCTAGGGAGGTGAGGTGGACTGTGACTCTCAGAGAGGGAAATAACTCAGACAGCAGTGACTCAAGAAAAACATTTATTATTCTTATGTTTGACTTTCTCTGTAGAATCTTTTGGATTTTTTTCTTCTTTTTTTTTTCTTTCACCCTCTGTTGTAGTTGTCAATTTTATTGGCACTATGAAGTCTAATTAAGCCTCTACATTGGGTTTTTGCCTTCTGTGAAGTTTTTGTTTTTGTTTTTTTAACTTTACAATATTGTATTTGTTTTGCCATATATCAAAATGAATCCACCACAGGTATACATGTGCTCCCCATCCTGAACCCTCCTCCCTCCTCCCTCCCCATACCATCCCTCTGGGTCGTCCCAGCACACCAGCCCCAAGCATCCAGTATCATGCATTGAACCTGGACTGGCGACTCGTTTCATATATGATATTATACATGTTTCAATGCCATTCTCCCAAATCATCCCACCCTCTCCATCTCCCACAGAGTCCAAAAGACTGTTCTATACATCAGTGTCTCTTTTGCTGTCTCATATACAAGGTTATTGTTACCATCTTTCTAAATTCCATATATATGCGTTAGTATACTATATTGGTGTTTTTCTTTCTGGCTTACTTCACTCTGTATAATAGGCTCCAGTTTCATCTACCACATTAGAACTGATTCAAATGTATTCTTTTTAATGGCTGAGTAATACTCCATTGTGTATATGTACCACCACTTTCTTATCCATTCATCTGCTGATGGACATCTAGGTGGCTTCCATGTCCTGGCTATTATAAACAGTGCTGCGATGAACATTGGGGTACACATGTGTCTTTCCCTTCTGGTTTCCTCAGTGTGTATGCCCAGCAGTGGGATTTCTGGGTCATAAGGCAGTTCTATTTCCAGTTTTTTAAGGAATCTCCACACTGTTCTCCATAGTGGCTGTACTAGTTTACATTCCCACCAACAGTGTAAGAGGGTTCCCTTTTCTCCACACCCTCTCCAGCATTTATTATTTGTAGACTTTTGGATCGCAGCCATTCTGACTGGTGTGAAATGGTACCTCATTGTGGTTTTGATTTGCATTTCTCTGATAATGAGCGATGTTTAGCATCTTTTCATGTGTTTGTTAGCCATCTGTATGTCTTCTTTGGAGAAATGTCTATTTAGTTCTTTGGCCCGATTTTTGATTGGGTCATTTATTTTTCTGGAATTGAGCTGTAGGAGTTGCTTGTGTATTTTTGAGATTAGTTGTTTGTCAGCTGCTTCATTTGCTATTATTTTCTCCCATTCTGAAGGCTGTCTTTTCACCTTGCTTATAATTTCCTTTGTTGTGCGGAAGCTTTTAAGTTTAATTAGGTCCCATTTGTTTATTTTTGATTTTATTTCCAATATTCTGGGAGGTGGGTCATAGAGGATCCTGCTGTGATGTATGTCAGAGAGTGTTTTGCCTATGTTCTCCTCTAGGAGTTTTATAGTTTCTGGTTTTACGTTTAGATCTTTAATCCATTTTGAGTTTATTTTTGTGTATGGTGTTAGAAAGTATTCTAGTTTCATTCTTTTACAAGTGGTTGACCAGATTTCCCAGCACCACTTGTTAAAGAGATTGTCTTTAATCCATCGTATATTCTTGCCTCCTTTGTCAAAGATAAGGTGTCCATATGTGTATGGATTTATCTCTGGGCTATTTGTTCCGTTGATCTATATTTCTGTCTTTGTGCCAGTACCATACTCTCTTGATGACTGTGGCTTTGTAGTAGAGCCTGATGTCAGGCAGGTTGATTCCTCCAGTTCCATTCTTTTTTCTCAAGATTGCTTTGGCTATTCGAGGTTTTTTGTATTTCCATACTAATTGTGAAATTATTTGTTGCAGCTCTGTGAAGAATACCATTGGTAGCTTGATAGGGATTGCATTGAATCTATAAATTGCTTTGGGTAGTATACTCATTTTCACTATATTGATCTTCCAATCCATGAACATGATATATTTCTCCATCAATTAGTGTCCTCTTTGATTTCTTTCACCAGTGTTTTATAGTTTTCTCTATATAGGTCTTTAGTTTCTTTAGGTAGATATATTCCTAAGTATTTTATTCTTTTCGTTGCAATGGTGAATGGAATTGTTTCCTTAATTTCTCTTTCTATTTTCTCATTATTAGTATATAGGAATGCAAGGGATTTCTGTGTGTTGATTTTATATCCTGCAACTTTACTATATTCATTGATTAGTTCTAGTAATTTTCTGGTGGAGTCTTTAGGGTTTTCTATGTAGAGGATCATGTCATCTGCAAACAGTGCGAGTTTTACTTCTTCTTTTCCAATTTGGATTCCTTTTATTTCTTTTTCTGCTCTGATTGCTGTGGCCAAAACTTCCAAAACTATGTTGAATAGTAATGGTGAAAGTGGGCATCCTTGTCTTGTTCCTGACTTTAGAGGAAATGCTTTCAATTTTTCACCATTGAGGATAATGTTTGCTGTGGGTTTGCCATATATAGCTTTTATTATGTTGAGGTATGTTCCTTCTATTCCTGCTTTCTGGAGAGTTCTTATCATAAATGGATGTTGAATTTTGTCAAAGGCTTTCTCTGCATCTATTGAGATAATCATATGGTTTTTATTTTTCAATTTGTTAATGTGGTGTATTACATTGATTGATTTGCAGATACTGAAGAATGCTTGCATCCCTGGGATAAAGCCCACTTGGTCATGGTGTATGATCTTTTTAATGTGTTGTTGGATTCTGATTGCTAGAATTTTGTTAAGGTTTTTTGCATCTATGTTCATCAGTGATATTGGCCTGTAGTTTTCTTTTTTTGTGGGATCTTTGTCAGGTTTTGGTATTAGGGTGATGGTGGCCTCATAGAATGAGTTTGGAAGCTTACCTTCCTCTGCAATTTTCTGGAAGAGTTTGAGCAGGATGGGTGTTAGCTCTTCTCTAAATTTTTGGTAGAATTCAGCTGTGAAGCCGTCTGGACCTGGGCTTTTGTTTGCTGGAAGATTTTTGATTACAGTTTCCATTTCTGTGCTTGTGATGGGTCTGCTAAGACTTTCTATTTCTTCCTGGTCTAGTTTTGGAAAGTTGTACTTTTCTAAGAATTTGTCCATTTCTTCCACGTTGTCCATTTTATTGGCATATAATTGCTGATAGTAGTCTCTTATGATCCTTTGTATTTCTGTGTTGTCTGTTGTGATCTCTCCATTTTCATTTCTAATTTTATTGATTTGATTTTTCTCCCTTTGTTTCTTGATAAGTCTGGCTAATGGTTTGTCAATGTTATTTATCCTTTCAAAGAACCAGCTTTTGGCTTTGTTGATTTTTGCTATGGTCTCTTTTGTTTCTTTTGCATTTATTTCTGCCCTAATTTTTAAGATTTCTTTCCTTCTACTAACCCTGGGGTTCTTCATTTCTTCCTTTTCTAGTTGCTTTAGGTGTAGAGTTAGGTTATTTATTTGACTTTTTTCTTGTTTCTTGAGGTATGCCTGTATTGCTATGAACTTTCCCCTTAGGACTGCTTTTAGAGTGTCCCACAGGTTTTGTGTTTTGTGTTTTCATTTTCATTCGTTTCTATGCAAATTTTGATTTCTTTTTTGATTTCTTCTGTGATTTGTTGGTTATTCAGCAGCGTGTTGTTCATCCTCCATATGTTGGAATTTTTAATAGTTTTTCTCCTGTAATTGAGATCTAATCTTACTGCATTGTGGTCAGAAAAGATTCTTGGAATGATTTCAATTTTTTTGAACTTACCAAAGCTAGATTTATGGCCCAGGATGTAATCTATCCTGGAGAAGGTTCCGTGTGCACTTGAGAAAAAGGTGAAATTCATTGTTTTGGGATGAAATGTCCTATAGATATCAATTAGGTCTAACTGGTCTATTGTATCACTTAAAGTTTGTGTTTCCCATAGGTGTGAGTGGGGTATTAAAGTCTCCCACTATTATTGTGTTATTGTTAATTACTCCTTTCATACTTGTTAGCATTTGTCTTATATATTGTGGTGCTCCTATGTTGGGTGCATATATATTTATAATTGTTATATCTGCTTCTTGGATTGATCCTTTGATCATTATGTAGTGACCTTCTATGTCTCTTTTCACAGCCTTTGTTTTAAAGTCTATTTTATCTGATGTGAGTATTGCTACTCCTGCTTTCTTTTGGTTCCTATTTGCATGGAAAACCTTTTTCCAGCCCTTCACTTTCAGTCTGTATGTGTCCCCTGTTTTGAGGTGGTCTCTTGTAGACAACATATGTAGGGGTCTTGTTTTTGTATCCATTCAGCCAGTCTTTGTCTTTTGGTTGGGGCATTCAACCCATTTACGTTTAAGGTAATTACTGATAAGTATGATCCCGTTGCCATTTACTTTATTGTTTTGGGTTCAAATTTATACACCGTTTTTGTGTTTCCTGTCTAGAGAATACCCTTTAGTATTTGTTGGAGAGCTGGTTTGGTGGTGCAGAATTCTCTCAGCTTTTGCTTGTCTGTAAAGCTTTTGATTTCTCCCTCATACTTGAATGAGATCCTTGCTGGGTACGATATTCTGGGCTGTAGGTTATTTTCTTTCACCACTTTAAGTATGTCTTACCATTCCCTCCTGGCTTGAAGAGTTTCTATTGAAAGATCACCTGTTATCCTTATGGGAATTCCCCTGTGTGTTATTTATTGTTTTTCCCTTGCTGCTTTTAATATTTGTTCTTTGTGTTTGATCTTTGTTAATTTGATTAATATGTGTCTTGGGGTGTTTCTCCTTGGGTTTATCCTGTTTGGGACTCTCTGGGTTTCTTGGACTTGGGTGATTATTTCCTTCCCCATTTTAGGGAAGTTTTCAACTATTATCTCCTCAAGTATTTTCTCATGGTCTTTCTTTTTGTCTTCTTCTTCTTCTGGGACTCCTATGATTCGAATGTTGTAGCGTTTAATATTGTCCTGGAGGTCTCTGAGATTGTCCTCATTTCTTTTAATTCGTTTTTCTTTTTTCCCCTCTGATTCATTTATTTCTACCATTCTATCTTCTAATTCACTAATCCTATCTTCAGCCTCTGTTATTCTACTATTTGTTGCCTCCAGAGTGTTTTTGATCTCATTTATTGCATTATTCATTATATATTGACTCTTTTTTATTTCTTCTAGGTCCTTGTTAAACCTTTCTTGCATCTTCTCAATCCTTGTCTCCAGGCTATTTATCTGTGATTCCATTTTAATTTCAAGATTTTGGATCAATTTCACTATCATTATTCGGAATTCTTTATCAGGTAGATTCCCTATCTCTTCCTCTTTTGTTTGGTTTGGTGGGCATTTATCCTGTTCCTTTAACTGCTGGGTATTCCTCTGTCTCTTCATCTTGTTTAAATTGCTGAGTTTTGGGTGTCCTTTATGTATTCTGGCAGTTTGTGGCATTCTCTTTATTGTGGCGTTTCCTTGCTGTGTGTGGGTTTGTACAGGTGGCTTGTCAAGGTTTCTTGGTTAAGGAAGCTTGTGTCGGTGTTCTGGTGGGTGGAGTTGGATTTCTTCTCTCTGGAGTGCAATGAAGTGTCCAGTAATGAGTTATGAGATGTCTATGGTTTTGTAGTAACTTTGGGCAGCCTGTATATTGGAGTTCAGGGCTGTGTTCCTTTGTTGCTGGAGAATTTGCTTGGTATGTGTTGCCCTGGAACTTGTTGGCCCTTGTGTAGTGCTTGGTTTCAGTGTAGGTATGGAGGCGTTGATGAGTTTCTGTTAATTAATGTTCCCTGGAGTAAGGAGTTCTCTGGAGTCAGGGTTTGGACTTAAGTCTCCTGCTTCCAGTTATCGGTCTTATTTTTACAGTAGTCTCAAAACTTCTCCTTCTATACAGTACCATTGATAAAACATCTAGGTTAAAGATGAAAAGTTTCTCCACCGCGAGGGTCACCCAGAGAGGTTCACAGCGTTACATGGAGAAGAGAAGAGGGAGGAGGGAGTTAGAGGTGACCCAAATGTGATGAGGTGGAATCAATAGAGGAGAGAGCGGGCTAGCCAGTAATCACTTCCTTATGTGCACTCCACAACTGGACCGCTCAGAGATGTTCTCGGAGTTATACAGAGAAAAGAAGAGGGAGGAAGGAGACAGGGGTGGCCAGGAGGATAAAAGGGGGGAATGAAAAGGAGACAGATCCAGCCAGTAATCAGTTCCCTAAGTGTTCTCCACCATCTGGAACACACAGAAATTCATAGAGTTGGGTAGAGTAGAGAGGGGTTAGGGAGGAGACACAGGCAACCTGGTGGAGAAAAAGGAGAGTCCAAAGGGGGAGAGAGCAGTCAAGCCAGTAATCTCGCTCCCAAGTAAAAAATGGGTACTGAAGATTGGGTTCTTAAAGGTACAAAATTGGTAACAAATACGTAAAAGCAAAACTTAAAAATCTAGAGTAGAGTTTGAAATTTCAAAAATACAATGTTAAAGAAAAGAAGAAGGAAAAGAAAGAGAGAAAAAGAAAAAAAAAAAGTCACAAAAATTATAAAGAAAATATAGGTACAAGATTGATAACAAATACCACAAAGCAAAAGTTAAAAATCTAGAGTTTGGAATTTCAAAAATACAATGTTAAGGAAAAGAAGAAGAAAAAGAAAGAGAAAAAACAAACAAACAAAAACAAACCAAGTCACAAAAATTATAAAGAAAATATAGGTACAAAATTGATAACAAATACCAAAAAGCATAAATTAAAAATCTAGAGTAGAGTTTGGAATTTCAGAAGTACAATGTTAAAGAAAAGAAGAAGAGAAAGAAAGAGAGAAAAAAAGAAAAAAAAAAAGTCACAGAAATTATTTAAAAAAAATATATAGGTACAAAATTGATAACAAATACCAAAAAGCTAAAATTAAAAATCTAGAGTGGAGTTTGGAATTTCAAAAATACAATGTTAAAGAAAAGAAGAGAGAAAAAAAAAAAAGAAAGAAAAAAAGAAAAAAAACACAAGGTCACAAAAATTTTTTTAAATATATATATGAAGTTTGCTTTTAAAAAAATTAGGGTCTTTTTTTTTGCAAAGAAATAGTAGTTTATAAAAGTGAAAATTAAAGGAGTAATAGAGGACTTAAAATTTTTTAAACATTAAAAAAGAAAGAAAGAAAGAAAAACAAACAAACAAAAACTCACCACAAATCTCACACTATAGGAAGCTTACACAAATCACTGGACAACTTTTACAATACAGTTCAGTTCAGAGGCTCAGTCAAGCCTGACACTTTGCAACCCCATGTACTGCAGCATGCCAGGCCTCCCTGTCCATCACCAACTCCCAAAGTTTACTCAAACTCATGTCCATTGAGTTGTTGATGCCATCTAACTGTTCATCCTCTGTTTTCTCCTTCTCCTCCTACCTTCAGTCTTTCAAAGTATCAGGGTCTTTTCCAATGAGTCAATTCTTTGCATCAGGTGGCCAAAGTATGGGGGTTTGAACCTCAACATCAGTCCTTCTAATGAATATTTAGGACTGATTTCCTTTAGGATGGACTGATTGGTATTCTGTGCAGTCCAAGGGACTCTCAAGAATCTTCTCCAAAACCACAGTTCAAAAGCATCAGTTCTTTGGCACTCAGCTTTCTTCACAGTCCAACTCTCACATCCATACATAACTACTAGAAAAACCATAGCCTTGACTAGATGGACCTTTGTTAGCAAAGTAATGTCTCTGCTTTTTAATATGCTGTCTAGATTGGCATAACCTTTATTCCAAGGAGTAGATGTCTTTTAATTTCATGGCTGGAGTCACCATCTGTAGTGACTTTGGAGCCCCCCAAAATAAAATCTATCACTGTTTCCACTGTTTCCCCATCTATATACCATGAAGTGATGGGACCGTATGCCATGATCTTACCTTGCTGAATGCTGAGCTTTAAGCCAACGTTTTCACTCTCCTCTTTCACTTTCATCAAGAGGCTCCTTAGTTCTTCTTCACTTTCTTCCATAAGGTTGGTGTCATCTGCATATCTGAGGTCATTGATATTTCTCCCAGCAATCTTGATTCCAGCTTGTGCTTCATCCAGGCCACCGTTACTCATGATGTACTCTGCATAGAAGTTAAATAAACGGTGACAATATACAGCCTTGACGTACTCCTTTCCTGATTTGGAACCAGTCTGTTGTTCCATGTCCAGTTCTAACTGTTGCTTCCTGACCTGCCTACAAATTCCTCAAGAGACAGATCAGGTGTCTTGTATTCTCATCTCTTTCAGAATTTTACAGAGTTTGTGGTGATCCACACAGTCAAAGGCTTTGGCATAGTCAATAAAGCAGAAGTAGATATTTTCCTGGATCTCTCTTGCTTTTTTTGTGATCCAGTGGATCCAGTGGATGTTGGCAATTTGATCTCTGGTTCCTCTGCCTTTTCTAAACTCAGCTTGAACATCTGGAAGTTCATGGTTCACGTACTGCTGAAGCCTGGCTCAGAATTTTCAGCAATACTTTACTAGAGTGTGAGATGAATGCAATTGTGTGGTAGTTTGAGCATTCTTTGGCATTGCCTTTCTTTAGGATTGGAATGAAAACTGACCTTTTCCAGTCCTGTGACCAGTGCTGAGTTTTCCAGATTTTCTGGCATATTGAGTGCAGCACTTTAACAGCATCATATTTTAGGATTTGAAATAGATCAACTGGAATTCCATCACCCCCACTAGCTTTGTTCATAGTGATGCTTCCTAAGGCCCACCTGACTTTGCATCACAGATGTCTGGCTCTAGGTACTTGATCATACCATCGTGTTTGTACAGTTCTTCTGTGTATTCTTGCCATCTCTTCTTAATATCTTCTGCTTCTGTTAGGTCCATACCATTTCTGTCCTTTATCGAGCCCATCTTTGCATGAAATATTCCCTTGATATCTCTAATTTTCTTGAAGAGATCTCTAGTCTTTCCCATTCTGTTGTTTTCCTCTATTTCTTTGCATTGATCGCTGAGGAAGGCTTTCTTATCTCTTCTTGCTATTCTTTGGAACTCTGCATTCAGATGCTTATATCTTTCCTTTTCTCCTTTGCTTTTCACTTCTCTTCTTTTCACAGCTATTTGTAAGGCCTCCTCAGATAGCTATTTTGCTTTTTTGCATTTATTTTTCTTGGGGATGTTCTTGATCCCTGTCTCCTATACAATGTCATGAACCTACGTGAATAGCTCTTCAGGCACTCTGTGTATCAGATTTATTCCCTTGAATCTATTTATCACCTACAGTGTATAATCATAAGAGATTTGATTTAGGTCATACCTGAATGGTCTAGTGGTTTTCCGCACTTTCTTCAATTTAAGTCTGAATGTGGCAGTAAGAAGTTCATGATCTGAGCCACAGTCAGCTCCCAGTCTTGTTTTTGCTGACTGTATAGAGCTTCTCCATCTTTGGCTGCAAAGAATATAATCAATCTGATTTTTGTATTGACCACCTGGTGATGTCCATGTGTAGATTCTACTCTTTTGTTGTTGGAAAAGGGTGTTTGCTATGACCAGTGTGTTCTCTTGGCAAAACTCTATTAGCCTTTGCCCTGCTTCATTCTGGATGCCAAGGCTACATTGGTCTGTTACTCCAGGTATCTCTTGACTTGCTACTTTTGCATTCCAGTCCCCTATAGTGAAAAAGACATCCTTTTTTGGTGTTCATTCTATAAGGTCTTATAGGTCTTCATTGAACCATTCAAATTCAGCTTCTTCAGCATTACTGGTTGGGCCATAGGCTTAGATTACCATGATATTGAATGGTTTGCCTTGGAAATGAACAGAGATCATTCTGTCATTTTTGAGATTGCATCCAAGTACTGTATTTTGGACTGCTTTGTTGACTATGATCACTATTCCATTTCTTCTAAGGGATTCTTGCCCCAGTAGTAGATATAATGGTTATCTGAGTTAAATTCACCCATTCCAGTCCATTTTAGTTCGCTGATTCCTAAAATGTCAACATTCACTCTTGTCATATCCTGTTTGACCACTTCCACTTTGCCTTGATTCATGGACCTAAAATTCCAGGTTCCTACTCAATATTGCTATTTACAGCATCAGAGTTTGCTTCTGTCACCAGTCACATCCACAGCTGGGCATTGTTTTTGCTTTGGCTCTGTCTCTTCATTCTTTCTGGAGTTATTTTTCCACTTATCTCCAGTAGAATATTGGGCACCTGCTGACCTGGGGAATTCATCTTTCAGCGTCCTATCTTTTTGCCTTTTCATACTCCTCATGGGGTTCTCAAGGCAAGAATGCTTAAGTTGTTTGCCATTCCCTTCTCTAGTGGACCATGTTTTTTTCAGAACTCTCCACCATGACCCAGGTGGAGAGTCTCAGGTGGGTGAGACTGGGGCCCATGGGTGGCCCTTCATGGCATGGCTCATACTTTCATTGAATTAGACAAGGCTGTGGTCCATGTGATCAGATTGGTTAATCTGTGTTGTGCTTTTCAGTCTGTCTGCAAACCTTAGGAGGACAGAAACCAAAAAAGAAAGAATTCAACCTTGATGCCTGGGAAAAGGAGACCTCAAACCCAAGAAGTTAAATGTTCCTACACAAATGAAGGAACAAACTAAAAACAAAGAAGCCCAAATAAATGAAGAGGAAATAGGTAAACTACTTGGAAAAGAATTCAGAAAAATGATAGTAAAGATAATCAAAACTCTTTAAAACAAAATGGAGAAAATGCAAGAATCAATTAACAAAGACCTAGAAGAATTAAAGAATAAACAAACAGAGACAAACAACACAATTACTGAAATTAAAAATACTCAAGAAGAAATCAATAACAGAATATCTGAAGCAGAAAAACGAATCAACAAGCTGGAAGATCAAATGGTGGAATAATTTCTGTAGAGCAGAATATAGTAAAAAGAATGTAAAGGACTGAAGATAGTCTCAGAGACTTATGGGAGAATATCAAACATACCAACATTCGAATTACAGGGGTCCCAGAATAAGAAGAGAAAAAGAAAGGGTATAAGAAAATTTTGAAGATATTATAGTTGAAAATTTCCCCAACATGGAAAAGGAAATGGCCAATCAAGTCCAAGCAGCACAAGGAGTCCCATACTGGATAAACCCAAGGAGAAACATGGCAAGACACATACTAATCAAACTAACAAAGACTAAATAGAAAGAAAGAATATTAAAAGCAGCAAGGGAGAAGCAACAAGTAACATACAAGGGGAACCCCATATGCTTAACAGCTGATCTTTCAGCAGAAACTCTGCAGGCCAGAAGGGAATGGCAGGATATATTTAAAGTAATGAAAGGGAAAAAAAAAAAAAACTACAACCAAGATTACTGTACCAGGCAAAGATCTCATTCAAAATTGATGGAGAAATAAAAAGCTTTTCAGACAAGCAAAAGTTAAGAGAATTCAGTACCACTAAACCAGCTTTACAACAAATGTTAAAGAGACTTATATAGTAAAGAAATACAAGAGAAGAAAAAAGATCTGCAAAATAAACACCAAATAATTAAGGAAATGCAATAGGAACATATATATCAATAATTACTTTAAATGTAAATGGATTAAATGGTTCAACCAAAAGACACAGACCAGCTGAATGTATACAAAAGCAAGACCCATATCTATGCTCTCTACAAGAAACTCACTTCAAACCTAAAGACTCATATAGACTGAAAGTGAGAGGATGGAAAAATATATTCCATGCAAATGGGAAGCAAAAGAAAACTGAAGTAGCAATCCTCATATCAGACAAAATAGACCTTAAAATAAAGAAGATTACAAGAAATAAGGAAGGACACTACATAATGATCAAGGGAACAATCCAAGAGGGCGATATAACAATTGTAAATATCTATGCATGGAGAAGGCAATGACACTCCACTCCAGTACTCTTGCCTGGAAAATTCCATGGATGGAAGAGCCTGATAGGCTGCAGTCCATGGGGTCGCTTAGAGTCAGACACGACTGAGCGACTTCACTTTCACTTTTCACTTTCATGCATTGGAGAAGGAAATGGCAACCCACTTCAGTGCTCTTGCCTGGAGAATCCAGGGATGGGGAGCCTGGTGGGCTGCTGTCTATGGGGTCGCACAGAGTCGGACACGACTGAAGTGACTTAACAGCAGCAGCATGCATGCAACATAGAAGCACCTCAATGTATAAGACAAACACTAACAGACATAAAAGGGGAAATTGACAGTAACACAATAATAGTAGGAGACTTTAACACCCCACTAACACCAATTGACAGATCATCAAAACAGAAAATTAATAAGAAACATTAGTCTTAAATGATACATTAGATGAGATGTATCTCATTGTTATCTTCAGGACATTCCATCCAAAGGCAGAAGAATACACCTTCTTCTTAAGGGCACATGGAACATTTTCCAGGATAGACCACATCTTGGGTCACAAATCAAACCTCAGTAAACTGAAGAAAATTGAAATTATGTTAAGCATCTTCTCTAACCACAACACTATGAGACTAGATATCAATTACAAGAAAAAAACTGTAAGAAACATAAACACGTGGAGATTAGATAACACATTTCTAAATAACCAACAGGTTACTGAATAAATCAAAAGAGAAATCAAAAAATTTCTGGAAAAAAACATGACAACAAAAACGCAACAAATCAAAACCTATGGGATGCAGCAAACACACTTCTAAGAGGGAAGTTTATAGCAATAAAAACCTACCTCAAAAAAACAAGAAAAACATCAAATAGACAACCCTAACTTTATACCTAAAACAACTGGGAAAAGAAGTACAAAAAAACCCCCCCTAAAATAAGTAGAAGGAAAGAAATCATAAAGATCCAAGCAGAAATAAATGAAAAAGAAATGAAAGAAACAATAGTAAAGATTAATAAAGCTAAAAGCTGGTTCTTTAAGAAGATAAACAAAATTGATAAGCCTTTAGGCAGACTCATGAAGAAAAAAAGAGAGAAGAATCAAATCAACAAAATTAGAAATGAAAAAGGAGAGGTTATAACAGAGAATGCAGAAATACAAAGAATTGTAAGAGACAATTATGAACAACTATATGGCAATAAAATGGATAACCTGGAAGAAATCAACAGATTCTTAGAAAAGTTCAATCTTCTAAGACTAAACCAGGAAGAAATAGAAATTATGAACAACCCATTAAAAGCACTGAAATTGAAGCTGTGATCAAAAATCTCCCCAAAAACAAAAACCCAGGACCAGATGGATTCACAGGAGAATTCTAACAAACATTTAGAGAAGAGCTAAAGCTCATCCTTGTAAAACTCTTTCAAAAAGTTTGCAGAGGAAGGAACATTTCCAAACTCATTCTATAAGACTACCATCACCCTGATACCAAAACTGGACAAAGACAACAACAACAAAAAGAAAACTACAGGCCAATATCACTGATGAACATAGATGCAAAAATCCTCAACAAAAGTTTAGCAAACAAAATTCAGCAACACGTCCCAAAGCTCATACACCATGATCAAGTTGGGTTTATTCCAGGGATGCAAGGATTCTTCAATATATGGAAATCAATCAATGTGATACACCATATTAACAAATTGAAAGATAAAAACCATATGATCATCTCAATAGATGCAGAAAAAGCCTTTGACAACATTCAGCACCTATTTATGATTAAATAGGTGCTGAATTATGAATGCCCACTCTTCAAAAAGTGGGCATAGAAGGAACCTACATCAACGTAGTAAAGGCCATGTATGATAAGCCTACAACAAACATTATTCTCAATGATGAAATACTGAAAGCATTCCCCTTAAGATCAGGAACAAGACAAGGGTGTCCACCTTCACCACTATTTTCCAACATAGTTCTAGAAGTTCTAGCTACAGCAATCAGAGAATAAAAAGAAATAAAAGGAATCCAGATCAGAAAAGAAGGAAAGCTCTCACTGCTTGCAGATGACATGATACTATACGTAGAAAATCCTAAAGATAATATCAGAAAGTTACTAGAGCTAATCAGTAAATTTAGCAAAGTTGCAGGATACAAAATCAATACACAGAAATCGCTTGCATTTCTATATACTAACAATGAAAAATCACAAAGAGCAATCAAGGAATCAATCCCTTTCACCATTGCAACAAAAAGAATTAAATATCTAGGAATAAACTTACATAAGGAGACAAAAGAACTGTACACAGAAAATTATAAGACACTAATGAAAGAAATAAATGACATCATAAACAGATGGAGAGATATTCCATGTTCCTGGGTAGGAAGAATCAATCTTATGAAAATGACTACACTACCAAATGCAATCTACAGATTCAATGTGATCCATATCAAACTACCAAAGGCATTTTTCACAGAACTAGAACAAAAAATTTCACAATTCATATGGAAACACAAAAGACCCTGAAAAGCCAAAGCCAAAGAAAAGTTAAAGTATTCAACCTTCCTGACTTCAGATTATACTACAAAGCTATAGTCATCAAGACAGTATGGTACTGTAACAAAAATAGAAATATTGACCAATGGAATACAGTAGAAAGCCCAGAAATACATCTTTGCACCTATGGGTAACTTATTTTTTACAAAGGAGGCAAGAATATACAATGGGGCAATGATACCTCTTCAATAAATGATGCTGGGAAAACTGAACAGCTACATATAAAAGAATGAAATTAGAATACTTCCTAACACCATACACAAAGATAAATCCAAAATGGATTAAAGACAAAAATGTAAGAACACAAACTATAAAACTTGTAGAGGAAAACATAGGAAGAACACTCAATGACATAAATCAAAGCAAGATCTTCTATGACCCATCTCCTAGAGTAATGGAAATAAAAACAAAAGTAAACAAGTGGGACCTGATTAAGCTTAAAAATTGTGCACAGCAAAGGAAACTATAACTAAGGTGAAAAGACAGCCCTCAGAATGGGAGAAAATAATAGCAAATGAAACAACCGACAAAGGATTAATTTCTAAAATATTCAAGTAGCTCATAAACTTAATGCCAGAAAAACAAACAATCCAATCAAAAAGTAGGGAAAAGACTTAAATAGACATTTTTCCAAAGAAGAAATACAGATGGCTAACAAACACATGAAAAGATGCTCAACACCTCTCATTATTAGAGAAATTCAAATCAAAACTACAATGAGATGTCACCTCACACTGGTCAGAATGGCCATCATCAAAATGTCTACAAACAATAAAAGCTGGAGAAGGTGTGGAGAAAAGGGAATGCTCTTGCACTGTTGGTGGGAATGTAAATTGATACAGCCACTATGGAAGATGGTATGGAGATTCCTTTAAAAACTAGGGATAAAACTACCATCAGTTCAGTTCAGTTGCTCAGTCATGTCCAACTCTTTGTGACGCCATGAACTGCAGCACACCAGGCCTCCCTGTCCATCACCAACTCCCAGAGTCCACCCAAACCCATCTCCATTGAGGCAGTGATACCATCCAACCATCTTATCCTCTGTTGTCCCTTTTCCTCCTGACCTTAATCTTTTCCAGCATCAGGGTCTTTTCCAATGAGTCAGCTCTTCACATCAGGTGATCAAAACATTGGAGTTTCAGTTTCAACATCAGTCCTTCCAATGAACACCCAGGACTGATCTCCTTTAGGATAGACTGGTTGGATCTCCTTGCAGTCCAAGGGACTCTCAAGAGTCTTCTCCAACACCACAGTTCAAAAGCAACAATTCTTCAGTGCTCAGCTTTCTCTGTAGTCCAACTCTCACATCCATACATGACCACTGAAAAAACCATAGCCTTGACCAGACAGACCTTTGTTGACAAAGTAATGTCTCTGGTTTTTAATACGCTATCTAGGTTGGTCATAACCTTCCTTCCAAGGAGTAAGCATCTTTTAATTTCATGGCTGCAATCACCACCTGCAGTGATTTTGGAGCCCCAAAAATAAAGTCAGCCACTGTTTCCCCATCTATTTGCCATAAAGTGATGGGACCAGGTGCCATGATCTTAGTTTTCTGAAGAGCTTTAAGCCAACTTTTTCACTCTCCTCTTTCACTTTCATCAACAGGCTCTTTAGTTCTTTTTCACTTTCTGCCATAAGGCTGGTGTCATCTGCATATCTAAGGTTATTGATATTTCTCCCAGCAATCTTGATTCCAGCTTGTGCTTCTTCCAGCCCAGCGTTTCTCATGATGTACTCTGCATAGAAGTTAAATAAGCAGGGTGACAATATACAGCCTTGACCTACTCCTTTTCCTATTTGGAACCAGTCTGTTGTTCAATGTTCAGTTCTAACTGTTGCTTCTTGACCTGCATACAGGTTTCTCAAGAGGCAGGTCAGGTGGTCTGGTATTCCCATCTCTTTCAGAATTTTCCACAGTTTATTGTGGTCCACACAGCCAAAGGCTTTGGTATAGTCAATAAAGCAAAAACAGATGCTTTTCTGGGACTCTCTTGCCTTTTCGATGGTCCATCAGATGTTGGCAATTTGATCTCTGCCTTTTCTAAAACCAGCTTGAACATCTGGAAGTTCATGGTTCACATATTGCTGAAGCCTGGCTTGGAGAATTTTAAACATCACTTTACTATATGACCCAACAATACCACTCCTAGGCACATACCTTGCGGAAACCAAAATTGAAAATAGACATGTATCCCATTGTTCATTGCAGCATTATTTACAATAGCTAGAACATAGAATCAACCTAGAGTCCACCAACAGATGAATAGATAAAGTTGTGGTACACATACACAATGGAATATTACTCAGCCATTAAAAGGAACACATTTAGTCAGTCTTGATTTAGTGGAAGAACCTAGAAACTATTATAGAGTTAAGTGAGTCAGAAAGAGAAAGATAAATATTGTATTCTAATGCATATATGTGGAAAGATAAATATTGTATTCTAATGCATATATATGGAATCTAGAAAAATGGTACTGAAGAATTTATTTACAGGGCTGCAGTGGAGAAACAGATATAGAGAATAGACTTATGGACAAGGGGAGAGGGCAAGAGAGAGCAAGATGTATGGAAAGACTAATATGGAAACTTACATTACCATATGCAGAATAGATAGCCAACAGGAATTTGCTGTATTGCTCAGGAAACTCAAACATGGGCTCTGTATCAATCGGGGGCGGGGGGCGGGGGGGAAGATGGGATGGAGGTTAAAAATGAGGAGATATATGTATACCTATAGCTTATTCATGTTGAGGTTTGACAGAAAACAACAAAATTCTGTAAAGAAATTATCCTCCAATAAAAAAATAAATTAAAAAAAAAGAATCATTCAAAAGTAACTTTAAAGACACTTGAGACACTAACTGCAGAATCCCCAATATAGAATTGCAAAGTGAGTGAGCTTGCAATGTAGACCATGTCATTAATCATGGTGCGGGCTTTATCAGTGCTTATAATATGACACATCAAGCATCTTCCACATGTTTATCTCATTTCTTACAAAAACTCTATAGGTGGGCCCTATTTTAACACCACCACATTATTCTTTTTCCCTTTCTTCTCTCCTCTCTCTTATTTCCAAGCAAAGTCAGCACTGGGACATGGGTTTATGCATGTCTAACCCATGTACTTTTATCCAAACCACACTGCCTTCATAAGGCAGAGTGAAAGATAGTTTCTAAGTCTGGGAGGAAACTGCCATTCACAAACAACAGAGGATTAGGACAGGAGTTTGTCAGAGAAAGGAACAAAGGAAGCAATAGGAATAAATGACCCCAGAAATTTCTGGCTGCAAGGACACTGTTCTGGTATCCAGTCCAAAGTTATGAAACCCTGATAGTGGTCTAAGTTTGCCCCCAAAGTGAGGTATGAGTACAATCAGACAGTCTGTAAGTAGCATTAGAAGATGGCACTGAATTGCTCTTTCTCCTGAGAAGTGTCATGACTGCTGTTAAATTATCACACTACAAAGAGCTCTTTGTCCTGATTCTTGATGTGCAAATCTAGTTGCACATTAAATAAATGTGACACACTAATAGGTTAGAAAATGGCTATTATTATCTATGAAAGTAAAGATATTTATGAAGTTTTGTGAAGTGCTTCAAGAGACCCCCAGAGGCATTGTGGCAAATAAAAATTGTTAATAATGTTACTTTCGATTTATGTTATACCTTGCTCCAAACCCCTGGAAACCCTCTCAAGTTTCATTTACTTATTTAATGTCTTTAGTGTGCTTCTTCTGAAGACCCTAATTCCTAAAGTTTTTAGCATGAACTTAAATTATAAGGCTTCAGATTTCGAAAGATGGCAATCCTTCTAAATCATTCACTTGTACAATAAATATAGCATTTCTATGAGATGAAATAAGTTATAAAAGTGGCCACAATCAGGCACAAAATTTGGTCAGCATCCCAAAGCACCTACTTCTAATCCAAAGCAATGTTTCACCTGTTTTTTGTTTCTTGGTTTTTGCTTTTGTTTTGTTTTCTAACATTGTGTCTCTTTTCTAACAGAGCATTTAATGAAACTGACTGGTATAAACCTAATATTGTGTATTTTAAATTATTATTGTTACCAAACTGATCAGTTCAGTTCAGTTCAGTCACTCAGTCGTGTCCAACTCTTTGCGACCTCATGAATTGCAGCACACCAGGCCTCCCTGTCCATCACCAACTCCCAGAGTTCACTCAAACTCATGTGCGTCAAGTCGGTGATGCCATCCAGCCATCTCATCCTCTGTCGTCCCCTTCTCCCCCTGCCCTCAATCCTTCCCAGCATCAGAGTCTCTTCCAATGAGTCAACTCTTCCCATGAGGTGGCAAAAGTATTGGAGTTTCAGCTTTAGCATCAGTCCTTCTAATGAACACCCAGGACTGATCTCCTTCCGAATGGACTGGTTGGATCTCCTTGCAGTCCAAGGGACTCTCAAGAGTCTTCTCCAATACCACAGTTCAAAAGCATCAGTTCTTCAGTGCTCAGCTTTCTTTATAGTCCAACTCTCACATCCATACATGACCACTGGAAAACCCATAGCCTTGACTAGATGGACCTTTGTTGGCAATGTAATGTCTCTCCTTTTGAATATGGTATCTAGGTTGGTCATAACTTTTCTTCCAAGGAGTAAGCGTCATAAAGTAGGCCAATTCAAGTTTAACCTTAAATATTAAACTATAAATATGAAAAAGTTGTAATATAACTAAATACTCATTCCCTACAAGCAAATGAATTGCCTATGGTAGATAGAAATTGAAAATTTGAAGGTAACTTCTTTATCAATAGAACTTTTTCTGCTAAATAACATTTTCCTGCTAAAGATATGGATGATCCAATCATTTTACCAAAAATAACCATTTTTAAAAGTGATTTCAAGTGATATTTAAATAAAGCACAACTTTATTTGAAACTTTAAAAGGCAAATATATGGTATTTTGTACTGTGTTTTATACAAAAATTGAGAAATTACCTAAGAAACTGTTCTTTAGTCAACAAGATGTGTCTGACTGTTTTGCAATTCCATGGACTGTAGCTGGACAGACTCCTCTGTTCTTGGGATTCTCCTGGCAAGAACACTAGAGTGAGAAGACTTTTCCTTCTCCAGGGGATCTTCCTGACTCAGGAATCAAATCCATGCCTCCTGCATTGGCAGGTGGATTCTTTACCACTGAGCCACAAGGAATACCCTCACCTAAGAAATTATTTTCCTATAAATGCTCTATTTGAATACCATAGAAGAGGTATAAGAGAAATGCACCAGTAAATACCAGGGATGGGAAGAAGTTGGTACATCAGAGAGGTGTTTGCTGCAATTTTGCTGTTTCAGAGTCTTAACTGTTTATGCTCCAGTGGCTTAACATGGTAAGCATTATTTCTCACTTACACCAGTTTTGATAGCCGCAAGGACTGCTGGGTCCAACTGAGATATTCTGAGCATGGCTGTAGGCTATGGCTTGTGTTCAGGCTACTCCTTATGTCTTTTCATCCTCCTTGGACAATAGCTACATTCAGGCACTGCCTTCTCATGGCAGATGGCAGAAGTGTGAGAGGACAAGTCAAAACATGGACACTCTGTTCCTATTACACCTACTAATACTGTGTTGGCAAAAGCAAGCTGCATAGAGAAGCCCAGAGTCAATGGTGTGGGGAAAATATACCTGATTTATTCTAGTGAGACTTTGCAGAACTGCAAAGTGACATGGCAAAGAGTGTGCATGAATAATTCTTTTACTGAGAAGGAGTGAAGGACTGGGAACAATAACCCAGTATACTATTTTAGGGAAATCACCATTCCCATATTTCTTGAAGAATAATGTTGGCCTGCCTAATCATGTGTTTTCAGAAATGCAAACATTTTCAGTCTTACTATATAACATGCAGAGATTTGTTTCTTGTGGGTACCTAGGAAACTAAATGCTTGGGTTAATTTTCCCATTCATTTCTGTAGCTCAAAATCAGAGAGAAAATTTCCCAAAGTAAAACAACAACAAAAAAATTATTTATGGTAAAAGTAGACAGTAAGCAATAAGCTCTAGATATTCAAATCAGTTGTTTTTGGAGGCTCCTTCACTGAAATATTAATTAATATCTCTATCTATGTCTCTCAATCTAAAACAAAAATTTTCCATAAAAATAAAGTATAACTGAAAATGTAAGTATCCTACTTATGTTTTAATGAGTTCATAAATACTGCACTAAAATTTTGTATAAGAAT
Source organism: Bos indicus x Bos taurus (assembly GCF_003369695.1). NCBI lineage: Eukaryota > Metazoa > Chordata > Mammalia > Artiodactyla > Bovidae > Bos > Bos indicus x Bos taurus. Next base: position 32,976,408 of record NC_040085.1, on the reverse strand, counting down.
ATTAAATTATTATACCAAATAAATTCTAGGTAGCTTCTTCTTATATCATTTACCATAGCAATAACAATGAACATATTTAATCTGTTTAACTAAAGCAGTGACATGAAGTCATTTTCTTTGGTACATCATAAGTGTTCATCAAGACATTTCGATCCAACAGACTGATTCCAAGTACAAGTAATCTGTGTTCTGTTCTATAATGCTTATCTTCAATGAGTATCTTAACTTGGCAGAAAATACTTAGGCAGTAACATGCTCCACTAAAGCCATTTTTAGTAACATTACGTAAGTGGAATATCACAGATAACAACAGCTTTAAGTACAAATGAGTTAAAATATAGAAATATCCCTTATCTGATGCTCCAAAATCTTGCCCTGATTAATTGCAATCTAGTCTTTTTGCTTGATTTATCTCATAATATTTTAAAGAATTTCCAGGCAAATTTATATACACCTAGGAAACGGCAATGATGTACTTCAAGAACATCAATGATATCCAGATAAGCAATACAGAGACAAATATCTGGAGGATAGAAGCTGTAATGATTAGTTTTGATCATCACTCTATCTTGATATGCAAAGATATTGCACTTCCATTGCCTCTCATGACTGAAAGTTCTGGAAAAATTTCACAGAGGAAGGGTTACCATGATCTCCATCTGTGAGACATTCCATGAAAGGAGACCACAAAAACTCTCAGGATAGTAGGAGGCTTATGTCTGATTTATTAAATTTCCCAAAGCATATGTGCATGTAGAATAGTCAGGTTTGAACTGGTAAAAAGTAGCCACCATGGTACTAGTAACCAACAACTTCCAATTCTTCAAACCATTCTGTCTATCAAAACAAAAGTTTCCTCTTCAGGTCTTTTTATTTTCTATTCTCTGACAAAAGTTGAAGACTACTCCATTCCATATAATATTTTATACACTCAAACTACACTGGGTCAGAGTAAAAAAGTTCATAAATTAATAGCTACAAACAGAAATGTAGAGCAATCAGTAGTACTGAAGTCCCATTTTAACTTGATATGTTTGAGGAAAGATAGGGTTTAACTTGACAATTCAATGTCTTGGCTACAGATGACCAACTGAATGTTGGGTTACATTCATATTACACACATCAATGCATGTTTTTTACATGCATAAATGCTTCTTGAAATTTAAGAGCTCATGTTTACTCATGTAAAAATACACTGGTAGCCATAATCATAGTTTCCCCTGGACATTTTCTTACTGCATCTAACTTCCTCCCTGAAAATGTGACTCTACAATGACAAGTTCTCTTACATATAAGCAATCTAAGAACATTTTGACCTTTGATAAAGTTCAATAAAATAAAGCCTATTATTATCACTTCAAACAAAATTTAAATGAGGTCAAGAAATGGTTGAATTTTAAGCAAAATATTATATATATATACACAAATGCACACACACATATATATACACCTACATATATATACATATATATATATATATATATAAACTATTGAATAAATGGTGACTTGGGCTCATGGATTGAATAAGTTCAACTTATTAGACCACATGAAACTATTTCATTAAGTGTATGAAATGTTGCAAAAATTATTCATCTGGTGTGAGATTCATTGTATTTTCCCAATGGGACAAAGTTTTTATTTTATATGTAGGATATTCCCCAATTTTTTTCAATACATATTTAGTGGATGCCTACCATGTGTCAAGTAAAGAACAGATAGGTTGTGAGAAACAGCCTAGCCAGAGAAAACAGCATGTGAATAAAATCAAATAAGTCTATGAGAATAAAGATTTTAGGTTGTTTAATAGAGCAGAAGTTGAGAATGAGAGAGAATGAGTGACAATAAATTAGGCCGTTTGCAAGGATCAGAAAATAGTAGAATTTTTAAGAAGCTTGAACTTTGTCTTAAGCATAATGGACAATCATTGAAGTAGTATATCCAGGTAAATGACATGACTAAATGTGTATTTTAGAAAGATTACTGAAGCATAGATGGTAGATTAGAGGGAATGAAATGAAAGAAAGAAAACTAGCTAAAAGGTTACATAATCTACACAGAAGAAGTTATATAGGATTAAATTTAGCATACTGGGAAAGAGAGAAGTTGGAAAGTGGAAGCTGTATTTTGGAGGTAGCATCAATACAATTAAGTGATTACTTGGATTATAGGATAAGAGGCATTGAAAGACCACACCTGGGTTTGGATATCAAATAGAGGAGTGTATGGTGTATGACTCACAGGTAAAGGTATCCCAAAGTGAGTTATATGTTATGTGAGGAGGAGAAGGAGTGTGATGGGGCATACGTGAAACCAAGATGGCTATGGACTTCCATGTGGAAATATCCAATAAGTAGATGGAGTATAAACTCTAGTAAGAAAACTGGGCTAGGAACATCCACATGAGCATCATTAACATAGCTGTATTACTGGAAGCTCTGGAGTAAGCAAGATAACCCAGAATGGATGTTCAAGAGAAGAGTCCTAGGATGTAGAATGGAATCCCCAAATTATCCAATACTTTAAGAAAGAAAGGAGTAAGGATGAAACAATGGGCATTGATAAGGCAGACAGAACAGCAGGACAAGATGTTGTGTACCCCCCCGCCACACACACAAAATGAGTTTGTTTCTAGATTGGTAGTGAATCTGTTAGGAGGCTAAATATAATGATGGATTAGTATCTACTGTATTTTGTAACATGGAATTAGTAGCTTAACTTTATAAAATGAATACCAATGAAGTTCTGTGAGCAGCAACTAGATTGCAATGGTTTTAGAAATTAACCATTCCTAAATGAAAGAGATGATTATACAGTGGAGGTGATGCATAAATTCAAGGGGCTAGACCTGGTAGACAGAGTGCCTGAAGAACTACAGACAGACATTCATAACATTTTACAGGAGGAAGTGACCAAAGCCATCCCAAAGAAAATGAAATGTAAGAAGGCAAGGTGGTAGTCTAAGGAGGCTTTGCAAATAGCTGATGAAAGAAGGGAAGCAAAAAGCAAGGGAGAGAGGGAAAGACACACTGAACTAAATGGAGAGTTCTAGAGAATAGCAAAGAGAGCTAAGAAGGCCTTTTTCAACAAACAATGCAAACAAGTAGAGGAAAATAATAGAAATGGGGAAGACTAGAAATCCCTTCAAGAAAACTGGAGATATCAAGAGAACATTTCATGCAAGGATGGGTACTATTAAAGACAGAAATGGTAAGGACCTAACAGAGGCAGAAGAGATTAAGAAAAGGTGGCAAGAATACACAGAACTATACAAATAATGTTTAATCACTCACATAACCACAATGATGTAGTCACTCACTTAGAGCCACACATTCTGGAGTCTGAAGTCAAGTGGGCCTTAGGAAGCATTACTCAAACAAGGCTAGTGAAGGCGACGGAATTCCAGCAGAGTTATTTAAGATTCTAAAAGAGAATTCTGTCAAAGTGCTGCACTAAATATGTCAGCAAATTTGGAAAACTTAGCAGTGACTACAGGAATGGACAATGTCAGTTTTCATTCCAATTCCAAAGAAGGGCAGTATCAAAGATTGTTTAAACTACCACACAATTGTTCTCATTTCACATGCTAGTAAGATTATGCTCAAAATCCTTCAACCTTGGCTTCAACAGTATGTGAACCAAGAACTTCCAGATGTTCAAGCTGGATTTAGAAAAGGCAGAGGAATTAGAGATCAAATTGCCAACATTTGTTGGATCATAAAGAATGCAAGTGAATTCTAGAAAAGCATCTATTTCTGCCACATTGACTATGCTAAAGACTTTGTGTGGATCACAACAAACTGGAAAATTCCTAAAGAAATGGGAAATATCAGACCACCTTAACTTTCTCCTGAGAAACCTGTATGTGGGTCAAGAAACAACAGCTAGAATCTTACATTGAACAACTGATTGGTTCAAAATCGGAACAGGAGTAAAACAAGGTTGTATATTGTCACCCTGTTTATTTAACTTATATGAGGAGTACATTATACAAAATGCCAGGCTGGATGAAGCACAAGCTGGAATCAAGATTGTCAGGAGAAATATCAACAACCTCAGATATGCAGATGATATCACTCTAACGGTAGAAAGTGAAGGGGAACTAAAGAGCTCTTGATGAAGGTGAAAAAGGAGAGTGAAAAATCTGGCTTAAAACTTAACATTCAAAAAACTAAGATCATGGCATCTCTTCCCATCACTTCATGGCAAAAAGAAAGGGAAAAGTGGAAGCAGCGACAGATTTTATATTCCTGGGCTCCAAAATCACTGTGGATGGTGATGGAAGCCCTGAATTAAAAGATGCTAGCTCCTTGGAAGGAAAGCTATGACCAATCTATACAGTATATTAAAAAGCAGAGACATCATTTTGCTGACAAAGGTCTGTAAAGTCAAAACTATATGTTTTTTCCAGTAGTCACATATGGATATGAGAGTTGAACCATAAGGAATGTTGAGCGTTGGAGAATGGATGCTTTTGAATTGTGGTGCTGGAGAAAATTTTTGAGAGTCCCTTGGCCTGCAAGGAGATCAAACCAGTCAATCCTAAAGGAAATCAGCCTTGAATATTCATTGGAAGGATTCATGCTGATGCTGAAGCTCCAAGACTTTGGTCACCTGACTCATTGGAAGAGACCCTAATGCTAGGAAGGGGACAGCAGAGAATGAGATGGTTGGTAGCATCACTGACAATGGACATGAATTTGAGCAAAGTCTAGGAAATAGTCAAGGACAGGGAAGCCTGGCATGCTGCAGTCCGTGGGGTTGCAAAGAATCAGACACAACTTAGCGACTGAACACACACACAAATGAATGAAAAGGAGGAAGCTGAGCCAGTAGACAAGTTCCACAACCACACTAGAAGGAAGAACAGCAAGTGTCTAGGTCAGGGGAGAAAGAATTGAGATGGCAAGGATATAAAACAAAAATTATATTGCTTTGTTCTAAAGTTAGGTGATTTTTATTTCAATCACTTACCATACTAACATATTTTTTGGAAGATTTACACTTCGCTACATGCAAAGCAATTAAAAATCTATCTCAGGAGTAGTGGAAATAAGAAGCCCTAAAATACTATAAGACTGCTGTCAACTCTACTAGACCTGTATCTGTAACATCTAAAAATATTATAAAACCCAAAAAAAAGTTGTTGCAAAGGACTTAGGCTTTAAAGTTATAGATTAGTAATAAAACATATTGCTAACAAAAAACGTTTATATTATCAGTAGCCTCATTTACTTAAACTTCAACACCAGATTATAAATGGTCTTTGGAACATGCCTTATTTTCAAAGTCATATTTCACCTGATCTCTGGCCGGTAAAACGCTTTTCTAATTATTTAAGGCGTTTCGTTTTGTTTTGTTTTTCAGAATAAGCCCATTCCTATTACATACATCTTTATAATAAATTTTAAAGTTTGTTTCTAAAATAGTTTCACTTATTAATTTATGTGTTAAACTCATTTATTCATTGATTCACTCTATCTTTCTTAAGGGTCACTATGTACAACACACTGGGATAGGGCTGAAGATTTTGTGAGTAAATTAGAAAAAAATAGTTATTTTTCCTATGAAGCTTAGCGTTTAGGGATGATGGCTACATGGAACATGTAAATTCAAAGAGAAGGAATGTTAAGTTTTATTGAAGTATATAATGGGGTTATTTAGTCTACTTTGAAGACTTATGGAAGAATATGAATGGCCAGAGGACATCATAACCTCATAAGCCTGTATGAAAATGTAAAACTATAATTGTATTGTACACCTTTACTTCACATAAATCTATATTAGAATGAATCAGAGTAATCAAACCCTTATAAAATTATTTTTAATGAAAGAAGCTCATTATAGTTACCAGTTACCAGAAAGGAGATTGTGTAATTAATGTAATATTAAAAGCTAAAAAAATGGAAATCTTTAGAAATAAGATGTGGATAATTGCTTTTCTGGTTAATTGAGTGCTAAGAGTTTTTACTGCAATGTCCCATCTGAACTGAAATTTTATTTTTGGATAATCATATACTTCATAGGCTACAAGAATAGAATCTGAAAGATCCCTCATTTTTCTTACTGTAAATGTAACATTTGGGAGGCAGGCATTCTAATCACCTTTCCATGCAACTGAAAGAAAAGCCAAGGTAGATATTTTAAATATAGAGGTACTTTAAATCTCTTTTTAAATTCACTCTTTGATTTGTTTTTTAGGTAGGACTGCCACCTGCTCTACTGTTATTTAAATGTTGGCAGTGATTTAAACATAGGGGAAATTTTACAACGGGGACCTAACCCTTCTTATAAATCATCCCAGAGAACACATATTTTAGCTTGTCATTTCACAGGAAGATATTATTTAAAGTGAGCTTGGTACAACACACAATTCAAAACAAATTTGTTGCTGATGCCTTCAACATGCATTACATTTTCATTAGTTGCTGATAGAGGTGGAGGTGGGAAGTAGCACTAGCTGATTCATCTGCCTGAATGAAAATTGCTTTCCTTTCAGCTAAGAGCAAGTCAGCTGTTTTTCTTCATTAATACTGGATGTATGCATTTCTATTGGAGCTCTTCTCTGTTAATGGGTATAGGAATGATAGATTCATTGGTTAGACACATTGGTGGAACTGACATAGTTATTGTGTTAACTTTTGTCCCTAAGAGGTCTTTCACCAAGTTTTAAAGATATTAACATTTTTGAAACACCACTAACACACTTTACTTTCCTGCCCCTTCCCCTCCCCATCTCTTCCCCCCACTCTCCCTTCCCTTTCTCTTTTACTTAATAAATCCCATTGGCTCCCTATAAATAGATATTATTGAGTTTATTTGTATTCTTTTCCAATGATATTTTGGGGTGACTCTCAACAAAATGCATATCAAGTAATTTAGTAAAATAAAGACACACTGTTATGGTGAAGGCACATATATGTGAAATGAACATGGTCACTGAGTAAATCTGTAGTTTTGCCCAGTACTTCCTGGCATCCTGGCAAAAAATAGAAAACAAATTATGTAGTTCTTATTACCAAAAAGGAAGCAGTACACCATCATCTCAGGAGACAGAAAATTCTTCCTGTCATAAATTCCAAAGAAATTTCTCACATGAAAAATGATGTAGAAATGATACAATGCATACAACTAATGAAATAATTAGCAGCTATAAAACAAAACAAAATGATGATTTCATCATGATGTTACTTTACAAATGAAGTGGATTTATTGTTGTTTTTTAGTCACTAAGTCCTGTCCAACTCTTTTGTGACCCTACAGATTGTAGCTCATCAGGCTCCTCTATCCATGGGATTTCCCAGGCAAGAATACTATAATGGGTTACTAATCTCCTTTTCCAGGGGATTTTCTGACCCAGGGATCAAAACTGCATCTCTTGCATTGGCAGGTGGATTCTTTACCACTGAGCCACCAGGGAAGCCTGAAGTGGATTTATCATTTACTTAAATCCTACTTTTTGTCTGGGTTCTAGGGCCATTATGTAAAGAGTTAATATACATGGCTTAGGTAAAAACACCCTAATTTTGGTTCCATGGGTACATAGTAATTTTAAATTTATACATACCTCAAAAGGTCAGTTGTTATCTACATAGTAAAAATGTAAATGAATTTTATTTCCCAGCATACATCTCTTACTTTTAAAAAAAAAGCTTAGAAATTGTCCCTAATAAAAACAAAATGTAGTTATATTTCAAGCACAATTATTCTGTGCCAGTATTATGGAAGCAGTGACAGATGTTATTTTCTTGAGCTCCAAAATCACTGGGAACAGTGACTGCAGTCACAAAATTAAATGATGCTTGTTCCTTGAAAGGAAATCTATGACAAACATAGACTGTGTTAAAAAACAGAGCTATCAGGTCCATCTAGTCAAAGCTATGGTTTTTCCCAGTAGTCATATATGGATGTGAGAGTTGGACCATAAAGAAGACTGAGAGCTGAAGAATTGATACCTTCAAACTGTGGTGCTGGATAAGACTCTTGAGAGTCCCTTGGACTGCAAAGAGATCAAGCCAGTCAATCCTAAAGGAAATCAACCATGAATATTCACTGGGGGTATTGCTGCTAAAACCAAAGCTCTAATTCTTTGGACACCTGATGCAAAGGGCCAACTTATTGGAAAAGACCCTGATGCTGGGCAAGACTGAAGGCAAAATAAGAAGGTGCTGGCAGAGTATGAGATGATTAGATAGCAATCATGTACTTAATGAACAAGAATTTAAGCAAATTCTGGGAGATGGTGTAGGACAGGTGAGCCTGGCTTGTCCATGGGGTCACAAAGAGTGGGACACAACTTAGTGACTGAACAACATCAACAGGACATCTGAAATCATCCCGCACTTTGACTGCTTGGAATGCTCTTGTGTTACAAAATAAAACAGTGGGAAAAAAAAAAAAAAACATATATCTGAGGAAATGATTTAACATCTTTTATACTGACAGTAGATGGCAACTTTTTAAAGTAATCTTTCTTTATCCTCCTATCTTATATGAAAAGAGATATATTTATAATATAATGTTTATAACCTGCCTCCCCTCACCCAGTCCCATACGTTAGACTCAATACAAGATTTAGAGCAGAGGGGTAGGGACAATAAAAACAATAATTGAATTTTCACTTGTAGGAATGAGTCGTTTCTATCAATCACATATTCAGCACTCTACTTCAGTCTAAAAAATTAATATGGTATATATGCCCCATTTTAAAGAGTATGTATGAGGGAAATTCTTACAGAATAGAAACTTAGCAACAGAGAAAAGTCTTCCTTTTCTAATAAATTTTATCTTTAAGACTATATATTTAGAAGGATGGTAACAATAACCCTGTATACGAGACAGCAAAAGAGACACTGATGTATAGAACAGTCTTTTGGACTCTGTGGGAGAGGGATAGGGTGGGATGATTTGGGAGAATGGCATTGAAACATGTATAATATCATATATGAAACAAGTCGCCAGTCCAGGTTCGATGCATGATACTGGATGCTTGGGGCTGGTGCACTGGGACGACCCAGAGAGATGATACGGGGAGGGAGGAGGGAGGAGGGTTCAGGATGGGGAACACGTGTATACCTGTGGCAGATTCATGTTGATATATGGCAAAACCAATACAATATTGTAAAGTTAAAAAATAAAATAAAATTTTTAAAAAATAAATAAATAATAAAAAGACTATATCAGTAGGTGGCGTCCGCAGCAGTGGGTGGGGGAAGATAGTGGAGGTTGGTAAGGGTACTGAGAATACTGCCTGGCCAAGGAGAGCCTGTTGTGCTTCCACTGAGCAAGTGTCAGGACACGGAGCAGTGCCCAGAGTACTCCTTGACGGGCACTGAGATCAGCCTCCACTGCCACTACCATGGCTACTGTTTAGGGGAAAAGCCAATTCTGACTCCATGTTGGAAATGTTTCTCTGACTTGCTCTTCATTGGTTTTGTTATTATAATCATACATACTGGCCTGCCTCAGAGAATCCTGCTTCTCTGCTTGCCAGTTAAACTAAAGTGCCTTTGTTTAGAACTCTGCCCACCTGTAGATGGCAGGAAGGAAGAAATTAACACATCTCCTGCCTGAGGCTTGCCATTCTAGGAGACATTTGCAAGATTAATGGCCTTTTTACATTGTTTCCTTGCCTTCCCCTTCTCTGATCTATAACAGAACATGGCATCCAGACCCCAGACAAGATGGTTATTTTGAGACATAGCTTCTCAGGTCAGCACAGAAGAAGGTGGACTGGGTAACTCTACCAGCTGGTGGGCGAGGGGCACTTCACGGTGTGGGGGCTTGAGGCTGAAGGTTGCTGGACCAGCCAGGAGGAGCAGTTGCTGCTGGATGCCATAGAGAAGTTCGGCTTCAACAACTGGGAGAATATGACTACTCAGGTTGGCGCTTCCTGAACTCCCCAGGAAGTGATGGCGGAGCAGCAGCAGCTCGGCTACATGCTGCTGAGGGATGACTACTAAATTGAGTGTGACCAGGATGCGGAGGCGCTCATTAGCTGGCTTTCCATCAACTACCACAACAATCAAGCTGAAGCACATGCACGCGGACATGCACATGCAGAAGCTCAAGGAGCTGCAGCAGCACAAGACCATCACCCGTGACTACAACCTAGGGCCCGCCTTCCTGGGCAAGGATGAGAAAGAAGAGGTGGCCAAGCACAAAGTCACCGAGGAGTAGAAGGAGCTGCAACTGAAGCTGTGGTTACTCTCCCAGTTCATGTCCTGCAAGTAATTCCACTATTTGTTCGAGAACATGCAGAAGGAGAAGAGGCTGTGCACCAAGATCCGGGAGCTGCAGTGGTACCGGAGCAACAGCATCACAAAGATGGAGGAGGCAGCCGAGTAAGAGGTAACCTGGCACAAGAGTGAGAGGAGGAAGGAGAACAAGAACCTAGGCAGCTCCAAGCGCAGCAAGGAGAATTGTAAGGAAGGCAAGCTTGCCACCATTAAGAACCTGCCTGTCTTCGAGCTCTTGTCAGACTGCGATAAGGTGCTCTGAAGCTTGCTGAACCTCAGTCCCACATGCTATGTGACTGCGAAGGCCATCATCATCAAGGGCCACCTCCAGGAAAGGCAGAGCATCCCCTCCAAGAGCCACCTTCCCAGCTACCTGGACAACGTTCTTAAGGATTTTAAACTTCCTCACTCAGGGAGAGTGGGGTGGATATCCAGGGGTACTTCCTGAAGCTGAGTTGCTGTGGAAGCTGGAATGATGGTATAAAGCTTATGAGTCAAAAGGACCAGGGGAGGGGAAGTAGGGGAGAAAGGAAAAGCTTTTTTCCCCATTGTTGCTCTTTTTTAAACAAATTGAGGGCTTATTTTAGGATAGATATTCTTTTGATGGTCCTCTGAAGAAGCAATAGTAACAATCTTAGGTCAAGGAGGAGACAAATACATGTATATTTTATTAATAACTTAGCCCTAAACATAGTACTTTAAGATGATTGCCTTTAAGTGTTCAGTTTGTAGAATATTATGGTGAGATTGGGAAATTTCCTTTTATTTGTGTTTATTTCCACTGGTATATAACTGTCGTGCTGTCCCTGTCTGGCCACCAGCTTCACCCTCTGACCTAAGATCCGCCCACTGTCCAACAGCCACCCATGACAACGGGCACAGCCACATGGCACTTTAGGTGGGAACAGGGCAGGGCAGGTGGAAGAGAGGCTTGAGAAGGGCAGGATGGGCATCCACAGCGACTTGTGAAGAGGAATCTGGTATTGAACAATTTGGCCAAACAGAGCTTCCCCATGACCACTTGCAGTGGCAGAGTTTGAGCCTGGAGCTCTGAGCTTCAACTGCTGGGGAGCTCATTGTGGGAGGCACAGTGATGTTCAGCAGGCTCCCCGGGGTCTAGGGGGATGCAGGGCCCAGTGCAGACTGCCTGGCACTGAGCCTTCCCTCCTGGGGAGGCTGCTGCTCTTAGAACTTGCTGCTCTTAGAACTTGTGTGCATTTTACTTGGAATAACTCATTTTAGAAAGTTCACAACGAGAGTTCTAGCATTAGCTCCCTCCAGGGTTTTCACCCCACTGGCAAGTACCACTTTCACTGAGAATGGCCATGGATCTTACTTGAGTGATGTGTGGGGTTAAGCGCTTGGCTAGGCGAGGACTACAGGAACCTCTGAAGGCCTTAAATCCTGGGGACCGCTTCTTTGGTTCACTGTCTTGACCCACTCAGGGGTGTCTTTGCCAAGCCCTATTTAGAGATGTCCAAGGTAAGGAGCAGTGGCTGCACTTTACTGGAGCAGCTGTGAAGTGATACCCCATGACCAAGGTAAGAGAAATTCAAGATGGTAGGAGCTGAGAGAGAGCATCAGAGGGCAGACAGACTGAAACCACAATCACAGACATCTAGCCAATCTGATCACATGGACCACAACCTTGTCTAACTCAATGAAACTAAGCCATGCTGTGACGGATGGGTCATGGTGGAGAGGTCTGACAGAATGTGGTCCACTGGAGAAGGGAATGGCAAACCACTTCAGTATTCTTGCCTTGAGAACCCCATGAACAGTATGAAAAGGCAAAAAGATATGACACTGAAAGATGAACTTCCCAAGTCAGTAGGTGCCCAATATGCTACTGGAGATCAGTTGGGAAATAATTCCAGAAAGAATGAAAGGATGGAGACAAACAAAAGCAACACCCAGTTGTGGATGTGACTGGTGATAGAAGCAAGGTCTGATGCTGTAAAGAGCAATATTGCATAGGAACCAGGAATGTTAGGTCCATGAATCAAGGCAAATTGGAAGTAGTCAAACAGGAGATGGCAAGAGTGAACGTCAACATTCTAGGAATCAGCGAAGTAAAATGGACTGGAATGGGTGAATTTAACTCAGATGACCATTATATCTACTACTTTGGGCAGGAATCCCTTAGAATAAACGGAGTAGCCATCATAGTCAACAAAACAGTCCGAAACGCAGTACTTGGATGAAGTCTCAAAGACAACAGAATGATCTCTGTTCATTTCTAAGGCAAACCATTCAATATCAGGGCAATCCAAGTCTATGCCCCAACCAGTAACGCTGAAGAAGCTGAAGTTGAACGGTTCTATGAAGACCTACAAGACCTTCTAGAACTGACACCCAAAAAATATGTCATTTTCATTATAGGGACTGGAATGAAAAAGTAGGAAGTCAAGAAACACCTGGAGTAAGAGGCAAATTTGGCCTTGGAGTACAGAATGAAGCAAGGCAAAGGCCAAAAGAGTTTTGTCAAGAGAACTCAATGGTCGTAGCAAACACCCTCTTCCAACAACACAAGAGAAGACTCTACACATGGACATCACCAGATGGTCAACACCGAAATCAGACTGATTATATTCTTTGCAGCCAAAGATGGAGAAGCTCTATACAGTCAGCAAAAACAAGACCAGGAGCTGACTGTGGCTCAGATCATGAACTCCTTATTGTCAAATTCAGAATTAAATTGAAGAAAGTAGGGAAAACCACTAGACCATTCAGGCATGACCTAAATCAAATCCCTTATGACTATACAGGGGAAGTGAGAAATAGATTTAAGGGACTGGATCTGATAGACAGAGTGCCTGATGAATTATGGATGGAGGTTTGTGACATTGTACAAGAGAGAGTAATCAAGACCATCGCCAAGAAAAAGAAATGCAAAAAGGCAAAATAGCTATCTGAGGAGGCCTTACAAATAGCTGTGAAAAGAAGAGAAGCAAAAAGCAAAGGAGAAAAGGAAAGATACAAGCATCTGAATGCAGCGTTCCAAAGAATAGCAAGGAGAGATAAGAAAGCCTTCTTCAGTAATCAGTGCAAAGAAATAGAGGAAAACAATAGAATGGGAAAGACGAGAGACTAATTTTCTCTTCAAGAAAATTAGAGATACCAAGGGAACATTTCATGCAAAGATGGACTCAATAAAGGACAGAAATGATAGGGACCTAATAGAAGCAGAAGATATTAAGAAGAAAGAGGTGGCAAAAATACCCAGAACTGTACAAAAAAGATCTTCATGATCCAGATAACCATGATAGTGTGAGCACTCACCTAGAGCCAGACATCCTGGAATGTGAAGTCAGTGGGCCTTAGGAAGCATCACTATAAACAAAGCTAGTGGAAATGATGGAATTCCAGTTGAGCTATTTCAAATCCTAAAAGATGATGCTGTGAAAGTGCTGCACTAATATGTCAACAAACTTGGAAAATTCAACAGTGGCCACAGGACTGGGAAAAGGCCAGTTTTCATTCCAATCCCAAAGAAAGGCAATGTTAAAGAATGCTCAAACTACCACACAATTACACGCATCTCACATGCTAGTAAAGTAATGCTCAAAATTCTCCAAGCCAGGCTTTAGCAATAGCTGAACCATGAACTTCCAGATGTTCAAGCTGGTTTTAGAAAGGCAGAGGAACCAGAGATCAAATTTCCAACATCTGCTGGATCATCTAAAAAGCAAGAGAGTTCCAGAAAAACATCTATTTTTGCTTTATTGACTATGCCAAAGCCTTTGACTGTGTGGATCACAATAAACTGTGGAAAATTCTGAGAGATGGGAATACCAGAGCACTTGACCTGCCTTTTGAGAAACCTGTATGCAGGTCAAGACTGGACATGGAACAACAGATGGTTCCAAATAGGAAAAGCAGTATGTCAATTTCTGTATATTGTCACCCTGCTTATTTAACTTACATGCATAGTACATCATGAGAAACGCTGGGTTGGAAGAAGCACAAGCTGGAATCAATTGCTGGGAGAAATATCAATAACCTCAGATATGCAGATGACACTACCCTTATGACAGAAAGTGAAGGAGAACTAAAGAGCCTCTTGATGAAAGTGAAAGAGGAGAGTGGGAAAAGTTGGCTTAAAGCTCAACATTCAGAAAACTAAGATCATGGCATCCAGTCCCATCATTTCATGGCAAATAGATGGGGAAAGAGTGGAAACAGTGGCTGACTTTATTTTTTGGGCTCCAAAATCACTGCAGATGGTGATTGCATCCATGAAATTAAGACACTTACTCTTTGAAAGGAAAGTTTCGACCAACCTATATAGCATATTAAAAAGCAGAGACATTACTTTGTCAACAATGATCTGTCTTGTCAAGGCTACAGTTTTTCCAGTAATCATGTGTGGATGTGAGAATTGGACTCTAAGGAAAGCTGAGTGCCGAAAAACTGATGCTTTTGAACTGTGGTGTTGGAGAAGACTCTTGAGAGTCTTGGACTGCAAAGAGATCCAACCAGTCCATCCTAAAGGAGATCAGTCCTGGGTGTTCACTAGAAGAACTGATGTTGAATCTGAGACTCCAATACTTTGGCCACCTGCTGCGAAGAGCTGACTCATTTGAAAAGACCCTGATGCTGTAAAAGATTGAGGGCAGGAGAAGAAGGGGACAACCAAGGGTGAGATGGTTGGATGGCATCACCGACTCAATGGACATGACTTTGGGTCAAGTCCAGGAGTTGGTAATGGACAGGGAGGGCTCGCGTGCTGTGGATCGTGAGGTTGCAAAGAGTTGGACACGACTGAGTGACTGAACTGAACTGATTTAGAGATGTTCTCAAGGGCACTCTTTTGTGGATGTGCAGGACACCTTCCTGCTGGAACTTGAGGAGTCCTTTGTCTTCCAGCTGCTGGTGGTTCTTGGGTCCAAGGCCCTGCCCTAGAGTGGGTGGAGTGGCCACACACCGTTCCTCCCCAGGGTCATCCTGCCTGTCCTCCCACGTAGCTATCAAGACTGTTTACCTCCCCGAATGTTTTGGCTTGAAGTTACATTAAAGCAAAGTTATTTGGGGGGGAAAAAAAAAACACCTCATCATTTCCAACTTTTTCTTTATTTTTACATTATTCTGTCCCCTAGGGTAAACTCTCAGCATTAAATAAACACTTCAAATATATTTACAACTTTAGTTGTAAACTGCTTCACATGCTGGCAGAGCAGTGCTCCGGTGACCTGACAACAAGCCCAGGACTTCTTTCTGACCATAAGTTGCAGGCACTCGTGTCCATCCTGAGCAGCCCCTCCACGCTGTCCCTTAGCAGATAACCATGGCTGAAAAGTGTGGACCCTTGTCTATGTTGAGCAGAGATGGAGACAGCGCTGTGTTCTTACAGTTGGACAGTGGTTCTTGCCTGGGCTTCCTGGACTAGCAGCACAAGCATCCCCTGGAATGTGCTAGAACTTCAGGGACTCAGGCCCCGTCCAGTCCTCAGAAACTCTAGGAGTGGGGCCTTCCCGGTGACTGGGATGCAGGCTAAAGTTTGAGAACCACTTGCTTTAGTTACTCCTGTGCTATTGATTTTCTACATCAGATTCCCAGTATGGTGAGGTTTTAAATTTAGTCTTATTTTTATATAAAATAATTGCCAGACTTTCATTAAGTTTGAGAAGCAAAAGCACCCTGTAAATTCAGGGCGCTAGCTGAGAGCTGTTGAATGAAAAAAAGTTATTTTTTTTAAGAATATATATGTAAAGCAAACTTTTGAAGAGCTTTAGGCTCTAGACCCAAACTTCCCAATTGACCTGGGTTCCTGTCCACTGACTTAGTTGATTAGTT
Source organism: Bos indicus x Bos taurus (assembly GCF_003369695.1). NCBI lineage: Eukaryota > Metazoa > Chordata > Mammalia > Artiodactyla > Bovidae > Bos > Bos indicus x Bos taurus. Next base: position 32,960,377 of record NC_040085.1, on the reverse strand, counting down.
AGACAAGTTCCTTGAATGCTCTTGCCTCTAGATCTCTTATCTATAAAATATGATAATCTGTAATTTATAGCACTGTTGGGACAAGTAAGGTAAAGCATTTAGAATAGTGCCCAGAGTAAGTGGATAAAAAATGTTAGACAATTTACAGTTATTCATAATATTTTATATGGGAAACTATAGGTTTTCCTTTAAAGATGATGAGGGAAATAATAACAATTTCAGATCAAGAGTTGTTTATTGGAATGGTATTGCCCAGGTGATACTTGGAAATAGGTGTGTTGGTGAGGGCTGAGTTGGAGCTATCTTATAGGACTCAGGAATGTAGGCAAGTGGAGTGCTTGCTACTGCCATTTAGAGAATAGAGAAAGGAGAGGCTAAAGGTTGTTCGCTGTGAAAGAAGGGACCACAAAACAATAAATATCTTGCCCCAAATGCCAATAGCTCCCTAGTTGAGACACATTACCACAGGAACCCAGCTTTAAGACACAGTGAAAAGTCTCTATAGCTGAAGAGGCAGCTTTTAAATTATCTTTAGGGTTATATAAGTTGTGTCTTGAGAAATAGATTAAAATAACACTAACGTGAAAATGGCTTAAATGGTATGTTAGAGAAGAATATCAGCAGGCATTTTTATATATTCAATTTCAACTAGTTACTCAAGAAGAGTGTTCTTACACAAACCTAGTGAGTCAGGAAAACAACACTATTGTGATAAAGTTTACAGAAGTAAATTCAGTATGCCCGTAGCATGACTTAGTATGTCACCTGGGTTTAAAAATAAAACTACAACAGCCTCTCTTTAGGAAATAAAGTAGGTAAGCAAATATATTTTTTGAATTAGTGGGAACAAAACAATTTTCGAGATGTAAAAAATTTTTATTTATTGGTTTGAGGGCTAAACACATTTTTTTCCTAAAGAATATTTGTGTGTTGTGAATTGTTGGTAATCACATTAATTGCAAGGCTTTTCTCTGATCTAATTAATTATTATTTTCCCTGTTACTAACACCTGTTGGTGGCTGTTCTATACTTAAAAGCTGAGAAATAAACATTTCTTAACCTACAGATAAGAAGGTTAACAGTAAATTGAGATAGAGAAAATTTTTCTTGTTGGAAGCTTCATTCAAGTAAGCTATTCTTCAAAGTAAAAGAGATTTATTTTTTTTAAATATGTTCAATTCTAAAAAAAATACACAACAGCACTATCCAATAGAAATATAATATAAGCCACAGATGCAAGGCATACAACTAATTTTAAATCTTAAGTTTAAAATTTTTCTAGTAGCCATATTAAAGTTAAAAAAATAGGTGAGGTTAACTCACTAATTTCAATAATATATTTTATATATCCAAAATTCTATTTCAAAATACAATCAATATAAAACTTGATATATTCTTTGTTTATACTGAGTCTTCAAAATCCAGGATGTCTTTTACACTTAAGGCACATCTCCGTGTGCACCAGCCACATTTCAAGTGCTCAGTAGCCTCGTGTGGTTAGAGGCTACTGTATTGGACAGTAGAGGTCTCGAGGGTCTTCATCCCCTACCAACTCTTTCCAAATCTTTTGTTCTTTTATTTTTTTAAAGGATATACATGCCTTCATATATCCTACTGAGTTTTAAAAACTTAATGAAGAACCAAATAGTTATTGTAGATACCAGCTCTTTATTACTTTCTCTGACCTCAAGAATCTTACATAACAATGAAAGAAGTAAAACATATATAGAAATAACCATAAGATACAGGATATGATGAATAAATTAAGAATTAAAAAATAATGCCATAGAATGTATGTCTTGAAACAATATTTCTTCCATGCCTCTATTTTGCATCATATTCCTTCCTATTCATATTTCCACATCAAATTATTTCTTCTCACTATATAAAAAAGTGATAATGGGAATTTAATTTATCGTAGTTTCAATAAAGTTAAATAAAATAAAATATAATCCTCATTTTAATAATCACATGAACCTAGGGAACTCTAGAATATATTTTATATGATAAAAAACATATATCCCAAAATAAAAAAGTCAGTGCTAGCAATAATCCAGGAGAAGGCAATGGCAACCCACTCCAGTACTCTTGCCTGGAAAATCCCATGGACGGCAGCGCCTGGTGGACTGCCGTCTATGGGGTCACACTGAGTCGGACATGACTGAAGCCACTTAGCAGCAGCAGCAGCAGCAGCAATCATCCAGAGAAGATTATAAAGAAAAATAAACAAGAAAAAACTCATTAGGAATAATTTACTCCCAAAGAAATTGTTATGGCATCATTATCTTCCACTTCCTAGTTCTTAGTTGGTAGAAAATAGTCATTCATTGTTAACAATATCAAGTTTTACAGGAAATTTCTGACTGAGTAGTTCCTCCTCCTGCCAAGTCTGTGTACTCCTTTTTTGATGTTTTACACAGGAATTCTATTACGTCCTCTTTTTGTATATATAAATACTCTTAGCAACAAGAAAAAAAGCTGAATGGATTTACTCTGTGCTGTCTCTGAGATTTAAAGCTTATCTGTAAGAGATATATGTGCATGCCAATGTTTAATTCAAGAGTTATTCAACTGAGGACCTTTAAGAATGAACAGATATGTTTGCATCTCACATAAGTGGAGAAGCCACTTGGGGATACAACTTGGAGTTGAATGTCAAACATTATAACTGGACTGTTTTCTTGTACTTGAAGTACAAAAGACCTGTTTGACATATCTTTCTGTTATTTATACTAAATAAATGATGCTTGGAGTATTTGCTGTTGGAGGGTACTGTGTCTCCCAGATTATTTACTCAGCAGGCATGAATTGGGAGAGGAGGGAAGATCCAATGGCCAAATTTCTGTGGATACGAAGTAGGGTTTCCCAAAGTGTTGAGGACAGAGATACAGACTATAGAGTTTTGAGAAAGAAGGGCCTCTTTGAGAGGTAGGAACACCTACCTGGAGAGCATTATGGCTAGGAACTAGATTGAGTCCGTAAGAGAACTCCCACAGGTGGGGTTTAACCCCTGTATGCTTGCCATCAGAATAAGGAAAGAGTCATATTTAGAAAACAGTTTTAAACATGGAAACCATTATGTATTTATTTCACACTTCAGCGAAATCTGACACACCTGGCCAACCTTCAGTTGACATTGGTGGAAGAGCAATGGAATGGAACAGAGAAAGAGATGTGGCTTGCTTTGTATCCATCTCCTCAGCCCAGGCCCACACATAGCTCACAATGGGAGGAGTGGCCGGCTGCAGGAGTTTGGGAATCCTGCACAAAGAAAGCGCCAGGCCCCAGTGAAGTTAGAGACCACACGGAGGCGCATGAACCCCGGGATGGAATTTTCAGATATGGGCCAGAAATGGATATGGAACAACCTTCCTTTTTCTTATATATTCAAAGGAGGGTACTTTTATTAGAGAGATGGTGTAGCATGGAAGAGGGAGGCTGGAGGAAGATGCACCTACTTTACACTACTGTTCTCCATAATTAGGACAAGATAGTGATGAACAAGTTGAGCTCTTAAGTTAGGATAGATGTATGTTTGTATCCCATCACTACCAATAAATAGCTGTGTGAACTGAGGCAAGTATCTGCTCTTCGTTTTCCATCAATAGAAGTGAAATAATAGTAATATCTCTTTTGTAGTGTTGTGAGAAATAAATAATACATAAGTTTTTAGTACAGTACCTATCAGAGTCAAATGTTTAATATTATCTAATATTGCAATTGGTCTTTTTACTTTAGTCTTTATATTTTTATGTTTATATACTGACTGTTTATTACATTAATACTCAGAAAATAATTTAGTATATCATGTTGAATAAATATATTTCCATGCTGTGGAAAGGAAAAAAAGAAATTGACCATTAAGGGGATATTCTGAAATGTAAAAGCAAAAGACTCTTACTTTCAGCTGAAGGTTCTGGCACTTAAGAATTCTCTATTCAAGTTGTAAATTACTTTCAAACTATATTTCTTTAATTTTTAATTATCAGTAATCACTGACCCTGAGAACATTTGAGCCATTTATAAGAAGTCATCTTTAGAGAGGCTGTAGTTGAAACATGTAAATAAATCTAGGAAACATGAAGACAGCCAAGACAGGGTAAATAAGAGACAGGCTAGAAGTTTTAGAGAGCTGAAGAATAAAAAGAAGCACAATATGTTAGAAGCAAAAAGGAGAGAATTTCAAGGAAGAAAAGATAATTAGTTTCAAATTCTACAGAGAGAAGAGAACTGGCAGGATTGTTAAATTTGACAAAATGCCAAATTGAAAGAATTTTTTTGAAATAACCAGAAAGTTTTATAAATATCAGTATTAGGCTATTTTCCAAGAACTTTGAAAAAGAGGGAGTAGATAGTGAAAAAAAAAACCACAGGAGGGTAAGTAAGGGAAAGGATATTTTTGGTCCACAGGAAAGCCCATCAGTCTGGAGGTGGAAGGAAATGTGCAGGTTGGCACTAAGGTTTTAAGGTCTTCCATGTGTTTTTAGTATCTGAAGGGACATAAAACCACTGAACTCAAGAAAGGGGCCCCAACATCTCAAAGTAATAAATCTTACAAACAATCTAAATACAAAAAGGAGCAAGCGTATGTTTCTCACCCTCTGTTCAGTGTGGGCCTATCTGCCTGGGGTTGTGCCTAACAGTTCCCAATTCACAAACCAAAGCCATCAATATCATTTATCTAGATTTACTGTCTCTGACAAGGCTGCACAGACTTACAGGTCCCTTCGGTCTCCTTCCTAAAAACTCCCTGTTCTGGAAAAGAGTACATCCTCTTAACAATCAAAGAAATTTCTCTTCAACTAGTACCAGAGGGAAACTAGTGGTACGATTTGTTTTTCCTCTTTGAATTTCGTAAAATATGCAAAGGTTTTTGTTTTTTTTTTTTCTTTCCCAACAAAGTGATTTATTTTTCAAAAAAAAATGACTTTCCTATTTATGGTATTTCAGCACCCAGCTTTAAAATCAAAACATTTCTCTCTACCATAACACACACACAATTACTTTTAATAGGCAAAAAGTCCATATTTCATTATGGTTTTAGTTTCCATTTCCTTGTTCTTTTAGGTACTGAGGTCATTCTTAGTGGGGGTTTTTTGTTTGTTTCTTTTTTTTTTTTTCTATTCTGTGTTTTATTTTTTTTTAATTTTATTTATTTTTAAACTTTACATAATTGTATTAGTTTTGCCAAATATCAAAATGAATCCGCCACAGGTATACATGTGTTCCCCATCCTGAACCCTCCTCCCTCCTCCCTCCCCATACCATCCCTCTGGATCGTCCCAGTGCACTAGCCCTAAGCATCCAGTATCGTGCATCGAACCTGGACTGGCAACTCGTTTCTTACATGATATTTTACATGTTTCAATGTCATTCTCCCAAATCTTCCCACCCTCTCCCTCTCCCACAGAGTCCATAAGACTGTTCTATACATCAGTGTCTCTTTTGCTGTCTCGTACACCGGGTTATTGTTACCATCTTTCTAAATTCCATATATATGTGTTAGTATACTGTATTTATGTTTTTCCTTCTGGCTTACTTCACTCTGTATAATAGGCTCCAGTTTCATCCACCTCATTAGAACTGATTCAAATGTATTCTTTTTAATGGCTGAGTAATACTCCATTGTGTGTATGTACCAATAGCCAAAGCGATCTTGAGAAAGAAGAATGGAACTGGAGGAATCAACCTACCTGACTTCAGGCTCTACTACAAAGCCACAGTCATCAAGACAGTATGGTACTGGCACAAAGGCAGAAATATAGATCAATGGAATAAAATAGAAAGCCCAGAGATAAATCCATGCACATATGGACACCTTATCTTTGACAAAGGAGGCAAGAATATACAATGGATTAAAGACAATCTCTTTAACAAGTGGTGCTGGGAAATCTGGTCAACCACTTGTAAAAGAATGAAACTAGACCACTTTCTAACACCATACACAAAAATAAACTCAAAATGGATTAAAGATCTAAATGTAAGACCAGAAACTATAAAACTCCTAGAGGAGAACATAGGCAAAACACTCTCCGACATACATCACAGCAGGATCCTCTATGACCCACCTCCCAGAATATTGGAAATAAAAGCAAAAATAAACAAATGGGACCTAATTAACCTTAAAAGCTTCTGCACATCAAAGGAAACTATTAGCAAGGTGAAAAGACAGCCTTCAGAATGGGAGAAAATAATAGCAAATGAAGCAACTGACAAACAACTAATCTCAAAAACATACAAGCAACTCCTACAGCTCAACTCTAGAAAAATAAACGACCCAATCAAAAAATGGGCCAAAGAACTAAATAGACATTTCTCCAAAGAAGACATACAGATGGCTAACAAACACATGAAAAGATGCTCAACATCACTCATTATCAGAGAAATGCAAATCAAAACCACTATGAGGTACCATTTCACACCAGTCAGAATGGCTGCGATCCAAAAGTCTACAAATAATAAATGCTGGAGAGGGTGTGGAGAAAAGGGAACCCTCTTACACTGTTGGTGGGAATGCAAACTAGTATAGCCACTATGGAGAACAGTGTGGAGATTCCTTAAAAAACTGGAAATAGAACTGCCTTATGATTCAGCAATCCCACTGCTGGGCATACACACTGAGGAAACCAGAAGGGAAAGAGACACGTGCACCCCCAATGTTCATCGCAGCACTGTTTATAATAGCCAGGACATGGAAGCAACCTAGATGTCCATCAGCAGATGAATGGATAAGAAAGCTATGCAAAGGTTTTGAAAAGAGTTGAGAGAATCTTTCATCCTGCCCCCTCCCCCATATCAGTTATAATACTCATATTAAGCTTTTTAGAGAAGAGAAGTATCTTCAGAGTCATCATAATCATCAACTTTAATGTGTGTCTTAGAAGATGGAAACTTAGACTGAGTGACTTGTCCAAGGAAATTAGCCACTGGATAGCAAAGCTCCTCACTGAATCTGTCCTTTCTAACTGTTGGTCAAGGGTTTTCAAATTAACCAGACTGTCTCTTAGTTTTTGAAATGACTAAATTCTTAGTGATGTGCATGCTCAGTCTCTCAGTTGTGTCCAACTCTTTGTGACCCCATGGACTACAGCCTGCCAGATTCCTCTGAATATGAGATTTTCTAGGCAAGAATACTGGAGTGGGTTGCCATATCCTACTCTAAGGGATCTTCCTGACTCAGGAATTGAACCCACATTTCTTGCATCTCCTGCATTGGCAGACATATTCTTTACCACTGAGCCACCAGGGAAGTACAAGGCAACAAATTGTGGAATGTTTTACTGGAGAACTGAATCTTCCTATTATCCATGAATATATTTCTAGTAGGCAAGATTCTCTTCAATCCTTCCTACTTTAGACCTTGACACAAACTGCTCTTTCAAGAAAAATTATCCTGTTTTTCCTGAAACCCATCATATGATAACTCCTCCTCACATTTCATACTGAAAACTGCTTTCTTCTGTAGAATTCTGTAACATTCAGACACAAGTTACCATACTCTCTATTTCTATACCATGTTTTAATAAATATTTGTGGATTATTATTTAAAGTCAGTCTTACAGACTGGACTTCAGCTATGTGCATCCACTTTCTGTTCTTCAAAAATGCCAAGCGCATTCCTGCCTCAGGGCCATTGTGCTTGCTCTTCCCTCTACCTGGAAATTTCTTTCCTCAGATGTCCACCCTCTTCCTTCTCATCTCTACTGCAATGTTACATAAGGGAAAGCCTGACCATGCTAACATAAAATCTCCTTCTCCCTGTTCCATCACTCAGTATCTCCTTGATTCTGCTTTAATATTCTTTATAATGATTATTACCATCATCTATATTATTATTATTAAATATGTATATATATACATATATACTTAATATATCAGTATATATATACATATAAAGCTTCCAGGTGGCACAAGTGGTAAAGAACTTGCCTGTTAATACAGGAGATGTAAGAGATATGGGTTTGATCCCTGGGTCGGGAAGATCCCCTGGAGGAAGGCATGGTAACCCACTCGAGTATTCTTGACTGGAGAATCCTATGGACAGAGGAGCCTGGCGGGTAATAGTCCATAGGGTTGCAAAGAGTTTGATAGGACTGAAGGGACTTAACATATATGTATATATATATATATATATACACACACACACACACACAGACACACACATTCTAAAAAATGTTGCTGTCTTTCTTCTACAACTAGAATAGACGCTTCATAAGAATTGAAACTGAGCTGTTTTTTTTTTATTGCTATTTCCCTAGGATCTACAAAAATGCTTGATACATAGTACATGCTCAATAAATACTGTAGCTGTTGAATGTATTACTAGATTAGTCATACTTTCTATTTCACATTTCTGTTTTGATTACTTACACAAAATCAACACACTAAAAAGTGAACTAAATGTGAATTTGAATTCATATTCTATATTCACACTGAATTTCATCTACTAACACATTCAAAATGTTTTTTTAAATTGTAATATTTATTTTATTTTCAGCATTATTTTACAAATTTATAAACTACATTGAGAAACTGATTTCTTTTTGTAAGCTGGAGATACAATGGATTATATCAATAACAGCAAAAAAGAATCCAAAGTTAGACAAAAGCAGTATAATCCAAATGAACTAAAACATGTTTCCTGAGATGGTAAAAGTAAAAGGGCATTGCTCAGTCATGTCCAACTCTTTGCGACCCCATGGACTATACAGTCCATGGAATTCTCTAGGCCAGAATACTGCAGTGGATAGCCTTTCCCCTCTCCAGGAGATCTTCCCAACCCAAGAATTGAATCCAGGTCTCCCACATTGCAGGCTGATTCTTTACCAGCTGAGCCACAAGGGAAGACCTGAGATGAATGTTAGCTAAATTATCAATTCAGTGCCTATGGTCTATGTGCAGCCTTAAAAATGCAATCATTTAGAAGAAAATGATGTTTTCATAAAATCACAATCTCACATTTCAGATTTATTATGGGTATGTAAACAAAAATTGTTTCAACTTCTTTTCTTCTAAAATGACCAAAATACCCAGCCCATTTGCTAGACAACCAATGGTTTAACAGATTAGAGTAGATGTTTTTAAGCTAAGAGCTTCTCTGGTGGCTCCTGCCTACAATGCAGGAGACCAGGGTTCAATCCCTGGGTCCAGAAGATCCCCTGGAGAAGGGTATGGCAACCCAATCCAGTATTCTTGCCTGGAAAATTCCACAGACAGAGGAGCCTGGCGGGCTATAATTCATAGGGTCTCAAAGAGTCAGACACAACTGAGCAGCTAATACTTTCACTTTCCCATACAAAAACCTAGCTCAGATCAATAATCCATGCCTCCTTATTATCTCAGATTTTGTATTTTTTTAAAAGCATGTTTTATAGATAATATGTCTGTCACTTGTTTCACCAGGATATTGATGACGGATATATCCAGTCAGCCACTTCAACTAGACAACTAATAATCAATTATTACAGAACATTCTGCTGGGGAAAAATGGATTGGAGTTTAGATGGACAAGACTATTTTATTGTAAAGTTATTCAAAAGAAGAGAAACGTGGGTAATAAAAATTCAAGAGAGAGGCATACTTAGAACATTTTTTCCAGACCATGAATTATTTCATAGGATATAAATGAATAAAACATATAAAACAGCTTTCATACAGTACAGTTAGAATTTGTATAAATGCATATATAATATAAATATATAAATAAATATAGATATAAATGCATTTATATCCATTTATTCATATGCTTATTCATCTATTCAAAAAATAATTGAAAAACTATTACATGCTAAGCACTAGGGATCTACAAATGAAAAAGATCATCCTTGAGTAGAAAGGTCGTACTACAGACTCTCTCTTCTTAAATATTTATTTTTTTGCTGATATTTTCCTGTCAGTATTCTACTCAAATATCTTTACTATAAAGTATCAAAATAATCTTTTGAATTCTAGAGAAGGTATCGTATATATGTGATTATATTGTTATTTTTAGGTTTTTTTTTAAGTCACTAATTATAACAATAGTTTACCAATTAGAAATAACTTATTCAAAAAAAGATTTACAACTACTATTCATAAATAAATCTAGGCTAAGACAGCAGAATCCACCTAATAAGTATTCTAATGTGATTCAAAGGACACATATTAGAAAGGTAGCAGCCCGCATGCAAAAGTAGTAAAGGAGAATTACATTGCTTAATGGTTTGATGGATGTGTGGAATACCTATTTGAATGTTTAAATGGCAGTGTTTTGCAAATGGAATGCATTAGTGCTTAAGCACCAATATCACCTGAATAAATCCAAGCTTATAAGAGTACAAGCCTGGATACTCTCTTTGTATATGTACAATCCAGGTGATTTTCTACAGATAATGTGACACAATATTCCTTTCTTCCTGAAACATGCTGCTGGCTAAATAAAGCAAGAAAGTATCACCTGTTCTTGCTAAATTGAAACACATGAAATAACTGTGCACCTTCTAACAAAAAAGACATCAAGGAAAGTTTGAGTTAGTACTTTTAAATTTTGTTTGAATTAGATCAGATCAGATCAGATCAGTCGCTCCATCGTGTCCGACTCTGCGACCCCATGAATCTCAGCACGCCAGGCCTCCCTGTCCATCACCAACTCCCGGAGTTCACCCAGACTCACGTCCATCAAGTCAGTGATGCCATCCAGCCATCTCATCCTCTGCCATCCCCTTCTCCTCCTGCCCCCAATCCCTTTCAGCATCAGAGTCTTTTCCAATGAGTCAACTCTTCACATGAGGTGGCCAAAGTACTGGAGTTTCAGCTTTAGCATCATTCCTTCCAAAGAAATCCCAGGGCTGATCTCCTTCAGAATGGACTGGTTGGATCTCCTTGCAGTCCAAGGGACTCTCAAGAGTCTTCTCCAACACCACAGTTCAAAAGTATCAATTCTTCGGCACTCAGCCTTCTTCACAGTCCAACTCTCACATCCATACATGACCACAGGAAAAACCATAAGAGTATAGAAATAAATTATTTTCTTTCTTCCTTTATCCACTTATATTGAATTGGGAATGCTTAGTGTTTTGTTGTCTATAAACATATTAAAATATTACTATAGCCAAAACCCATCACTTTTTTTTGCCATTAAAATAATGAGACTTTAATTACAAAACTTCATAAGATATTACATGTAGTAGAAATAAGAAGATGGAAAATTTGCTGTAATAAATGCTTTGTTTAAGTTTACACTTTGTAAAGAAGTGTCACAAGGCAAGTTTAATGAAAGCTGTATTTTTAAGTAAAGAATAAAATAAAAGGCATTTACAGACAGGAATAATTTGGATGACAGTTTGGATGCAAAAGCTGGCAAGATAATCATAATAATGTTAATAATAATAATGATAGCTGATAATCATAGAAACAGCAAATCCACATAGAGGAAATGCAAATACATGAGGTTCTAATAATCCTTGATTTGAGAAAAATCTATAAAATATATGTCCTTTAGTAATGACAGCAATTCAACAGTTAGTGTTCCTGAGAACTCTTGATTTTTGTTTGTTTCATGTTTGTAATTTATTTTACCGCGTTCCATTAGGGAAGAACGCTGCTGAACTTCACAGTGAGGATTTTGGAGGGCCAGTGTACCAAGACTGAGATTTGAAACCAAGAGTGCATTGATGGATAGTATGCATTTTTCTTTTTAATGGAAGGATTTGAAGTCTGATATCACTTAAAACATAGTTAATCTTCCATTAGAAAATATGGTGACCCTGTGATATCACTTTCACATTAACAATTGACACATATACTCTTTCATAAGCCAATTGTTTAAAATTCTCACTTGAGGTTTGCTCTCAGCCATGACAGATTAGTTAATACTAGGCTATCTCTCCCATGAAGAAAACTTCTAAACTAGAAAAAAAATGTATGCAGTCCATTAAAGAATATTTGAGAGGGGAGACAAACAAATTGAATGCTTGATAGTGGATTATATCTTGGACAAGGAGATTAAGAAAACTAACATGACAAAAGTTTAATATGTAATGTGATTATATAAATAAAACATCAATATAAAAATTTTTCTTTGAAATTTATACTGTAGCTATATAAGAGAATATCTTTCTTCCTAGTAAATGCATACTATTTAGTAGTAAAATAGCATTGCTCAGTTGTGTCTAACTCTTTGTGACCCCATGGACTATAGAGTCTATGGAATTCTCCAGGCCAGAATACTGGAGTGGATAGCCTTTCCCTTCTCCAGGGGATCTTCCCAACCCAGGGATTGAACCCAGGTCTTCCACATTGCAGGCAGATTCTTTACCATCTGAGCCACAAGGGAACCCCAAAAATACTAGAGTGAGTAGCTTATCCCTTCTTAGTGGATCTTCCCGACCCAGGAATTAAACTGGGGTCTTCTGTATTGCAGGCGGATTCTTTACCAACTGAGCTATCAGGGAAGCACTAAAAGAGCATTATATCTCCAATTTACTTGCCAGTGATTTAGGAAAAACGTATAACTATATTAAGCCCTGTGTATCTGTGTGTAATACATGTGTCTTAATGTGTGTATATATAGAGAGAATGATAAAGCAAACAGAAATGCAAAAATATATAAACAAATATTGAATCTGAGTGAGAATGTTTAGAATTTTTTTATTTTATTTTATTTTTTAACTTTACAATATTGTATTGGTTTTGCCATATATCAACATGAATCTGCCACAGGTATACATGCGTTCCCCATCCTGAACCCTCCTCCCTCCTCCCTCCCTGTACCATCCCTCTGGGTCATCCCAGTGCACCAGCCCCAAGCATCCAGTATCGTGCATCGAACCTGGACTGGCGACTCGTTTCATATATGATACTATACATGTTTCAATGTCATTCTCCCAAATCATCCCACCCTCTCCGTCTCCCACAGAGTCCAAAAGACTGTTCTATACATCTGTGTCTCTTTTGCTGTCTCGTATACAGGGTTATTGTTACCATCTTTCTAAATTCCATATATATGCGTTAGTATACTCTATTGGTCTTTAGAATTTAATTGTACTGTTCTTCCAATTTCAAACTAAGTTTCAAATTATGTAAAAAAATTAGAAAGAAAAATTCTTACTTTGTAACAGAACTGTGTCTATGAAAAAATTTATATGTGATACAAAAAATATCTAGAAACCAAAAAGGGTGTTTTAATAGATATCTCAAGGGATTTCTGAACATTGTGACAGAGTACCTAAGCCTACTACTTGATGAAAAATGCCCAGGAAAATAGATTCATAAAAAGATAATACAAGACTCATAGCAATAAATTTAAAATTCAAATTGCAGCCTATGTGGTAAAGAATTAAATATACAAGTAACAATTTCTATTGTTTAGGCTTTGATGAATGAAGTGTTCATTTTTAAACTGAAATTTCTGAGTAAGATAGCCACTTTTCTCAACTGAATTTTGCTAGCACCAGTTAGGATTTAATATTTATATTATTTTATTCACATCTATTATGAAGATGGACATTGATCAATGATGTAATTATTTATTCCAGAATGAAATTAACTTATATCTAAATGGACAGTATATGGGTCCATCACTAAGGAATGTACAATTTAGACTGAACAATAAAATTATACTTTGCCTCCATTATACACAGAAGCCCAATTTTGTTAGGCCTTCAATGCCGTTACACATCATTACCCAACTGGCTAAGCTACTAGCCCATGAGTTTCAAAGCAATACATGGGATTTTGCCACATAACTCCTACCAACAAAATTCTTGCTTTGTGCAATGAAACTATAGGGTTCATAGATTTTGGGAATGGAAATGTCTCATTAGATCATCCAGTTCATTATTTTGAAAGATTATTACTCATTACATGGTCTCTATTCCCAAGTGGTTTACCCAGTCAGATTTTTAACTTCTGTGCCATTACAACTTTCTGTGCTGACATCTGAAGACCACTTTATAATGCCCCAGGGATTTCTTTATAGCCTACGTATATATTTTCCTCAAAGAATTTGAAGGATGAAGTTCCAAATTTTCTTTTATCTCCATAAAAACTGAATCTCTCTACTGATTTTTTTTAATGTATTTTTTTTCTTTCTACTGAGACTCACAAAGTTTTGCTTCAAATTTGCACCACAAACAAAAAAGAATACCACTGGTAAGATTTTTTTTAATGCTTATGATTTCACTCGCCAAGATATATACCATAGAAATAATATGGCTGTAAATGCTTCAGCCATTAACAAGGGTCCCATTAATAACCACTTGAAAATTAACACAACAACAATATTGTTCTCCAGAGAAAAATTTCACAGCAAAATCAATTTTAATTTATTATGTAGTATGCCCAGATAATGGAGAAGGCAATGGCAACCCACTCCAGTACTCTTGCCTGGAAAATCCTATGGATGGAGGAGCCTGGTAGGCTGCAGTCCACGGGGTCGCTAAGTCGGACACGACTGAGCAACTTCATTTTCACTTTTCACTTTCGTGCATTGGAGAAGGAAATGGCACTTTCCTTCTCCAGGAAAGGAGGATCCCAGGGACGGGGGAGCCTGGTGGGTTGCCATCTATGGGGTCGCACAGAGTCAGACACGACTGAAGTGACTTAGCAACTTAGCAATGCCCAGATAAATAAGACACAAAACAAAGCTTAGTTTTCCTCAAATCAAATGAGATTTGAGAAATCTTATATCACATCTTTTGTCAAAACTAATGTGGCCAATTTTATTTATTTCAGTTACATTTTTGCCTTATTTATGAACTGGCATTTTGGAAACTGTCTTGTATTCTTATTTAGGTCTTACCTCTAGTGATGGGTTCCACAAAAGGATCTGAGATCAAGGACTATAGTCACCATTAAAGCATTCTAACATTTAGGAATACCCTATTCCTAAATCAATTAGTAATTGAGTTTCACTATTAGTCAAGGCTATGGTTTTTCCAGTAGTCATGTATGGATGTGAGAGTTGGACCGTGAAGAAAGCTGAGCACCGAAGAATTGATGCTTTTGAACTGTGGTGTTGGAGAAGACTCTTGAGAGTCCCTTGGACTGCAAGGAGATCCAACCAGTCCATCCTAAAGGAGATCAGTCCTGGGTGTTCATTGGAAGGACTGATGTTGAAGCTGAAACTCCAATACTTTGGCCTCCTCATGTGAAGAGTTGACTCATTGGAAAAGACCCTAATGCTTGGAAGGATTGGGGGCAGGAGGAGAAGGGGATGACAGAGAATGAGATGGCTGGATGGCATCACCAACTCGATGGATATGGGTTTGGGTGGACTCTGGGAGTTGGTGATGGACGGGGAGGCCTGGCAAGCTGTGATTCAGGGGGGTCACAAAGAGTCAGACACGACTGAGTGACTGAACTGAACTGACTGATTTCTATATTATTCTCATATTAATGTGATATAAATATAATCTTTTGATTGTGTCTGGAAAACATTAGTAAATTTAATCTAAGTATATGGTTTTCATTTTTAATCATCCTGAAATATTTATTTTCAAGTGTTCTAAACAGTGTATTAATTAAATGATTTAATTTCTATTTTCTTAAATATATTTTAATTTAATCCATAAAGGATATCTCAATAAATTCCCCAAATTAAAAATAGTATAAAACATATATTCTTACTACAGTGCAGGACATATAATATTTAAGAGAAAAAATTAAGTAAAATAGTTAAATCTCAATCATGTATGAAGTAACAAAATAACACAAACCTCTCCCTGACTCTTAAGAAAAAAATTCAAACCCACAGTTATGAATTTCTGACAAAAGTTTATAGAAAATCTACATTTTAATTGGTAAATTTATAATCATATTTAATCAGAAGGAGAGCTCTCTGTTAAATAGAAGCTGTAGGAAATATCTTAAAGTAGAAAGCAAGTAAGAAGCTCTACAGTAATCTTCAGTTGCAGACAATAATTCTACCACAGAATATTAGAACAAACTCATTAATTATCACTATTTTTAGGAAAGTCAAGACACTGAAATACAACCAGCAAATACAATATGCAGAACTTACATCTAAGGAAAGAGACTTAAAACAGTAATCATAACAGTAATGTAAAACAAATGTATTTCATATGTGCCTAAAAAGAATGAAGCATATTCACAATGAAGCACAGTAATAAAGGAGGAAAAGTTATGAAAAGCATCACTTTACAAAGGTACAAATTTAATTTAAATTTAATTGTTGAATTAAACATTTCCTCAGATTTTAAAATGGCAGAATGGCCATAAAGACGTAGTGTCTTTAAAGTTCAATCTGAAAAAATCATTCCTAAATATCATTAATACCATAAAAGTTGACAAATAAGAAAAGTATCAAGAAGTTTCAATATCTTTTATTACTCTCTAAAATGAAGACTTACTAATGAGATTTGACTTACTCTCCAAAATAAATGTGAAGAAGACCATGAGCATCCTACTAATGAGGTCACACAAGTCAGCTTCTTGGTTCAGAGAGCACAGTGGAGGGGAAAGAAAGTCCATCAGGAGGGACAGTTTCCACACAATGACTTTTGTCCAATTCTAATTGGATTGTCTCTTTCTTGCTGCCTTGCAAGATACAAAGTTTTTTGTCTTCTCCCAGTTTGCAGCTGACCTTTTAACTCTCTTTGTAGTTCCTTTTCACCCACAGAATGACTTATTTTTATAGAATTATACTTAGAACATTTCTCTCTGCATTGTTTTTCTTTCTAATTAAGTTGTGTGTGCATGCTGAGTCATGTCTGACTCTTTACAACCCCATGGACTATACCACGAGGTTCCTCTGTCCATGAAATTTTCCAGGCAAGAGTATTAGAGTGGGTTGCCATTTCCTCTTCTAGGCAATCTTTCCAACCCAGGGGTCGAACCCACATGTCCTGTGTCTCCTGCATTGGTAGACAGATTATTTACCACTGAGCCACCTGGGAAGCCCCTTTTACTAAATTATTCTAATTCAATATTTTTGTAATCCATACAGAAAGCATCTACTTTTCTCATTCTACAGATTAATAAAACAGCCTTCAAATGTTGATATATGGCAAAACCAATACAATATTGTAAAGTTAAAAAATAAAATAAATAAATAAATAAAATAAAAATCTAAAAAAAAAAAGAACAAATAACTCATCTGTGAATTTTCATTTATAAATTTTGAATCCAAAGCCTACACTCATATTTTATGCTATATGACCCATATTGAATAGTTTGCTGTACATAGCTGTACAATTATACATGTCTCTAAAACTCCTAAATTTAGACTTACAGTATCAGACTGTATATATTTTAAGTTCTGATTAATATTGCCAAATCTCTTTCCTAATTTTTCTACCCACTTGTTATCTTTGAGTACTATCATTTAAAAGGAATATTATGCTAATCTTATAAGTTTAAGTGATGTTATATCTTAATTTGCCTATATTTAGTTATGAGTTAAGTTTAATATATTAAGATTTGCCTTATGATCCAGCAATCCCACTGCTGGGCATAGACACTGAGGAAACCAGAAGGAAAAGAGACACGTGTACCCCAATGTTCATTGCAGCACTGTTTATAATAGCCAGGACATAGAAGCAACCTAGATGCCCATCAGCAGATGAATGGATAAGAAAGCTGTGGTACATATACACAATGGAGTATTACTCAGCCATTAAAAAGAATACATTTGAATCAGTTCTAATGAGGTGGATGAAACTGGAGCCTATTATACAGAGTGAAGTAAGCCAGAAAGAAAAACACCAATACAATATACTAACACATATATATGGAATTTAGAAAGATGGTAACAATAAACCTGTATACGAGACAGCAAAAGAGACACTGATGTATATGTTCTATATGTATATGTCTTTTGGACTCTGTGGGAGAGGGAGAGGGTGGGATGATTTGGGAGAATGGCATTGAAATATGTATAATATCATATATGAAATGAGTCACCAGTCCAGGTTCGATGCATGATACTGGATGCTTGGGGCTGGTGCACTGGGACGACCCAGAGGGATGGTACCGGGAGGGAGGAGGAAGGAGGGTTCAGGATGGGGAACACATGTATACCTGTGGCAGATTCATTTTGATATATGGCAAAACCAATACAATATTGTAAAGTTAAATAAAATAAAATTTAAAAAAATAAGATTTGTGTTTTTTTTATAGTTATTTTTTTCCCCTGGGGGATTTTTGTTTTTAATATATTTTCTCCTCTTTCTACTTGGCAGGTATTCTTTGTCTTTTTGGTACTGATTTGAAAATTTTAAATGTTTCCTCCTTGTCAATACCTGTTCCCTCCACTGCCATTTTGTTTTTATTTTCATATTCTTTATTGTTTTTGACAAATGAAAGATAAAATTTCTATGCAATTTATTACTTTTTTCTTTATAATTTTTTATGGATTTTTTAACATACAAAATTCTGTTATGTTATTGCTGCTGTTGCAAATGGTATTTTTATTATATTTTAACTGATTATTAATTATTGTGTATAAGCTTTTGAAAAATAACTATGTGTCTATCTCCTTAATCAAATTATTTTATTATTTCTTATAGGTTGTTCAGTTTTTCCTCCTAGAGTAGCAAGTACAAATCATATCACTTAGAAACAGTCATTCTTTTTGATCTTTATGGTAGTGGGAATTCCTCTAGTGTTTTACCACTATGCGAAGTATTGTCTTTCATTTCGAGATACATTTCAATATTTAGTCCAAATCCATCAGTTCCTTTTCATAAAGAATTTTTTAAAAAATAGATATTAATATTTCTCAAATGTTTTACTAACCTTCCACTGTATATATTTATAAAACTTATTATATTATATAATCAGTTTGACTTCCTATTTGTCAAATATAACATTATATTATCATTAATTTCCAGTTCTGAAGTAAATATATCATTAGTTAAACATTATATTCTATGGATATAGCAAAATTTATTTTAAAACTGTCTTGTACATCTGGATAGTTTCCAATTTTCTTCTATTATAAATCAATATTGCAGGACCATTCTACCTTTCTAGATTCTACTTTTGCATATGCTATCCTCTCTTTTCTGACTGTATTTCATCTTCCTATCTAAAACTCATCTACTCACTTTTGAACACCCAGCTTAACGGTCAGTTTTGAATATATACATGCTATCTTTGTAAATGTACTCTCTTTCAGTCTTCTCATAGTAATTGGTTTATAAGTCTGCTATGACATTTGTTAATTCATGGTATCATTAATTTCTCTGAATGTCAACCCCTGTGAGACCACTGGATCAATTACATCAGCAATTTTCTCTTATTCATTGATTCTTTTCCTAATACCTACCTCAGCATCTAACACAGAATAGGCCATCAAAAACATCTGTGCAATATTAAATGATCAGATGAAATAGTGAATAAATAAAGGATTGAATAAAGAAACATGAATAGAAAGACAATGAAGGACCATATTGATAAAGGTTATATAGGTTCTTTAAAGATGTCTGGAAGTTAGTTGTAGATAATTATGAGCCAATGAAGTGTTGAGCAAGTTAGTGCCATGGTTATCATGAATTTATCTTTACCATCACTTTTGTTTCACAATCTATCCACTTCTCATAAATATCTTTTGTGTGCTGTGCTTTGTTTCTCAGTCGTGTCCATCTCTATGCAACCCCATGGAGCCTGCCAGGCTCCTCTATCCATGGGGATTCTCCAGGCAAGAATACTGGAGTGGGTTAGCACACAACACAAAACCAGCTAAGTCTAACACATGTGTAGCATAGAAACACAAAACCAAGTAAGTCTAAATTCCATCACAGAGGTGACTTGTTACAATGGAAGAATTTAATAATTCAATATAATTTTTGATACTAATAATAGAAACAGCAATAAGAATGATCATTTAATGGATGCCTTCTCTAAAGAAACAATGAAATACCAGATTGTTTTAAAATATTTATATAAAAACCTATTAAATATATTTTAATTCCAATTATAGAGAAAAAAATACAGATTTAAAAAGAATAAATAGGCTACATAGGGCTTCACTGATTACAAATCAGTGGAACTAGTATCCAAACCCAAATATACTTGATTCTGAAGTTAATCTGTCATCTCTTATGGCACAAACACAATTCTAATCCATGTTTTACATCTCTTACTACAACAGCATGTTTTCTTTTAAAAGTAAACCATTATATTCCATTTACTCCATATAATCCATTTAATAAATGATTTCAAGATCTTTATAAAAATAATTTCTGAGAACACAAAGCAACTTTTCTGAGGTTACAAATTAGACAAATTTATTAAAAAAGCTAAAGCAGTTAAATGTCAATTCATCTCCTAATTATTGTTAATCTATTAACTCTTTCATTTTGAAAGAAAAAAAGCAGTTCATGTCTAAGTTATTGTAATAAACTTGCTCAGAAGAGAGCTTTGAGTAAGGGCGGTTCATGAGATAATTGCTTCTCCTCTCTTGGTTTGGTACTTCCTTCAAAGTGGATGAAGTTCTGGTCACACAAGAGAGATGGAAATGTTCCCTAATGCCATAGTCACCGGCATTAAGGGGAAAAAAAGCTAAAAAAAAACAAAGGTCTTAAGCACAATGGGCACTTTACTTCAAGTAATTTTCCTGAAAATTTTGGAGTATTATGCTCTTAAGATGTCAATTATACGGTATTTCTATAACAAAGAATTTTACAAAATTGTTTTAGAAAGAGACTATTGTAATTGGGGACTCATAAATATCTTACGGGGAACTTAAGATTCAAAATGCATGGTTGCTAAGAAAAGCTATATAAAGAGGGTGCATTGATGATATATTTATTATAATTTTTCAAATAGTATAGTGTCTTTTTGAATAACACTGTGAAAAATAAGTTTTTATGCCAAAGCCCACTTAATTAGCTTTTCTGTATACATTATCATGCCACAGAATTACTGATGAGTTCTTTATGTATTCCATTTATAAAGCATAATTTCAAGAGCTTATAGTCAAGCTATCATTCAAATCATTAATGTTATACTGTTCTCTCCCTTGTGAATACTCAAGATGTACTTTTTCTAATCCTTGAATAAGTTTTTTTTTTTTAAGTCTATGCTAAGCTTTTATATTACTGAATATGCTAACAAATAGCAGCAGCCTGATGATTCTGTAGATATTTTATGTAAAAATTTGCCAAATGTTCCCTGTAGAAATTCTTCTCTTGAATGTGATGGGGGCTTTGGGAAAATTATTTTAGAATCAAAGTTGGTTCCCTATTTTCTGAAGTGAATGACTTTTTAATTCCCTAGTGCAAAATAGCCTTTTGTGAGTTTTGAATAATGCTTTTCTAAGGCAGTGCTTATAATTATGCTCAAGCATCAGTGGTGAAGAAGAAAATAAAATCAGACAATGAGAATAGAATGTCAGAGCATTAAGCTGTCAACATATTTATGTTCCCAAGATTATTCACATTAGGACATTATATTTAAAGACCAGGATAAAGTTCAGTGAGAGCTGTACGTCTTTAAATTTCTGCCAAAGCTTTTAGTAAATGAAATGGAAAATGCATTGTTTCAGCTTAGAATCACTTTGTAAGATGAAAGCTTTCAATGCTTTCAAGTTTAGACCTATATAAGAACAAACCATCCCTCTAAAATTCCATCATCTTTCCTATTTCTGACCCTAAGGCCATATGCTTCTTCCTATTATTGCAATTCTATCAAATTCAGCAAACTGATCCTGGAAAAACACATTTATAGAGCAGGATCTCTCACTCAAGAAAAGTTGGCAGATGAGGACAAAATGGATTATGCTATAATTTGTTAATGTATTTTCTTAATCATTTAGTAATGACACTGAACTATAGAAGCCCTTTTACTCCTTTAAAAAAGAAGTACTACTCTAAAATGGATACATATTTTCTAAATTAAATAGGAGGAAATCATACTGCCCAATCTTACTGTTTGAATTATCTTTTCCATGAGTTAGCCCATTCATAAATGTTCAAGATATTCCTTAAAAGATAAGATTAGTAAAATCATATTTTGTAAACTAAATCATATTGTCTACCTAAGACAATAATATTTAAGAAAGATCTTCCTAAAGACATGTGAGACTGGAGAATTCACTGTAGGAGAATTGAGGACAACAGAGAGATTCCTATTTCTAACTCTACTACTTTTCAGAATAATTTTGGGCAAGAACATTAATGCCTGTATGCTACTGCTTCACCTAATGTAAAATGAAGGAGTTTATACTAATCAGAGATGGCAAATAGGTCTTTATTTATGGGTCAAATCTTAATTAATAGAAGTGGTTACATGAAGTACATGTTGAAAATTAATCAGAGGCTATGTGACCTTGAAGATCAGAAGGTGAAAGTGTGATATATTAGAATCATCTGCCTAATCATGGGATGGGTCAGTGGTGACATCTATGCCTGAAAACAATCATCTGGAGGCTACAGGACAGCCAAATCTTTCCTGCTGCTGCTGCTGCTGCTAAGTCGTTACAGTCATGTTCGACTCTGTGTGACCCCATAGACAGCAGCCCACCAGGCTCCCCTGTCCCTGGGATTCTCCAGGCAAGAACACTGGAGTGAGTCGCCATTTCCTTCTCCAATGCATGAAAGTGAAAGTGAAGTCACTCAGTCGTGTCTGACCCTCAGCGACCCCATGGACTGCAGCCTTCCAGGCTCCTCCGTCCATGGGATTTTATGTCTATAAACATAGTAGCTCTGTAGATGCACTTCAGGGACTACAATAGAGAAAGAAATAAGATCAAGATATTAAGGTTCCAATTGCTTACACACACATACACACACACACACACACTCTTCAATCAGTACACCTCTTTAAATTTTCTTTCAGGTCATTTTATTTTATTTTAAATTTTATTTTATTTAACTTTACAATATTGTATTGGTTTTGCCATATATTAAAATGAATCTGCCACAGGTATACATGTGTTCCCCATCCTGAACCCTCCTCCCTCTTCCCTCCCCATACCATCCCTCTGGGTCATCCCAGTGCACCAGCCCCAAGCATCCAGTAGGTTATTTTATATGTTGTGCTTTTATTTTTTTTATTATTATTTTTTATTTTTAAACTTTACAAAATTGTATTAGTTTTGCCAAATATCAAAATGAATCTGCCACAGGTATACATGTGTTCCCCATCCTGAACCCTCCTCCCTCTTCCCTCCCCATACCATCCCTCTGGGTCGTCCCAGTGCACCAGCCCCAAGCATCCAGTAGGTTATTTTATATGTTGTGCTTTTATACGAAATTCTCAATTCAGTCATTCCACTGCACACCTACACTAACACTTTAAATCACTGTATCAGAGTAAAAGATAAATTTATTTTTATGAAAATGTAGCAAGCTTCTTATAAATAGATGCTATGGAAAACAATTCTATGTGACTGAAAAGATTTAAGCTCTCCCAGCTCCCAAAGTCTGAGGTAATTAAAGAGAGATTCTAAAGGGAAAGTGGTCAATTCATTTCTCACCCCATGAATGGGCTCTGAGGTCCAACCACTGCTCTTCCTGTAATCCTCTTAAAATTAGAGATTATCTTTCCACTGATATCACTGGAGGATCCAGGTTTTATTTTGTGATACATTTTGGTATGTGTTTCCAGGAGTGAAATTAGTAAGTGATCCTCAAGAAAAAGATGAATGTTGAAGATAAGAGCTGAGACTGTAGGGCTGAGCCATTTTCTGCCGAGGGTTTCTTTCAAATCTTAAAAATGTGAAGTTATTTAAAAGAATCAAAGGTTTCTCTTACACAAGAATGTCAATAAATAGATGGAACGGGCTATAGTGTATTCAACCTCATTTTGTCATAAGGAAAAAATACTGAAAAGAACTAAACACATTAAGTTATATAATAAATATTAGATAATTATTGAGACATAAAATAAGAGAGCCTAATGTAATTTCTTGGAGAAATAAGAAATTCTTCGTGAGAAAAAAGATTGTTAGTGTGAAGAGTTTACCCGGTAAAAAAGATAGGGAAGAATACAGTTAGGTGAGAAAGCCATGTACTCATAGAGGTGAGCTTCTACATAAGATGAAATGGAAGAAGTACAGGAGTAAAGGGAGAAGTTAAAACAAATGGAGAAGGCCAGAAGATTATAGGAAATGAGACTGATGACTTAGAGCTCTTATTTTAAAGAACTTTGGAATGATATGAAATTCAACTAAAGCAACAGATACATTTTAAGCAACCAAATTATTTGATCAGATTTAAAGCAATGTTATCTGTGTATATATATATATGAGATTTTAAATAGAAAATGTCCTTATTTTGTTTTCTGATTACTATGAGAATAATATAAATTTAGGCATATTTTCATCCTTCGGGTGCTAAAAAGAACAGAGTTGTGAAAAAATAGATTATTGTTATTCCCAGAGTGTCCTGGCAATTTTCTAGTTGGATTTCAATTTTTAATATTTTTCCACACAGAAATATGATATCTGTCAAGGTGAGAAAGCAGAATTATGTTGACACTGCCTAAATAATTGCAGCATTGTAATAAATATGAAGCCAGTGAGTCTGCATCCTTATAATAATACCATACACAATTATGGATTAATTGAAATTCTTATAATTGTATTATGCAAATGCCTGTGGTGAAAATTCTATCTAAAAATACATGTGGGGGGAATGCTTAGCAGCTGTATTTCTAAACCACCAGCTAACTAGAAGTAAGAGCACAATATTTGGCTATACTTAAGTGCAATATGAAATCACAAGGCGAAACTAGAAAAAAAAAATTGACTTGAATCTACTCCAGTTTCAAAGTCATTACCAGAAGTATTGTATCTAAACAGGTAATATTCCACTACACTCATTTTGAGACCATGTCTAGCAACTACATTTTTCCCATTATGGCAACTGCTTTAAAAACTATAGTGATATAATTGAGGTACTGTCTTTAGCAACTTGAATTACAAAGCAAGGTCAGAGCAACCATTCATGAAATCATGGAAATCCATCTTTCTTCCCAGCACCAGATTCCTTCCTATGATGAGAACTTTATTTTGTGCTATGGAAGTGGAAATGTCTGTCACTCAGTCATGACTGACTCTTTGCAATCCTATGAACTCTAGCCTGCCAGGCTCCTCTGTCCATGGAATTCTCTAGGCAAGAATACAGGAGTGGGTAGCCATTTACACTTCCAAGGGATCTTCCCGACCCAGGGATTGAACCCGAGTCTCCTGAATTGCAGGCAGATTCTTTACCATCTGAGTCACCAGGGAAGCCCTATTTTGTGCTAAGCCAAATATAAATGAGGGTGCTTGTCATTTCTACAGTACTCAGTCCTGCATATATTTCCTCAAACAAAGGGAGGAAAACAATTTATTTATCTGGCAAACACCACTGATCTCTGAGGGACTGTCTGAAAGTCGTCTCTTAACATATGGGGAACTTCCCTCTATATTATTCTAAATTATAAAAGCTGCCTTCCAAGTGTATGTGATACATGTCCTTTCACTTGACACAATAGTCATTGTCTAACTATCACCATAATGTGTGTATCACGGTACCAGGGTGGCTGTGTATGGAAAGGAACCAAAATACAACCTCAAAAATCCTCTTCCTTGAGCCATTTCTTCATAAGACACCTTGAGTTGATTCCTTATCATCTGATTCACTAGAGTTGTTTCTCTCCTAATTGAATGAAAGGTCTTTGCTGGCTTTGGGGAGCCTTTTGTATTCCATGTCATTTTCCTATAGTTGGAGTCATCTCAGTCCATAGAGACATTATAACAGCTTTGAACTGCAAAATAAAAGGTTCTCCATAGCAGTCCTCCAAAAACAGTCCTTAGCCTCTCTGTGAATTTGCAGCTCACCATCTCAAAACACTCTAATTCTTGGACCTTTGAAATTTTAACTCAATATAGCTACAAAGCTGGAATTGCAGTCTGCATATTTCACCCTGAAATAGTTTGTATTTGTTCATTTTTTACGTACATAGTCAAAATGAACCACGTAGATAGATACATAGTTATTTTGTTGTAGAAACCGGGAATCAAGAAGCCAAGCACCACACTCAGAGAGTTGGAGAACTCAGGTTTATTATGCTGGCAGGCCCAGAGGAGTTAACACTCCAAACTCTGAGCCCCAAACAAAGAGGTTACGGAGTTTTTATAGACAGACCAGAGTGGGCAACACTAGCTGCTAATAGGCTGGTTTAAACTAAGGGCTTTCACATGCACAGGAACAGCAGTCAAGACAGGGAGGGGGGTGTCTGATCTTTACACAGACAGGCATGATTAAGCAGGTTTGCAGAGGCTGGGCAATTGCAAAGAGCAGGACAAGGGTGAGTGAGATAAGCTCCAGCTTCTAGTATTGTAGGTCCCCACTTTCTGAGACTACATGACCTACATGATCCAGACTTTACAAGGAGCAAGCTGAGTTATAGAGGCAGAATGAGCAGGAGATTATGTAAAATTTTAATTTTTCCTCCTCAATTTCAAGAGGACTTGATGTCTTCACATCTAGAAACAGAAATGGCTGCCAGTTTCCTTTGAAAAAATACAAATAATGATACCAACAACAAAGAGAAGGACAATGACCACTTACTTGAAGTTTCAGAATAGGTATTCAACAAATATTTGATGATCAACTAATAAAGACAATGTGAGATTATAATGTAGTCCAAGTACAATATGCACACTACTGTTTATTTTTTCAGTGTTTAGCCAGGACTAAAAAACATGCAAAATTTCATTAAATATGTTATCAGCTTGAGGGTTGAAAGGTTTGATTATAACTATATTTCTAACTGGAGTATTATAAACAGACAAGATCTGAGATTCTTTTAAAGCAATGATTTCTAAATGACAGTGAAATGTACAAAAATGGAGAAGGAATGAAAGATCAGTCCTAGAGACACACATCAGGGTATCATTTGCATGTGGATGATGAAGAACTAGCACTTACTTGGCACTGAAGACCAAGAGCCTAGAAAAAGTTCTGCCTCCTTCTTATCCAGTTATAATTACCTGAAGAATTTATTTTAAGAAAATATTTCAAAGAAAGAAAAAGCTGTTTACTGATGGATATTAATAAAAATAAATAAATATATAAATAAATAAGAAACAGACAACACCAAATGCTGGCAAGGATGTGGAGGAAGAGGAACTCTCATTCATTGCTGGTAAACATACAAAATGGTATGGCCACTCTGGAAGACAGACTGTCAGTTTCTAACAAAATTAAATATACTCTAACCATCCCAATTCAGTGATTATGCTCTTTGGTATTTACATGAATACATTGAAAACTTATGTACAAACAAAAATTTGTATATGGATATTTATTAGCACCTTTGTTCACAATCACCAAAAGTTTGAAGGACACAAATTGTCCTTTAGTAGATGAATGGATGAACAGTAATGCACCCATACAATGGAATATTATTCAATCCCCCAAAATTAGATATTAAGTTATGAAAAGACATGAAGGAACCTTAAATACATATTAGTATATATCCACATTAATACATATTATTGATTATTCATAGTAATACGTGTTACTCACTTAAAGAAGCCAATCTGAAATGGCTGTATACCATGAGTCCCATTGATATGACATTTTGGAAAAGGCAAAAACTATGAAGAAGGCATAAAGATCAGCTATTGCCAAGAGCTGAAGGGAATGAATAGGTGGACACTGAGGAGATTTGAGGCAGTGACACTATTTTATATGCTATATGTCATTATAATGATAGACACATGTCTTGTGTTTGTCAAAACCCATAAAATGTTCCCTCATAGCTCAGTTGGTAAAGAATCTACCTGCAATGCAGGAGACCCCTGTTTAATTCCTGGGTTGGGATGATCCACTGGAGAAGGGCTAGGCTACCCACTCCAGTATTCTTGGGCTTCCCTTGTGGTTCAGCTGGTAAACAATCCACCTGCAGTGTGGGAGACCTGGGTTCAATCCCTGGGTTGGGAAGATCTCCTGAGGAAGGGAAAGACTACCCACTCCAGTATTCTGGCCCGGAGAATTCCATGGACTGTGTAGTCCATGGGGTCGCAAAGAGTCAGACACAACTGAGCAACTTTCACTTTCACACTTCACATAAAATGTTCAATACCAATAATGAATCCTAACATGAACTGTGAACTGTGGACCCCGGGTGATAATGCTGTGTCAGTGTAGGTTCATCACCTGTTACAAGTGTGCTACTCTGGTGCAAGGTGTTGATAGCTGGGAAGGCTGGGGGTGTGAAGAGGTATCAGAGGGTAAATAGAAACTGTACTTTCCATTCATAATTGCTGTAAACCTAAAACTGCTCTAAAAAATAAAGCCTATTTGAGGAAAAATAAGAAACATC
Source organism: Bos indicus x Bos taurus (assembly GCF_003369695.1). Taxonomy (NCBI): domain Eukaryota; kingdom Metazoa; phylum Chordata; class Mammalia; order Artiodactyla; family Bovidae; genus Bos; species Bos indicus x Bos taurus. The sequence goes on along the minus strand of NC_040085.1, from coordinate 32,932,117 downwards.
CATATGATGTATACTAAGCATCAGGGTAATTAGTATACACCAGCCTTGTAACATAAAGATTATGAGTCACATAGAAACATATGAAATGTTTTACAAGACAGTAAGGAAAAAATCTAAATCCCAAGGTTTATATTTCCTATGATTAGAGCTATGAAAAAATCTATAAATAGAAGTCCTTAAAGGGAACATGGACTTTTTGAGTAATTTAAGTGAAATTGGGAATATAGGTTATTTTTGTTGCTTTAAATTCTTGCAATTACTGTACTATGTTGTTCAGAATAAATGTATTTCCAAAGGAGGACCATGTTATTGTAGGGTTCATTCAGTTGATATTTCAGTGAGAAATAATATCAATGCTCACTCTGGATAAAGTCTTACTTTATTTGAGGACTCAGAATTATAATTTTCAACAAATAGTAAAAGAACATTAGCATATTATACATACTGCTGATTCACTTTGTTGTACAACAGAAACTAAGGTTAACACTGTAAAGCAATTCAGTCCAGTTCAGTTCAGTTCAGTGCTCAGTCGTGTCCAATTCTTTGAGACCCCATGAATTACAGCACACCAGGCCTCCCTGTCCATCACCAACTCCCGGAGTTCACTCAAACTCACATCCATCGAGTCAGTGACGCCATCCAGCCATCTCATCCTCTGTCTTCCCCTTTTCCTCCTGCCCCCAATCCCTCCCAGCATCAGAGTCTTTTCCAATGAGTCAACTCTTCACATGAGGTGGCCAAAGTATTGGAGTTTCAGCTTTAGCATCAGTCCTTCCAAAGAACACCCAGGACTGATCTCCTTTAGAATGGACTGGGTGGATCTCCTTACAGTCCAAGGGACTCTCAAGAGTCTTCTCCAACACCACAGTTCAAAAGCATCCATTCTTCCGTGCTCAGCTTTCAGTATAGTCCAACTCTCACATCCATAATGACCACTGGAAAAACCATAGCCTTGACTAGACAGACCTTTGTTGGCAAAGTACTGTCTCTGATTTTTAATATGCTATTTAGGTTGGTCATAACTTTCCTTCCAAGGAGTAAGCATCTTTTAATTTCATGGCTAAGGCTTAAATGTAAGGTCAGAAAACATAAAGCCTTTAGAGGAAACCATGGGCAGTATACTCTTTGACATAAATCACAGCAAGATCCTCTTTGACCCACCTCCTAGATTAATGGAAATAAAAACAAAAATAAACAAATGGGACCTAATAAAACTTAAAAACTTTTGCACAGCAAAGGAAACAATAAACAAGACTAAAAGACAACCCTCAGAATGGAATAAAATAATTGCAAATGAAGCAACTGACAAAGGATTAACCTCCAAAATATATATGCAGCACATACAGCTCAATATCAGAAAAACAAATAGCCCAATTAAAAAATGGGCAGAAGACCAAAACATATTTCTCCAAAGAAGACATACAGATGGTCAACAAACACATGAGAAAATGCTCAACATTGTTCATTATTAGAGAAATGCAAATCAAAGCTACATTGAGGTATTACCACACACCAGTCAGAATGACCATTATCAAAAAAATCTACCTACAGTAAATTCTGGAAAGAGTGTAGATAAAAGGGAACCTTCTTGCATAGTTGGTAGGAATGTAAATTGATGAAATCACTATGGACAACAGTATGGAGATTCCTTAAGAAACTAGGAATAAAAACTACCAAATGACCCAGCAATCCCACTACTGGGCATGCTGCTGCTAAGTCACTTCAGTCATGTCCGACTCTGTGTGACCCCATGGACGGCAGCCTACCAGGCTCCCCAGTCCCTGGGATTCTCCAGGCAAGAACACTGGAGTGGGTTGCCATTTCCTTCTCCAATGCATGAAAGTGAAAAGTGAAAGTGAAGTCGCTCAGTCATATCTGACTCTTTGCGACCCCATGGACTGCAGCCTCCATCTATGGGATTTTCCAGGCAAGAGTACTGGAGTGGGGTGCCACTGCCTTCTCCGACTACTGGGCATATACCTGAAAGAAACATAACTAAAAAAGATGTATGTACTCCAGTGTTCATTGCAGCACTATTTACAATAACTAGGACATGGAAGCTACCTAGATGTCTGTCAACAGATAAATGGATAAATAAGGTGTGGTACATATATACAACGGAGTATTACTCAGCCATAGAAAAAAAATGAATTTGAGTCAATTCTAGTGAGGTGAATGAACCTAGAGCCTGTACTACAGAGTGAAGCAAATTAGGAAGAGAACCAAATATTATATAGTATCACATATATATGGAATGTAAAGAAATGGTACTGATCAACCTATTCGCAGGGCAGAAATAGAGATGCTGACACAGAATACAGACTTGTGGACACAGTATGGGAAAGAGAGGGTGGGATGAATTTGAGAGAGTAGCACTGAAACATATACATTACCAAATGTAAAATAGCTAGCTAGTGGGAAGTTGCTATATAATACGGAGTGTGCAACCCACTACTCTATAACAACCTAGAGGGATGGAAGGGAGTTTCAGGAGGAATGGCACATATGTATGCCTAAGGCTGACTCATGCTATTGGATGGCAGAAACCAACACAACATCATAAAGCAATTATCCCCCAAAGAAAAAAAAATTTGAATATCTAAGTTGTCACATAAATATAATATAATTTTATGTGAAAAAATAAATCAGGGAAGGAAAATAGGAAATGCTTGGTGAAAACAGTGTATAAATTTAAGTGAGATGTGAAGACTTATTGAGAGAGATGGTCTCTAACATTATAATATATTCATTTACTACTCATGTATTCATTTGCTCAACCCTACTTTACTGTTGTTTTATTTTGAAGGAAAAAAAGCTTCAGAATAAGTCAAAAGAATAGTAAAATGAATAACCTCATAGTTTTTACCTGGAGTCCTCAATTATTAACATTTTGGCAAATTTGATTTCTTGTAAAACTGTTTTTGCTTTGTTTGTTGGTATAGGATATCAAGATGTTTCATTATCGCCTGCTTCACTAAAGAGTTTTAGTTGCTTTAAACAATAATGATTTATTATTTCACATGACTCTGTAGTCTGAGATGTAGGGAAGTTCAACTGGTTTTTCTATTTGGTGTACATGACACTAGCTGAGTTCACTCATGGCTGCATTCAGATGAGACTAAACTGAGACAGCAATATCCAAAATGACCTCTCACTTCACAGGACCTTTCTCCATATGGTCATCGATCACTTGGGAGTGTAGCCTGAATTTCTTAAAATATAGAAGTTGGGATCCAAGAGCAAAGGCTGAAGGTTCTTGGATGAGGAAACTTAAACTCAAGCCAAAAACCTTGCCTGGGAATGGATACTGTCTTGCTTCTGCTGCAGTCTATTGTCAGAGCAATTCACAAGGCTGACCTAGGTTCAGGGACTAGGGAATAAACTTCGCTTCATAATGCAAGGAGAGGGAAAGGATTTGTGGCCATTTCAATTCTATTATATCAAGGATCAGTCATTGCATTAAGTTGCTGCTTTGCTGTATCCAACTTTAATTTAGAACAGCTTTTTTTTAAATTTTCATTTTTAGACAATATATTTCAATCAATTGTATTCATTATTCTTTGTGATGCTCAAATGATCTCACAATTGGCTAGTAGGTCCTTCCTTGACTTCTATGTGCATTAAACATATACTGACTTCTATGTTCATTAAATATAGGGTTTAATATATGTTCATTCATTAGAAGGACTGGTTTTGTCATTGGAAGGGCTGATGCTGAAGCTCCAATATTTTGGCCACCCCATGTGAAGAGCTGACTCCTTGGGAAAGACCCTGATGCTGGGAAAGATTGAAAGCAGGAGGAAAAGGGGGAAACAGAGGATGAGATGATTGGATGGCATCACCAACTCAATGGACATGAGTTTCAGCAAACTCTGGGAGATAGCAAAGGACAGGGAAGACTGGTGTGCTTCAGTCCATGGAGTCACAGAGAGTTAGACACAAATTAGCAACTGAACTGAACTGAACTAAATATATGTGATTTATAAACTCTAAAAAAGATGTTCTGCACATGCCGTGCATTGTTTTCTTATTCTTTTTAAAGTGTTGAACACACACAGAACAGCTTTTCACAATATTACCTTCTTTTCATTTGTAGACAAAGACAATGCCAAAATTTTTATATGTATGGGGGGGTGGAGAACAAATAATAGATGTCTTTAATCTAGTTAGGAATGTAGAAAAAGAATTCTCCAAGAAGAAGATATGACCTGAGTTCAGAAGGATAAATCAACCTTAATTAGGAAAAAGGGGGATGAAAAAGCACTCCAAATAGAGTGTTCCAAACATGGTTTCCCTGGTAGCTTAGGTGATGAAGAATCCGCCTGCATTGCAGGAGACTCTGGTTTGATTCCTGAGTTAGGAAGATCTGCTGGAGAAGGGATAGGTTACCCACTCCAACATTCTTGGGCTTCCTTGGTGATTCAGTGGTAACAAATCACCTGCCATGTGGGAGACCTGGGTTCAATCCCTGGGTTGGGAAGATCCCCTGGAGAAGGGAACATACCTATTCCAGTATTCTTTCCTGGAGTATTCCTTGGACAGAGAAGCCTGGCAGGCTATAGTCCATGGGGTCACAAAGAGTCACACACGACTTAGCAACTTTCACTTCACTTTAAACATATAAAAATGTTTGGGGGTGAAAATAACAGGGTATATGGATAAGATTTAGACAAAGTTGGTATAACTACAGAAAGAACCGAGGTTTGAAAGAGAGGTAGGGCCTAGTCAATGCAGGGCTTTCAGGGACATGTTGAAGATTGTCATCCTAAGGATGACATAGGAGGCATTTCAGAGTCCTACACAAAAGACTGGAATATTTTAGGCTAAGGTGGCAGAGACGGACAAAAGTAACAGATCTGAGATGTAAACAAAATTCATCTAGTGAATTGACCACAGACAAAGAGGTTAATAGGTCAAAGTTAAGCTATCTTAGCATGTCCCAGAGGGATGGTCTAAAGTTCTTTCCCAAACTGCCACCATCTTCATATTCCACCACTTCCTCTCTGCCTCATATGTTGCATTCACATGGAACCATCTGCCATTCCCTAAACATGGTTCACTCTAACATATCTGCTTTTTCCCTTACACTGTTTATACATTGTTGCTCAAGATTTACTAGCTTAAATTTTACCTCTTCTGTGAGTTTATTTAAATTTTATTTATATAGATTTATTTGCTCTCAAGAACACCATTGAAAACTTTTCTGTGCCTTAACAGATGTTATAGAGTGAACTGTGTCCTGTCAAATGTCATATGTTGAAGCCCTAACTCCCCAGTGTCTTAAAAAGTGACTGTGTTTGCCAATAGGGACTTTATATAACTAACTAAGTTTAAATGAGGTAATCAGGATGGGACCCTAATCCAGTTGGCCTGGTTTCCTTAAAAGACACAACAGGGATGCACATTCACAGAGGAAAGTTCATGGGAAGACAAAGGAAAGAAGACAGCCATTGCAAGTCAAGATGAAAGACCTCAGGAAAAACCAAACTTGCTAACACCTTGATCTTGGACTTCTAGTGTCTACAACTGTGAAAAGCCTGTGTCACTCCAGGAGTATTCAAAGTCAATCATCCATTACCTGTCTAAGGTCATTAGAATATGGAAATTTGGTTCTGAAACTTAGCTCAAAATAAATATTGGAAATTATTTAAAGTAGCACTCATTTTTTCTTTTATGCTAACAAATGTCTCATCAGAAACCTCTTGCCCTTTTCTGAAGTTGAACCTGGAGAAAAATCAGCTGACGAATTCTGAAGCTAAGATAAGTGGACAACTAAAACTTATTAGATGTCTTAAGTTGTTGGTCAACTGTCAGTTCATTGACAAAGAGAAGAAAATGAAGTAAAACAGTTTTCCATAAAATTGATGCCTATCTTAAAAACCAGTTAGAATAGCATTTTGTAACATTTGTGAATTAGCTATCTTGGTATAAAGTTAATAGTAAACTTTATTACTAAATCAAATGTTCCACTGATCAATCAAATTCAGAGATAATCTCTCAAACATCTTTTTTGCCCAATAGCAACAACAAATGACATTGTGTGAGCTGTGCACTCTTTGGTTAATGCAGTTATAATGTCTTTACTATTATAGTTTGAAAAGCAAACTGATGAACAAACAGGAAACAGACTGGTATTGGGAAGGGGGCAAAGGAGGTTATCCCCAATAAGGTAGTCAATTTTCAGGTAACCAAAAATTGACTGCATACAGAGTCTGCATCTTGCTGATTTATAGTAATGATTCTTAAATGTGGCAGTTCTCCACTTATATTAGCCTTGAAATTGGTCAGCTGATTTTTCTCCAGGTTCAACTTCAGAAAAGGTAATGGACAACTGACTTTGACTATTCCTGGAATGACACAGGCTTTTATTTTTGACTATTATTTATTTTCTACCTTCTACATACATATTTAGGTAACTTGGATTTTTTATTTTTGGTGTCAACCTCCATGAAGTTTTTTTTTAAATCAGTTTAAATGCCAATTATAAAAGTATTGAAACATTTAATCTTCAATTCAAATATTTTATTTTAAAATCTACAATAACAAATCAAAAATAGCCTACCTGAATTCACATGTTATTATTGCAATGGCTTCCTCTCCAGTCATTATGTTTTTAGCTCTAATATTTTAACATCAAAACAACTGATCCCACATCTTATTTCCTCTTTGGTTAAAGTTTATGTGAAATCCCCTTCAATGTTTTCATATGCAGGGATTGAAGAGATGAAGGAAGGGTGCAACCTATTATGACTTGCTTCAGTTTTGTATTTATTATTATTTTTTTTTTTTCTGAGCTCAACTTTCTAGAAAAAGAAAATAATTTGTGATCAATACACCCACTGGAATCAAAGATTTAACTGACAAGTGGTTTCTAAAATGTTCACTTGAACATCAGGCAATAACATCTGAACAAGAATTGCATATTGAAGATAAACTATCAGACAGGGTAGGCAAGCAGTCTAAGCTATTTTTAGTGCAAAAAAAATTTTAGAAATAATTTTTCATATATTTTTAACCCTTAGAAATATTTCACTGACCATTTCAGCGCTATGTGAAGAATTACTAAAATTTTCAGTAAACTGTTCAGTCAGAATATCTTTCATGCTTATCATTATTAGCCCATTAGTTTGCAAATTTGAGGTCATTTTGTTGACTCCATATAATCAGCCACCATTTATTTCTTTATTCATATCTACTGCATGTCTGCACAGACACTGGGCACCTGTGCTTAAGTAGACCTAGTCAACACTGAAAAAAATAATATATAAATTAGCTTTAATACCTTCTACATACATATTTAGGTAACTTGGATTTTTTATTTTTGTTGTCAACCTCCATTAAGTTTTTTTAAATCAGTTTAAATGCCAATTATAAAAGTATTGAAACAATTAACCCTCAACATGCTATTTTAAGTGACTACAGATTCCATTTTTATCTGCTACACTGTAGCCTGAATTACTAAACCTTTTACAGTACAGACAGCATGAAGCCAAGTTTCACAGAGATTTTTTTTAATAATACAGGCATCATAACACATTCATTAATAACTATGCATCCTGAAATAAGCAAAGTTATTTTTGCAATATGATCTGCATAGTGCAAACAAGTAAAAGATTGTTAAAAACCCATGCAGTACACACAGCAGGTTCATTGGAATAAGGATTCATAGGTGCACAAAATTTAGACAAGCATGAAAAACATCTCTCACTTTGTAATTTTTGCTTTTCTTTCTATTCTTTACCTTCCTCAGGAAAGACTGAAAAATATTTTTGTAAGATCTGATAAGCCTTTCATTTTTTGTCTTTTTTTCTCTGACAATAAGAATTTTTACACAAAAGTGAGAAAAGCATTTCTAATAAGTAATGTGTTGCTAAGGGCAGTCCAAACTGTCCAAAAATAAATTGTAGTGAACCACATACTGTTTTCAATGATTAAGGAATTTAAGTGTTCTAAAAGCAATACCTGAACCGTGAACTTCCTGATGTTCAAGCTGGTTTTAGAAAAGGCAGAGGAACCAGAGATCAAATTGCCAACATCCGCTGGATCATGGAAAAAGCAAGAGAGTTCCAGAAAAACATCGATTTCTGCTTTATTGACTATGCCAAAGCCTTTGACTGTGTGGATCACAATAAACTGTGGAAAATTCTGAAAGAGATGGGAACACCAGAGCACCTGACCTGACTCTTGAGAAACCTTTATGCAGGTCAGGAAGCAACAGTTAGAACTGGACATGGAACAACAGACTGGTTCCAAATAGGAAAAGGAGTACATCAAAAAGGCTGTATATTGTCACCCTGTTTATTTAACTTATATGCAGAGTACATCATGAGAAACGCTGGGCTGGAAGAAGCACAAGCTGAAATCAAGATTGCCAGGATCAATAACCACAGATATGCAGATGACATCACCCTTATGGCAGAAAGTGAAGAGGAACTAAAAAGCCTCTTGATGAAAGTGAAAGAGGAGAGTGAAAAAGTTGGTTTAAGCTCAACATTCAGAAAACTAAGATCATGGCATCTGGTCCCATCACTTCATGGGAAATAGATGGGGAAACAGTGGAAACAGTGTCAAACTTTATTTTGGGGGGCTCCAAAATCACTGCAGATGGTGATTGCAGCCATGAAATTAAAAGACGCTTACTCCTTGGAAGGAAAGTTATGACCAACCTAGACAGCATATTCAAAAGCAGAGACATTACTTTGCCAACAAAGGTCCATCTAGTCAAGGCTATGGTTTTTCCAGTGGTCATGTATGGATGTGAGAGTTGGACTGTGAAGAAGGCTGAGCGCCGAAGAACTGATGCTTTTGAACTGTGGTGTTGGAGAAGACTCTTGAGAGTCCCTTGGACTTCAAGGAGATCCAACCAGTCCATTCTAAAGGAGATCAGTCCTGGGTGTTTTTTGGAAGGACTGATGCTAAATCTGAAACTTCAATACTTTGGCCACCTCATGTGAAGAGTTGACTCATTGGAAAAGACTCTGATGCTGGGAGGGATTGGGGGCAGGAGGAGAAGGGGACGACAGAGGATGAGATGGCTGGATGGCATCACCGACTCAATGGACATGAGTTTGAGTGAACACTGGGAGTTGGTGATGGACAGGGAGGCCTGGCATGCTGCAATTCATGGAGTCGCAGAGTCGGACACGACTGAGCAACTGAACTGAACTGAAATGAAAATCAATTTATACAGAGTCAAGTAAGTCAAAAAGAAAAACACCAATACAGTATATTAACGCATATATATGTAATTTAGAAAGATGGTAACGATGAGCCTATATGCGAGACCATAAAAGAGACACAAATATAAAGAACAGACTGTTGGACTCTGTGGGAGAAGGTGAGGGCGGGATGATTTGAGAGAATAGCACTGAAACATGTATATTATCATATGTGAAATAGATCGCCAGTCCAGGTTCGATGTATAAGGCAGGGTGCTCAGGGCTGGTGCACTGGGATGACCCTGAGAGATGGGATGGGGAGGGAGGGTCAGGATGAGGAACACAAGTACACCCATGGCTGATTAATGTGAGTGTATGTCAGAAACCACCACAATATTGTAAAGTAATTAGCCTTCAATTAAAATTTTAAAAAAAAATAACATTCAGTCATTTAAAACTAATATACGTAGTCATGGTTATTTCCAAAGGAAATAAAAAGTGATAGATGCTCTCTCTATGGATTTGGAGGAAGTTTATAAAATGCAACCATCATAATAAATATACCTTTTATTAATCTTTTATTGTCTACCCTGTAGCCCAAAATAACTCATGTTCTTAACAAGTACAAAATACATTCTGAAGTTTGTCAAAAGTTTCATTCCATTACAGCAACAGGTCACAGTCTAAATTTTCATAATCTCATCAACTCACAGTCCAAAACCTAAATCAGACCCAGGGAAAGAGGAGTCTTCTCCATAATAAAGGACACCTGCTAAGGAATAATTCCTCTCCATCTATTGACATGTGAAACTAAAGAGACAAGTTAGCTGACTACATCTGAGACAACTCAAATGTAGTTGAAACAAAGAGTAATAGTTATAAAAATTCCAGTTCAAAAATTGGAGAAGTGAATGTTAAAAATACATAATAGTTTTGAATTCCAGCTGGAAAAATGTTAGGTTTTTCTGGATTAAGTTTCAAACTCTGGGAAATTTTTCTAGTGATTCTCAGCTCTACCTTCTTGGCTCTTGGTTCTGACCTTGGAGTCATCCTTCCATTTTCATGAAAGACAGTTCATTTTTCATAACTTTCCAAAAAAATCTAAATCATAAACTGCTTAATGTTTTAAGTGACAGAAGAATTTGTCTTCTTAAATCAAATATTTTCTCAATCTTCTAAATATTTGCATAATATTCCATTATATAAATGTAACCATTTTTAATTTAACTAGTCCATAGCAATGATTATTTTGATTGCTAATAAATTTTCTTAATTATAAACAATGTTGTAAGTAACATCCTTGTATATGTGTATATATGTATATGTGAAATATAGGTATATATATAGATATATCTATGTAATTATACAAGTATTTGTAGTGAAACAGGCTGGGACCTAGGACTCTTTGCTGTAGTGCTTGCACCTGGACAAACATCTCCTAAAGTAACAAAATACAAAGTAACTATAAGGGTCTAAAAACAACCATGTGCATACACAGTTCTGTCAAATTATGGACAATAAGATTAAAAAAGACCAAAAGCCCAAATGCTACTTCTGAGAAGCTGGGAGCCAAAGCAGGGTACTGCGGATGCACCCGGCAGATAGTACCACCAAAGGGGTGGGCAGGCCATCTAAGCCACCCTTCTGGCCTGACCTCTGGACCCACCTCTACCATCACCCCATATAAGAAACCAGCTTGCCCACCTAAGTAAGTGAGCTTGGGAACCTGTTACTTGTTTTCCTCCCCACTGCTGCAGCAGAAACTCCAATGAAATCTTGCCTGAATTTCTTGTCTGGCCTCTTACCAATTTCTATTGATTAAGGCACACCAGCAACTCTTGTCAGTAACAGTAGGATAAATTTCTAGAAATGAAATTACTGGGGTAAATGTTTTGCTCTCTTAAAATTTTAATAGATATTACAAAATTATTCTTAAAGGAGTTAAAACAATTTATATTCCCACCTGTGAGTCATATTTCTGTATTCCACAAACTCTGTGTAATATTTTTTAAAAATAAATCTATCATGTTTCAACATTATGCAAAATTTTATATTTCATTATGTTTTAGTTTGCATTTAAACTACTAGTAAATTTTAGCAACGCTATTGTATTAACTTCTTTGTAAACATACATGCATGTCTTTTGTTCTCCTGTCTTTGAGGTTTTTGATCCTTTTCATGTTGATTTATATAAGCTTTTATATAGCAAGAAAATTGCCCCTTTGTCATATGTATCATTAATGTATTCAAGTTTATGTTTCATTATTAAAATTTTGTACAAGTAAATTTTATTAGTATAACTATGTAAAATGTATAGATGTGTTCTTACTCATATGGGAAACACTGATCATAATTTTATTAAATAGGCCATGTTAAATCCCAATAGAAAACACTGACTGTTCTTGATTCTGATATCGATGGATACTGTAATAAATTAACCTGAGACATTCAATCTTATCAGCAATTCTTAGTGTTTTTCTCAAGGCTCTGCTATAAGATGTTGGCAAGAAATTGAGTCTTTAACAAAGAAGGACCATTTCAAAGCTTTGGTAGAAAAGCATGTGTTGGATATGCTAAACTATTCTTCAGTGAGTAGAATTTTGCTTGTTTGGAGTTCTAAAAAAAAAAAAAACTGGCTGAAATAGTTCAAAGAACTCAGGTAACCAGGTAAGCTGTGGTTATTACCATGTATGGACCACAGTGAGCTGGCATCAGGTAATAAATTTTTAGAACTCTTTTTAGTCTGGAACCAGATGATATTAGAAAGGATAGTGGTAAACCAACATCTAGAAGGACAAGAAATAATCAAAAGGACAGAATTAAATGAGAAAGATTAATTGTGCTTATTTTAGAACACTGTTGGCATTTAAATTGTTTTCTATCTCCTGACAAGCATCTCTGGAAGTCATTTCTCTTACTGATATATCTCTAAGTCTCACTTTAGACATACAGTTTTGTTCGGTTTTGTTTTTTAGATTCTTTGGCAGTTTGAATGTAATTTTTATTATTTTGATAAACTGACAGAATAGTCTTGAGTAATTAACTCATAATAAAAATGAAAACATTTCAAAAATAAAAAGATTCTGATCCTCCCACAAAATGAAAACATTTTGAAGCAATAATAATAATAACTGGTATAATAAAGTATTCATTCAATAAATATATTTGAATTTCTACTTATACAAGGTAGTTATCAGACTAAAAGAATACATAGAAAAGTAAGACATAAAATTTCCTTTTTTCTTTGCTACTCTGCCCAACTTGCGGGAATTTAGTTCCTGGACCAAGGATTGAACCCCAGGCTTGTGGCAGTGAAAGCCTAGAGTCCTAACAACCGGATCATTAGGGAACTCCCATAAATGAATCTATTTACAAAAGAGAAAAGAGTCACAGAAGCAGAAAACAAACTTATGGTTACCAAGAGGGTAAGAGAGAGGGGAGGGAAGAACTAAAAGACTGGGATCGACATAAACACTACCATACAAAAGAAATCACTCTACTGAGTATTCTGCAATGACCTGAATGGGAGCAGGACCTGAAAAAGAGTGGTGCTGGTTTAGTCGCAAAGTCGTGTCCGACTCTTGTGATCCCACGGACTGTAGCCCGCCAGGTGCTCTGTCCATGAAGTTTTCCAGACAAGAATACTGGAGTGGGTTCCCATTTTCTTCTCCAGGGTATCTTCCTGATCCAAGGATCTAACCCAGGTCTCCTGCATTGCAGGTTGTCTCCTGCACTGCAGGAAGATTTTTATGGACTGAGCCACCAGTGGATATATTTATCTATCTAAATAAACATACACAGATTCGTTTTGCTGTACAGCAGAAACTAACACAATATTGGAAATCAATTATACTCCAATAAAAATTAATCTAAAAAAGCATAAAATAATCTTGTCTTCATTGAACTTACATTCTGATAACAGGAGACAGATAATATTTAAGTCAGTAGACAACTAATCAAGAACATTTTCCAATGTAAAAGGTATTTGGAAGGATGTCAACAAGATTAAAGAACCTGGAAAAACAAAGAGACAAATCAAGGAAAACCTATTTAATGAGCTCTGACCTGAAAATGATAAATATTCAGCTGTATAAAGATGCTAAGAAAGAATAACAAAATAAATGTTAGACAAATTAGAATATCAATGTTTTAAAAGAAAGAAAATATTTAAAATTGAAAAATATATGAATACTGCATATTCTAAGCATAAAAAACAAAGTAAAACACATATGAATAAAATTTTGATGGATCTGACTGCCTGAAACATGATATTTTACCTGTGGGAAAATGTAACCAGAAGGAAAAGCAATAAACTGGACGAAGTATTTGCTGTGGCTATAACTGAAAAAAAAAATTTGCTGCTAATATATAAATCAATTTTAAAATAAATAGTAATTTATTAATAATAATAAATCCTTATTTCCCAGTAGAAAGTGGCCAAAATACATGGAAAGGAAATTCTCAAAGGAAAAACAAAAGAAACCATGTCTAAAATACTCAAATTCTGAGTTAATCACATGAGCAGTAAACTAGTTACATATAACTAAAAAGATAAAACATGATGTTTGTAAGCATGAATAAAAATCTTAGATATACACCTGAATAGACATTTCTTCCAAAGAAAGCACACATGGCCAACAGGCACATGAAAAGACGCTCAGCATCATTAATCACCAGAGAAAGGCATATCAAATCGCAAGATATAGAGGCTTCGCTGGTGGCCAGTGGTAAAAAATCTGCCTGCTAGCACTATTTACAATAGCCAGGACATGGAAGCAACCTAGATGTCCATTGACAGATGAATAAAGAAGCTGTTGTACAAGCACATACACGTGTGCACACACACACACACACAAACATATATATACATATAAATACATGCATTCAATGAATATTACTCAACCATTGAAAAGAATGAATTTGAGTCAGTTCTAGTGAGGTGGATGAACCTAGAATCTATTGTACAGAGTGAAGTCAGAAAGACAAAAACAAATATATTAATGCATATACATGGAATGTAGAAAAATGGTACCGATGAACCTATTTGCAGGGCAACAATAGCGACACGACATAGGGAAGAGACTTGTGGACACAAGGGGAAAAGGATAGGGTGGGAAAAATTGAGAGAATAGCATTAAACATATACATTACCTTATGTAAAATAGATAGCCAGTAGAAATTAGCTGTATGACACTGGGAGCTCCACCTGGTTTTCTGTGACAACCTAGATGGGTGAGATGGGGTGAGAAGTGGGAGGGAGTTTCAAAGGAAAGGGGACATATGTATACCTATGCTAATTCATGTTGATATATGGCAGAAGACAACACAACATTGTAAAGCAATTATCCTCCAATTGAAAATTAATTAATTTATTAATTAAAAAAAAAGAATCCACCTGCCAATGAAGGAGACATAGGTTCTACTCCTGATCCAGGAAGATCCCACATGCCATGGAGCAACTAAGCCCATGCAACCTAACTACTGAGGCTGTGCTCCAGCGTCCCAGAGCTGCAACTATTGAGCCCATGTGCCACAACTACGGAAGCCCGTGCATCCTAAGCCTGAGCTCCGCAACAAGAAAAGCCACCACAATTAGAAGCCTGTGTGCTGAAACTAGAGTAGCCCGCACTTGCCACAGCTAGAGGAAAGCTTGCACAGCAATGATATTTGATATTTTGATTTATTATTATTTTGAGTTACAGTAGTACTTTTCACATATTCTTAATTTTTCTTTAATGACAAGTTATGAGCTTGCTATATTAGTTTATGATCATTTTAACATTTGCTAAACATTATGAGATGCACGCTGTAACCATTTAAGGCTACTCCTATATAGTTCAAGTTTCTATGAAATCTGTTATACAGATTTGTATATGTAGATATAGCCCTGTATTTACATATACATTATTTGTCAGAAAGAACCACTCTAAGCTTTTACTTTTTTTATCTAGCACATCCATCTCTCATGGTAGTGAACTAAAAGCTAAGCTGATGGTTCACAAAATCCCCTGAAGTAAATTCATTTTAGGTTGCTCTCCCAACTCATTTTTGCACACGACATGTTTTACAGAGGCCATCAAGTTCTGTTTTCATTTGGTGTGAATTAAAAAAGATAAAATACAAAATCCAGCAGCACAAAAATCTAAACATCTTGTTGCTGTGCCATTTAACAAAGCTATTTATCATCTCATATTTTATTCAGAGCAATCATATGCCATATTTTGAGATTTTCTTGTTTGTGGATGGAGGAAAGTCTGAAAAACACTCAATTAACCTTTGTGTAAGTAGTGTGATAAATGGGGGAAAAAATGTGGACTTCAGATGGGTGAGGGTTTCAACACCATCTTGAATACTTAACCTCTTCAAATGACAATCTTCTTAGAAATTAAAACACAAAAATTTGATTTTGAAAGGTTGTTTTGAAGACTTACTGAGATAAGATGAGTAAAGTGCATAATAAGTGACTAGTGTGCAATGTAGAAACAGACTTTCTGACAGGGAGCTGTAGGTAATCATGAACTTACAAAATCTAATATTGCAAATTATAATAATAATCCTTTACATTAAAAAAATAATTTTATATATATTGTCATAAGAGTACAATGATGAAAACTTTGTAATGATGTAAAATGTACAACTTCACATTTTACAAAAAGAAAAATGAGGGACAGAAAGTTTACCTAAACTGAGAGCAGGGTGATGACATAATAAAATTTAGTCTTTTTTAGAATATTTCAGTTCAGTTCAGTTCAGTTCATTTCAGTCGCTCAATCGTGTCCGACTCTTTGCAACTCCATGAATTGCAGGACACCAGGCCTCCCTGTCCAACACCAAATCCCAGAGTTCACTCAAACTCACATTCATTGAGTTGGTGATGCCATCCAGCCATCTCATCCTCTGTCATCCCCTTCTCCTCCTGCCCCCAATCCCTCCCAGCATCAGAGTCTTTTCCAATGAGTCAACTCTTCGCATGAGGTGGCCAAAGTATTGGAGTTTCAGCTTTAGCATCAGTCTTTCCAAAAAACATCTAGGACTGATCTCCTTTAGAATGGATTGGTTGGATCTCCTTGCAGTCCAAGGGACTCTCAAGAGTCTTCTCCAACACCACAGTTCAAAAGCATCAATGCTTTGGCTCTCAGCTTTCTTCACAGTCCAACTCTCACATCCATACATGACCACTGGAAAAACCATAGCCTTGACTAGACGGAACATTGTTGGCAAAGTAATGTCTGCTTTTCAATATGCTATCTAGGTTGGACATAACTTTCCTTCCAAGGAGTAAGCGTCTTTTAATTTCATGGCTGCAATCACCATCTGCAGTGATTTTGGACCCCCCAAAAATAGTCTGACACTGTTTCCACTGTTTCCCCATCTATTTCCCATGAAGTTATGGGACTAGATGCCAAGATCTTTGTTTTCTGAATGTTGAGCTTTAAGGCAACTTTTTCACTCTCCACTTTCACTTTCATCAAGAGGCTTTTTAGTTCCTCTTCACTTTCTGCCATAAAGGTTGTGTCATCTGCATATCTGAGGTTATTGAAATTTTGCCCGGCAATCTTGATTCCAGCTTGTGCTTCTTCCAGCCCAGCGCTTCTCATGATGTACTCTACATATAAGTTAAATAAGTAGGGTGACAATATACAGCCTTGACGTACTCCTTTTCCTATTTGGAACCAGTCTGTTGTTCCACGTCCAGTTCTAACTGTTGCTTCCTGACCTGCATACAAATTTCTCAAGAGGCAGGTAAGGTGATCTGGTATTCCCATCTCTTTCAGAATATTTGCAACACCCCAAAAAGAAACTCCATACCCATTATCAGTCACTCTCCATCCCTCTACAATTCTCCCACCTTCAAAAAGAAAATGTTTAACTATTTTCATCTCTATGCTGCTGCTGCTAGGTCACTTCAGTCATGTCCGACTCTGTGTGACCCCATAGACGGCAGCCCACCAGGCTCCCACATCCCTGGGATTCTCCAGGCAGGAACACTGGAGTGGATTGCCATTTCCTTCTCCAATGCATGAAAGTGAAAAGTGAAAGTGAAGTCCCTCAGTCGTATCCAACTCTTTTCGACCTCATGTGGGTTGCCGTTGCCTTCTCGATTTCATCTCTATAGTGCTGCTTAAACTAGACATTTCTCATAAATGGAGTCATATAATGTGTATTTTTTTGTGAGTGGCTTTTCACCTAGCACAATGGTTTGATGTTGCAGCATGTATCATTCTCTTTTTAGTGACAAATAATAACCATTCTAATAATATACCATATTTTGTTTATTCATTAGTAGAAGAGTATTTGGCAGGTCTGCTGCTCTCTACCCCATTACCCATTCTGTCTTCCCTCTTACTAAGCCCTTCTTATTGTTGAGAATGATAATTTTGCTTGATAGAAAACATTTCCAATCCATTTTGCAGATTGCTCCTGCTAAGTCACTTCAGTTGTGTCCGACTCTGTGTGACTCCATCGACGGCAGCCCGCCAGGCTCCCCAATCCCTGGGATTCTCCAGGCAAGAACACTGGAGTGGGTTGCCATTTCCTTCTCCAATGCATGAAAGTGAAAAGTGAAAGTGAAGTTGCTCAGTCGTGTCTGACTCCTACCAACCCCATGGACTGCAGCCTACCAGGCTCCTCCATCCATGGGATTTTCCAGGCAAGAGTACTGGTGGGTGCCATTGCCTTCTCCGATTTTGCAGATTAGTTGGCCACATAACATAATTAGAATCAATTAGTCAAGGTTAAAGTTGTTGAGTGGGGCTTTAGTGCCTTAAAAGATACTATCAATAAAGTAAAAAGATAACCTTCAGAATGGGGATATTATTTGCAAATTATATACCCAATAAAAGACTTGTATCTAGAACATATAAGGGACTCTTACAACTCAACAACAAAAAGACAACCCAATTTAAAATAGGCAAAGGTTTTGAATAGACATTTCTTCAAATAAGACGTATCTAAGTTACCAAGAAGTACTTGAAAAGATATCCAGCATCATTAGTCATTAGAGAAATGCAAAATCAAACCACAATTAGGTACCATGTCACAAGCACTAGGATGGCTATACTTAAAAAGACAGACAATGTGTTACCAGTGATACTGAGAATGTAAAATGATGCATTCACTTTGGAAAGCGTTTGGCAGGTCCTCAAAAAGTTTAACATAGATTTACTATATGGCCGAAAGTGAAGAACTAAAGAACCTCTTGATGAAAGTGAAAGAGGAGAGTGGAAAAAATTGGCTTAAAGCTCAACATTCAGAAAACGAAGATCTTGGCATCCGGTCCCATCACTTCATGGCAAATAGTGGAAACAGTAGCTGACTTGATTTTTCTGAGCTCCAAAATCACTGCAGATGGTGACTGCAGCCATGAAATTAAAAGACGCTTACTCCTTAGAAGGAAAGTTATGATCAACCTAGACAGCATATTCAAAAGCAGAGATATTACATTGTTCACAAAGGTCCGTCTAGTCAAGGCTATGGTTTTTCCAGTGGTCAGGTATGGATGTGAGAGTTGGACTGTGAAGAAAGCTGAGAGCTGAAGAATTGATGCTTTTGAACTGTGGTGTTGGAGAAGACTCTTGAGAGTCCCTTGGACTGCAAGGAGATCCAATCAGTCCATCCTAAAGGAGATCAGTCCTGGTTGTTCATTGGAAGGACTGATGTTGAAGCTGAAACTTCAATACTTTGGCCCCCTGATGTGAAGAGCTGACTCATTTGAAAAGACCCTGATGCTGGGAAAGATTGAGGGCAGGAGGAGAAGGGGACGACAGAGGATGAGATCGTTGGATGGCATCACCAACTCAATGGACATGAGTTTGAGTAAACTCTGGGAGTTGATGATGGACAGGGAGGCCTGGCTGCTGCAGTTCATGGAGTTGCAAAGAGTCAGATACAACTGAGCGACTGAACTGAAAAAGACAGGTATAAACAGTAGGGGGAAAATATAACTCTTATAAACTACTACAGTGGTCGTTGTAAATGTTACTATTGCACTTCTCATGTTTGTGTCTATACTTTAAAGAGTGCTGGATTTGCTGCAAGTGAGTATGTTTCACTTTTGAAATAAATATTTCTGTTTAATCCAGTGTTCCAGTTCATATAGCATACTTTATACTCATCTTATTCATCAACATATTCAAGAAAAATTTTTCATTTCCAACAAGATCAGTGAATTTTTGCCATGGATCCTATATGAGATATATGAGACTATGTCAACATATATTTAGTACACAGTGTTTAGAGAAAAACTACTGAATCCAAATTGAAATGTAATTAATATCATAATTAACATACTGCTATATTCAGAACAACAAAATGTGTTTACATGAAGGATCAGCCTATGAAAGATACTAATATTTATCTATTCAAGAATGTAATACAAGAAAATAAATTTTAGTACAGGTTAAATCCTATATAACATTTGATAATTTGGAGAAAAATCTGATATATTTTTTCTTAAATTTTAAATAAATTTTAATGCCAAGATGTGGAACATCAAGAACATGTCCTAAAAAGGATGTGTGAAGTGTCATATGATAAACCAAGATTTCCTTAAATTGGCAAAGTTCTTGAATGCCATTGTGCACATGCATAAGTCATGTCCTACTCTTTGTGACTCTATGGACTGTAGCCTGCCAGACTCTTCTGTCCATGAAATTACCCAGGCAAGAATATTGGAATAGGCCATACCCTCCTCCAGGGGATCTTCCTGACCCTGGGACTGAACCCACATACCTTAGGTCTCCTACATTTGCAGGCAGGTTCTTTACCACTAAAGCCACCTGGGAAGCACACTTGGACACCATTATGTAACATCAATCATCCTTTTGAAACATCCTGCCTTCATTGAATTGTTATAAATTCACAGTGCTTTATCTTCCAATGTAGACAATAAAATACACCATGATAAGAGTTGCAAAACATTTACATTTAATAGAATTCTAGTCTCAGAAATGAATATAAATGTGCTTTCTGCTAACATATGACTTGTAACATCTGCAATATATTGGATTTGCCCAAAACTTCACTCAAGTTTTCTGTAACATCTTACAGAAAAATTCAAACAAAGATTTTTGGCCAACCCAATATATAAATTGTGGAGAAGAATTTTATATAGTATACAGTTCTAACCATTGTTATACTTATTTTATAGTCACAGTCACCCAATTTAAACACACTGATCATATGGTCTATTATTTGTGTTTGACACATTGACTTCTCTGAAGTCTACTTGGGGAATCTACAGCATCTCAGTATGTTATGAAGGCATGTTTATTTAAACTATTAAGTAAATCAGGAAAAATACAATATATTTTTAGTTTACTCTCTTTACCATTTTCAACTTCTACTTTAAATCTTTTTTCCTTCTTTGACACAAAGGTTTGTCTTTTTCCTTTAACTCTGGAAAAATAGTCAATGACTTCTCTGGAGTTTTAAACATTAGGTATCTATAAATGACATATAAATATGTAAAACATACTTTGCTAGCCAGTTATAGTATTCCAATTACAAGACTGGTAATAACCAGATAGAGATGACAAGACCTTGTAGGAACTCTCTGAATGTAAATGTGGTAAATTATTTTATTATCTCATATCTAAATACAATTTAAAGGGAGCTATATTGTTTCATTGATGAGAGTAAAAATTTTAATATCTTAAAAATGCTTATCAAACATGTGTTTCACAGATATTTTTCAAAGTCACAGAAAATGCATCCAGTACAAAGAAGTGTTCCATGTCAGTGGGCTCTGGAATCAGAAAATCCTATGTTCAAATCCTCATTTATCATGTAATCCTGGTAAAATCAATCAACTTCTCAAGACAAATATCTCATTTGTAAAGTAGGAGTAATATTACATACGTACTTCATGGTATTGTTGGGGGGATTAGTTAAAAACACGAATGTAAAGAGTTAAGCAAGTGCCTAACCAAGGATAAACACTTAATAAATGTTAGATTTTCTTTTCATCAGAAGGCTTAGAGATAGACATGACAGTAAAAGAAGTAAATAAATTCTGACTATAAGACTATTAAGATAATAAAGAGAACTACCAAGGATCTTTTAAAATTTCCTGTGTCTTCCCAAAATAGATAAAACTGTTTCTCTAATAGACTAGGTATTAACATTATATCTCAACAGATTCAGTTGCCTCTTTGTTGAACTTCAATTTCCTGTTGCTTCCACGTATGATTTAACATCTAGAAGCATCTTGCTTAAGGAAGAAAAGAGTTTCTATTTCCAGAGGAGTAAAGAGCTCTCAACTCAAAATTCATGATATGAACTAAAAATCCTTCACTATTGCTCCATCTTTATCATGTTTATCTCCTGAGCTTATGGTTCAATATATTGGATTTTTTCATATTAATTTCTTGCTGGTTAACTCTTACCAGAATGCAAAACAAAAGAGCATAGGTTTGAAATGAAGAACTTAATTTTAGGTCTTGGCTCCAGCATTGTTCCTGAGCATCAGGCTCTACATTTGTGAAACAATAACTGCCCTTCCTCCATCACAGGAGAAAGTCAAAGTTCACATGATGGAGAAAGTAAAAGACATTGAAGATATGACATGAAAAGCATTTTAGAGGGGAGGAGCCAAGATGGCGGAGGAGTAGGACGGGGAGAACACTTTCTCCCCCACAAATTCATCAAAAGAGCATTTAAACGTCGAGTAAATTCCACAAAACAACTTCTGAATGCCGGCAGAGGACACCAGGTACCCAGAAAAACAACCCAACTCTTCGAAAGGAGGTAGGAAAAAATATAAAAGACAAAAAAAGAGACAAAAGAGGGAGAGACGGAGCTCCATCCCGGGAAGGGAGTCTTAAAAAGAGAGAAGTTTCCAAACACCAGGAAACCTTCTCACTGCCGAATCTGTGCCGAGCTTTGGAAGCACAGAGGGCAACATAACAGGGAGAAAAAATAAATAAACAATTAAAACTCGCAGATTGTGAGCCCTACGGGAACTCGCCCAGCGGAGAAGCAGCGCAGACGCCTGCACACGCCATTAGCAAGCGGGGGCTGGGCAGGGAGGCGCAGCGTGGGCTGCATCGCTCAGAGTAAGAATCTGGCCTGAATACCCTGAGCACTATCTGAGCGAAATAATTTGGGCTAGCAAACCAGACTGTGGGATATCTACCACGTGAAAAGCCAGCCCCAACCTAAGACACTGCCAGGCCTGCACACGGAACAAAGGACTGAACAGAGATAACCAGCTGCAGACCTTCCCCCTCCGGTGACAGGCAGCCAGAGCCGGAAGGGGGCAGTCGCAGCCCCAGAGAGACATTATCTATAAAACTGTAAGCAGGCTTCTTTGCTAACTAAAACTTCTTGGGGGTCTGGACGGTCAACATCTGCCTGAGAAGGTGTGCCGGTTTTACACCCAGATAACCGAGTGGCAGGGAGGCGATAAGTCGCAGCATTGGCGCTTGCCAAACACCTCATTACCTGAGCTGCTCGGACCTGGGAAGAGCACAAAACGCAGGCCCAACTGAGTCTGCGCCTCTGAGGACTACCCGAGTGCCTGAACCTGAGTGGCTTGGATTTGGGAGGTGCATGCAGCACAGGGCCGGCCTCGGATTGTTCCAGGCGGGACAACCTAGAGCCCGAGCAGTGTGGGCAGGGAGGCTACACGCGCCATGAGCAGGGGCAGACCCAGTGTGGCTGAGGCACTGCGAGCGCACGCCAGTGCTATTTGTTTGCAGCATCCCTCCCTCCCTCCCCACAGTGCAACTGAACAAGTGAGCCTAAAAAAAAAAAAAAAAAGTTTCCCCCACCGTCCCCTTTGTGTCAGGGCGGTAATCAGACACTGAAGAGACCAGCAAACAGAAGAAGTTATAACAGAGGGAAACGCCTTGGAAGCTACAGGCAATAGATTAAAACCCCGTGGTTACTACGGACTACATAGGAAGGGGCCTATAGATCTTGAGAAATATAAGTCGGACCAAGGAACTAGCCAAGAATGAACTGAACCCACAATACTCACAACAAAACCAGAGAAAGTCCTAGATATATTTTTACTATTTTTACGATCATTCTTTTTTTTTAATTAAAAAAAAATTTAAGTCCTCTATTGTTCCTTTAATTTTCACTTTTATAACCTATTACTTTGCAAAAAAAAAAAAAAGACCCTATTTTTTCTTCTTCAACAAACTTCATATATATATATTTTATAATTTTTTAACTTTTTTTTTTTTTCCTTTTCTTCTTTTCTTTAACATTGTATTCTTGAAATTCTAAACTCTACTCTAGTTTTTGAATTTTAGCTTTTTGGTATATGTTATCAATTTTGTACCTATAGTTTTTTTTATAATTTCTGTGACTTTTTTTTTCTGTTTCTTTCTCTTCTTCTTTTATATAACATTGTATATCTGAACTTCCAAACTCTACTCTAGATTTTTAATTTATGCTTTTTGGTATTTGATATTAATTTTGTACCTGTATTTTCTTTATAATTTTCGCGACATTGTTTGTTTGTGTTTGTTTGTTTGTTTTCTCTCTTTATGTCTCTTCTTCCTTTTTTTTAACATTGTATTTTTGAAATTCAAAACTCTACTCTAGATTTTTAATTTTTGCTTTTTGGTATTAGTTATCAATTTTGTACCTGTATTTTCTTTATAATTTTTGCGACCTTGTTTGTTTTTCTTTGTTCGTTTTTTCTCTCTTTCTTTTCCTTCTTCTTTTCTTTAACAACGTATTTTTGAAATTCCAAATTCTACTCTAGATTTTTAATTTTTGCTTTTATGTATTTGTTACCAATTTTGTACCTTTAAGAACCCAATCCTCAGGACCCATTTTTCACTAGGGAGCGAGATTACTGGCTTGACTGCTCTCTCTCCCCCTTTGGACTCTCCTTTTTCTCCACCAGGTCGCCTGCGTCTCCTCCCTAACCCCTCTCTACTCTACCCAACTCTGTGAGTTTCTGTGTTTTCCAGACGGTGGAGAACACTTAGGGAACTGATTACTGGCTGGATCTGTCTCCCTCCTTTTCATTCCCCCTTTTTATCCTTCTGGCCACCTCTGTCTCCTTCCTCCTTCTTCTCTTCTCTGTATAACTCCGTGAACATCTCTGAGTGGTCCAGTTGTGGAGTGCACATAAGGAAGTAACTACTGGCTACCCCACTCTCTCCCTATTGATTCCACCTCATCTCATTTGAGTCACCTCTAACTCCCTCCTCCCTCTTCTCTTCTCCATGTAACGCTGTGAACCTCTCTGAGTGACCCTCACAGTAGAGAAACTTTTCATCTTTAACATAGATGTTTTATCAATGGTGCTGTATAGAAGGAGAAGTTTTGAAACTACTGTAAAAATAAGACCGATAACTGGAAGCAGGAGACTTAAGTCCAAACCCTGACTCCAGGGAACTCCTGACTCCAAGGAACATTAATTGACAGGAGCTCATCAAATGCCTCCATACCGACACTGAAACCAAGCACCACACAAGGGCCAACAAGTTCCAGGGCAACACATACCAAGCAAATTCTCCAGCAACAAAGGAACACAGCCCTGAGCTTCAAGATACAGGCTGCCCAAAGTCACCCCAAAACCATAGATATCTCATAACTCATTACTGGACATTTCATTGCACTCCAGAGAGAAGAAATACAGCTACACCCACTAGAACACCGACACAAGCTTCCCTAACCAGGAAACCTTGACAAGCCACCTGTACAAACCCACACACAGCGAGGAAACGCCACAATAAAGAGAACTCCACAAACTGCCAGAATACAGAAAGGACACCCCAAACTCAGCAATTTAAACAAGATGAAGAGAAAGACGAATACCCAGCAGTTAAAGGAACAGGATAAATGCCCACCAAACCAAACAAAAGAGGAAGAGATAGGGAATCTACCTGATAAAGAATTCCAAATAATGATAGTGAAATTGATCCAAAATCTTGAAATTAAAATGGAATCACAGATAAATAGCCTGGAGACAAGGATAGAGAAGATGCAAGAAAGGTTTAACAAGGACCTAGAAGAAATAAAAAAGAGTCAATATATAATGAATAATGCAATAAATGAAATTAAAAACACTCTGGAGGCGACAAATAGAATAACAGAGGCAGAAGATAGGATTAGTGAATTAGAAGATAGAATGGTAGAAATAAATGAATCAGAGAGGATAAAAGAAAAACGAATTAAAAGAAATGAGGACAATCTCAGAGACCTCCAGGACAATATTAAACGCTACAACATTCGAATCATAGGGGTTCCAGAAGAAGAAGACAAAAAGAAAGACCATGAGAAAATACTTGAGGAGATAATAGTTGAAAACTTCCCTAAAATGGGGAAGGAAATAATCACCCAAGTCCAAGAAACCCAGAGAGTCCCAAACAGGATAAACCCAAGGTGAAACACCCCAAGATACATATTAATCAAATTAACAAAGATCAAACACAAAGAACAAACATTAAAAGCAGCAAGGGAAAAACAACAAATAACACACAAGGGAATTCCCATAAGGATAACAGCTGATCTTTCAATAGAAACTCTAAGCCAGGAGGGAATGGCAAGACATACTTAAAGTGATGAAAGAAAATAACCTACAGCCCAGATTATTGTACCCAGCAAGGATTTCATTCAAGTATGAAGGAGAAATCAAAAGCTTTTCAGACAAGCAAAAGCTGAGAGAATTCAGCACCACCAAACCAGCTCTCCAACAAATACTAAAGGATATTCTCTAGACAGGAAACACAAAAAGGCTGTATAAATTCGAACCCAAAACAATAAAGTAAATGGCAACGGGATCATACTTATCAGTAATTACCTTAAACGTAAATGGGTTGATGCCCCAACCAAAAGACAAAGACTGGCTGAATGGATACAAAAACAAGACCCCTACATATGTTGTCTACAAGAGACCCACCTCAAAACAGGGGACACATACAGACTGAAAGTGAAGGGCTGGAAAAAGATTTTCCATGCAAATAGGGACCAAAAGAAAGCAGGAGTAGCAATACTCATATCAGATAAAATAGACTTTAAAACAAAGTCTGTGAAAAGAGATAAAGAAGGTCACTACATAATGATCAAAGGATCAATCCAAGAAGAAGATATAAATATTATAAATATATATGCACCCAACACGGGAGCACCGCAGTATGTAAGACAAATGCTAACAAGTATGAAAGGAGAAATTAACAATAACACAATAATAGTGGGAGACTTTAATACCCCACTCACACCTATGGATAGATCAACTAAACAGAAAATTAACAAGGAAACACAAACTTTAAATGATACAATAGACCAGTTAGACCTAATTGATATCTATAGAACATTTCATCCCCAAACAATGAATTTCACCTTTTTCTCAAGCGCACATGGAACCTTCTCCAGGATAGATCACATCCTGGGCCATAAAGCTAGCCTTGGTAAATTCAAAAAAATAGAAATCATTCCAAGCATCTTTTCTGACCACAATGCAGTAAGATTAGATCTCAATTACAGGAGAAAAACAATTAAAAATTCCAACATATGGAGGATGAACAACACGCTGCTGAATAACCAACAAATCACAGAAGAAATCAGAAAAGAAATCAAAATTTGCATAGAAATGAATGAAAATGAAAACACAACAACCCAAAACCTGTGGGACACTGTAAAAGCAGTCCTAAGGGGAAAGTTCATAGCAATACAGGCACACCTCAAGAAACAAGAAAAAAGTCAAATAAATAACCTAACTCTACACCTAAAGCAACTAGAAAAGGAAGAAATGAATAACCCCAGGGTTAGTAGAAGGAAAGAAATCTTAAAAATTAGAGCAGAAATAAATGCAAAAGAAACGAAAGAGACCATAGCAAAAATCAACAAAGCCAAAAGCTGGTTCTTTGAAAGGATAAATAAAATTGACAAACCATTAGCCAGACTCATCAAGAAACAAAGGGAGAAAAATCAAATCAATAAAATTAGAAATGAAAATGGAGAGATCACAACAGACAACACAGAAATACAAAGGATCATAAGAGACTACTATCAACAATTATATGCCTATAAAATGGACAATGTGGAAGAAATGGACAAATTCTTAGAAAAGTACAACTTTCCAAAACTGGACCAGGAAGAAATAGAAAATCTTAACAGACCCATCCCAAGCACGGAAATTGAAACTGTAATCAAAAATTTTCCAGCAAACAAAAGCCCAGGTCCAGACGGCTTCACAGCTGAATTCTACCAAAAATTTAGAGAAGAGCTAACACCTATCCTGCTCAAACTCTTCCAGAAAATTGCAGAGGAAGGTAAACTTCCGAACTAATTCTATGAGGCCACCATCACCCTA
Organism: Bos indicus x Bos taurus; assembly: GCF_003369695.1. Classification (NCBI taxonomy): domain Eukaryota; kingdom Metazoa; phylum Chordata; class Mammalia; order Artiodactyla; family Bovidae; genus Bos; species Bos indicus x Bos taurus. The sequence goes on along the minus strand of NC_040085.1, from coordinate 32,904,679 downwards.
ATACCAAAACCTGACAAAGATGCCACAAAAAAAGAAAACTACAGGCCAATATCACTGATGAACATAGATGCAAAAATCCTTAACAAAATTCTAGCAATCAGAATTCAACAACACATTAAAAAGATCATACACCATGACCAAGTGGGCTTTATCCCAGGGATGCAAGGATTCTTCAATATCCACAAATCAATCAATGTAATACACCACATTAACAAATTGAAAAATAAAAACCATATGATTATCTCAATAGATGCAGAGAAAGCCTTTGACAAAATTCAACACCCATTTATGATAAAAACTCTCCAGAAAGCAGGAATAGAAGGAACATACCTCAACATAATAAAAGCTATATATGACAAACCCACAGCAAACATTATCCTCAATGGTGAAAAATTGAAAGCATTTCCTCTAAAGTCAGGAACAAGACAAGGGTGCCCACTTTCACCATTACTATTCAACATAGTTTTGGAAGTTTTGGCCACAGCAATCAGAGCAGAAAAAGAAATAAAAGGAATCCAAATTGGAAAAGAAGAAGTAAAACTCTCACTATTTGCAGATGACATGATCCTCTACATAGAAAACCCTAAAGACTCCACCAGAAAATTACTAGAACTAATCAATGACTATAGTAAAGTTGCAGGATATAAAATCAACACACAGAAATCCCTTGCATTCCTATACACTAATAATGAGAAAACAGAAAGAGAAATTAAGGAAACAATCCCATTCACCATTGCAACGGAAAGAATAAAATACTTAGGAATATATCTACCTAAAGAAACTAAAGACCTATATATAGAAAACTATAAAACACTGGTGAAAGAAATCAAAGAGGACACTAATAGATGGAGAAATATACCATGTTCATGGATTGGAAGAATCAATATAGTGAAAATGAGTATACTACCCAAAGCAATTTATAGATTCAATGCAATCCCTATCAAGCTACCAACAGTATTCTTCACAGAGCTAGAACAAATAATTTCACAATTTGTATGGAAATACAAAAAACCTCGAATAGCCAAAGCGATCCTGAGAAAGAAGAATGGAACTGGAGGAACCAACCTACCTGACTTCAGGCTCTCTTACAAAGCCACAGTTATCAAGACAGTATGGTACTGGCACAAAGACAGAAATATAGATCAATGGAACAAAATAGAAAGCCCAGAGATAAATCCATGCACATATGGACACCTTATCTTTGACAAAGGAGGCAAGAATATACAATAGATTAAAGACAATCTCTTTAACAAGTGGTGCTGGGAAATCTGGTCAACCACTTGTAAAAGAATGAAACTAGAACAATTTCTAACACCATACACAAAAATAAACTCAAAATGGATTAAAGATCTAAACGTAAGACCAGAAACTATAAAACTCCTAGAGGAGAACATAGGCAAAACACTCTCTGACATACATCACAGCAGGATCCTCTATGACCCACCTCCCAGAATATTGGAAATAAAAGCAAAAATAAACAAATGGGACCTAATTAACCTTAAAAGCTTCTGCACATCAAAGGAAACTATAAGCAAGGTGAAAAGACAGCCTTCAGAATGGGAGAAAATAATAGCAAATGAAGCAACTGACAAACAACTAATCTCAAAAATATACAAGCAACTCCTACAGCTCAACTGCAGAAAAATAAATGACCCAATCAAAAAATGGGCCAAAGAACTAAATAGACATTTCTCCAAAGAAGACATACGGATGGCTAACAAACACATGAAAAGATGCTCAACATCACTCATTATCAGAGAAATGCAAATCAAAACCACTATGAGGTACCATTTCACACCAGTCAGAATGGCTGTGATCCAAAAGTCTACAAATAATAAATGCTGGAGCGGGTGTGGAGAAAAGGGAACCCTCTTACACTGTTGGTGGGAATGCAAACTAGTACAGCCACTATGGAGAACAGTGTGGAGATTCCTTAAAAAACTGGAAATAGAACTGCCTTATGATCCAGCAATCCCACTGCTGGGCATACACACTGAGGAAACCAGAAGGGAAAGAGACACATGCACCCCAATGTTCATCGCAGCACTGTTTATAATAGCCAGGACATGGAGGCAACCTAGATGTCCATCAGCAGATGAATGGATAAGAAAGCAGTAGTACATATACACAATGGAGTATTACTCAGCCATTAAAAAGAATACATTTGAATCAGTTCTAATGAGGTGGATGAAACTGGAGCCTATTATACAGAGTGAAGTAAGCCAGAAGGAAAAACACCAATACAGTATACTAACGCATATATATGGAATTTAGAAAGATGGTAACAATAACCCTGTGTATGAGACAGCAAAAGAGACACTGATGTATAGAAGAGTCTTATGGACTCTGTAGGAGAGGGAGAGGGTGGGAAGATTTGGGAGGATGGCATTGAAACATGTAAAATATCATGTATGAAACGAGATGCCAGTCCAGGTTCAATGCACGATACTGGATGCTTGGGGCTAGTGCACTGGGACGACCCAGAGGGATGGTATGGGGAGGGCGGAGGGAGGAGGGTTCAGGATGGAGAACACGTGTATACCTGTGGTGGATTCATTTTGATATTTGGCAAAACTAATACAATTATGTAAATTTTAAAAATAAAATAAAAAAAAAAGAAAAACATTTTAGACAAAGCTTAGACTGTTAGTAGAGAATTCCAGGCAAGGGTGCCATGATGAGGGAAGCTTATGCTTTAGTTTTATAGTACTATAAACCTAATATAGGATATCTCTTCTGCTACTAAGATATTTTTTTCCTGTTTTCACTAAAATGTTCTAATTTAAACTAGGTAAGATCAACAACTAACAAAAAGTCAAAACTCACCAATCGCATCTACAAAAGCTTCCATGGGCTTCTTTTACTCTTCTGTGTATGTGTGTGTGCATGTACATGCAAGCATATCCATTTGTTTATCTAAAACTAAGGCTGATTTTAATTACATGGACATTTTTACTTGTATATTTTTGTCTTTTTGCTTTGTCCCTCTTATTATGTAAAGTATTTCACTTTCCTTTATGACTCCTCATTATCCTAAAGTGTTTCAAGTAATAGTGTTTTTAAAAAATAATTTCCTCTTGGAATTTGGTAAAGGAAGCAAATATATTAGGTAGATATATAATTTTTCTTGACATTCATTTTCAAATTTTAAAAATAAACTATGAATTCTAGTTTCTTGAACACTCAGTTTTCACTAGAACACACAGTGACAATTCCAGATCACACTTAAGGCAGAAATACTTGTTTTGTGATATTCAAACTTTTTAAAAGTTTTACTTGTATAGTATATATCATTATGTAAGCAATACACATGTATTGTTTAAAAAATAGTAGAAACTAAAGGAAAGTTAAAAAGAATCACCTCTAATTCTACCACACAGCTTAGATTTTACAGTATATGTTTCACAATTTTATGTGCATGAATATACCATACTTTGAAAATGTAATCCTATTACTCCTAGTTTTATAATTAGTTTATTTCACTTATACGTGCTGTCTCTTCATGACAATAACCATGTATGTATATAGTAATTTATAATGCCTTCATTATATATTGCATATACCAAGTTTTATCAATTCAACAAAACTGGACATTTACATTGCTTTTTTATATAAATAATATTATGATAAATATATCCAAATCTTTGAATGATTGTCCAATTAATTCCCTTAGGATAAGTGTCTAACATCAGAGTTACTTATGCCAAAGGAATAATTATCTTTTTAACTTTTTAGTGTAGTTTGACAAAATCCTCCAAAATATTTCACTTTATTTTTACTCTTAACAGCAGAGCTGAAGAGAGCCTTTTTTTAATATTCTCACCAATACTGAGTTTTTGTTTTTTAAAAATTATCTGTATATGGACTCTCTTGCTTAACTCACATATCATTTATTACTATTAAGGTTGATTTAGCCACTTGATTTTGTCCTGTAAAATGCCATTTCCCATCCTTTGCTTATTTTTTCAAATGGTTTTCTTTGTATTGCTTAATAAAGAACTTTTTATGTGTTAATGTAGATAACCTTTTATTTTGTATTATATATTTGTTTTCCAAGGTTTTCTCCTTTTAAGCTTATTTACTGTAATTTTTGATATATAGAGGACATAAAACCATATATATATGATTATATATATAATATATATTATATATATTTCTGTCATAATATAATATATATTTATTATATATAATATATATCATATTATATATTATATAATATGATATATTATTATATTATATATCATAATATATATATTTCTGTCATTTATATATATATATATATATTTCTCCACATATATATATAGTGGAGAACCTCAAGTCTCCTTGGGTTTTAGATTCAGAGTTAGTGTCCCCTCCCTAGGACCCTTGCTTGGTTTGAGGGCACACCTATTACACATCCAAGGCTCCTCTGCTTCTCAAACACAACATTTAGCAAACTATACTCCCAATGTCTGCTTGCTTTTCTGTCTCCACCTCTGACTATAAGCTCCTTTAGGTTATGAACAGTCTTACCTATACATTGGCATAAATGGAAACTTTCCTAAGTTAGCGCTCTCAGTTATTGTTTAGCAGCGTTCATAACCTGTGTTTGAACTTGCTGGCATAAGTTGCATTAATTCTGCATTACTGATACAAGTATTTAATTACATAAGCACTTGATAACCGTTGTACTTCTCCAAAATATGTCATAATTATATTAGTTATATAAATGCTATGTTAATATTGGCTGCTTCTCAAGAGAGAAATTGTCTATTTTTTACATTTCTGGATCATCATTTTATTTCATTAACTGAGAATTGTAAATGAATGAATCAACAAATAAATACACAGTTCATAATCAAGGACCTCTAAACAAAATATATCATAATTTCTCTAAATTTCCTGAAATTAATTTAAAATATTTTAGTTTCTCTATCCATATTATGATAGGACAGACCATAAAGAAGATTTCTAGTTTAATTTCTGCATTCATTATTGTGTCATATTGAAATAATCCAGGGAGCCTACAATATTTAAATTTTAAAATAGCTATCAATGCCATGCTATCAAACACTTTACAGCAAAAGCATTTTGTCTCAAGTTGCCAATGAACTTTTATATTTTTTGTTAAATCATGGACTCATATGTATAAATAGCCTAGTGCAATGTTGGACAGGAGAATAATAAAAACAGATGGAAGACATTTTCAGTTGAATGACCTTTTAGTTCACAGGCTTGAATAAGGCTGAATCTAGTTATGCAAAATAACCAGTGGTACCTCTGAGCACCTGTTCAGTCTTCTAATGTATTTAACCTTTGCTTCTAGGTTGTTGAGAATAACTGTGTTCTGTGATGGGAGGCAGATGTGACTTGATGTTGATGTGGCTGTACAAGCCTATTCTAGTAAATTCTCTAGGGTAAAACATGTACAACCTTGAAGATAACAAACATTTGCTTCTGGCCTTTTCTCACTATGGAAAAAAACTTAAATAAGGAGAGTAATGCTATATTTATTTTTCATCTTTTAGCATGAGAGGCAACAGCAAAATCAAATTGGGTTTATTCACAATTTTTAACAACATATACAAGATTAAGAGTATGTTAAAGTCACTTTTAGCAAACTAAAACACTGATTTATTTAACAGAAGAGGACAGTAGCTCAGATGCTAGAGTCAGTATCCCCAACCCCAAATCTTGGTTCCAGCGCTTTACTGTATTAGCTGTATGAACTTGGAAACGTTCCTCAAATTCTAGGTCTTCTTGGCTATAAAATGGGGTTTATAATACTATTAATCATTACCTCAATTCTTTAGACACTTAATGTTAATAATTTTCATAGTGCACATTTAAGCATTCAATAATTATCAATTAATTATTCAATAATTATCAATAAATTAGCAATTATCAATGCACATTTAAGCATTCAATAATTATCAATTATCAGTTATTTATTATGTGAATGAAAGCCTAAATTATAACAGCTTCATGAATTCTTATGTATCCTTCAAAATCCAGATCAAAAGTCACTAGTTTTGAGACTCTTTCTTACCCAGAGAAGATCTAATTTTCTATTCATCTGCACTTCTATTTATTCATTATCAGTTAATATGAGATTAATTTGTTGGATTACTATTTCAAGAAGCATTTGGGCTAGGGTAAAACCCTAGCCCAAATAGGATTCCTTGAGGAGCACCAAGTATTCCCAGTTCCATTAATTTTGGGGCTTTTGCTTTTCGGAAAGAAGTGGCCAGGCAAAACTATTAGTGTAATTATGGAGATGTAGCAAGTGTGTATATAAAAGGAAAAAATGAATAAATGAGGTGGCAGAGAGACTTGAGAAACCTTGGAGAGAAAAACCTGTATACTAGAAGAAATCTGTTAACTTTCTGGCATATATTGTGCAATGTGAGTTCTCTTCTCCACTAAATATTTAGTAAAATATCTATTTCTTATCAAAACCTTGTCAAGTTTGATGGGTTTGGAACAGTGGTATAACAAAATACCATGTTCATCCTGAATAGTTTAAAGAGAGAAAGAAGACCGCCAATGAGCATTCTGACATCTGCCTATTTCCATGGCTAGCCTGTGAATCCCTGCAGCTGAGACAAAGTCTTTGATAGTTGATCCCTGCCAAAAGGTCTAAATACGTGCTAGGGATTAGAAGAAAAATGTCTTTAACCATTCCAAACTATGAAATCCCAGTTTCCATTAATATTGTAAGATGAACTTGTAAATGTAGTCATATTATTCCTTTAAAAGGAAGTGAAATTCTGATAATATACCTAAACAGATCACAAACACATACAAACAGAAATACCCATGATCACATACATAAATAAGAAAATATTAACCTATTTTTAAGCTTTATATAAAGTTTTCAAAAAATTCAGAGTTTGAACATGGCATTCTAAAGGCTGATTTTTAGAGCCAGGGTTTATGTTAAAAACCAAACAGTGTCTATGTTAAAAAAAAATTATTAATTACACAGGTATTTTCCAACATTCTTTAGTTAAATACACCAAACATACTCTTTGCCAGCTAAATATTATGCCTATTTCAGCTGGGTGGGACTGGCGAACCTAAAGCAAAATTAAGGGCTCAAGAGTGCTAAAGGTGGGTGAAAAAACATATGAAATATACCATTAGGGCAGAGGCAAACTACAGAAGCAAACCTAAACATATTGCAATACATGTTTTTGTTTGCTCTTTTTTTTAAAGTATAACTGACTTTTTATATTAGTTTCAGGTATATAGCATAGTAACTTGGTATTTTTATACATTATGTTCCACACAAAGCTACAATAATACTATTGACTATTTTTCCTATGCTGAACATTACATCCTTGGGACTTATTTATTCTATTTCCTCCATCCCACACCCCATTCCCCTCTGGCAATCAATAGTTTGTTCTCTGTATCTATGTCCATTGTTGTTCTTCAGATTCAGCATATAAATGAAACTATACAATATATGTCTTTCTCTGACTTATTATTTCACTTAGTATAATGCCATGTGTGTCCATCTATGTTGTCACAAATGGCAAGATTTCATCCTTTTTTACGGTATATGCACACACAATGAAATACTACTCACAATTATTCACAATCTCTTCATTCATTCATCTTTTGATGGACACTTAGGTTGCTTCCATATCTTGACTACTGAAAATAATGCTAAGTGAATATGGGGGTGCATATCCCTTTCCAAATTAGTGTTTTTTCTTTTCTTTATATTAAATACTCAAAAGTGGAACTGCTAGGTAATGTGGTAGTTCTATTTCTAATCTTTTGAGGAATCTCCATACTGTTTTTCAGAGTGGCTGCACCAGCTTACATTCCCAAAAACAGTGCACAAGCATCTCTTTTTCTCCACATCTCTGAATTCCAGGTAAAGTTTTTTAAATTACTTCTAAAACTTGTCATTCTTACCAGTTTATTACAAAAATCCTTTGGTGCTTACAGTTAAAACATTAACACCTCTTGCACACCTAATTATTTCATGGCAGATTTGTCAATATGTACACTTTCTATAACATAGACAGACTTGCTAGATTGAGTTTGTTTTGTGCATCGTCTACCAATGAATTTAGGCAAGGATAGTTTTAGCTACAGCAGGAAGAAAATTGAGGAATGAGACCAGTAATACGGTACTCCACTTGGGATGGTTAACTCCACACAGTGTCTCAACACCTGGCTTGGCCACTTGACTGAACTCGTATTCAAAGTGCCACCAGTTTTGCTATTTAGAGCTGCTGAACCAAAGCTGATGAAACCAGCATCCATGGAAAGCACAGAATTCTGGAGCTACTCATTCCTGACACTCCACAAGACATTTTAGAGATGAGCAAACAACTAGGAAAGGTAAAAAGTCACACACATGACTTTTAATGTTTCCATAGTCTCTGCGTGCATATTCTAGGAAGGTCTATGCCTACACCCAACTGCAATGCTATCTCTAAAGGCTTAAGGAGATTACATAACTGAACAAAATTGTCACATCTTTTAAAATTACTAGCTGCAGGAGGTTTTTTGTGTTTTTGGGGGGTTTTTTTGTCTTCAATCAACCAAAGCCTTTTATATTAGGATCCTACTACCTGGCTTTGGGATGATGACAATATATTAATAGCTTGGTCACTTCAATTGCAGCATTTTGTCTGTCGTTTTCCTCTCATGCACTTAATGCCTGCTTTGTACAAGATGAAAGACACTTAGTGCAAATCCCCCTTGAAAACGGACACAAATAAGTTGACATAGTCAAAAATTAAAGACAGACAATCTTTCATTTCTACCTGTTTGTATCCTTTTGTCTGCATGCTCCATTAGTCCCTCTCATCTGAAGTTTCAAATAAAGAAAATGCAATGCCACCTTTAAGTATAATTAGAATGGATAAATGAACAGAAAAGGAAGAAGCATTCACAGTCATTAATTGTCCTAACGGGTTCAATCTTGGAAACATGAATAATGGATATCCTAAACAAAAGAGAAAGTGCACATTATACTTAGAAGCAAAGTAAAAATCAGTGAGAGGATTGGCAGACAGGAAAAAAATACACGGTGCACATTACTAGGTATCACTTAGAAATGTATGCTCCCTCCTTATGACATTGTTATCATAATGGAATGACGGCCATACTGATAGAAAGCTTTGCGTTTGAGTGAGTGAGATCTGGAAAACTCCACTCACTGAGAGGGCTACTATTAAGATGCTAAATTCTTTCCTTAGACTGTGTTTACATATTCAAACCATTTGGTCATTTTTTGTTTGGTTAAAAAGAGATTCTGTTCTTTGTATGTGTTAAAAGATGAAGTGTATAAAAGCTTTTGAGTTCATTTAGGCAGCACCAAACTGAAAGTGGTTAGGAGTGTTCTACCCAAAGAAGCTTAGAGAGACTTTTACAGAGAAAAGGCAGAAGCAAAGCAAAGCAAATGATTGGCTATACCTAAAAGCCTAGTTAGCTGTGATTGGATGTCCTTTGAATTCAATATTGAGGCATTTGAAGGCTTAGATTTTGGTTGGCTCCTGTAGTGCCGGAGTCCAACTTTCTGTGACCCTACCGACTGTAGCCTGCCAGGCTCCTCTGTCCATGGGATTCTCCAGGCAATAATACTGGAGTGGGTTGCCATGCCCTCCTCTAAGCGATCTTCTGGACCCAGGGATCAAAGCCCTGTTTCTTGTCTCCTGCACTGGCTGGCGAATTTTTTAACCCCTAACTGCACCGGGGAAGTCCGCCTCCTGTAGGCTGCTGCTGCTGCTGCTAAGTCGCTTCAGTCGTGTCCGACTCTGTGCAACCCCATAGACGGCAGCCCACCAGGATCCCCTGTCCCTGGGATTCTCCAGGCAAGAACACTGGAGTGGGTTGCCATTTCCTTCTCCAATGCATGAAAGTGAAAAGTGAAAGTGAAGTCGTTCAGTTGTGTCTGACTCTTAGCGACCCCATGGACTGCTGCCTACCAGGCTCCTCTATCCATGGGATTTTCCAGGCAAGAGTACTGAAGTGGGGTGCCATTGCCTTCTCCGCTCCTGTGGGCTACCACAGCGTTAAAGCCACCTCAGTTTAATGGTCTCCTGCCGGGAGCCGGCATATTGCATATTGAGTGCAGCACTTTCCACAGCATCATCTTTCAGGATCTGGAATAGCTCAACTGGAATTCTATCACTGCCGGGAGCCAGCGTGAGGAACTCCACCCATGACAAAGGTCATGAGGAAGGAGGCTCGGCATATGCAAAGGTGGGATCGAGCCTCAGGAGTCCCCCATCTACCCCCAAACCCAGAGTCTGCCTACTTTCTGCTTTGTGCTTTCACCTACACCTCTGACTTTACGGGGGGCTGTCCCCCACTACCTATCTCTGAAAAAAGAGTTAGCTTACAGCTCCAGTTAATAATTCCTGGGTGTGACAGTGTTTCAACCTACAAACTCCTTTGGAAGTCCTCTAGCCTGCCTGAATAGGTTTTTCCGGCCACATGTGATTGCTCAGAGCCTCCCAACTGTGAGAGGCATGAGATGTTCTAAACTGTCTAAATACAGATTCCTTTGAGCCGTTAAAAGATTGATTAGAAATTGTATTGGTGACGGGATTTTCACTTGTTGGGCCAATGTTTGCTGCTAAGTTTCCATATCCCTTACCTGCTGTGTCCCTGGCAGTGTATTGATTAATATAATTGGTGTAAGTAGTAGCTTTAATGTTTGTAACCTGGGACCCTTGAGTTAATTCTTTTTCTTGTTATAGCCCACCACACCTTTGCTCTGTAAGAATGCAACTCTATCTAATGCTTTTGGAGGGTGGCTCCTGACCAATCACCTTTAGAGAAAAATAAGTTTTCTGAAGAAAGGGTCTTAAAATGTTAACAGGCCTCCGGGCCAGAAGATGATGCAAATCACCTAAGCTTTTGCATATGATAAGTTTGCAGGAAGAAAGCCTGGCTTGCTGCATGACTCTACCCCTTCCCCCATTATCCTCTATGCATAACTTAAGGTATAAAAGCTACTTTGGAAAATAAAGTGCGGGTCTTGTTCACCGAAACTTGGTCTCACCATGTCGTTCTTTCTCTTACCTTCTGGCTGAATTATTCAGCCTCTTTTCTCCACTGAATTTCCTCACTGCGCTATCCTTATTCCATTACTCTTTATATCCTTAATTAACGTTTAATTAAGCAGTTGTTTCCTGATCCTCGCCGATGCCGTCCCCACTTCGAATTCCCTGGATCCACCAGGGCTGGACCCCGGAAGTCTCCATGTTTAATTAATTTAGCACATATGTTTGCTGTGTTTATTTGTATCTGTGATTAGGTAGCAAACTTTTGAAGTAGGCTCAGTTGCTAGCATTCTGGTAAAGAATTTATAGCAAGAGATGAGGGAGAAACTGCACATCCAAAAACCAAAATCCATAAATTTTTTTCCTATCAGAGAAATAGTGTGGTGAGGGAGTTAAGATTTGGAAAGCCTTTTTCCCGGGGACTCAAATCTCAGCTCTGTCACATTCTCAGTGCTCTTGACCAAATTGTTTTTTCAGTATGCCTGTTTCCTTTGCAAACTGAGGATGTTAGTAGGTAGCTAATAGGATTTTGTGAGGAATGAATGATTGAATATACAAGCATTTGCTTGGAACAGTGCATAGCCCATGGCAAACATCCCTTACCTATCAGAATGAATATAAAAATTCATGATGATACATAGTACTGACAGCTGTGTTCTGGTTGATGTTAGAAGGTGGCATTAAGTTTTTATATGATAATCCAGGATTAAAGTAATCTATCCAGAGTCTGAAGGGAAAGGCATTTGCAAAATATAAAAATACTAATTTTTATTTATACTACAGGACTGATACATTGAGCTGGCAACAACAGGTTTTCAGTTCAGTTCAGTTTAGTGGCTCAGTTGTGTTCGATTCTTTGCAACTCCATAAACCGCAGCAGGCCAGGCCTCCCTGTCCACCACCAACTCTGGAGTCCACCCAAACCCATGTCCATTGAGTCAGTAATGCCATCCAACCATCTCATCCTCTGTCATCCCCTTTATCAGGGTCTTTTCAAATGAGTCAGCTCTTCGCATCAGGTGGCCAAAATATTGGAGTTTCAGCTTCAACATCAGTCCTTCCAATGAACACCCATGAATGATGTACTTTAGGATGGACTGGTTGGATTTCCTTGCAGTCCAAGGGACTCTCAAGAGTCTTGTCCAACACCACAGTTCAAAAGCATCAATTCTTCTGTGCTCAGCTTTCCTTATAGTCCAACTCTCACATCCATACATGACCACTGGAAAAACCATAGCCTTGACTAGAGGGACCTTTGTTGGCAAAGTAATGTCTCTCCTTTTTAATATGCTTCTAGGTTGGTCATAATTTCCTTCCAAGGAGTAAGTGTCTTTTAATTTCATGGCTGCAATCACCATCTGCAGTGATTTTGGAGCCCAGAAAAATAAAATCAGCCACTGTTTCCACTGTTTCCCCATCTATTTGCCATGAAGTGACGGGACTGGATGCCATGATCTTAGTTTTCTGAATATTAAGCTTTAAGCCAACTTTTTCACTGTCCTCTTCCACTTTCATCAATAAGTTCTTTAGTTCTTCTTCACTTTCTGCCATAAGGGTGGTGTCATCTGCATATCTGAGGTTATTGATATTTCTCCCGGCAATCTTGATTCCAGCTTGTGCTTCTTCCAGCCCAGCATTTCTCATGATGTACTCTGCATATAAGTTAAATAAGCAGGGTGACAATATACAGCCTTGACGTACTCCTTTTCTTCTTTGGAACCATCTGTTGTTCCATGTCCAGTTCTAACAATTGCTTCTTGACCTGCATACAGGTTTCTTAAGAGGCAGGTCAGTGGTCTGGTATTCCTATCTCTTTCAGAATTTTCCACAGTTTATTGTGATCCACACAGCCAAAGGCTTTGGTGTAGTCAATAAAGCAGAAATAGATGTTTTACTGGAACTCTCTTGCTTTTTCAATGATCCAGAGGATGTTGGCAATTTGATCTCTGGTTCCTCTGCCTTTTCTAAAACCAGCTTGAACATTTGGAAGTTTATGGTTCATGTATTGCTGAAGCCTGGCTTGGAGAATTCTGAGCATTACTTTACTAGCGTGTGAGATGAGTGCAATTGTGCGGTAGTTTGAGCATTCTTTGGCATTGCTTTTCTTTGGGATTAGAATGAAAACTGACCTTTTCCAGACCTGTGGCCACTGCTGAGTTTTCCAAATTTGCTGGCATATTGGGTACAGCACTTTCACAACATCATCTTCCAGGATTTGAAATAGCTCAACTGGAATTCCATTACCTCCACTAGCTTTGTTTGTAGTGATGCTTTCTAAGGCCCACTTGACTTCCCATTCTAGGATGTCTGGCTCTAGGTGAGTGACCACACCACCATGATTATCTTGGTTGTGAAGATCTTTTTTGTACAGTTCTTCTGTGTATTCTTGCCACCTTTTCTTAATATCTTCTGCTTCTGTTAGATCCATACCATTTCTGTCCTTTATTGAGCCCATCTTTGCATAAAATTTTGCGTTGGTATCTCTAATTTTCTTGGAGAGATCTCTAGCAGATTTTCCCAAGATCATAAAGGTAAGTTTTTTTTATTATATAATAGAGCCCATGGGGACATTGCTTTTCCTGTTATCTCTGAGTCTTTCTAGTTTTAGTTAGAAATGTGCAGTAAATCAAATTTCATGTAAACTTATAGCCAAATGTAAAATGGGTAAGTCTAAAAGTGCCTAATTCATTTTGATATGCCCCTTGTCTTGTGTTTCAGGAATTCATCAATAGACAAAAAGTGACAAGTTTTCACCATAAGTAGAGAACTAGCCCTATATGGAGAATCATTTTGGAGTACATCTTAACATAATGGTCTTTATTAGTAAGCAGGTTTCTCCCTCTTGCCCCTGTCCACCATCAAGACAATGAAGCAGAGCAAATGAGGCATTAGAAGATATGACTTAGTCAGAGATCTACCAGGCATGAAGAGGAAGTAGGAAGCAATGTATACCCTAGTCTTTCCATCCTGTGGATTTTGGAAGGAAAAAGCAAAATGGAGAGAAACTGAGGAAAGCATGCTTCTATTCCTATCTCTTATTCTAGTTTAAACCTGATGTGTTCCTTGAAAGGGGGGTAGGGAGCAAACTATAGAAATATCCAGATAGGAATAGGGAAGCATGCCCTGGACATGGCATGAGGGAGTCTATAAGCTCCTAAGAGACAGCCTTCAGAGACCTCAGCAAGACACCCATTATGACATGCAGTTTTCACAATTGCCATAGGGAACATACAGAGGTGCCATGGGCTTCCCAGGTGGCACTGGTGATAAAGCAGCTGCCTGCCAATGTAGGAGACTGTGTAGAGACTTGGATTTGATCCTAGGTTGGAAAGATCCCCTGGAGGAGGGCATAGCAATTCACTACAGTATTCTTGCCTGGATAATTCCATGCACAGAGGAGCCTGGTGGGCTACAGTCTACAGGGCTGCAAAGAATCGAACATGACTGAAGTGGCTTAGCATGCACATAAAGCTGCCAATGGGGACACAGAAGACTGCAGTTGAGAACAGCAGCCAGTGGCAGAGACCCAATATCTGAAGGCAAGGGTCAAATTAGCCCTCATGGACCAGTACATTCCAAAAGACAAAGTGACACACATAGCCCAGCAGAGCAAGTTCAGAGATGGAGCTGACTGGGCCAGCCCTCCTAGATGGACAAGAGCCAGGTTACACAGACTGAAACCTCTCTCCAGTGTTGCTGGGGACCAACTCACCGCCCCCCTCCCCAAAGACTTGAATGCATTCAGGGTGCTTAAGACCAAAAGAGATTAACATATTTTTAAGTTTTACTTGAAAATACACTTCTATACCTCTATGCAACACTGCCCCCAATCCAGCTAGTGGGGTTTATATTAATAAGTAAATCAGATATAGAAAACAGAGAAACTACATTTTCTTTCTTGGTATCAGTGTTCATAAAAAGTGTGACCCCTTATACTCCTTCACCATGAAAGGCAATTGTACTGAAATATATAAAAATTATTTTCTCTACACAATCAAATGGCCAGATGCGTTCTCACTTAAGAGTCAAATAGTGGCTTTTCTTAGTACAAAGAAATATTTGTACTATTGTACTTTTCATCTTTACATAAGATGAAAAAACTTAGGTATCTTTCAATAAATGGAGAATTGAAATTGTTTTAGGTTTTGGTTGGTTTAGGGAAATCGGTTTCGGGGTGTTTTAAACTCAGTCATAGCTTTTGGTTTTCTTAGATATATTAAGTGTCCAAGGTACAAGAAAGCAAAGAAGGAAAAAAAAAGAAAGCAAAGAGGACACATCAGAAGAGAATAGTAAGGTTTCCCAGGTCAGAATTTGCATGCAATTTGTAAACAGTGGGAACTCAGGGGCCAAGAGTGAATGTTTGGTTTGCATTACTTAACATGCTGTGCTGTGCTGTACTTAGTTGCTCAGTCATATCCAACTATTTGCAACTCCATAGACTGTAGCCATACAGGCTCCTCTGTTCATGGGGCTTCTCCAGGCAAGAACTCTGGAGTGGGTTGCCATGCTGTCCTCCAGGAGATGTTCCCAACCCAGGGATCATACCAGGTCTTCCAAATTGCAGGCAGATTCTTTACCATATGAGCCACCAGGGAAGCCCAAGAATACTGGAATGGTTAGCCTACCCCTTCTCCAGTGGATCTTCCTGACCCAGAAATCGAACCAGGGTCTGCTGCACTGCAGGCAGATTCTTTATCAGCTGAGGTACCAGGGAAGCCCATTTAACATGCTGGTTTTCCCTTAAACAGTCTACAAAACAAAAGAAAAAAAAAAACCCTCTTTTTAACTTTTTTTTTTAACTGAATATTGCTTAACAAATCTTTTCCTAGAAAAAATGGGAATCATACTTCTCATTTTAAATTATAACCTCTGATACTTACCCAATCAAAAGCCAAGATTATTATAATCCATGAGGAAAAAGGGAGAAAAAATATTCTTAAATATGACTCATACAAAGTTTAGCCAGATTGTCTTAAATAACTATAAGATATCCTTAAATTTTTTAAGTAAATAAAAACAAAGATAATTTTGTGTTGGTTTAGGGAGATGGATTGTTTACTTTTCTTACTAATATTCCAAAATATGTTACCTAAACTGTCATATATAATATTATGTATAATCTGAAGTCTGAATATTTCTCAGAATTATACTATGGAAAGAATACAGATTTAACAGAATAGTGTTGATTCAAGTTCAGTTGGGACACAACTTTAATATATTCACAACTCACAATTTCAAAGACATTAATATCCAATGAATGAATTAAGATAATATGAGTTTTTCAGCATTTAAGGTACAAGAGAAACACAGTAGATATGTGTTTCTAGATAGATATGAAAGCTTGGTCTCTAGAGTTGAGTCTTAAGAGTCCAGCAGGCTTTACTGGGATAGAGATATCAGGCATATCTTATGGCTTTCAGTTTCAGCCATCCCCGAAGGACTACAGCAAACCTAATAGGCCAGTGAGAAGTTTAAAGCCAGGTGTTCTTGGTATGTGTGGAGCCAAATCCACATCAGAAGTTGGGCGATTTCTTGACTCCTTGGCTCCTTGTTTGTTAAAATCTTGTATTGGTCTATATGCTCACTGTCTTATCTATCTCCTTCCAATATATGCAAGAAGAGCATGATTTGTAATAAAATCAAAAAATAATAAATGAGATGTTGCTTTTTATACCCAACCTCATCTTTTCCTTAGGTATATATATAGAAAAATTTTAAGGAATATCATTATAAATGAGTAAGGGTCAAATTCATAATTTATAACATGACTCATCAAGTGATAAAAAACATTTTATGCATGCAGGATGGAGAATATTAATACTATATTTAGCCTTGCCACAAGCAAAGTCTATTTTTAAATCCCCTATTCTATTTTCCTTTTTTTGTAACTTTTGTCTTCTTACTCACTCTTGACTCACTGCATTGTTTTATTGACTCTGAGCTCATGAATCATAAAGGAACCTACATCAACTGTTCATGGATGGTATTGTGGTTAGAAAGGTCAATATATTCTTCACCTGAAACCTAGACAGACGCAATAAAGAAAAAAAAAAATTTGAAGATACTCCTTGGAGATAAAATTCTAAGAAACAGACTCTTCTCACAGACTCTTCTTCTTTTACAAATAGACACATTCTTGGTGTATTTGAATGTCTGTTTTTAACTCTTGCCAGGAAAATCATTTTATAAGAATTGTTCAAGCCTTTGTCTTAGTGTTAAAGTAGAAGATTCTTAAAAATTTTATGCGTGACTCAGAAAAGTCATCAAACAACCTGGATTTCAGCATTAACCCACTAACACTCTGTTATATTTAATGTGGGAAAAAAGAACCTCAGGTATATAGTTTCCAAGATTTAAAAAGTGACCACGTTTAAAAACTGTACTAACTAGTACCCATTTGCAAGAAACAACAGCATTGGTCTACAGCAGAAACGTGGATCAAGATAACTTAAGGAGACTGTTAGGATTATGATTATCATAGTCAGGGTTGAAGAAAGAAATTATAAATTCCTCTATAATTCTATAGTTTTAAAAAAATTTTATAGGATGCTACACTCAAACTGATAAGACAGTAAGTATAATAGCCTTTTAACAGCCTATCACTCTCACTCTTGACTGCATGCATAAAATTTTTTTATCACTTGATGAGTCATGTTATTAATTATGAATTTGACCCTTACTCATTTTTAATGATATTCCTTAAAATTTCTATATATAGATACCTAAGGAAAAGATGAGGTTGGGTATAAAAAGCAACATCTCATTTATTATTTTTTTATTTTATTTTATTACACATCATGCTCTTCTTGCATATTTTATATATGATATCATACATTTTTTATGATATATGTACTAAGAAAAATGTACTAAGATGTAGTTTCTTAAACTATGGAACATAACACATTTGCCCATATTCATTAATTAGGCGTATTCAGTTCAGTTCAGTCGCTCAGTCGTGTCTGACTCTTTGCGACCCCATGAATCGCAGCACACCAGGCCTCCCTGACCATC
The DNA here is from genome assembly GCF_003369695.1 of Bos indicus x Bos taurus. Lineage (NCBI taxonomy): Eukaryota > Metazoa > Chordata > Mammalia > Artiodactyla > Bovidae > Bos > Bos indicus x Bos taurus. The sequence goes on along the minus strand of NC_040085.1, from coordinate 32,886,653 downwards.
ACCATCTCCCGGAGTTCACTCAAACTCACGTCCATCAGGTCGGTGATGCCATCCAGCCATCTCATCCTCTGTTGTCCCCTTTTCCTCTTGCCTACAATCCCTTCCAAGATCAGAGTCTTTTCCAATGAGTCAACTCTTCGCATGAGGTGGCCAAAGTACTGGACTTTCAACTTTAGCATCATTCCTTCCAAAGAAATCCCAGGGCTGATCTCCTTCAGAATGGACTGGTTGGATCTCCTTGCAGTCCAAGGGACTCTCAAGAGTCTTCAACACCACAGTTCAAAAGCATCAATTCTTCGGCGCTAAGCTTTCTTCACAGTCCAACTCTCACATCCATACATGACCACTGGAAAAACCATAGCCTTGACTAGACGGACCAAATTTTCCTCTAAAACACCTAGTACTAAAAGGAAAAAATTCTAGCTCAATTAACTCTCATTTATATGGAATATAAATTATTTCAACCACTATGAAAAATTATTTTTAGACTATTAAAGATAAATACATGCATATTCTACAACCCAGAAAATTTCACTTTCAGGTATATATCCAACAGAAATATGAATATATGTTCACCAAAGAACATGAACACAAATGTTTAGAGCATCAGTACTTGTAACAGTTTCAAATGCAAAACAATCCAAATTTTCATCTATGGTAGGAAATACAAAACATTTTATGTATTTGTACAATACTAAACAGCAATAAGAATAAATGAACTAGAATCATAAGCAACAGGGGTAAACCTCACAAACACAAACTTGAATGAAAGAAGCCTGACCACCCCTCCAAAAAAAAGGTGTATGACTCCGTTGACTCCATTTTACACAAAGTTCAAAGACAGGTCAAATGAATCCATGGTATCAGAATTCAAAACAGTTTCCCCTTGGTACAGGATAGGAGGCGGACTGATGTGGTGAGTAACTGTAGAGAGGAAAGGACTTCCTGTTATGCTAATATTCTGTTTGGAAAGGACTTCCTGTTATGCTAATATTCTGTTTCTTTATCTGAATGCTGGTCACATAGGTGAGTTCACTTTTGTGAAAATACTTTCAGATATACACTTACTACATTGCACTTTGGGGATATATGTTTTATATCCAAAGAACTGATTTATATTAAACATAGAAATTTCATCCACATAGTCAGGCAAAGTCCCTAGGGATCATGGAATAAATATCACTTTCAAAGTGGCCTGCTGTTGCTATTTAGCCATTAAGTCGTGTCTGACTTCGAGACCCCATGGACTACAGTCCACCAGGTTTCTCTGTCCACGGGATTTCTCACAGAAAAATATTGGAGTGGGTTGCCATTTTCTTCTCCAAAGTAGCCTGATACAGGGATAAATTTATGAAATTTCAATTGGTCAAGGAAATCTTTGGCATTTATCCCAACACATCCTAAAATGTCCACGGTACACATTCAAAAGTACACATACCTGTACCTTACAGCACAGTCTGCTGTAATCCACCAGGTACTCATTTCTATCATTTTCAATTCATTCAGTTCTTTTTTATTCATTACCAAGCCAATTTGCCATACAGTTTACACTAACTTTAACTAAAAGATATTAGACTATTTAATGAACATCTGTGTTTGAAGAAATAAATTACAATATTACACCTTCAGTTCAGTTCAGTCACTCAGTCGTGTCTGACTCTTTGTGACCCCAAGGACTGCAGCACGCCAGGCCTCCCTGTCCATCACCAACTCCCGGAGTCCACCCAAACTCATGTCCATTGAGTTGGTGATGCCATCCAACCATCTCATCCTCTGTCATCCCCTTCTCCTCCTGCCCTCAATCTTGCCCAGCATCAGGGTCTTTTCAAATGAGTCAGCTCTTCGCATCAGGTGCCCAAAGTATTGGAGTTTCAGCTTCAACATCAGTACTTCCAAAGAACACTCAGGACTATCTCCTTTAGGATGGACTGGTTGGATATATGTGCAGTCCAAGGGACTCTCAAAAGTCTTCTCCAATATTACACCTTACCTTTTGCTATTAGGGATGTGTTAAAGCTAACAAAAAAGATATTATCTCTGGCAATATAGTATTTGCTTTTCTTAACTGAATTCACAGGTGATAAATAAGTATTATTCCTAAATCTATATTGATGTTGGACTTTGCACTCAATATATCATATTTAAAAAGCAGAGACATCACTTTGCCAAAAAAGATCTGTATAGTCAAAGCTGTGGTTTTCTCAGTAGTCATGATGGATGTAAGAGTTGGACCATAAGGAAAGCTGAGCACTGAAGAATTGATGCTTTCAAACTGTGGTGCTGGATATAACTCTGAGATCAAATCAGTCATTCCTAAAGAAAATCAACCCTGAATATTCACTGGAAGGACTGGTGCTGAAGCTGAAGTTCAATACTTTAACTATTTGATGCAAAGAGCCGACTCATTGGAAAAGACCCTGATGCTGGGAAAAATTGAAGGCAGGAGAAGAAGGGGGCAACAGAGGATGAGATGGTTGGATGGCATCACTGACTCCACAGACTGAGTTTGAGCAAATTCAGGGAGATAGTGAAGGACAGGGAAGCCTGGTGTGCTGCAGTTCATGGAGTCACAGAGTCAGACACAACTTAGAGATTGAACAATAATATCAAATTTAACACACTCATTCAAAATACAGTGATGGAGAGGTTACCATATGGCAGGCACTGAAGTAGGTTCCAACAATTTAAAGAAGAAATGATGTCCCTTAGTGAACTTTCATTCTATTAGGGGCAAGGCACAAATCAATAACTACAGTGAAGTGTAAGAGATAACTGAAGAAATAAGCACAATATTTTGGTGTACTGATAAGAACACAAAGAAAAACAAAGACTCCATATTTAAGATCTTCATAGTACAGGTTACCTTTGGGCAAGGATTTTAATAAATATGTCTGTGGAAGGAAGAGAATGAAGACTAATTAATCAACTAATGGAGGTAGGGAGGACTCCAACAAGTAAGAATAGCATATGACTAGACACAAATTTCAAATCTTTCTGGTCCCTCAGATGATATTTAAGTATGATACCCAACTTTCATATAAGTCTGACTATAAAATAGCAGGATGACTGCAAATAGTTTTTCAAAATGGTAGAATGATTTTGTGAGGTCAAGTGGCAAGCAATGAGGTTAGAGTTATAGGCAGGAATTAAATCATGAAGGGCCTGTGTAGCAAGTTAAAGAGTATCTTTATCCTGAAAAATAACTTCAAGATCTCATGACAGATGAAAAGTGCACTAGGATTTCAATCCTGATCTGATTCCAGAGGGGTTTCCCAGGTGGAGCTAGTGGTAACAAACCTACCTGTCAATACAGGATATATAAGAGACACAGGTTTGATCCCTGGGTCAGGAGGATCCTCTGGAGAAGGGCATGGCAACCCACTCCAGTATCCTTGCCTGGAGAATCCCATGGGCAGAGGAATCTGGCAGGCTACATTCCATGCACACAGTTGGACATGACTGAAGTGACTTAGCACACACACATGCACGCACTGATTCCAGAACTCACACTCTTAACCACTGAGCTGCTTTGCATTGTATTTAGAAAGATGGCATCGGTGTGAATTGTACTTCGAAAAGATGTGGACTGTTAATACATTGTCACGGCAGTTAGGAAGCTCTAACAGAGACTGAGATAATGAAGTTCTAAGTGGAAAAGGAATTGAATGGGGTAAGGATTCAAAGGAAAGAGATTAAAAGCCAGTTCAGAGATTTAAGGGTATTGATAAGATAGCTCCACAAAATTCAGTTTAAATCAGGTCTGTAACATTACTTAAACTGTCACTGAGATAAAGAAAACATTTAGGATCAGGTAGACTAGTGTCCACCCCCCGATTTTTTATTTACTAGCTGTGCATCATCAGAACAGGAATTTAACCACACAGAGCTCTGGTTAATTGTCTGTAAAATGGGAGAAGGTTTAATCTCATTAAAAAGTCATGAAAATTAAATAAAGGAATAAATTTTACAACATCTATCATAATGTCTAATGCATGGTGAGTGAAAGTCGCTCAGTTGTGTCCAATTCTTTGTGACCTCATGGACTAAAATTCCATGGAATTCTCCAGGCCAGAATACTAGAGTGGGTAGCCTTTCCCTTCTCCAAGGGATCTTCCCAACACAGGGAACAAACCCAGGCAGGCGGGTTCTTTACTAGCTGAGCCACAAGTGAAGCCCCTAATGCACGGCATGCTTTCTCAAATCAAGGTTATAATCCAGGTTCAACAAATGTGGATTATGTTTCATTCTAATGTTGTCTCTCCCAAAAGAGTATGTAAGGGAGCTTGTATGCTATACACTGTTTCTTTACAAAGATAAATAGGAAAGTCGTTCTACGTGTACAGATGACACTGGTTTGAATATGCACATCATGACCCAGCTTCCTGGTGACATAAAAGTTTGGGAATGATTTTGGGAACTAGTAATTTTAGGGAAAGGACATGTGTGAGATTTTATGTCTCCTCTTAATGCTCCTTTCTTGTGCCTTCAAACCAAGTCTTTGAGATTTATTTTCTTTAATTATAAAAAATAATTAAATCATCGCTGTTTTCCTCTGCTCATGTAATGTCAAAGGTTAACATTTATTTTGTTGTTAGCAAATTGAGAAAGGGTGCTAAATGAGAAACTACACAAAACTGATTTATAAACCAAAAATTACCTCTCCTCATTTAGGAGAAAAGTGTATGTACAAAGTTTAAATCTGTCTAAACAACATGGATAGACAAACTAGAAATATTTAATAGCACAAAGGATGTGAATTTAAATTCATTCAATTTGTCACATAGATAAATATTTTTAAGTCAAAAAAGAGCTTCATCAGAAAATAATGGGAAAACTCTGAAATATCAGCATTAGAGTACTTTGACAGGAATATTTATTTTCCTTAATTATAATAGCTTTTCTCTGATTTTCAAATGCAATATGATTTGCAAAGTATGAAAGCCATATTGAAATTTTATAATGGAAAATAAAACCACTGATCACTACCTCCCTGAATATTTCCAAATTAAAACTGTCAGGTTAGAAATATATAGATGATAAGACAAATAGATTATAATTATGGAAAGTCTTAAAAGACTTTCATTTCCTTATCTGAAGGTCTTTAAAAGTAGACCCATCAACCATCTAAAACACATCCTCTCTTTCATCCTCTCATTCTTAAATGAATTAAAGAAAAAAGAAAAATTCAGCCTTGACAGCCCAAAAAAGATGTGTGGGCCTCAAACTTTCATGTTTGTAATAATGCATTCTCTTTTCTAATAGCAAGCTACAATTTACTTTTCTAATCCAAATTAGCTTTGCTTAAAGGTCAAATAGACAATGTTGCTAGAAACAACAGGAATGATATTTCCAACACTAATGCTTTGCTTCTGCAATGTGATAAAATTCATATTAACCATAGAAATTAAGGACACAGCATAGCTACTTTAAATATTGCTATTCTAGAAGAAAATTGTAGCTAGACACACACATCAAAAAATCACAAATAGTAGCACTGACATATATATACTACATATGTAAAATAGGTAACTAGTGGGGAGCTTCTATATAACACAAGGAGTATAGCCTGGTGTTCTGTGATAGCCTAGATGGGTGGTATGGGCTTAAGAGGGAGAGGGTACATATATAATTATGACTGATTTGCATTGCTATACAGTAGAAACCAACACAACACTGTAAAGCAATTATCCTCCAATTAAAACTTTTTTTAAAAAAAATTTACCAAATAGCTACTGCTGGTAAATATTACCATGCTATCAGAATATTGCTTATGAGTTTTTCAATGCAAGATATTCATTTGAAACATACATTTCTTTCTGGCTTAGAAATAAAATTTTCCTTCTTTGGAGAATTAATTTATACTCCCAAGTGTCCTTCTTTCAATCTTTATAAATATCTTTCATTATGAGATATATACACTGAGAAGAATGCACAATACATAGATTCTCAAGTTTAAAAAATTATTAAGATAATATAGCTATAACCACCTCTGAGATTAAGAAATAGAACCTTTGTTGCACTGCTAAAGCACACTCTTTTGTCCTTCCCAGTCAAAACTATCTACTTTTGTCCAGAGCTAACCACTTTCTTGACTTCTATAATAAATTTTTTCTTGGTTCTTATTATGATTTTACCGTTGTTATAATTCCCTAAAACATATTACTTCATTTTGCCTACTCTTTTGCTTTATATAAATGGGATCTATTCTATATATTCTTCTGAGAATTTCATAATTGCTCAACATTATGTTTGATTATCTGTGCTATTGTGTGCACAGGTTTTGAGTTAATACTAAGCTCTTAAAGTGAATTGAAGAGTTTCTCTTTCTATTCTGCAGAGGATTCTGTGCAAGATTAGGATTGCTTTTTTTTTTAATGTTGTGAACATTTTTTCAGGAAAAATTATTATGTAGTAATGATAATAATTCATTAATTGTTTCATATACTTGTATTACCTTACATAATTTAAAATTTAGTTATTATAAATATTAACTGTGCTATATGTATCAATAAATGCACATATTAACTTGGTTTGGAATAGAACTCAGTCTGTTTTTGTTGTTGTTGCTTTTTTCTCTCATTTTTAAAAAAAAATGAATCAAGTTTTTTTTAAATTCTTTAGTGATTTATGGGGAGTAGGCAATGGCACCCTACTCCAGTAATTTTGCCTAGAAAATCCCATGGATGGAGGAGCCTGGTAGGCTGCAGTCCATGGGGTGGCTAGAATCAGACACGACTGAGCAACTTCACTTTCACTTTTCACTTTCATGCAATGGAGAAGGAAATGGCAACCCACTCCAGTGTTCTTGCCTGGAGATTCTCAGGTACGGGAAGCCTGGTGGGCTGCCATCTATGGGGTCGCACAGAGTTGGACACGACTGAAGTGACACAGCAGCAGCAGCAGTGATTTATGATTTTCAAAATTTTCACACACATGATTTCATATAATCCCACAGTAACTCATACTTTCCCCCTATCCCAATGTTGGTTATGTAAAACCAATCCTGTATTGCCCCTCCCCCTTTCCTCTCTCCATTGGTAACCACTAGTTTGTTCGCTGCATAAGTGAGTCTGCTTCATTTTTGTTTTATTCACTAGTTTGTTGTATTTTTAGATTACACGTATAAGTAATATCAGAAAGCATGTGTCTTTTTCTTGACTTATTTCACTTAGCATAATGCCCTCCAAGTCTATCCATCTCATTACAAATGGCAAAATTTCATTATTTTTATGGCTGAATAGTATTCCATTATATATATAGATACACACACATACACATTTTCTTTATCCATTCATCTCTTGATGGACACTTACTTTGTTTCCATATCTTGGCAATTGTAGAATGCTGCTATGAACACTGAGGAACACATATCTTTCTGATAGTGATTTTGGCTTTTTCAGATATATATCCAGGAGTGTCATTGCTAGGTCATGTGGTAGTTCTATTTGCAGTATTCTGAGAAACTTTTATACTGTTTTCCCTAGTGGCCACACCAATTTACATTCCCACCAGCAGTGTATGAGGGTTTTCCTTTCTCTATATCCTCTCCAACATTTGTGTTCTGTGGTCTTTTTGATGATGATCTTTCTGACAGGTTGAGGTGATGTCTCACTGTATTTTTTATTTGCATTTCCCCGATGTTTGGCCATGTTGAGCATCTTTTCATATGCCTACTGCCATGTGCATTCCCTCTGGAAAAATGTCTCTTCAGTTTTCCCGCCCTTTTTTTAATTGAGGTTTTTTATGTTGAGTTGTATGAGCTATTAATATTTATATTTCCAGATATTAATCCCTTATTGGTCACATTATTTGCAAATATTTCTCCCATTCAGTAGGTTGTCTTTTCATTTTGTCAATGGTTTCCTTTACTGTGCAAAATCTTTTAAATTTAATTAGGTCCTACTTGTTTATCTTCACTTTTATTTTCTTTGCTTTAGGAGATGTATCCAAAACAATACTGCTGCGATTTATGTCAAAGAGTATTCTGCCTATGTTTTCCTCTTGGAGTTTTAGAGTATCTGGCCTTATATTTATGTCTTTAATCCATTTTATTTTTGGAATGTTCTAATTTCATTCTTTTACATGTAGCTGTCCAGTCTTCCTCGCACCATTTATTGAAGAGACTGTCTTATCTCCATTGTATATTCTTGCCTCCTTCGTTGTAGATTAATTGACCATAAGTGTGGGGGCTTATGTCTGGGCTCTCTATTCTGTTCCATTGATCTCTGTGTCTGCTTTTGTGTGAGTGATTGGTTGGCTTTTAATTGAGTAGGTCTTTCTTTGACTTATACAGCTATTTAAAAGAGTAGACTAATAAGTAGAAAAGGTTTGATTATTTCAATATAGAGATAAAAAGCTTTTCTTCCACTAAATAAGTGAATATAGAAACTGTCTTATAGTTTTTAAGGTCTATTTTTAAATAACTTGTGTGGATATTTTATCTTTATCATAAAATGATAATGCAATACCCCTTTCAGTATCAAATGCTGAGTCATACTCATCTGCTTACTCTATCATAATGCCGAGGACTCAGAGTCCATCTTTTCATGTTTTGGTAGAATTTCATATTATCCCAAAAGGGATAACCCCAATACCAAAATCAGTCTCATGGTGCATTGTGAGAGATAGAAATGCCTGTTAAATAAAAATAGAGCAAACACTGATGACCAACATGATTGAGGCCCAAAATTAATATCACTATCAAAAATTGAACTAGTAAGTCATGAATTTGTGAATAATTTAATATCTTGCATTTCATGTTTTCAACTTCTTTGTGCTCTGATTTCATTTTTAAAGCAAATCCCTCCTGGATTAAATTAACTTTTAAAAACTTCATAGAAAACAGTATCCTCATCTATCAACAGGGTCTTTTTTATTTTGGAAACATAAAATACTTGCCTCTATTATAATTTGAATAACAAATTACATAATATCATTGGATAGTTTCAAAGACTTAAGTAGATTTTTGTCAAAGACCTATACATATATTTCCCCCAAGGGAAAAATAAAGTGTGGTGTAAATCCCAGACACATAAACCTAATAGCAATTAAAATAAAATACTGGCCATATTAATTATCAGGTACTCCAGCAAAAGACTAAATAAATAAATGAAGGTTAGAGGAAATGAAAATTCTGCGTAATTCTATCTTGGGATAGTACTAACAGTCATGTCAAAGCCAAGGCAAATGTACATCATGTTCATTTTTATTCCATCTTGGAATAAATTAATCACTTTAAAGTGGCTACCACTGTCAAACTAAAGGTTATAGATCTTTTCAAAATTGTTAGTTTCTCAAGAGAAAATAGTCCTCATCTTAACCAGAGAGATATATTTTTGTGATCACAACATAACTACCTCACAATCTGTCAAAATATAGAAAACTTCATGGCACAGAAATCACATTCCTTTTACTCATGTTTTTCTCTCAATAGCCCTTTCTTGCATCTTTCAACAATCTGAATTTAATCCTATACCCTATAAATAAAAGTATCCCTGAAATAATTCCCTATACTTAAGTAAAATAAACAGAGCATCAGAATTTTTCCTCCTAAGAAAAAACATTGTATAAATTTATAAAAGAGCTTTTTAAAACGGAATGTCTTTCAACAATTTTATGTATTACTCCATTAAGTAATTCAAGGGAGTCAAGTTTCAGGCTGACTTAAAAAGTGAGAAAGTACATGTGAATCTTTCACATCCCATCCCTGTTCTCACATCCTGTAGACCTATAAAGATGGCAAAATTATTGTGAAAGCCTAGATGCCTAATATCACCATCTAGCCTTTCTCAAATTAGAAAAAAAAAAAAAAACATTCAAGAGAACTAAATGGGTTTCTACCTACTGTGAAGCCTTATCCCCTATTTAAGCATTAAGTCCCTACTGATAGAGAGGAATGAAGTTGAAACATCAACCACTAGGAAGCTCTGCTCTTGCTCTTAAGAATTGGAAGGTATACAGTCCAACCTAACTTTGCCTCTGATGGAATGCAGCACAGATTCAAGCACTAAATACAATTCACACTCACCTATGATAATTTTCATAGAGGTAATTTAGGGCCTGCCTCTACATGATTTTTATGTATTTGGAAGAATCAGATTCATAGTCATCACTTTCAATATTTAGTTATTTGAATAACAGGGCATTTCCTTTTGTTTTGACGTCCATATGTAATTAATTTATAGGCATTCAATACTGATCATTTGTACTTAAGGTATCTAAATTTTCCTTAGCTTCTGTTTAATGTGTGTTAATACATTCACCCCTTGTGCCTTCTGGTGCCTCAGTGTACTCTGAATGGTAAGGATTTCTACTGTATCCCAAAATCTAACACTAAATTTTCAGTGAGTTCATTGAATATAGAAATTATACCAACACAAATTAAAAACCTTACAAACTATTTAAGGTGACCTATACCCAACATTCTAGAAGACAATTTTAGTTTCTTAGTTAGAAATATAGATTATTATTACTGACAATTCAACATCATCCAACTATTCTTTTCTGATGATCCCAACAGTCTAGAGGTTAACAATTTCCCAAGACAAAAAGCTGCGCTTGAATACTGCTCTATAATTTATTTACTATTTGTGTGACCACCAATAGGTTCTTTAACTTTATTAAATTTTATTTTTTCTCATATATAAATTCTTCATATTTGTATTATCTCACTTGTTTACTACACTAGATGGAACTTCCAGTACAACATTATTATAGAAACGATGAGATTAAACACACATACCTTATCTCTATTATTAGGGGGAAAGTGTTTGACATTATCAGTGAGTTTTAGCTGTAGGGTTTTGTGGACTAACGGGAATATATTAATTAGAAAATTTCTCAATATTTTAAGCCATTCCATCCCTTTCATCTCATTGTTACATGAGTTACAATGTTGTATTTCAAATGATATAACAAGAAAATAAAATGATAAGTAACAGTTTAGTGATATTTTTAGTGTCACTTTAAAAGCTGAAAAATACAGTTTTTTGTTTTTAGTCAATGGAATAATATGCATCACAAAGTCCATTATTATTTCCAGAAAACCTACATCATTTATCCCTTTCAATTATCAAGCATTTCAATTTCCTCTGATAATTTGATCCCAAAATTAAAATGCATGTTGATGAGATATAATCCTTAGCTTTTTTTTTTTTTTTCTGTTGGGCTGCTCAAAACTGAGAGAATTTAAAACCTTATTCTTCCTAGCTTGATTGAACCCATGAGAAAATGTTCTTCCTTCTTAACAGATCAGTGTAAAATATTATCCACAGGGACACCAAGCTTACATGTGAATATACTATCCCTCCATTGTTAACAAAGATAAATTACTACCTCATTATTTCTCCCTGCATGACAAATCAGCTCCACTTTTTAGGCTGCTTCAAATCCACAGATGTTTTAAAGGATTGCTCTTTCATTTGTGTGTTAGGTACTCAATAATTCTGAATCTTGATTTATATTGGTGGTCTTCTCAGAGAATAGCATATGCGCTAAATGAAATTTCCTGTGATCTACTGAGGTGCCAAATCTCTCTATTTGAAGACAGTTCCTTCTCTTTTTTGAATGTTATAAAAAGAAAGGTTGTAAGTTCTTTGAATTTGACAGTGAAATCTGCAGTTGCTTCTGATGGTGTGAGGCACTATTAGTCAAGTTTCTCTGATTCATATTGCTTACTTCTTTAATACCAGAAATTAGCATGATTTAGAGTTCATTATAAAAAAGTAGGTGGGGGAGAGTATTCTAGGTTTTTGGTAAATAAGTCGTCATCTGAATTTTAATATCTTCAAATACTATTTAAAAATAAAATCACTTGATAAAGAGAGCAAACAGAACCATCTGTAATCCATGCCTATAGTATAGATGATAGAACATACTAGAAAACTTAACTTGCATGTATATAGGTGAAATAAACATCCCAAACCAGGAGATCCACCTCTAGAGGCCAAGATGGACCAAAAAGTCAGGTAAACATCATGCCAAAAATAGAGTTCTGTGCACCTAGGAGTAAAAAATGAGAAATAAAATGATCATCATCCTCAAGAAAGATGGCTGCCCTTTTGGGGACAAAATACTGAGAAGAATCTGATACAGAAATATGGCTCTGATTCAGAAAAATGGCTACAGAAAAACTGAAGGCAGCGGAGTTAAAAGCATGTGAATTGCAGTTTTGGGAAAGCACAACTTTGTAAGAGGGAAGAGACTTTTAAAAGTGCTTCTTTAGTGAAGCAAAAGAAAGAAACAGGCAGTAGAGTTTAAAGATCCTACAAAAGCAAATCACAAAGCTAGAAGATGCTCCCTGAAGTCACCATATAGTAAAGAATCTGAATGCTATTCTAATAGAAGAGCACAATCCTAAACAAAAACACAAAGAAAGACCTTCTAATTTCTCACATCTGCAGAGATGGCATCACCTGTTAACTGTTGATCCAGGAAATATAATGTTGGAAAAAAAGAGAAAATCCATACAGGTAAAGTTATACAAAGTCACTGTAAAATAAAAATGAGAATCAAAAGAGTTCATTGGATAAAAACTCTCCCCTTAAAATCAACCATGAAATAAAAGGATAAATATAATACAACATGGGAATCTGAATTAAATATCATTAAATAAGCATTTATAGAGATGAAAAATTTAAATCTGAAAGGAGAAACAGATAAAACTAGAAAATGTGAAATTATAGGATTTAAATTCAAGAAGAAAACTGAGGGAAAAAGAATTATCTCAGATTTGGAAAATGAATGATTAATTAGAAAGTGCCAAAGGGGAAAAGCCATGACTAAAAACCAGACATGGAACAATGGACTGGTTCAAAATTGGGAAAGGAGTATGTCAAGGTTGTATATTGTCATCCTGCTTATTTGACTTACATGCAGAGTACATCATGCAAAATTCTAGGCTGGATGAAGCACAAGCTGGAATCAAGGTTGCCAGGAGAAATATCAATAACCTCAGGTATGTGGATGACACCACCCTTATGGCAGAAAGTGATGAAGAACTAAAAACCTCTTGATGAAAGAGAAAGAAGAGAGTGAAAAAGTTGGATTAAAACTCAGTATCAGAAAGCTAAGATCATGGCATCCAGTCCCATCACTTCATGGCAAATAGATGGTGAAACAGAGACAGACTTTATTTTGGGGGGCTCCAAAATCACTGCAGATGGTGACTGCAACCATGAAATTAAGAGACACTTGGTCCTTGGAAGAAAAGCTATGACCAACCTAGACAGCATATTAAAAAGCAGAGACATTACTTTGCCAACAAAGGTCCATCTAGTCAGAGCTATGGTTTTTCCAATAGTCATGTATGGATGTGAGAATTGGACCATAAAGAAGGCTGAGCACCAAAAGAATTGAGGTTGTTGAACTGTGGTGTTGGATAAGACTCTTGCAAGTCCCTTGGACTACAAGTCCATCCTAAACAAAATCAACCCTGAATATTCATTGGAAGGACTGCTGTTGAAGCTGAAGTTCCAATACTTTGCCCACCTGATGCGAAGAGCTGACTTATTATAAAATACCCCGATACTGGGAAAGATTCAAGGCAGGAGGAGAAGGGGATGACAGAGAATGAGATGGTTGGATGGCATTACTGACTTGATGGACGTGAGTTTGAGCAAGCTCCAGGAGTTAGTGATGGACGGGGAAGCCTGGCGTGCTGTAGTCCATGGGGTTAGAGAGTCAGACATGACTGAGTGATTGAACTGAACTGAACTGATTGAGAAAAGTACTGTAATGAAAAAAGCCAAAAGAACAGGACACAAAATAAAAACATAAAAGTATCAGAGAGAAATTAATAGATTGGAAGATGTGTGAAGAGCATCCAACATACTTATAGGAGTCCCAATGAAGAAAACCAAACCAAAAATGAAGACAGTAATAGAGAACCCCAAAATATATCCACATAAATATGTCCAACTGATTTCTGACAAATTTTCAAAAGTAATTCAATGGAGGAAGGATAGTCTTTACAACAAATAATGCTGGAGTAATTGAACATCCAAAGGCAAAAAAATAAGCATTGAATTAAATATTATGCCTTATATGAAACGGATCATATATTTAAATATAAAACTTTTATGAGAAGATCAGATAAAATCTACAGAACTCAAGATTAGGAGTTCTTGGATATGGAAACAAAAAGTACAATCCATAACCCTGTTTTGTAAAAGTTGTTGTTAAGAGAATGAAGATAAGCCACAAACTAGGAGAAACTGAGAATCTCATAGCAAAGGACTCATACCTATAATACAGAAAGAATTACCTATATGTAAGAGTAAGACAATAAGTAATCCAATTAGAAAATGAGCCAAGGAATTGAACAGATGCTTCATTAAACACAGTGGGAAATAAGCACATGAAAAGGTGTAAAACATCATTAACTCTTACAGAAATGCAAATTATGAGATACTATAACAGACCTATTAGAATGACTATAAATGAAAAATATCAACAGTGCTAAATTCTGATGAAGATGCATAGAAACTTGATCTCTTACACACTGATACTACAGATGTAAAATGCTACAACTACTTTGGAAATTAGTCTAATATCATCAACCAAATAATTAGCTTGATTTTTTAATAAATTCATTGTAGATCTCTAGTTATTTATCCCTCTAGTCAAAATAAATTACCTGGTATACTTTTCAAAGTTCTGTCCACTGAGAGATTTTCTTATAGGACTGTTCTTCAGGAAAATATCAGAGAGGGATTTCAGTGCTGCAGCTGAACCATCTGTTGACCAAGCCCAACTATGTTTTTTGTGAGTCCATGTGGCAACCCACTCCAGTGTTCTCGCCTGGAGAATCCCAGGGACAGGGAATCCTGGTGGGCTGCCGTCTATGGGGTTGCACAGAGTCGGACACGACTAAAGAGACTTAGCAGCAGCAGCAGCAGTATCATAGAGAACTCTCTATATAGTCACAGGTAGAGACTAAGAGAGGCAGGAGACAATGTAGCCAGATTAGACGATTATGGGACCTGGGCCACTTACTCATCCAATTCACTTGTCCCTTCACAACTTGCTCAAGCCTGATCTTGTTTATGCTACTTCTATTTGATGATGGAGTGTTCCTATGCATGCACACATTTCTGGCTAGTTCGCAACAGGGCAACTGAGTAGACAGTTATCCAGCATTGAATAGTTACTGTTTGCAGCTTTAGAAATTTCCAGAGGATAACACATTTTGTTCCAAAATCCTAGGAGCCTGTGCTATGGTTCACTGTTAGAAGCATGCTGGAGGTCTGCTACAGCTTTCTGCTACAGACATTTCAACCACCATTGCATTTACTGAGACACATGTTCCAAATACAGAGCAGCTGGCATAGAAGCTTGCACCTACTACAAATTCTCCTCTTATTCTGGGCATTACTCAAAATCATTAGTCTTTCAGTTACTTCATAAAAGACAGTAGCTTTCCCAAAATGTATATGTCACATCAAAAATCCAAAGCTTTGCTAGGCATTGTCTCTGTCTTGGCAGTAGGATGGCCCACATGCAGCACATTTTCATTACCTTCTAAGAGGTTTATCAACATAATGCAGATCCCTGAGCCTTTAGAAATTTTATGGACGTGACATGTCTCTGAAGTTTCATAGAATTTATTTTCTATTCATAATAATCCATGCATGAGGGCCGGGGGCTTCTCCAATGGCTCAAATGGTAAAGAATCTGCCTGTAATGTGGGAAACCCGGGTTCAAACTCTGGGTCAGGAGGACTCCCATCCCCTGGAGAAGAGAATGGCTACCCACCCCATTATTCTTGCCTATAGAATTCCATGGACAGAGGAGCTTGGCGGGACACAGTCCATGGCATCACAAAGAGTCAGACACAACTGAGTGACTAATACTTTCACTTTTTCACTTAGAGTAGTGGCTACTTCTGATTGGCAGGTCTATTAAGCATAGTATCATAAATATAATATACCTTCTACTATGGATTTCTGTTAAAGGAAGCAATCAAATTCACTGTAGATTATATTTTGACATAGGGCTGGAGAGTTGATGTGGTGCTGAGTTAGGACACTGAAGATATAATGTTGGCTCTACCTAGTAAAAGCAACCAGCCTCTGATAGTCTTGACTAGCCGGTAACAAGAAGCACTTCCCATATTTGCATAAAGAGTACCAAAAGATTTGTGAGTTTGATCTAGCAGATGAATTTAAAAAACAAAGCATATCTGGATGAGCACCTACAACTGGATTCATTCTTCAAGACTCCATCTGTCTTCTGCACAGGCCAAATAGGCAAGTTGTGTTAAGTGGTAAGAGTACCACCTCTACATTTTTCAAGTCCTAGATAAATGGCATTTTCAAGTCCTAGATACAAAGTCCTGATCTCTAAAATACCTACAAATGTGGTATTGCTTTCATTTTACTACTTTAGAAGGTACAGGTAGTACATTAGTCAAGGTTTTCCAGAAAAACAGAATCAATAGGACATGTATGTGTGTGTGTGTGTGTGTGTGTGTGTGTGTATACACACACATATATATGTGAGTGTGAATGTATGTATTGTTTGTATGTTTGTGTAACCACAAACACACACAGCAAGTTAGCTATCAGTTCAGTTCAGTTCAGTTGCTCAGTCGTGTCCGACTCTTTGTGACCCCATGAATCGAAGCACGCCAGGCCTCCCTGTCCATCACTAACTCCCGGATTTCACTCAGACTCACATCCACCGAGTCGGTGATGCCATCCAGCCATCTCATCCTGTCGTTCCCTTCTCCTTCTGCCCCCAATCCCTCCCAGCATCAGAGTTTTCCAATGAGTCAACTCTTCACATGAGGTGGCCAAAGTACTGGACTTTCAGCTTTAGCATCATTCCTCCAAAGAAATCCCAGGGCTGATCTCCTTCAGAATGGACTGGGTGGATCTCCTTGCAGTCCAAGGGACTCTCAAGAGTCTTCTCCAATACCACAGTTCAAAAGCATCAATTCTTTGGCGCTCAGCCTTCTTCACAGTCCAAATCTCACATCCATACATGACCACTGGAAAAACCATGGCCTTGACTAGACGGACCTTTGTTGGCAAAGTAATGTCTCTGCTTTTGAATATGCTATCGGTCATAATTTTCCTTCCAAAGAGTAAGCGTCTTTTAACTTAATGGCTGCAATCACCATCTGCAGTGATTTTGGAGCCCAGAAAAATAAAGTCTGACACTGTTTCCACTGTTTCTCCATCTATTTCCCATGAAATGATGGGACCAGATGCCATGATCTTCATTTTCTGAATGTTGAGCTTTAAGCCAACTTTCTCCGCTTTCACTTTCATCAAGAGGCTTTTGAGTTCCTCTTCACTTTCTGCCATAAGGGTGGTGTCATCTGCATTACTGAGGTTATTTATTTTTCTCCCGGCAATCTTGATTCCAGCTTGTGTTTCTTCCAGCCCAGCGTTTCTCATGATGTACTCTGCATATAAGTTAAATAAGCAGGGTGACAATATACAGCCTTGACGTACTCCTTTTCCTATTTGGAACCAGTCTGTTGTTCCATGTCCAGTTCCTGACCTGCATACAGATTTCTCAAGAGGCAGATCAGTTGGTCTGGGATTCCCATCTCTTTCAGAATTTTCCACAGTTTATTGTGATCCACACAGTCAAAGGCTTTGGCATAGTCAATAAAGCAGAAATCGATGTTTTTCTGGAACTCTCTTGCTTTTTCCATGATCCAGCGGATGTTGGCAATTTGATCTCTGGTTCCTCTGCCTTTTCTAAAACCAGCTTGAACATCAGGAAGTGCAAGGTTCATGTATCACTGAAGCCTGGCTTGGAGAATTTTGAGCATTACTTTACTAGCTATAGATTACTGCAAATCTATTTAAGTTCTTGGAACATCATGATTAACTATGCAATGGTAAGATCACTGCAGTTCAAATTATTTGGTCACTGCTTCAGATCAGCTGTTCATTATAATATTCATGACCATCTTGAGTTTGGTGATAAAGCCCTGTCACTTGCAGAGATACTGTCATCCGCATGGAATTTAGGAAATTCAGTTGATTTCAACAATTCTTACTGTAATTTTTGCCTGAAAGAAAAACCAACACACACCAAACACATACTCACAGAGTAAGAGAAGAGCGAGAGCAACAGAGAGGGAGAGAAGGGTTAAGATTACACCTTCTCCTCAAAAGCATATGAGATTACAGCCTTGAAGACAATAAAAATTGACCATATATTAGGCAATTAAAAAAAAAATCTCAGAAAGAGTGATAAGGTAGCAATATAAAAATTATCTGCTCAGATTACAATAGATTTAGAAATTAATAACAAAATCAAAAAAGTACTCTCAACTGGGAATATGAAAACTTTTGCATTAAACAACTCCTGTTTTAAATAGCAACTCAATTATAGCATTTCTAAAATACAATGATAACAAATGTATTTCATACAATGATCAGATTCAAGTTCTTAGGTTTTTATGGTGATAAAATTGAAAAATAAAATAAAAATGAATTAAAGTCCCAAATAAAATTTAGAAAAATAATATTCTATGAGTATATACAATATGCCAGGTATTCTTGGCAACTTTATTATTAAAGCCATTCATTGAATATTTAGTCTGCCTAGGCACTATACTAGGTATATTTAAAACATACCCCATTTCATCCTTACAATAATTTCATGCGGTAGCATTATTCCCATTTTGAAGATGAAGAAAATGAAACCCAGAATAATTTATCCAAGATCTGTAGCTAATAAGTAAGAGAACCAGGGTTTCAGAGATTCATCTGACTTCCCAACCTCTGTTCTCAGCCTTACTCTCAGCATACTTACTGTGGCAGTGTGACAATATTTACGGTATTATTTACATGATTATGTTTGAACAATCAAACAGAATTGAGGGAATGTAGTTTCTGTTGCCTACCCTAATTTTTAGCCTATACTTCTTACATGTTTAAACTTGAGAACATGAAACTTTAACACTTAGAGAAAAAAAGGATCTCTAAAAGCACCTTAAAACATTCATTAAAAAATGCTTCATGACCAATAAAGAATTAAACATCATTTAGTGTACCAAGGGATACAACAACAGCCAAAATTTACTCTCATGCCACTCATCTGAATTTATGTGACTTTCTGTCTTTAAAAAATCCTCAGAAATCATTCAAATTAAGTTTTAAACATTAAATTGACTAACTTCACTCAAATGTATAGAGCTTCCAGCTGGCATGTCAATAGACTCACATCTGGTTGTTTCATAAAATATGAGACAGGTTTCCTTTCAGTTCCTAAAGTACTGGCATTCCAGTGTGAAAATATGAACTGTAAGTAGACTATGTATCAAGTGTGCATCATGGCAATGCTATAGGAATGTGATTGTGCCACCTAAAATCTGTTATTACAGATAAGTACTAGTGTTTAAAATATTCCATGTAAACCATTTTAACATCAGTTGCAAACCAGTAATAGGGTTAGTCGCTCAGTCATGTCTGACTCTTTGCAACTCCCATGGACTGTAGCCCGCCAGGCTCCTCTGTCCATGGGATTTTCCAGACAAGAATACCGGAGTGGGTTGTTACTTCCTTCTCCTGAAATGTGAAAGAGTCCATGGTAGGAATAGTAGGAGACACTGTTCAAAATGATGTGGTCATTTCTTTCACTTCCTATTGAGATGCCATCTGTCTTAGTCCATTCAGGCTACTATAATACCATGACTGAATAGTTTATAAACAACATAAATTTCTCACAGTTCAGGAGGCTGGAAATTCCAAGATCAAGGCACCAGCATGGTTGTATTCTGTTCAACAGTTCTGGGTTGCAGCTTCTCACAGTGTCCTTACATAGTGAATGGGGTAAGGGATCTTTATGGGATCTCTCTTTCAATAACACTAAATACTCTTGCCTGGAAAATCCCATGGATAGAGGAGCCTGGTAGGCTGCAGTCCATGAGGTCGCTAAGAGTCGGACACGACTGAGCGACTTCACTTTCACTTTTCACTTTCATGCATTGGAGAAGGAAGTGGCAACCCACTCCAGTATTCTTGCCTGGAGAATCCCAGGGACGGGGGAGCCTGGTGGGCTGCTATCTATGGGGCCACACAGAGTCAGACACAACTGAAGCGACTTAGCAGCAGCAAATATTCATTAAAAGGACTGATACTGAAGGTTAACCTCCAATACTTTGGCCAACTGATGCAAAGAGCTGACTCAGAAAAGACCTTGATGCTGGGAAGGATTGAAGGCAGGAGGTGAAGGGGGTGACAGAAGAAAAGAAAGTTGGATGGCATCACCAACTCAATGGACATGAGTTTAAGCAAGCTCCAAGAGATGGTGAAGGACAAGGAAGCCTGGCATGCTGCAGTCCATGGGGCAGCAAAGAGTCAAACACAACTGAGTGACTGAACAACAACAAAAATCTCATTCATTAGTCTTTTCCCTCATGACCTAAAAACTTATCAAAGCCTCCAACTTCTATCACATTGGAAACTAGATTTCAACATAAGAATTTTGAGGACACAAAATTTTGAGGACTGTACACAAACCGTCAGAACATAGCACCAGCCTATTGCACGTCTTTAAAAGGACACAGAAGAACTGTACAAAAAAGATCTTCATGACCCAGATAATCACGATAGTGTGGTCACTGACCTAGAGCCAGACATCCTGGAATGTGAGGTCAAGTGGGCCTTAGAAAGCATGACTACTAACAAAGCTAGTGGAGGTGATGAAATTCCAGTTGAGCTATTCCAAATCCTGAAAGATGATGCTGTGAAAGTGCTGCACTCAATGTGCCAGCAAATTTGGAAAACTTGGCAGTGGCCACAGGACTGGAAAAGGTCAGTTTTCATTCCAATTCCAAAGAAAGGCAATGCCAAAGAATGCTCAAACTATCGCACAATTGCACTCATCTCACACGCTAGTAAAGTAATGCTCAAAATTCTCCAAGCCAGGCTTCAGTGATACGTGAACCATGAACTTCCAGATGTTCAGGCTGGTTTTAGAAAAGGCAGAAGAACCAGAGATCAAATTGCCAATATCTGCTGGATCATCGAAAAAGCAAGAGAGTTCCAGAAAAACATCTATTTCTGCTTTATTGACTATGCCAAAGCCTTTGACTGTGTGGATCACAATAAACTGGAAAATTCTGAAAGAGATGGGAATAACAGACCGCCTGACGTGCCTCTTAAGAAACCTATATGCAGGTCAGGAAGCAGCAGTTAGAACTGTCCATGGAACAACAGACTGGTTCCAAATAGGAAAAGGAGTACGTCAAGGCTGTATATTGTCACCCTGTTTATTTAACTTCTATTCAGAGTACATCATGAGAAATGCTAGGCTGGAAAAAGCACAAGCTGGAATCAAGATTGCTGGGAGAAATATCAATAACCTCAGATATGCAGATGACACCACCCTCATGGCAGAAAGTGAAGAGGAACTCAAAAGCCTCTTGATGAAAGTGAAAGTGGAGAGTGAAAAAGTTGACTTAAAGCTCAACATTCTGAAAGCTAAGATCATGGCATCCGATCCCATCACTTCAAGGGAAATAGATGGGGAAACAGTGGAAACAGTGTCAGACTTTATTTTGGGGGGCTCCAGAATCACTGTAGATGGTGATTACAGCCATGAAATTAAAAGATGCTTACTCCTTGGAAGAAAAATTATGACCAACCTAGATAGCATATTCAAAAGCGGAGACATTACTTTGCCAATAAAGGTCCATGTAGTCAAGGCTATGGTTTTTCCTGTGGTCATGTATGGATGTGAGAGTTGGACTGTGAAGAAAGCTGACTGCTGAAGAATTGATGCTTCTGAACTGTGGTGTTGGAGAAGACTCTCAAGAGTCCCTTGGACTGCAAGGAGATCCAACCAGGCCATTGTGAAGGAGATCAGCCCTGGGATTTCTTTGGAAGGAATGGTGCTAAAGCTGAAACTGCAATACTTTGGCCACCTCATGGGAAGAGTTGACTCATCGGAAAAAACTCTGATGCTGGGAGAGATTGGGGGCAGGAGGAGAAGCGGACGACAGAGGATGAGATGGCTGGATGGCATCACTGACTCAATGGACGTGAGTCTGAGTGAACTCCAGGAGTTGGTGATGGACAGGGAGGCCTGGCGTGCTACGATTCTGGTGTCACAAAGAGTCGGACGTGTCTGAGTGACTGAACTGATCTGAACATTGACTATAGTTTTTGCCTATTCATAAGCCTGAGAACATTTGACCTGAATTAGTGCTTGCATGTTTAGTCGTGTCCAACTCTTTGTGACCCTATGGATTGCAATCCACCAGTCTCCTCTCTCCATAGAATTTTCCCAGCAAGAATACTGGAGTAGGTTGCCATTTCCTTCTCCAGAGGATTTTCCTGACCCAGGGACTGGACCCACATCTCTGGCATCTCCTGCACTGGCAGGATTCTTTACCACTATACCACCTGGAAAGCCAGCAGGTTTCTCTAAAATGTGAGGTTTTCCATACCTCTTTGGATTCAGCTTTGGGCCCAAGTCATCAATTCCAGATGAGTAGAAAAATAATGAATATTATCCCTCTCTTGGGAAAATCCTCTGGTGGAGGGCATGGCAACCCACTCCAGTATTCTTGCCTGGAGAATCCCATGGACAGAGGAGTCTTGTGGGCTACAGTCCACAGGGTTACAAGGAGTCAGACACGACTAAAGCAACTTAGCACGCACACATGCATGCATTCTTTTAAAAGCCCTCAAAACACATGGGACAACATTTCAAATATATACAAAATCAATGAGAAAAACAATTTGTACCCAAAAGATGAGAAGAAAATATTCCTTTACCCCAGAACTTTCAGAATATAGATATGATGAAGGAAGACAACCTGAGTTGAGCTTAAAGAAGAGTTATAGTATCAATGAAGAAGCAGAGGGAGGATAGTTCATGTTTTTTCAGTAACATGTTTTTGCATGTTTTTGATAGTAATTTGCAGTGCACATGATATTTGAAGACATGTTGGAAGTAGACACAAAGAAACTGCATGAACTGAAATGAAAAATTATTAAACCTGAGTGATAAGGAAAATAATAAAAGAATTTGAACAAATCAAAGAAGCATGGTAGAGGAACTAGTAGTAATATAAAGTTTTCAGTTTGAGACACATTCAACTTCATGTTGATGGTAATGAATAAATTCAGTAGTTAAAAGAAAGACACTATCCATTTGTTTATTTTTGTTTTTATTTCTATTTCTCTAAGAGGTGGGTCAAAAAAGATCTTGCTGCATTTTATGTCAAAAAGTGTTCTGCCTACAGTTTCCTGTAAGAGTTTTATACTATCTAGCCTTACATTTAGGTCTTTAATCCATTTTGAGTTTATTTTTGTCTGTGGTGTTAAGGAGTGTTCTAATTTCATTCTTTTACATGTAGCTGTCCAGTTTTCCCAGCACCACTTATTGAAGAGATCGTCTCCATTGTATATTCTGACCCCTTTTATCATAAGTTAGGTGACCATAGGTGTATGGGTATATCTCTGAGATTTCTATACTTTTCCACTGATCTATTTTTCTGTTTTTATGCCAGTACCATACTGACTTGATTAGTATAGCATTGTAGTACAGTCTGAAGTCAGGGAACCTGATTCCTCCAGCTCTTTTTCTTTCTCAAGATTGCTTTGGCTATTCAGTGTCTTTTGTATATCCTAACAAATTATTAAAACTTTTTTTTATTCTGTGAAAAATGCCATTGATAATTTGATAGAGATTGCATTGAATCTGTATAATGCTTAGGGTAGTAAGAGTCATTGTCACAAATAAGCAAATAAAAGCTAATTAAAGATAAAAGCTTTTGTCCAGCAAAGGAAACCATAAACAAAATTAAAATTACCCTCAGAATGGAAGACAAAGCAACTGACAAAGGATTAATCTCCAAATTACACAAACAGCTCATATAGCTCAGTACTAAAAATCAAACAACTCAATGAAAAAATGGGTGGGAGATCTAAACAGATATTTCTCCAAAGAAAACATACAGATGGCCAACAAATACATGAAAAGCTGTTCAACATCACTAATTATTAGAGATGCAAATCAAAACTACAATGTAGTATCATCTCATACCAGTCAGAATGGCCATTATTAAAAAATCTACAGTAAATGTTGGAGAGCATGTGGAGAAAAGGGAACCCCCTACACTGTTGGTAGGAATGTAAATTAATGAAGTCACTATAAAGAACAGTATAGAGGATTTCTCAAAAACTAAAAAATAGGACTATCATGACTGAGCAATCCCACTTCTGGGCATATACCTGGAGAAAATCATAATGCAAAAAGATACATGGAGCCTATTATACAGAGTGAAGTAAGCCAGAAACAAAAACACCAATACAGTATACTAACGCATATATATGGAATTTAGAAAGATGGTAATGACAACTCTGTATGCGAGACAGTAAAAGAGACACAGATGTATAGAACAGTCTTTTGGACACTTTGGGAGAGGGAGGAGGGGATGATTTGGGAGAATGTCATTAAAACATGTATAATATCATATAAGAAACGAATTGCCAGTCCAGGTTTGATGCAGGATACAGGAAGCTTGGGGCTGGTGCCCTGGGATGACCCAGAGGGATGAGATGGGGAGGGAGGTGGGACGGGGGGTTCAGGATTTGGAACACGTGTACACCCGTGGCAGATGCATGTTGATGTATGGCAAAACCAATACAATATTGTAAAGTAAAAAAAATTAATAATAAATTAAAAAAAAGATACATGCACCCCAAAGTTCATTGTAGCACTATTTACAATAGCCAGGACATGGAAGCAACCTAAATGCTCATCAACAGAGGAATGGATAAGATAAAGAACATATAAAAAGGAGCAAAATAGTTCCATTTGGAGACGCATGAATAGACCTTGTTGTTGTTCAGTTGCTAAGTCACGTCTGAATCTTTGCAACCTCATGGATTGCAGCATACCAGGCTTCAGTATCCTTCACTATCTTCTGGAGTTTGCTTAAACTCATGTTGATTGAGTTGGTGATGCCATCTAACCATCTCATCCCCTGCTGCCCTCTTTTTCTTTTGCCTTCAATCTTTCCCAGCATCAGAGTTTTTTCCAATGAGTTGGCTCTTCCCATCAGGTGGCCAAAGTACTGATGCTTCAGCTTCAGCAGCAGTCCTTCTAATGAATATTCAGGGTTGATTTCCTTTAGGATTGACTGGTTTTTATCTCCTTGCTGTCTAAGGGACTCTCAAGAGTCTTCTTCAGCATCACAGTTTGAAAGCATCAATTCTTCAGCACTCAGCCTTTATGATCCAATTCTCACATCCATGTAAAAGTGAAAGTTGCTCAGTTGTATCTGACTCTTTATGACCCCCTACACTGTACAGTCCATGGAATTCTCCAGGCCAAAATACTGGAGTGGGTAGCCTTTCCCTTCTCCAGGGCATCTTCCCAACCCAGGAATTGAACCCAGATCTCCCACATTGCAGGCAGATTCTTTACCAGCTGAGCCACCAGGGAAGCCCAAGAATACTGGAATGGTTAAGCTATTCCTTCTCCAACAGGAATTTAATTCCTGAGCCAGGAATTAAACTGGGGTCTCCTGCATTGCAGGTGGATTCTTTACCAATTGAACTATGAGGGAAGCCCATACATTTTGCTAGTGGGTGGCTGGAGGTTATAGTAAGGAGTGCAACTCCCATTCTCCCCTTTCACTTCTGTATCTGTGAATGTTGGCTGCCTGATAAACAGCACCATACATGTGTATGGATGTGAGGGAAGCTCATATCCATACATGACTACTAGAAAAACCATATTTTGACTATACAGACCTTTGTTGGCAAAGTGATGAACTGACCTAGAGACTGTCATATAGAGTGAAGTAAGTCAGAAAAAGAAAAACAAATATCATGAAATATTGCTTATTTGTAGAATCTAGAAAAAAATGGTATTAACCATTTTCGGATTTAACCATTATGGATTAACATACTTGCAAAGCAGAAAGAGAGACACAGATGTAGAGAACGAACTTATGGATATCAAGGGGGGAAAGGGAAATGGTATGATGAATTGGGAGATTGGTGTTGACATATACACACTATTATGAATAAAATCCTAGAGTAGGAAATGGCAACCCACTCCAGTATTCTTGCCTGAGAAATCCTATGGATAGAGGAGTCTGGCAGGCTAGTTCATGGGGTCACAAAAGAGTCAGACATGATTTAGACACGAAACAAGAACAATGCATAAAATAGATAAGAACCAACTGTAGAGCACAGGGAACTCTTCTCAGTGCTCTGTTGTGACCTAAATGGGAAAAAAATCTAAAAAATAAGGGATACATGTATATGTATAACTGACTCACTTTGCTGTACAGCAGAAACTAACACAACATTGTAAAGCAATTATACTCCAATAAAAATTAATAAAATAAAAAAGGGAGATGCTAACAATGAATGTAAAGACAAGGTCAAGGATGAAAATGATCAATTTGCATTATCAAATTCTTCTTTGTAAAAATGATTCAAATCAACTGCATTAGAAATTCATGTACTGGAAGCAAGCTTTCTTGCTACATTAAACTTACTCAAAATCTCAAATAAGACCTAAAAATGTATTTTAGCTGGTTATTTATCACAATCCTATTCAACAACTTCTTTTGCAAAAGAAGAGGCCTTACTTTAAAATAACTTGATACTGTGAAACTTTTATTTTGAAATGATTCACTAATGTATGAGTCATTATGGATGATTAAATATAAATTAGAATTAGTGAGTATTTGTTCTGTGGAGTATGAATTCTAAAGTGGCCTATCAAAAAGGAAACTAAAATTTCAAACAAAATATATCCTTCAATACTATTGATGACTTTATCACTTTAGCAAAGAAGAAATAAAAAGTATAGCATTCATATTCTGTTATGTTGTTTTTCAAGTACTTAAAATTAATGACTCTAAAGAGTTTTTTTTTAATAAAAGTTTTTTTTATGAGAAATGAAATCTATTGAAACCTAATTTAGACAGCCATATGCAATCATCTAGGTAGCTTCCTCATAATACTTTTATCTAGGTGATATTAATTCTTTGAAATTTTCATAAAATATATTCCCAGAAATAATAAAGCATGAAATAAAAGTAGTATACTGATATTTTGTACAAATATGGTAGAATATTATATGTAATAACAGAGAACATTTGTTATTAGTGGTGCTTACACACTTGTATGGAAAATTCTCACAATAGTTCTCGTTACTATTTAACAACTTAATATAATATAAAATTTGAAGCATGCAGACTAAAACACAAAGTAATAAAGTATAAAGTAATATTATTTTCTTTATTTACATTTTCCTTCAAAGAGAATGACTTTTGCATCACTCATTATCACGCTCTATGTGTGGAGAGTGATGATCTTTTCTGTCAATCAGTCTACTCCAAGAGTCAAAGATAAAGTTACAGTCACAAGGACTGAAATGTGGAAAGATAGATCACAATCCTGCTGGGACACTCCTACATGAGCTTTTGATTTGGCCATAAAAAGGGATTATATCAATCAGAATAATATTAGGCTGGAAACAGTGGAAAACTTCATGAATAGTGACTTTTACTTTAGCAGTTTACTTGGTTCATGTGAAAATTTAAAAGTTTGGAGGTCAGTACTATAGGGTGATGCAGCTGCCCAAGAACACTTATCTTCCTGAGTTGACACTCAGCTTTTATTCATTTGTGCTTGATGGCTACTGCCATCTACATGCTACATCCACATCATTGTCTTGGGCTTGAAAATGGGGAAAGGACAAGGCTAGTGGGGCATGCCAGCCTAACCAACCCCAGAATGCCCACCCAGGGCATTTCATTATTTGGAACTAGATCACCTCTAATTGAAAAAAAAAAAAAACCACCTCTGGAAGGATTTTAAATCTGCATATTAAATACTGGAAAAAGCAAAGGGAAAGGAAAGTAGGATAGCATTTGGGCCACTAACATATAGCACAGAGAACACTGGAGAGCTGCAGAGGGTCTCTTCAAGTATTCAGCTGAGTACACAGAGTATACATGGGTTTACTACCAGGGTATGCATCGTGTAGGCATAAAAGTCCAAGAATAGAATCATCTGAAAGGATCAGAGGTAACTGTCCAGTACTCAGAAAGGTCTGCAGATGGTGCTTATTCCCACAAGCCAGTTAGAAAACATCATGATTACATAAGACACTGGGTAGAGCATAGGGAGGTTTTGCTCCAGGAGTGGGGAACTATTAGCTCCAAACTGAGTACTGTTACAGTGTCACTTTTTAAAAATCTTAATAGTAAGACCCCAAAGGATCAACTGTCTCTACGTATCTTAACTATTGGTGTTGTTCAGTCTCTCGGTTGTGTTCACTCTTTGTGACCCCATGGACTGCAACACACTTGGCTTCCCTGTCCTTTAACCAATCTCCTGGAGCCATATCTTAATTATAACCAAAAACAAAGGCCAAAATCTTATCAGGCATTCAAAGAAGGAAGAAAACACTATCCATTAAGAAAGGAGAAAAAAGACAATCCAATTAAAGATATAGATGTCAGTAGACAAGAACATTACAAGTTATCAAAATCATATGCCACATGTTCACAAGGTGGAGACATGGATGATATTAACAAAAAATACTCAAATTAAAATTTTACAGATGAATGTTACAATGTGTAAGATAGCAAATACACTGGGGAAGAGATTAATGGCAAATGAGACATTGTATAAGAAAACATGCATGACTTGGAAAATAGCAATAAAACATTTCAAATTGACGAAAAGAAAATAGAATCTAAAATATGAAAAGAAAAGCAGTGAGTTGTGGGATAACTTTACGAAAATGTATATAAATGTAAATGAAGTCTCTGAAAGAGAGATATGCTGGAGAGATGCAGAAAATATTAAAGAAATAATGTATCATTATACACAATGCCCAATATATGGAAACAACCTATGTTCATTGACAGGTAAATAGCTAAAGAAAATGTGGCATATATTCACAAAAAATATCATTCAGCCATTAAAAAAATAAAGAAATTCTGTCTTTTGTGACAATATGGATGGGCTTTGAAGGAATATGCTAAGTGAAACAAGTCAGAAAGACAAATACTATACGTTCTCACTTACATGTGTAACCTAAAATTGCTGAGTTCACTGAAATAAAGGATAGAATGTTGGTTGCTGGGACTAGGAGAGATGTTGGTCAAAGGATACAAACTTTCAGTTTGGGGTTTTAATGTACATCATAGTGACTATAGCTAACAATATTGTATTATATATCTGAAAGTTGTTTAGAGAATAAATTTTAAGTTATCATCACACACAAAAATGGTAATTAGATTAGGAAAAAAAAGTGTTAATCAACTGGACTGTAGTACTCATTTCATAGTATGTATGAATATCAACTGGACTGTAGTACTCATTTCATAGTATGTATGAATATAAAAAAAGTATCACATTTCATACCTTAAACTTCAATAATACTTCAATAAAGTTTATTCAATAGTTATTATTCAGTAATAATTCAATAAAGCTGAACAAAGAAAAATAAATAAAAACTATACACCAAGATTCAAGAGCTTCAGCAAAACCCAATCACACACACACACACCACTCCAAGGCACATTATAGGTCACAATCAGAATAAAAGAAAATCTCCAAAGCAACTAGAGACAAGCTCCATAGAACAAAGATAAGGAAGACAGCAGATTTCTTATTATAAAAGAAACAATATCAAATGATAAAATACTAGAGAAACATATATAAAGTACTGAAAAAAAGTTAACTTAGAATTCTAAACCTAGAAAAACATATCTGAGAAACGAAGATAAAATAGACTTTTTACAAACATACAAATTCTGAAGGAATTCATCAGACAGAAAATGGTATCATATGGAAGAACAGAACTAAGCAAAGACATAAGGAACACTGGGAATATAATTGCATAGGTAAATATATTAAAATTTTCTTATTGTTCACATTTCTTTAAAATGTAATTGCCTGTTTACAAAACTAAAAATAATATTGTGTGGGTGCTAAAGGAAAATAAATGAAAATACATAAAGTTGGAAGTAGGAGAGTAGGGGAAAGGTATACTGTGATAACTTAAAGATACAAAGATAACAAAACTACAAAGCATGAGGCAGCAACCAAATAAAGCATAAATATAATAAGTGAACAAAAGACATAAAAATGGAACCATAAAAAATTCAAATAATTCAAAAGTAGGTGGAAAAGAGATTTAAAAGGAACAAAGAGTAGATGGGACAAATGAAAAGCAAGTTTTGAGGTAATAGATTTCCATGTGGATAATTATTGCATCATGTGAATAACAACATCAAATGCAAATGGTACAAATATCTCCAATAAAAGGGACAGATTATTACACTGCAGTTTTAAGAAAGCAAGATCTGATTTCTACCCACTACTGCATCAATCAAGTCTAACCAGGGAAGCATCACGTGTGTCTGTGTGTGTGTGTGTGTGTGTGTGTGTGTGTGTGTGTGTGTTTAGGGCAGGCACTTAAGAAAGGAAGATCACAATGAATACAGAATTCCATACACTAACCAAAGCTATTGATCACAGGTAGAATTTCTTCTCTTCCCAGTAGAAACCTCATGCCTGCTTTCAAGGCCTCTTAGTTCATTGCATCATCAGGCACTCAGATAACCCAAGATAATTTCCCTTAACATTAATGATCAATGACTTTAACTATACCCACAAAACTCATTCACAGCCACCCCTAGGTTCAGATGATTTGGAAATGAAGTCTAGTCAAGCTGATGTTTAATTTGTGAAATACAGCTAAATCATTACTTATAAAAAAAATTACAGTACTAAATTCCTACATTAGAAATGAAAAAAGGTTTCAAGTCAATTATCTCAACTACTGCTTTAAGAAACTAAAAATAAATAAATAAATAAGCTAACAGTAAGTAGGAGAAAGGAAATAGTAAAGATCATAGTTGTTGTTGGTCAGTCACCAAGTCGTGTCTGACTCTTTGTGACCCTAGCACTGCAGCACACAAGGCTTCTCAGTCCATCACTATCTCCCTGAGTTTGCTCAAAGTTAAGTCAATGATGCAATCCAACCATCTCATCCTCTGTCGCCCCTTCTGCTCTTGCCTTCAATCTTTCCCAGCATCAGGGTTTTTTCCAATGACTCAACTCTTCACATCAGATGGCCAAAATATTGGAGCTTCAGCAACAGTCCTTCCAGTGAATATTCAAGGACTGATTTCCTTTAGGATTGACTGGTTTGGTCTCCTTGCTGCCCAAGGGACACTGAAGAGTCTTCTCTAGCACCACAGTTTGAAAATGTCAATTCTTCAGGACTGCCTTCTTCATGGTCCAACTCTCACATCCATACATGAGTACTGGAAAAATCATAGCTTTGATTATGCAAAACTGTCAGCAAAATGATGTCTCTGCTTTTTAATACACTGTCTAGGTTTGTCAGAGCTATTCTTCCAAGGGGTAAGCATCTTTTACTTTTGTGACTGCAGTCACCATCCGCATTGATCTTGGAACTCAAGAAAGTGAAATGAAATCTGACACTGTTTCCACATTTCCCCATCTATTTGCCATGAAGTGATAGGACCAAATGCCCTGTAATCTTAGTTTTTTGAATGCTGAGTTTTAAGCCAGGGTTTTCCTGGTGGCTCTGGAGAAGGCAATGGCAACCCACTCCAGTACTCTTGCCTGGAAAATCCCATGGATGGAGGGGACTGGTGGGCTGCAGTCCATGGGGTCGCTAGGAGTCGGACACGACTGAGTGACTTCAGTTTCACTTTTCACTTTCATGCATTGGAGAAGGAAATGGCAATCCACTCCAGTGTTCTTGCCTGGAGAATCCCAGGGACAGGGGAGCCTGGTGGGCTGCCGTCTATGGGGTCGCACAGAGTTGGACATGACTGAAGCGACTTAGCAGCAGCAGCACAGTTCCTGGTGGCTCAGATGGTAAAGAATCTGCCTGTCATGCAGGAGACCCAGGTTCGATCCCTGGGTCAGGAAGATATCCTGGAGAAGGGAATGACAACCCACTTGAGTATTCTTGCCTGGAGAATTCCATGGACAGAGGAGCCTGGTGGACTACAATCTATGGGATTACAAAGAATCAAACTCTAGTGAGTGACTTTCACTTTCACTCTCCTCTTTCACTTTCATCAAGAGGCTCTTTAGTTCCTCTTCACTTCCTGTCATTTAAGTGGTATCATCTGCATATTTGAGGTTGTTGATATTTCTCCTGGCAAGCTTGATTCCAGTTTATGACTCATCCAGCTCGGCATTTCACATAGTGATCATAAAAATCATAGTAGTCATTAATAAAATGGAAACGCTACACACACACACTAACTCGCTTCAGTCGTGTCCAACTCTGTGCGACCCTATGGACAGCAGTCCACCAGGCTCCTCTGTCCACAGGATTCTCCAGGCGAGACTACTGGAGTGGGTTGCCATTTCCTTCTCCAGTAAAATGGAAAACAGAAAAACAATTGGGAAAAATCAAAACCAACCAAAAACTAGGTATATTGGAAAAATTAATAAAGAGTAAGTTAGTCTACCAATAGTGATCAGAGAAAAAAGAGAGGACACTAACTTTACTATCAAGGATGAAAGAGTGGACATCACTATAGATTCCAAACATATTAGAAAATAATAAAGAAAAATTATGAAGACTTCTATGCCAGTAAGTTTGACAACTTTAGGCAAAATAGACAAATTTATTGAAAGAAGTAAAAACATCAAATCTAAGTCAAAATGAGAAAGATAATAGGGTTCATCTATTAAAGAAAATTAATTGTAGCTTAAAACATTCCTATCAGGAAGACTCAAAGAGCAGACAGCTTCATTTGTAAAGTCTCCTAAACATTTAAGGATGAAAGAATATCTAATTTTCACAAACTTTCCAGAAAACTTAAGGAAGGAATACTCTTCAACTCATTATATATACTCAGACTGACCCTACACAAAGCCATTATCAAAAAAAAAACTATAGATAAATATCTCTTATGAAAAGTAACATGAAAGTGTTATTCACTCAGTCATGTCCAACTCTTTACAACCCTGTGGACTGTAGCCCGCTAGGCTACTCTGTCCATGGAATTCTCCAGGCAAGAATACTAGAATCAGTAGCCATTCCCTTCTCCAGATCTTTCTCACCCAGGGACTGAACTTGTGTCTCCCACATTGCAGACAGATTCCTTACCATCTGAGCCACCAGGGAAGCCCCAAATATCTCTCATAAACCTAAATTTAAAACTTGTAAACAAATCTTTTTAATTGAATCCAATAATATATAAAATGGATAATACATAACACCCCAATTTTTTTTATCTCAGAAGCAGAAGGTTGGTCTAACATTCAAAAGTCAACCCATATAATTCACCAAACATATCAAACCTTTGATAAAATCCAATGTTTATTTCAAACAGGAACTTTCAGTAAAGTAGGAATAGAAACTTCAACCTGTCAAAGCATCTGCTAAAAACCTAGAGCTAATCAAACTTAGTAGCAAAATGATAATTCCCCCAAGATTGATAACAAGATTAGGATTCTACTTTTCAACATTTTTATTATTCATTTTAATCCATGCAAAGGGGCAATAAAAACAAAGCCATCTGGATTTGAAAAATAGCATTGAAATATCTCTACTCTCAGGTAACATGAACATCTATTTAAAAAATCCAATGGAATATACAAAAATCCACTAAAATATATAATTTTAGAATACTTGCAGGATACAAGATTACATGCAAAATTAATTGCATATACTAGCAATGTTCAATTAGGAATTTAAAACAATATTATTTATAATGCATCAAATATGTGAAATACTTTAGTATAAAATATGACAAAAAATGTTACAATGGCCAGATTTTAAAAATTACAAAACATTGACAAAACCAAAGTAGTAAATGGAGATATATACTACATTCATGGTTTAGAAGACATGCTATTGTTAAAATGTCATTTTTATTCAAATTGATCTGTTAAGTCTCCTCAAATACAATCCCAAGCTCAATCTCAGCAGCCACTTTAAAAACAGAAATTGACAAACTGATCTTAATATCTACATGGAATTGCAAAGGACTAGGCTAGGCAAAATAAGAACAATATTGAAAGACTACCTGGTTTCAAGATTTGCTGTAAAGGTACAATAATCAGATAGTGTGGTACTGGCAGAATTATAAACAAAACAACAAATTAGTCAAATGTACATAGTAGATTCCAGAAATAGATCCACACACCATATGGAAAGCTGATTTTTGACAAATGTATTCAATAGTAAACAGAATTGTTTTAACAAATGGTGCTAACACAATTGGATATCTATTTGCAAATAACAAAACAATCATTGAATGCAAAATTAAGCCCCCCAAAAGATCATATAACTCAAAAAGCAAAATCCAAAACTAAAAATTTTTAGAAAAAATATTGGAGAAACCTTGGATTTGCAAATTTGGATTATTCAAATATGTGTTAGATAACATACAAAAAAGCATAAGCCACAAAAGGATGAATCGAGAAATAAGAATTAATCAAAATTTAATGGTTTTCAAAAGACTATTACAAGACTGAAAAGACAAGTCACACATTTGGGGAAAATATGAGTGTACCATATAAACAAAGATGAAGATACATAGAAACAAAGATAAGCACATGAAAACATGTTCAATATCATTAGTAATTAGGTACACGCAAGTTAGAACAACAATGTGATGACATTACACATATTGCTTCTTCCATTCTGCAGGAAACCTCTCAGAAATAATTTTGACTTATATGGTTTAGAGTTTTAGAATAGGCAAAGAAAAAACTTGGAATTTTTTGTCCAATATTATTCTGAGGATATATATTTCAAATTATGCTAAAGTATTTCTTTAGATATAAAATTTTATAAAAGAAATTGATTTTATGAGTATTTTTATGCTCTAATTAGAAGTGTTGTCAGAAAAATAAAAAAAATTCTGATCCTGAATTTACTGTCTGACACAAAAATAACCTTAAGCATAGGAATCTGAGTGGTATACATATCTGTGTCTAGTGCTTAGCAACATTTGTAAAGCACATAGATGTGGAAACAAACCCTGAATATGGTTCCCACTGAACTCCACACCTCCTGATATTGAGCCCCCACCCTGTACCAAGGTTGACCTATGTAACCAACAGAATACAGCAGATGTGATTAATGTCACTTCCAAGATCAGTTATAAAAGACACTGTAGCTTTTGTTTGGAGTATGTTGTCTTCCTTTTCCATCTTTTTTTTTTTTTTTTTTAACTTTACATAATTGTATTAGTTTTGCCAAATATCAAAATGAATCCATCACAAGTATACATGTGTTCCCCATCCTGAACCCTCCTCCCTCCCCATACCATCCCTCTGGGTTGTCCCAGTGTTTTCCATCTTTTGATCTAGAAAAAGGGAACTCTTACACCATGAACAGCCCCACATGAGACATTCATGTTTTCTACCAATAGCCACTGAATGAGCCTGGAAACAGATTTTCCAATTCAGCCAAGCCTTCAGGTGACTGCAGCCCTAGCTGATATTTGACTGCAACATTATAAGA
Source organism: Bos indicus x Bos taurus (assembly GCF_003369695.1). NCBI lineage: Eukaryota > Metazoa > Chordata > Mammalia > Artiodactyla > Bovidae > Bos > Bos indicus x Bos taurus. The sequence continues at coordinate 32,851,166 of NC_040085.1, read as the reverse complement.
GATCTTAAACCAGAACCATCTAACTAAACTTCTTTCAGATTCATAACTCTCAGAAAGTATAAAATATATGTTTGTTCAGAAGAAGATTCACAGAGTTAGAAAATGAACTTATGGTTGCCAGGGGGAAGGGATAGGATAGTTAGAGAGTTTGGGATGGAAATTGTACACACCACTATATTTAAAATGAATAACTAACAAGGAACTATGTACCGGATTAAAGATTTACTGAGCATGGCCTGCCCACCAGAGCAAGACCCAGTTTTCCCCACAGCCAGTCCCTCCCACCAGGAAGTTTCCACAAGCCTCTTATCTTCATCCATCAGAAGGCAGACAGAATGAAAACCGCAATCACAGGAAACTAACCAAACTGATCACATGGATCACAGCCTTGTCTAACTCAATTAAACTATGAGCCATGTAGGGTCACCCAAGATAGACAAGTCATAGTGGAGAGTTCTGACTAAACATGGTCTGCTGAAGAGAGGAATGGCAAACCAGTTCAGCATGCTTGCCTTGAAAACCCTATGAACAGTATGGAAAGGCCAAAAGACAGGACACTGAAAGATGAACTCCCCAGGTTGGTAGGTGCCCAATATACTACTGGAGAAGAGCAGGAAATAGCTCCAAAACGAATGAAGAGTCTGAGCCAAAGCAGAAACAATGTCCAGTTGTGGATGTATCTGGTGGTAAAAGTAAAGTTTGATGCTATAAAGAACAATATTGCATAGGAACCTGGAATGTTAGGTCCATGAATCAAGATAAATTGGAAGTGGTCAAACAGGAGATGGCAAGAGTGAGCATTGACATTTTAGGAATCAGTGAACTAAAATGGACCAGAATGGATGAATTTAATTCAGATGACCATTATATCTACCACTGTGGGCAAGAAGGCCTTAGAAGAAATGGAGTAGCCCTCATAGTCAACAAAAGAGTGTGAAACACAGTACTTGGGTGCAATGACAAAAACAACAGAATGATCTCTGTTCATTTCCAAGGCAAGCCATTCAGTATCACAGTAATCCAAGTCTATGCCCCAACCACTAATGCCAAAAAGCTGAATGGTTCTATGAAGACCTAAAAGAACTTCTAGAACTAACACCAAAATAAAAAAAAGACTTCCTTTTCATCTTAGGGGACTGGAATGCAAAAGTAGAAAGTCAAGAGAAACCTATAGTAACAGGTAAGTTTGGCCCCAAAGTATAAAATGAAGCAGGGCAAAGGCTAACAGAGTTTTGCCAAGAGAACACACTGGCCATAGCAAACAGCCTCTTCCAAAAACAAAAGAGATGACTCTACACATGGACATCACCAGATCATTAATACTGAAATCAAATTGATTATATTCTTTGCAGATGAAAAAGGAGAAGCTCTATACGTCAGTAAAACAAGACTGGAGGTGACTGTGGCTCAGATCATGAACTTCTTATTACAAAATTTAGACTTAAATTGAAGAAATTAGGGAAAAGCACTAGTCCATTTAGGTATGACCTAAATCAAATCCCTTACCATTATATAGTGGAAGTGACAAATAGATTCAAGGGATTAGATCTAATAGACAGAGTGCCTGAAGAACTATGGATGGAGGTTCATAACATTGTACAGGAGACAGTGATCAAAACCATCCTCAAGGAAAAAAAGGCAAAAAGGCAAAATGGTTGTCTAAGGAGGCCTTAAAAATAGCTGAAAAAAAAGAGAAGCTAAAGGCAAATGAGAAAAGGAAAGATATACCCATCTGAATACAGAGTTCCACCGAATGGCATGGAGAGATAAGAAAGCCTTCCTTAGTAAACAATGCAAAGAAATAGAGTAAAACAATAGAATGGGAAAGACTAGAGATCTCTTCAAGAAAATTAGAAAAACCAAGGGAATATTTCATGAAAAGATGGACACAATAAAAGACAGAAATTGTATGGACCCAGAAGAAGCAGAAGATATTAAGAAGAGGTGGCAAGAATACACAGAGGAATTATACAAAAAAGATCTTAATGACCAAGATAACCACAATGATGTGATTACTCTCCTAGAGCCAGACATTTTGGAATGGGAAGTCAAGTGGACCTCAGGAAGCAACACTATGAGCAAAGTTAGTGGATGTGATGGAATTCCAGTTGAGCTAGTTCAAATCCTAAAAGATGATGCTTTTAATGTGCTTCGCTCAATATGCCAGCAGATTTGGAAGACTCAGCAGTGGCCACAGGATTGTGAAACGTTAGTTTTCATTCCCATTCCAAAAAAGGGCAGTACCAAAGAATGTTCAAACTACCACACAACTGCATTCATTTCACATGCTAGCAAAGTAATGCTCAAAATTCTCCAAGCTAGGTTTCAACAATGCATTAACCAAGAACTCCCAGAAATTTAAGTTGGATTTGTAAAAGGCAGGATCTGTTTGCCAAAATCCACTGGATCATAGAGAAAACAAGAGATTTTCAGAAAACCATCTACTTCTGCTTCATTGACTATGCTAAAGCCTTTGACTATGTGGATCACAACAAACTGTGGAAAATTCTTCAAGAGATGGGAATACCAGACCACTTTATCTGCCTCCTGAGAAATCTGTATGCAAGTCAAGAAGCAACGGTTAGAACTGGGCATGGAACAACAGACTGGTTCTAAATCAGGAAAGGAGTACGTCAAGGCTGTATATTTTCACCCTGCTTATTTAACTTATATGCAGAGTACATCATGCTGGGCTGGAAGAAGCACATGCTGGAATCAAGATTGCTGGGAGAAATAACAACAACCTCAGATATGCAGATGATACCACCCTTATGGCAGAAAGCAAAGAGGAACCAAAGAGCCTCTTGATGAAAGTGAAAGAGGAGAGTGGAAAAGCTGGCTTTAAAACTTAATATTCAAAAAACTAAGATCAATGCCTGTCATCCCATCACTTTATGTCAAACAGATGGGGAAATCTAAACAGTGACAGACTTTATTTTCTTGGGCTCCAAAATCACTGTGGATGACTACACAGCCATGAAATTAAAAGATGCTTGCTCCTTGGAAGAAAAGCTGTGACAAACCAAGATAGTATATTAAAAAGCAAACATTACTTTGCTGACAAAGATCCAAATAGTTAAAGCTATGTTTTTTCCAGTCATCACGTATGGATGTGAGAGTTGGACCATAAACAAGGATGAGTGGCAAAGAATAGATGCTTTTGAACTGTGGTGTTGGATAAGACTCTTAAGAGTCCCTTGGACTGTGAGGAGATCCAACCAGTCCATCCTAAAGGAAATCCACCTTGAATATTCATTGGAAGGACTCATGCTGAAGCTGAAGCACCAATACTTTGGCCACCTGATGGGAAGAGCTGACTCATTGGAAAAGACCCTGATGCTGGGAAAGATTGAAGGTACGAGGAGAAGGGGACAACAGAGGACAAGATGGTTGGATGGCATCACCAATCAACGGACATGAGTTTGAGCAAACTCAGGGAAATGGTGAAGGACAAGGAAGCCTGGTGTGCTGCAGTCCATGGGGTCGCAAAGAGTCGGATACGACTGAATGAATGAAGAACAACCTACTATATCAGTTCAGTTCAGTTCAATTGCTCAGTCGTGTCTGACTCTTTGCGACCCTATATTTGGGGATAATTTGTTGCTAAGGAATGGGTAACTGAAACAATTGATGAGTGATTTTTCCTGATTAAACAAATAAATGAACAAATAAACATTTTCAAATAAACTATAACTTTCAGTCCTTGATTAATCTAAAAAAATTGAATAATTCCAGGGCCACTAAAATCCCTAATTCATACATATATGTTTTGAAACAGGACAGACAAACTAAGTTATGGCAGTATTTCTATTTTAATTCAAATAAGTAGTTGTTTAAGTCTTAATTTTATTTTCTTGTATCTGAAATGGACTTTTATTTTTTATAGGATCTTACTATTTGAATCACTCTCTGCTCCCCATCAGAATCTCTAGTCTAATGATGAGTACAAGATAATAAGTGCAAGTTTCATTTCAACCCTTGTCTGTATTTCCTGTTGTATAAACAAAAAGAAAAAAATGTGAGCAAAGAGAACATATTATGATCAGTATGTTCTAACTTAAAAATAAGATATATCTTTACAGTTAGCTACCTAATTATTTTCTTAGAAAACTAAAATCTATTTATTGAAACATATATCAGTCTACATCTACCAAAATTACCTCTGCATGCTCTTTATCAGGGACTTCCCTGGTGGCTCAGATGGTAAAGAATCTGCCTGCAATGCATTTCTTTTTCAGGTGCATAAACACTTATTTTAAAAGAAAGAAAAACTTAGACCTCAAAAACTTTCATATTAAAATGATATAGAATCCTTCATGCAAGTCAGACAAATGTGTTTTAAAAGAGTTCTTCATTATACAAGAGCCATGAAACACAATCAATTTCCAAACTGTGATTCACATCCAATTTAAAACATTTTTCTATTATATGCATACTTGGTGACACTCTCTTTTTCAACTTTAAGAATAAAAATTACAGAGAGAAAAGATAGAAAGCAAGCAAAGATTAATAGGATCCAACTTCAGTGGTTTGATATTTTCTCAGTTGCTAAAATAAATCAACAAATAGGTCAGGAAAGCCACCATCTCATCTTAAAAGCATCAACCATAGAGTATAATGGGATTTATGCATATCAAAGCAGAAGGCTGAAAATGCCAACAGATAGCACATTGTCATTTAAGAGGAACAAAAAAGAGCACCACTATCCACTACGCAAAACAAATTAAATGGAAGATCACAGCTATTTAAAGGGCTTGCATAAAAGTACAATCAATTTAACTTTAGTAGAATTGTAGTCTTTGATTTTTCACTAGACAATATATTCATTCAAAGCCATCACTTTAACAATATATGAGTAGAAGTGGTTACTAGCAGTGACAAATGTGTTTATTTATAGCCTAGTTGTTTATTGATACTTCGTTTTATTTTCTCCTTGTAAAATGCATCCATTATAGATAGTGCTTCTAGACATGTGTGAATACAATTAAATATAAATATATATCTTCCCAAAAGACAAAAACTAAAATAAGGGATATTAGATACCAAAGCCAGATGAATTTAATTGTAATATAGTATCTGACCTCTTCAATTTGCTTCTGAACATCTAAAATGGCCACAGTTTCACAAGGTGGTTAGGACATAGGGTTCCTAGACTGTAAACAGCATTGAAATTGCTGAAGGAAAAAAAGGAAGTTTTCAGTTCAGCGCTTTAGATGAAAACTTATAATTGGAAAAACAAACTTTAACACCTTTTTACATATATTTGAGCATTCTCCTTTCTCACCAGAAACAAGCATAGTGTCTTTGCCTTCGTAAATCCCATTTTGGCTTCTTCAGATTCTTCTGATTCCATACAAATTCTCCAAATGATCTTTGCCTTCTCTCCTTAAGCTGACTTTCAAAAATCTTCATTTCTTTAGTTTTATAAGGTATAAATGCACACAGCGTGATTAAATTTACTCACATAAATATGTGAAGGACTGCCATCATTTCAACCTTTGAAAGGATTTAGCAAAGAAAGATTCTCTTTAGAAAAAAATGTGACTAATCAGTCTCTTAAAAATATGTGGTATTCTCCAAAGAAGACATACAGATGATTAAAAAGCGATGCTTTTTAACACCAGTAATTATTAGAGAAATGCAAATCAAAACTACATTGAGGTATCACCTCACAATGATCAGAATGGCCATCATCAACGAGTCTACAAACAATAAATGCTAGAGAGAGTGAGGAAAAGGAAATCCTTCCTACACTGTTGGTAGTGATGCAAACTGGTATAGCCACTGGGGAGAACAATATGGAGGTTCCTTAAAAAACTGAAAATAGAACTACCATATGATCCAACAACTGGAGGTGGGCACAGCATGCCTGGAGAATCCCATGAACAGAGGAGCCTGGCAGGCTGTAGCCCCAGGGTCTCGTAGAATCAGACACAACTGAAGTGACCGCACACACACACACATGATCCAGCAATCCCACTCCAGGACATATATTTGGAGAAAACCATAAGTTGAAAAGATATATGCACCCCAATGTTTATTGCAGCATTATTCACAATAGCAGTACATGGAAGCAACCTTAACGTCCATCAACAAAGGAATGAATAAAGAAGATATGGTACATATACACAATGGAATATTACTCAGTGTCAGAAAAAGGCAGATACCATATGATATCACTTATATGTGGAATCTAAGAAAAGCTACAAATGAACTTATCTCCAAAACTGAAATAGAGTTACAGACATGGAAAAGAAACTTATGGTTACCGGTGGGGGGGTGGGGGGGGCGGGGGTTGGGATAAATTGGAAGACTGGGACTGACACATACATACTGCTATATCTAACACAGATAACTGATAAGGTTCTACTGTTGAGCACAGGGAACCCTCTGTAATGGCCTATATGGGAAAAGAGTCTAAAAAAGAATAGCTGTATCTATTTATAGCAGATTCACTCTGCTGTACACCTGAAGCTAACACAACATAGTACATCAGTTACATGCCAATAAAAATTAAAAAAATAAAATATGGTATTTAGTGGCCTCTAGGTTCACCTTCAATCACCAGGTTTATATTGCCCACTAAATATAGTGAAAACCCTTCTTAAAATATTCCATTTAAATCTAGGTCAAGATATGTAGTCTTTTAGAATAAAACTAATTAAAATAACCCTTGAAGTTGGGAGTTGAGACAAAACTGTATGGTTCACTGAAGACCAGAGAAGCACTCTCAAGTGTCTGCCTGAAGGTTTAGCATCATGGAAATTTGATTTCATTCTCTCTTGATATTGATTCTTGACTTGTCAAGATAAAATATGTAAAAGAACCTGGTACTGGGTACCTACACATGATACCACATTTATTATAACAAATCTATCAAGTATGCATTATTATACCAATTTTTTATAAAATGGAACTGAAGCTCAGAAAGATTAAGTAATCTATCTAAAATAGCATAATTAATAACAAAGAGATTCATAATCATGGAAATCACTTCAAAGCTTAAATAGTCTCTCCATCCCAGTATGCATCTTCCTTCTTACCTTAAAACATATATTAAAATGACTTTTAAATTACCAGTTTAAGTAAATCACCATAAGCCTACAATTGTATCATTCTGGTACACTGGAACTTCATGATTCCCTTTTATGCACTAGTAACATTTTCTTCTGTATTTCAGTGTGACAGACCAATTCTGTCTTCGAATGTTCAAAATACGCTGTTAATTACCTATTTCCCAGAGAAATATGTGCTTTTTTAAATAATAAATTTAAAATGCACTTTGGAAGATCATTTAAAAGCTGCATAGCTACAGCTTTACAAAAAGATAGCTATCTATCCATATATTTCTTCTCTATCTCTTTTTGCATATTACTAAAAATTATGAATTACCATAATAAAATTTAAGTGCCCAGTGTAAAAATACTAATATCTTAGCTAACTAGTTTTATCTGTTTCTTTTTATATAATTTCTGCCAAGTATTTAATGCCTCCACTAATAATGTCAAGGGAAATTTATGAAAGACAATAATGTATTTCATATCAATGGTGCAAACCAAATGTAAACTTTGAGTTTGCAAAATGATTCAACCAAAGCAGGAAAGAATATTAAGGGTGGATTAGTATAGAGAAAGCAACAACAAGACAAAAAACTGAGTAGTAATTGATAGTTCAGAAATAAATAGGTAATTTTATTTTTAAAATAAGATTAGATCAAAGGAAATTGAATCAAAGGCAATCAGTTGTGAGAGATGAGTAAATATATGGAATAAGAAATTATACTTTACCACATAAATATTTAAAAATAAAAGAAACATTTATTCATCCATTGCAACCAAGTGACCTATATTATTGAGAAAAAGAACATACAACTGTATATAAACATCTTGACTTCTCATTAGCTTCCATGAAATATTAAAATTGAAAATAAAAATTATTATTCTTATAATGATTAATTTATAACAATTAATCTTTTAATGTATAACCATTTTTAATTTATTGTTAATTTAGTACAGTCTCTAGGATATAAACATGCACTTTACTCATTATTTAAAAATTTTAATAAATTTATATTAAATTTATTAAATTTAATATTAAATATTAATATAAAATATAAATATTATATGAAATTTATTGATTTTATTTATAAATTTTTTATAACTTTTAATTACACTTAACTTACTGATTTAAAAGTTTCAGTAATTTCTACAAGTTTTTACTACACTACTATAATAATTGCAACTTTTGTCACTCATTGGATGGCTTGCATGAGTCCAAATTTGATACAACTAGTATTTTGAATTAATTTATGGATTCTTGCCATTTGTGAAGAGATGATAGTGACAGCCATTCTAGTTTTAGTCATAACACTCAATTTCAGTTTAATTTTGTAATTTAATTTAGAACCAACTTTTCTCAATTATGCTTAGTAAGGAAGAGACTTCAGAGGATTTTGGCTTCTCAAAAGCATAACTTATTGCATGAAATAATTTACAAATGGTGACTTAGCAAAGACATCGTCACATTTACTGACTGTCTATAGAGGCAGTGTCTTATCATGATGCCTCTCTGGTCTGGATTGAAGAAGAGAAGACAGGAAAACTCAAGGGTTTATTTCATAAACTTTGAGACATGTCATCCTGAGTTTTATAATTATTCTGAAATAGATAGTCTTCAAAATGAGACAAATCTTCAGGATATAAATGTAGTACATTCAATCCACTATGTGATATAAAATATTTTATCCTTTACTCAAATACATAGGTTACATTTCTCTTTTCTGCAAAAGAAAACTTTTTGACAACACGTCTAGCAATTACTTATTCAAGAATTTCAGATTATTCCTTAAGATAGCAGAATTATAGCTATCTCTGGGTCAAGCTTAGGATACTTTTAATAACAGTATCAAATTTTCCATAAGGAGTTTGTGATCATACGTTCTCTAACCTTTTAATTTTTTCTCTTGAGAAAGATTGTCTGGGCTAGGCCTCAGTTCAGTTCAGTTCAGTCGCTCAGTCGTGTCCGACTCTTTGCGACCCCATGAATCGCAGCACGCCAGGCCTCCCTGTCCATCACCAACTCCTGGAGTTCACTCAAACTCACGTCCATTGAGTCAGTGATGCCATCCAGCCATCTCAACTCTGTCAGCCCCTTCTTCTCCTGCCCTCAATCTTTCCCCGCATCAGGGTCTTTTCAAATGAGTCAGCTCTTTGCATTAGGTGGCCAAAGCATTGGAGTTTCAGCTTCAACATCAGTCCTTCCAATGAACACCCAGACTGATCTCCTTTAGAATAGACTAGTTGGATCTCCTTGCAGTCCAAGGGACTCTCAAGAGTCTTCTCCAACACCACAGTTCAAAAGCATCAATTCTTCGGCACTCAGCTTTCTTTATAGTCCAACTCTCACATCCATACATGACCACTGGAAAAACCATAGCCTTGACTAGATGGACCTTTGTTGGCAAAGCAATATCTCTGCTTTTTAATATGTTATCTAGGTTTTCATAACTTTCCTTCCAAGGAGTAAGCGTCTTTTAATTTCTATAACTCAGTTAAGACCAAATTCAGGAGCTACATTGGAGTCTTTATTCAAGTCCCTTTCTGAGACAAGGTGAGTTGTATTAACTGTACCATAGTGCCTGCCCTTCAGGTGCTCAGTATCTAATTTTATGAAGACCATTATACAATGCCTACATGTCCCTTGAAGAAAGATACTGGTGAATGGGGGAGGGGAGTCCCTGGCCCACCTCTATGATTTCTGATCTGTAAGGCATGGCTGGAGAAATGTTTCAGGTAGGGTGGGGGGATGTGCTAACTGCTTAGAAAACAAAGCATGCACTGAGACTAAGTACTCTGCACATAACTCAAACACATCTTCCTTTTAGTCTATTATCTAGGATAGGCAGCACTTACCAAGAGCAATGGAGAAAAAAATTAAAAACAGCTTCTCCTATGTTATTTCCTACTAGAACTCTAAATTATATCATACCAGAGCCAATGCATGGATACAGATTCTCAGAAATCTTTCCCAAAAGTACTCTTGTACTTCTTTACATTAGTAACCATTACCATCAAATGAATATTTTGAGAGCTACATCCTTGAGATGTACTTATGATTTACCTTAGTGCTATGAAAGTCTGGATGATAATGTTGTCCCCTAGATTCTCATTCTGTACAGTTGCCTAATTTCCAGTCTATATGCACGGCAGTTTTCTCCATCATGTAATGAAAAGGCATTACAACAAAGTCCCTCTGGAAGTTAAATAGAAAAGCCATGCTTCCACAAACTTGGCATATTTCATGGAATTGATGCCTACTAACACAGTGCATTTTAAGCCAATTACTCTAATGGTTCTCGAAGAATGTGTTTGAATATCATCATTCTGCATTATTCTCAAGAGCCAGTCTTTTCTACAGTGACTACATACATTCTTAAACAACAGATGCCTTAGGTGGAAGTTGAACCTGTCATAAAGTATCCGCCACCTGCTTTTGCCCATCATTATTCCCTTAATAGCCTACTATACCTGTGGGCACTGTGAGCCACCAAAGAGAAGTGTCATTCCCAAAAGTATCACCACACTAACAATACATGTAAGGTTGGCATCGGAAAGCCAGATGAATAGCATTTCCCAGTACACTGCTGCAATATGTCATTTTTTAAAATGCCATGTTAGTGGATATGACTTTGGGAATTGGCTTAATAACAATAATAACAATAAAAATGGTTAGCATTTAGCAAGGAAAGTGTTTTTCATCTCAAAGGGCCCATAAGTGCTTCAGACTCAAATATGCAGTCATCTCTAAGAAGGGTGATGGCACTCAGCACAGTAACAAAAGCTCAGAAAATGATCAAGGAGAGCAACACAAACCCTCATCTAAAAGAGATACCATAAGCTTTTTATTTTCCACATGGAGTGATATAACCTTGGATTTTCATCTCCGTAAAAGGGTGCCAATACATCAGAAAATAGGCTTTTATATCCCACTCTAGGTACAAACTATTCAGTGGTAAGGAAAATTGACCTTGCAGCTATGGAGTTCAGGTTCAGAAAGTATCAAAATGGATCCAAATCACCTTGGCATACTTTTTTACTACCCAGGATCTCAGCATAGCCATCCTATTATAGGGATGTACTGTTAAAATATGAGCCAAGTGGGTTTCTACTTTAAAGACAGAGAGGTAATGAAGATTGAATTGCTGGATAATTCTGAGCCTTGCAGACTATGGTCACAGAAAAGGTTTCATCATGCTGGCAAATGGCTTTTTTGATCCTGCTGAATGAAACTACTGTAGTTGAGGCTGGCTGAACTCTTAGGTTCACTTATTATAGTCAGGTATAGTACTGGCTCTGAGTATGTTTTCTCTGATACAAACCATGAAATGCTTGTACATAAGTGATTGTCAAGAAAATCACTTAAGCCATGAATACTTATTTTCTCTTATTTAACATAAGAGTGTCTTAAGTACTTATTTTTGAGGTATCTATTGGCAAATTTGATCTGAAATTACTTTGATTTAGTACATATCAAGCAGCAACAGTTAGAATTGGACATGGAAAAACAGACTGGTTCAAAATTGGGAAAAGAATACATAAAGCTATATATTGTCACCTTGCTTATTTAACTTACAGGCAGAGTACATCATTCAAAATGCCAGGCTGGATGAAGCACAAACTGAAATCAAGATTGCTGGGAGCAATAACCTCAGATATGCAGATGACACCACCCTAATGGCAGAAAATGAAGAAGAACTAAAGAGCCTCTTAATGAAAGTGAAAGAGTAGAGTGAAAAAGCTCGCTTATAACTCAACTTTCAAAAGCTAAGATCATGGCATCCAGTCCCATCACTTCACAGCAAATAGATGGGGAAACAATGGAAACAGTGACAGACTATTTTCTTGGACTCCAAAATCACTACTTATGGAAACTGCAGCTATAAAATTAAAACACACTTTCTTCTTGGAAGAAAAGCTATGACAAATCTAGACAGTGTATTAAAAAGCAGAGATATCACTTTGCTGACAAAGGTCCATATATTCAATGTTATGATTTTTCTAGTAGTCATGTATGGATGTTGAGTATTGGACCATAAAGAAGGCTGAGTGCCAAAGAATTGAATCTTTTGAACTCAGGTGCTGGAGAAGACTCTTGAGAGTCCATTGGACTGCAAGAAGATCAAACCAGTCAGTCCTAAGGAAATCAACCCTGAATATTCATTGGAAGAACTAATGCTGAAGCTAAATTTCCAATATTTGGCCACCTGATGGGAAGAGCTGACCCATTGGAAAAGACCCTGATGCTGGGAAAGACTGAGGGTAGGAGGAGAAGGGGGCAACAGAAGATTAGATGGTTGGATGTTATCACTGATTCAATGGACATGATTTTGAGCAAACTCTGGGAGACAGTGAAGGACAGGGAAGCCTGGCGTACTGCAGTCCATAGGGTTTCAAAGAGTCAGACACAACTGAGCAACTGAACAAGTACATATCACACTATCAAAATGACTTGCTGGAGAGGGTGTGGAGAAAAGGGAACCCTCTTACACTGTTGGTGGGAATGCAAACTAGTACAGCCACTATGGAGAACAGTGTAGAGATTCCTTAAAAAACTGGAAATAGAACTGCCTTATGACCCAGCAATCCCACTGCTGGGCATACACACCGAGGAAACCAGAAGGGAAAGAGACACATGTACCCCAATATTCATTGCAGCACTGTTTATAATAGCCAGGACATGGAAGCAACCTAGATGTCCATCAGCAGATGAATAGATAAGAAAGCTGTGGTGCCCATTAAAAAGAATACATTTGAATCAGTTCTAATGAGGTGGATGAAACTGGAGCCTATTATACAGAGTGAAGTAAGCCAGAAAGAAAAACACCAATACAGTATACTAACACATATATATGGAATTTAGAAAGATGGTAATGATAACCCTGTATGTGAGATAGCAAAAGAGACACAGATGTATAGAACAGTCTTTTGGACTCTATGGGAGAGGGAGAGGGTGGGATGATTTTGGAGAATGGCATTGAAACATGTATAATATCATATAAGAAACGAATCACCAGTCCAGGTTTGATGCAGGATACAGGACGCTTGGGACTGGTGCACTGGGACGAGCCAGAGGGATGGTATGGGGAGGGAGGTGGGAGGGGGCTTCAGGATAGGGAGCACGTGTACACTGTGGTGGATTCATGTTGATATATGGCAAAACCAATACAATATTGTAAAGTTAAAAAAAAAAAAGACACTACTATAAAAAAATATATAAATAAATAAAAATAAAGCAAAAAAATTAAAAAATAAAACGTCTTAGCCAGTTGGCCCTCTGACTTTGTTTATAACCACAAATTAACCATATAAAATGAATTTCTTTAAAAAGGTTTGACATTTCCCAATAGGTTTCCAATTTTCAGGAATATTCCACTATTTTGACAATATGATACCTTATTTTTCTTTTCTGCCCAACCCCATTCTTGTAAAACTGACAGTCCATCTAATATTTTTTCCTCCAAATGTAAATTTTCTTCTTGAAAATGTAGCTATTGACCCATTGGTGGCAGAACAAGTATATACATGATGTTTCACACACTAGTTTCTTTCACTGTCTCTCTGACACTTGACAGGAATTTGTCTCTGGAACTGACAAAGATCATTTGTATTCTAGGAATAAATTTCATGACCCAGAGACCTATAGCATTATAATCTAGCAGAGTTGATCCAACCTTAGTTGGCCTGGGGCCTTGCCCAGTGAATGAAAATCTCTGAAGTTGGGGCCTATATCTTCAAAACTCTCCATAAGAAAGGATCTATCAGTTAAATTTTATATATAGCACACATGCATGCAAAGTCATGTCTGACTCTTTCCAACCCTATGGACCATAGCCCGCCATGCTCCTCTGTCCATGGGATTTTCCGGGCAAGAATACTAGAGTGTTTCCATTTCCTGCTCCAGGGGATCTTTCCAACCCAGGGACTGAACTCAAGTCTCTTACATCTCCTGCATGGGAGGTGGGTTCTTTACCACTTCCCAAGCACCACTTGGAAAGCCTATATAATTGTTAGTAATAAAAACTTGAACTAAGTGTGTTTAAACAAAGTGAAAAGCTACTTTTTTTCTGTTCTTCTTTTAGAAGTTAGGAGAAAGGGAAGGCCCAGCTGGTACAGAAGCAGAACGAAGGCAGTGGAGCCTCAGGATCCTTTCTCATGCTCTGCCATTTTTAATCATGGCTTCCATCCTCAAGGTCACTTGGAGAGTCAAAGTAGCAACTCAAATCCTTCCCCATTACAGACAAGAAACAGGAGAAGAAGAGATGAGAAAAAAAATGAAGCACTTCCAAGTTGAAGAATTTCCCTTTAAACATCCTTCCCAGTGTTCCAGATAATATTTATATATACATTTAATAACAGAGTTTATACAAGAGACTTTATATTTTATACATTTTGTCATACCTGGCCACTCTTATATCCCAAATAAAATTGGGTCCACTTTCTAGGGAAGACAAAGAAAACAAATACTGGATAGGCAATTACTAATCACTCCTCCATATTATTATCAGATTTGAAAAGTAGAGGTTCCAGTTCAATATGATGACATGGGATCCCCCTGAACTCACCTCCTCACACAGATACCTTGAATCTACCATTCTACATGATGCAATTCCCTCTTAAAGAAATCCAGAAACAAGTTCAGTCGCCCTTTCACAGCAAGTGAAAAAGAAAATACACACCTAATCCACATCAAAACCAGTAGGAAACACTGAGACCATTCTCACCAGAAACACCATTCCCAGAATACTGCCATACAGTTTGGAGAGAGCTGCCACATCCCAGCTTCTCCATGAGGAGTAAAGGGGGTTTGAACCTCACATCTGGTACTACAACTTTAAAGACTCCACCTAAGGGATGGGCCCCCAAAACAACTAGCTCTGAAAGCCAATGGAGCTTGGAGTCCACAAGACTACATCAAAAACGCAATAAATAAATTTAAAAAGCAAAAAATCTGTTCTGACCAGTTCTCATTTCATAGGCATCTAAAGGCTAACTGTGATCCTCCACAGGGACTGGGAAGGAAGCAGACATTATGCTCCCCTTTTCATTTAAGCTTCCTCTGTTCAGTTCAGTCACTCAGTCATGTCCAACTCTTTGCGACCCCGTGGACTGCAGCATGCCAGGCTTCCCTGTCCATCACCACCTCCCAGAGCTTGTTCAAACTCATGTTTATCGAGTCAGTGATGCCATCCAACCATCTCATCTTCTATCCTCCCACACACTGCCAATATCATCCTGAAATAACCTTGTAAAGATACCTGGGAACGAAGCTTTCTTGACTGCTGCAAAAGAGACAGCACCTGGATTACCTGGATCTAATAACAAAGAGACTTACATTCATGAGCCCCACAGGAATATAACAAAGTTATTAATTGACACAGGAGCACCCCTCCATATGCTTCTGGGCCCAGCATAAAGTAACAAAAAGCCCATCTCACCATTTCTCCTATGAAGGGCAAATATTACATATTTTCCCTACAGCTTCCATCAGCCTCAGTCAAAATTCTGACCAAAATCCTCCCCTTTGGGACACTGACAGGTCTTAGCACATCCTCAGCTACTGGATGACACTAAGAACAAAGGAGGCATCTTTGACAGACAGTCATAGATACTTGAGAGATAACCAAGAGTTTGGGCTAAACCAATTGATAAATTTCATCCTCTACACAAGATTACTCAATCAAGATTGAGAGACATAGCTATGTCATCTAATGCACAGAAGCCAACATAGAGAGTAAAGGAAAATGAAGAAACAGACATGTGCCTTCCAAACAAGAACAAGATAATATTCCAGTGAGGTAGAAAAAAAAATACTTACCTAAAAAGAGTTCAAAATAACAGTTATGAAGAGTTATGTTCTCCCGAGGCCAGGAGAGCAATGCATGACACAGAGGTGAAGAATAGAATAACTGAACTGAAAAATTCAGTCCCTGAATTCAGGGCAGACTAGATCTAGCAGAAGAAAGGAGCAGCAAGCTCAAAGGGAATTAGAATTCAACCTGAGAAGGGAAGAGAAAAACCAAACAATAAGTGTTGGCAAGGACCCTATATACAATGTTGGTGGGAATGTAAATTGGAGAGTCACTGCGAAAAACATTATGGAGACTCCTCAATAAACAAAAAGTGGAACCATCACATGATTCAGTGATTCCTTTCCTAGGTATATAGATAGAAAAAAGTGAAAACACTAATTTGAAAAGATATATGCACCTCAATGTTCATAGCAGCATTATTTACAATAGCCAAGCCATGGAAAATACCTAGATGCTGGGAAAGATTGATGGAAAGAGGAAAAGGGGACAACAAAGGATGAGATGGTTGGATGGCATCACTGACTCAGTGAACATGAGTTGGAGTGAACTCTGGAGATAATAAAGGACAGGGAAGGCTGGTATGCTGCAGTCCACAGGGTCGCAAAGAGTTGGACACAACTGAGCAATTGAACAACAAACGACATGGAAATAACCCAAGTGCCCTATCGGTACATGAATGGATAAAGAAATGTTGTGTACACAAACACACAGGAATATTACATGGCCATAAAAATGAATTTTTGCCATTTGTAGCAATGTGGATGGACCTAAAGAATATTATGCTTAGTGAAGTAAGTCAGATAGAAAAGAATATTGTATGATATCAACTATATGTAGGATATAAAAATAATACAAATAATGTATATGCAAAACAGACACAGATTCATGATAAAGAAAATAAACTAGTGATTACCAGTGGCGATAGGAAAGGAAGAAGGGGCAAATTTGGGGTATGGGATTAAAAGATACAAGCTCTCAGTACTATGTACAAAATAGATAAGCAACGGGAGATGCTGTATAGCACTGGGAATTACAGCCAATATCTTGTAATAACTTTGATTGAATATAACTGGTAAAATTACTGAATCACTGTTTACCTGAAACATAATGCTGTAAATCAACTATACTTAAATCTTAAAAGTCAATGGAACAGAACAGAAAGACAAGAAATAAACTATACATATATCATCAATTATTTTTGACAGAGGAGCTAAGAACAAACAATGGAGAATAGAGAGTCTCTTCAATAAACGGTGCTGGAAAAACAGGATAGCTGCATGCAACAGAATGAAAGAGAACCCCTATCTTATACCATACATAAAAATTAGCCAAAAATGAATTAAAGACTTGAATGTGAGACATGAAATCATAAAACTCCTAGAAGAAAATATAGTCAGTAAGATCCTTGACATCAGTCTTGGTGATGACTTTTGGATCTGATACCAAAAACAAAGTCAAAAAAAGAGAAAATAAATACATGGGATCATATCCAATTAAAACGCTCTACACAGCAAACAAAACCATCAACAACAAAATAAAAAGGCAACCTACCAAATGGGAGAAAGCAGTTCCAAATCATAGACATGATGTGGGTTAATATCCAAAAAATATAACAAAGTCATACAACCTAATCGCAAAAACATAATCCAATTTAAAAATGGGCAAGGACTGAATAGACATTTTTACCAATCCATTAGATACATGAAGAGGTGTTCAGCATAAGTAATCATCAGGGAAATGCACATCAAAGTTATAATGAGATATCACCTTATACCTGTTAGAATGGTTATTATCAGACAGACAAGAAAAAAATAAGTGTTGGGGAGGACGTGAAGGAAAGGAAACATTTGTGCACTACTAGTAGATGTAACCCAGTGCAGCCACTGCAGAAAACACTATGGAGGGTCCTTAATTTTTTTAAAAATAGAACTATCATATGAAACAGTAAGTCTCACTCCTAGGTAAATATCCATAAGAAATGAAAACAGGAAATCGAAGAGGTATCTGCACTCCCATGTTCACTAGAGTGTTATTCACAGTAGGCAAGATGTGGAAACAACTTAAATGTCAACAGTAGAAGAATGCATAAAGAAATGTGCTATATGTATGCAATGGACTATTATTCACCCATGAGAAAAAAAGATAATCCTGCTGTTTACTACAATACAGATGGAACTTGAGGCCACTACGCTAAGTGAAATAAGCCAAATATAAATACTGCATGGTATGAATCACATGTGGAATCTGGAAAAGAAAACAAAAGTCAAAATCATAGAAACAGATAGCAGATTGTCGGTTACCAGGGTGTGGAAGGTAGGGAAATTACAGTGAGGTTGGTCAAAGGGTACTAACTTTGAGCTATAAGAGATATAAAGTCTAAGGATCTAATTACAAAAAATAAAGGCTGAATGAAGCACAAGCTGATATTAAGATTGCCAGGTGAAATATCAATAACCTCAGATATGCAGATGACACCACCCTTATGGCAGAAAGCCAAGAACTAAAGAGCCTCCTGATGAAAGTGAAAGAGAAGAGTGAAAAAGCTGGCTTAAAACTCAACACTCAAAAAACAAAGATCATGGCATCTGGTCCCATCACTTCATGGCAAACAGATGGGGAAAAAATGGAAACAGTGACAGACTTTACTTTTTGGGGCTCCAAAATCACTGCAGATGGTGACTGCAGCCATGAAATTAAAAGACACTTGCTCCTTGGAAGAAAATCTATTCCAATCCTAGAATATTAAAAAACAGAGACATTACTTTGCTGCCAAAGGCCCATCTAGTCAAAGCTATGGTTTTTCCAGTAATCATGTATGGATGTGAGAGCTGGACTATAAAGAAAGCTGAGCACTGAAGAATTGATGCTTTTGAACTGTAGTGTTGGAGAAGACTCTTGAGAGTTCCTTGTATGCAAGGAGCTCAAACCAATCAATGCTAAAGGAAATCAGTCCTGAATATTCAGTGGAAGGACTGATGCTGAAGCTAAAGCTCCAAACTTTGGCCACCTGATGTGAAGAATTGACTCATTGAAAAGCCCCCAGTGCTGGGAAAGATTAAAGGCAGGAGGAGAAGGGGACAACAGAGGATGAGATGGTTGGATGGCATCACCTACTGGATGGACATGAGTTTGAGCAAGCTCTGGGAGTTGCTAATGGACAGGTAACCTGGCATGCTGCAGTACATGGGGTCTCAAAGAATTGAACACAACAGAGAGACTGAACTGAACTGAAGGATCTAATGTATACATGGTGACTATTTACTTCATTGTAAATTTGAAATCTCCTGAGACAGTAGGACTTACATGTTCTTAGGGAAAAAAAAGATTAATATGTGAGGTTATACACACATTCAGAAACTAAATGGGACAGATCCTTTCTCAGTGTGCACATATGTCAAATCATCACAATGTACATTTTAAAACATCTTATTGTGTTTGTCAATTATACTCAATAAAACTGGGGGGAAGAAAGAAATTCAGTCCTCTAGTTCACTTAACTAACAGTGATGAGCTAATGGATTTTTCTATCATAAATTGTTAAATAGTTGAATTAAATAATACTAGCACGAATGAGTACTGAACACTTACTAATACTAACTAGTACTGAACAGCTTGTCAAGTACTCACCTAAGAACTTTACATGATGTCATTTAATCCTCACTCAAATCCTGTGAAATACCTTCCATTGTAACTCATTTATGTGCTGAGGAAACAGGCACAGAGAGGTTTAGTAATTTGTCCCAAATCACACAGCTTGCAATTTGTAGAGGTTTGGGCCTCAGATATCCATCAAACAAAAGAGTTTAACTTATTTATTTCCAAATTACACACTTTTTTATGACAGGCCTTGCAAAAGTTCTGAGTATCTTTCATATAATTATAACTAAGGCAGAGCAAGTTTACTGCTTTTCTAGCCACCAGCTATTTGCTGCCTTAAAACCCTCATTTTGAAATCCCAAAAAGGCAAAACTGTAATTTATCTCGACAGAGAAAATTCCCCTAAGAAAAACTGACAACTTTACAGAGTTATTAAGATATTTTCATGTCAAAATACTTTTTATCCCACAGAAATTGCCTTTTCTAGTAAAATCCCTGAGGTAAATCTGCCAAAGTTATTTAGGTTTATAATGCATGCTTTCTTACCATCCCCCCATCTGTAAAACCGTTTTTTTCACAGCACTTAAAGATGAACCTGAAATTAGCAGAATTGGATGTTACTGAAAAATTCAATGGATTCAGTCTACTGTAGCTAGAAAATGACTTTTCATAAATATAGGGAAGCACAGTTCTATTATCACTAACATGTCCGTCTTTCACTATTGCAGTAGATAGAGTCCAGCAAATTTTTTCGTTGTACCAAGTCTATCCATATAACCCATCACATATAACATGAGAACGTTCTATCATCTTGGGCATGTTTCTCTGTCATTAAAAACATTGTGAAATTGCCTGAGAATTAGGGTAATCATTTATGAAAATAGGTTAGGATAAATGAGCCTTAGCTTCATTGGCTCAGCAGTAAAGAATCTGCCTGCCAATGCAGGAGACACAGGTTCAACCCCAGAATCAGGAAGAGCCTCTGGAGAAGGAAATGGCAGCCTACTCCAGTATTCTTGCCTTGGGAAATCCCACGGACAGAGGAGCCTGGCAGACTACAGTTGATGGGGTTACAAAAGAGTCAGACACAACTTAGCAACTATAAAACAACAGCAAAAATAAGCCTCAAGCTTTCTTTGAGCTCCACAATTCTGTGTTTTTGTGGCCTTGCCTTAAGCACAATATTCTCCAGTGATATGCACACCATTTGTGAGGGCTCAGTATATATGGCATCATTGGACAAATAGATGTTTGAATGCTAAATTAAATGAATAGAGATGGTTAGAGAGATGGAAAGCATATTTATTTACAAAGTAGTTTTCTTACCCAGAAGAAATGTATATTAACTAAACTTTTATATTTTTTAATCCCTTAACACATAACTTCCTCAAACATAGCTTTATATATTTTTTAACTTTTTATTATGGAATTCAAACACAGATGAAAAATAAAAACACAATGAATGTCCTCATGCCCATCACCCAAGTGAAAGACATTTTGTTGCTACCATTCTTTACAATAAAACATTCTTTTTACAGCAAAACAAAGCAAATCTTAGATATAACATGTTACTCATAAATAAAAGTTAAAATTAACTATATCGAAGATAAATTCTGCTTTCCAGTTTACCACAGAAATTGGAACATTCTACCCCAGTTGACTTGCTGGTGATTCACTTATTATTCTCTGCTTATTTTAAATGCAGTCAGAATCATAATGAAAAAATTCCTTAAAAATCTAAACTTTAAAAAAAAAAAATCTAAACTTTTACATAGCATTTGTACTTTCAGAAGGATTTGAAAGGAATAAGAATGTTTAGCTTGTAATTTTCAATAATCCTACAGACAAACAATTCAGTTGGTGTAAACCAAAGAAGAGAGTGATAAAAATTCAGGAGAGGAAAGTGGAATAAATTCCTGAATCAGATCTTTATAAAATTTATATTTTACCTTATTTAAATTCCAGACCCCAAACACAACTATATTACATTAAGCTCCACATTCAGCTTATAGCTCCAAACACACTTACAAAGCTAACTATAAATATTTAAAAGTTATTCACCTTTCATAATTGACCATATTTCTATTCTTACTTATCATCAAAGAAAATAGTAAAATTAACTAAACTCTGTGGGTACACTTCTTACTTTGCTCATTCTTTCATATCCTTATCTATCTATTCTTTCTTGGGATTATTTTATTGGATTGGCCAAAATTCAAAATATTATAGAAAAACCCGAAATTTTTGGCAAACCCAATATTTGTAGTTCCAAATTCTGGTTAAATATCATTAATCATTAAATATGCCTCCTTGGTAGCTCAGCTAGTAAAGAATCCACCTGCAATGCAGGAGACCCAGGTTCGATGCCCAGGTTGGGAAGATCTGCTGGAGAAGGGATAGGCTACCAACTCCAGTATTCTCGGGCTTCCCTGGTGGCTCAGCTGGTAAAGAACCTGCCTGCGTTGTGGGAGACCTGGGATTGATTCCTGGGTTGGGAAGATCCCTTGGAGAAGGGAATGGCTGCCCACTCCAGTATTCTGGCCTGGAAGTTTCCATGGACTATACAGTCCATGGGGTCCCAAAGAGTTAGACATGACTGAGTGACTTTCATTCACTTTCACTTCACAAATACCCAATAAACTCAGAAACATCCTTTCTTATAGATTGCTAAATTGTCTTTGATTAACAGTTATTTCTTCCTGAACTATGCAGATCAACACAATGTCAAATGAAATGGATTTTATACTATGCAAAATTGGTAATTATAAGTAAAAAGCAATAAGATGCACAACAGATATGTTAATACACTGTATAAATTTGCTGAGCAGCATTCTTCATGTAGCCAAAAATGGAAACAACCCAAGTGTCCATTAACAGGCAAATGGATAAATACCACATAGCAATAAAAATGAGGTGACATAATGCAGTATCATAAATAATCATACACACACAAATACTGAGCTAAAGCAGCAACAAAAGAATATATGTATACATACAGGCATGCATATAGACAAAAATACAATTTCACTAACAAAAACTTCAAAAATAGGAAAACCTAACCTCATTTTCCCTGTCTCAGTGGTAAAGAACCCATTACCAATGTAGGAGATGTGGGTTTGATCCCTGGGTTGGAAAGATCCCCTGGAGATGGAAATAGCAAACCACTCCAGCATCCTTGCCTGGGAAATCCCATGGACAGAGGAGCCTGGCCAGCTACAGTCCATGGGATTGCTAGGAGTCAGACAAGACTTAGCAATGAAACGGCAACAAGCTCATTTCAATTCTAGGTGCTATAATGTTCTATTTCTTCATCTGAATGATGATTTTCTGGGCATTTTCCTAATAACTTAGTAAAGTGCATATGTACATATGTACTTTATGTTCTCAGTATGTTCTCCTCAGAATATTTTATTTCACTGTAAAATTTTTAAATTATGTTGACCTCAGATGCTCCAATATGTATCTTCCCTTGTTATTACTTAAGTAATAATATCCATGTGGTTATGAGTTTTAACATTTTTAATATAAGAATTTTAAAATGTAGCTTTAAAATACATTTTAACATAGAGAATAATAGAAAGGGTACAAGATTAAAGTGTTAATTTTTACCATATTTACTCCAGATTAATATATTTAAAATAAAATTTTAAATGTAGCTAAAGCCACTGTCTTATCCATTTCTCTTCCCTCCCTCCTGAAATAATCATTTTTCATTTTTGTGAAACTAGGGAGTATCATTATAACATGTAATTTTAAAAATTCACATATATAACTTTAACTATAAATGATATAGAAAATAGGTTTTAAATTTATATAAGGTATCACATTTAGCTACATTTTTGTACCTAATTTTAGTTTGCTTCCAAATTATGCTTTTGATATTTATGTTAATGAATGTTCTAGTTTCTTTTCCATTTGATTTGATAAATAATATTCTATTGCACCAATAAAAGTCTATTAATCCATTCCTTTACTGAAGGATAATTAGTTACTTGTTTGCTATGACAATGCAGTAATAAAATTTACATATGTCTCTTGTATACATGTTAAAACACTTCAAGGATTAAAAGAAAAATTAAACATCAATAAAATAAAATTTAAATCACTCATAATCTCACCACCACAGATACCTGCTTTAAATACATCTATACAGCCTATTTTTTCAGACATAATGAAATTGGGAAATTGTATAACATATATCCATACACATATGGTGGTTCTATATCCTTCTTTTTATTTATAATGAACAATTTTACATAGTATAAAATAGCCTTTAGAAACATGCTCACTAGTGGCTACATTGTGTTCTTTTATACAAATAGACCATAATTTAATTTATAAAACTGTTTCTTGTCATTAGACAGGTAGCTATTTCCAGTTATCCTGTTGTCTCTCCTGTTTCCTAGGCCAACCTAGCTTTCTTTCAGGTGCTCTCATATAACTGCTTCTTTCATGCATCATAGCCTCTATATATATGGTTCATTCTTCTTTCCTAAACTTTTCACATGGCTGGTTTCTTCTCATTTTTGAGATCTCAATATCAATATCTCCTGGCAAAAGAGACATTTTCTAATAGCTCTTTCTAAATTATTATTCTCTTTTTGGTGCTTTTTTTTTCTTTTCCCAAATAATATTTAATCTGATTGCATAACTATTTCTTTATATATCTTTATTTTTGTGCCTCTCTATGAGGTCAAGGACAAACTTTTTCTTGATCACCTTCAGTATTGAACACTATGCATCTATACAAGTTGTGCACTAATTATATTAATTATATTATATACAATTATATACAATTATATTAATAGGAGGAACATTCATTTCATAGTTATTATATTGAGTTGGTTCAAAATTTCGTTCAGGTTTTTCTATAAGATGTTATGGAAAAACCCAATTGAACACTTTGGCCAACCCAATAAATTCATATTTTTATTATAACAATGTTCAAGCAGAAGGCCATGAAGTATCTTGAGGAAGAAGTCCCTTTAAATTTCAATCAGTGTTAGCTTTGTGATACTCAATAGCTGTTCAATGAATAAATGAACTCATAGCTTAGTGGCTATTTCCAGAACCAATATTTTTCATGTCTTCTTTCTCTCTACAGTTCCCCAGAACTCCCTATTGCCCTGATGTTCACCACACTAGATGAGCGCAGGAAACACAATCACAAAATCTTTGTGGCATTTAGCTCAAGGTCATAATCTGGTATACAAAAAGATTATATGCAATGCTATGTATTTTTGATACTTAAAAATGTGAGGCATAAATCACACAAACATCTAATTAAGTCAGTAAAAAGAACTTAAGTAGGTGATCAACATGTAAGGGTTTAAGAGGTTTAAGATTTCTGTTCAGCTTGCACAAGACTAAGAATACAGTGTGCTTGTTGTAGTAAAGCTGGTTTGGTGGTGCTGAATTCTCTTAACTTTTTCTTGTCTGTAAAGCTCTTGATCTTAAATGCAAAACGATTAAGAAAATGGTAATAGGATCATACATATCAATAATTTCTTAACTGTAAATGGATTAAATGCACCAACCAAAAGACATAGACTGGCTGGGCAATGAGAATATGTTCGTGTATGCACTTTCACTTACCACATCACTCTATTAACCCTCCAAATTGTATGCAGTTATTTTATAGTTAGGTTAATAATGTTTCCATTATGGCTTGAAATTGTAATTATCCTTTATTTTTTGTCTGGCTCTTTATTGTGAAAACTGATAAACATTTGTTACTACTGTGGAAAAATAAAAGATTTTCTGCAAATGAAAAAAAGACTGTGTACATTACTTGTGCAATTAAAAATATATTGTTAGTTCAAAAAAAAAGAATACAAGATACTTTGAGGGCATTGTTTTCATACTGATTATCTAAAAATTAAATTTCATCATCTATAAAGAAAAATTATCAAAGATTGGTTAATATTGAAATTACATATTTGCCCAATTGTGAGAATACTATGCACTTACCCTTTTTTAAACCACAAGAATCTACTCCATTTTCATTAAAGCAAACACCATAATATGCTTGTAAAACCAAGAATAGTGAAGGTATATCTGGCCCACTAAGAAAAAGACTCTTTCTACATCTGACAGTACAAAAAATAAACTTTGGCAGCTATATTTCAGCTATGATAGGAACTTTCTGACAGCTTTCCTCTCTACTGCTCATAAGTAGAGGACTTAAATGAATTAATGTCAGGTGGATTAGTCAGAATCTGTTCAAACTGACAGAAAATCATGTCTGTACAGCTACCTTAAACTCTCAATATTAGTCTAAAGAACAGGAGAATATCCTGTATTTAAAAATTGAGTGAATGTTTTAATATCCAATATTTTTTTTTGAGAAAAGTAGGCATTACCCCTAATTTGGGGAGGAAATGATAGAGCTCAATTACAATACTAGGGCAAAATAAAATAAGGTCATACTTCACATGCTTATGCAGTTGAGTTTTCACCTTATAGACTAATAATTGATTAGGATCAGATGAAACAAAATAGCAGTTTCATAAAAAGCAACTTAAAATGTCATTTTTAAGAGTGACAAAGATCCTTTAAGACAAAATAAAGCAATTGCTATATTTTATGGATAAGAGATGAGGTGAACAGAGAAATGAAGAGTTATCTGAAGAAATATGACTAGTTAATTTCAGAGTCAGAAGAATAAAAAGCTTGATAGGCTAGTGAAGAAATTGTATTTATTAGAGCTTCTTCAATGGTCAGTGGGCACCAAAGGGCAAAGAATACTGTATCTACAATTATGGAGCAATTTCATTATTTTTTAAGTAATTGCTTTTAACAATTTGTATCATGGTATTAAAATCTGACATTTAAGATTTTCTAACATTGAACTTTAAATATTTGGGGTGTCATGTGACATGATCCAAGCTTCATTAAATATTTTGGGGAGTCATATGACATGATTTAAGCTCCATACGATTTATAGGGCTTCAGTGCATAGGATGTACTAGAATGAGGACAAATGGGAAATGGGAAACCAACTAGGATATTACAGTAGTCAAGCAAAACAAGTAACAAAGGAAAAATTATGGTGAATTAGGTTAGAAATTGAAAAATCACTGGATCTGGCAAATAAGAAATAGCATTCCAAACAAAGGATTCCTCGGAGCATTAGGAGCAGAAACCATATGGTATTACACTGGGGAGTATATCAGATCAGATCAGATCAGTCGCTCAGTTGTGTCTGACTCTTTGCAACCCCATGAATCGCAGCACGCCAGGCCTCCCTGTCCATCACCAACTCTTGGAGTTCATTGAGACTCCTGTCCATCAAGTCAGTGATGCCATCCAGCCGTCTCATCCTCTGTCATCCCCTTCTCCTCTTGCCCCCAATCCCTCCCAGCATCAGAGTCTTTTCCAATGAGTCAACTCTTCGCATGAGGTGGCCAAAGTACTGGACTTTCAGCTTTAGCATCATTCCTTCCAAAGAAATCCCAGGGCTGATCTCCTTCAGAATGGACTGGTTGGATCTCCTTGCAGTCCAAGGGACTCTCAACAGTCTTCTCCAACACCACAGTTCAAAAGCATCAATTCTTCGGCACTCAGCCTTCTTCACAGTCCAACTCTCACATCCATACATGACCACAGGAAAAACCATAGCCTTGACTAGACGAACCTTTGTTGGCAAAGTAATGTCTCTGCTTTTGAATATGCTATCTAGGTTGGTCATAACTTTCCTTCCAAGGAGTAAGCGTCTTTTAATTTCATGGCTGCAGTCACCATCTGCAGTGATTTTGGAGCCCCCCAAAATAAAGTCTGACACTGTTTCCACTGTTTCCCCATCTATTTCCCATGAAGTGATGGATCCAGATGCCATGATCTTTGTTTTCTGAATGTTGAGCTTTAAGCCAACTTTTTCACTCTCCACTTTCACCTTCATCAAGAGGCTTTTTAGTTCCTCTTCACTTTCTGCCATAAGGGTGGTGTCATCTGCATATCTGAGGTTATTGATATTTCTCCCGGCAATCTTGATTCCAGCTTGTGTTTCTTCCAGCCCAGCGTTTCTCATGATGTACTCTGCATATAAGTTAAATAAACAGGGTGACAATATACAGCCTTGATGTACTCCTTTTCCTATTTGGAACCAGAACCTATTTGGGGAGTATATAGGAAGGGTAAAAATGAAATCAGTGACTCTGGAATATATTCAAGACTGCCTAAAAGTTAAACAAAAGTGAGAAATAAGAGAATATCTGGGAGGTAGAGAAATTTTTGTGTGTTAAATATGGTCACATTGGCAGGCTAGTAGACACTTGGTAATAAAAAGTAAAGGGGATAGATGATAGTGCATGTTATTTGGAAAGGAAAGAGGTATTCCTTTCCATCTAAGCCAGAGAAATGATAGAGTAAACAAAGATGGTTCAAGGCTGGTGATTTCTCTTTTCTGAGAAAGAAAGGCATGGAATTGGTAAAGTCAGGAAAAATATAGGAAAGGGAATTGAAGAAAGTAAAAATAATTTAAAATATTTACACATATTGGACAGTGACAGCAAAGGACAGGGAGGCCAGGAGTGTTGCAGTCCATGGGGTTGCAAAAAGTTGGACACAACTGAGTGACTGAACAGCAGATACACATTGGGAACTTCCTTCTCAACTCGACCTTTCATACACTAATATTAACTTTTTCCACAGAAAAAGCCCCTTTCCTATGAAAAGCAATGACTATGACTGAGAGACTCCAAGATGGCCCCAACAATCTTCACCTTCTGATATTCATGCCTTTGTGCAATCCCTTCCCTTTAAGAATGGACAGGGCATGTGACTTGATTCTAATGAACATAACTAAGGTGGACATGGTGCCACTTCTGTGATTATGTTACAAAAGACTGTAACTTTCATCATTCCAGCAGTCTGTCTCCCTTGCCGGCATTAATGAAAAGAGCTACCATTTCGTGAGCTGCCCTATGGTGAGGGTCACTTGTTAAGGAATTGAGGATGGACTCTTTTGGCTTATTAATTATACTTCTTTTAAAACTATTTCAGTTGTTACCCTAGAGTTTACAGTATAAATTTTTAACTAATGAAAGTCCACTTTCAAATAGTGCTATCCTTCTCCACAGGTAGTGATACTCCATTTCCTCCCTCCGGTCCCTTGTACTAACTGCCCAATACAACTGTTACTACTATTACTTTGTTATCTTTTAATCAAATGTTTTTTTAAAGATCTTATCTTATATATCTCTTCTGATGCTTGTTTTGAGATTTAAGTTTGTAATCTATCATTTCCCTTCTCCCTCAGGAATTTCTTTTTTTTTTTTTTTTAATTTTATTTTATTTTTAAACTTTATAATACTGTATTAGTTTTGCCAAATATCAAAATGAATCTGCCCCAGGTATACCTGTGTTCCCCATCCTGAACCCTCCTCCCTCCTCCCTCCCCATACCCTCCCTCTGGGTCGTCCTAGTGCACCAGCCCCAAGCATCCAGTATCGTGCATTGAACCTGGACTGGCGACTCGGTTCATACATGATATTATACATGTTTCAATGCCTTTCTCCCAGATCTCCCCACCCTCTCCCTCTCCCACAGAGTCCATAAGACTGTTCTATACATCAGTGTCTCTTTTGCAGGCCAGGTCTACTAGATATGAAGTCTCCCAGTTTTTGTTTGAGAATGTCTTAAACCTCCTTCACTTTTGAAGGATTATTTCAGTGGATATAGAATTCTAGGTAGGTAATATTTTTTCTTTCATCACTTTAAATATTTCACTCCACTCTCTTCTCACTCACATGGCTTCTGAATTACAGTGCAATGAAACTGTTAGTCCTTGTTCCTCTATGGGTAAGGTATAGTTAACATTTTCCTCGGATTTCTTTCAAGATCTTCTCTTGTCTTTGGTTTTCAGCAGTCTGAATAAGGTATGCCTGGGCATAATTTTGCTTTGTTTTGTCAGTATTCATCCTTTTTACTGTGCTGAACTTCCTGGACCAATGGTTTTACATCTGTTGTTAATTTTGGAAGTTCTCAGATAATATTACTTAAAATACTTCTTCTGCTGTTTTTCCTCTTCTCCATATGGTACACTAATTATACATATATTACACTTTTTGAAATTTTCCCACAGTTCTGGTATGTGTATTTTATTTTATTTTTTTTAATCCTTTTTTCCTTCACATTTCAGTCTGGAAAGTTTCTTAGACCCATCATTAAGCACACTGACTCTTTCCTCAGCTGTATCATGTCTTCTAATGAACTCACCATAGGCATAATTTGTTTGCTTTATATATATATATATATATATATATATATATATATAAATTCCCTACCATTGTCTTTCAGATCCTTCCTGAGATTTTCCGTTTATCCAATTACATTATCTCTTCTTCCATTCTGCATTTCTTTTCCATTAGATCCCTACATGTAATCATATATATATTTTTTAATTTCCTGTCTATTACTTCCAACATCTGTGTTATGTCTGAGTATGATTTCTGATGATTGTTTTAGGTCTTCTAATTCATTCTCTCTGGCCTTTTAGGGTGCCCTGTGATTTTTTGTTGAATTCCAGGCATCTTATTGGGCAATAGGAAGTGAGGTAAATAGGCCTCTAATGTAAAGATTTACACTAATCTGGCTAATAATTGGGCCTTGTTTAATTTTTCACATAGCTATAGGTACCAAAAGTTTCAATTTCCCTTGCATTTTGTTTTTGTCTTCTGTCTTTGGTATTCCTTAAATATTCTTCCTCAGAAACAGTCTGTTTTGATTACTGCAACTTCAGACTATACTACAAAGCTACAATAATCAAAATAGTATAACGCTGCCATAAAAACAGACATAGATAAATGGAACAGAATAGAGAGACCAGTCACAAACCCTCACACTTATGGTCAATTAATCTATGACAAAGAGGCAAGAATATACAATGGAGAAAAGACAATATCTTCAATAAATTGTGCTGATAAAAATAAACAGTTCCACATAAAAGAATGAAATTAGAGCTTCATCTAATATCATATACAAAAATAAACTCAAAATGGATTAAAGATATAAATGTAAGACCAGAAACCACGAAACTCCTAGAAGAAAACATAGGCAGAACACTCCTGATATAATTCACAGCGCTATTTTTTAGATGTCTCCCAAGGCAAAAGAAATTAAAGCAAAAATAAACAAATGGGACCTAATTAAACTTAAAAGCTTTTGTACAGCAGAGTAAACCACTGACAAAACAAAAAGACAACTTATGGAATGGAAGAAAATAATTTCAATTGATGCAAAAAGTAAGGAATTAATATCCAAAATACATAAACAACTCAACATCAAAAAAAAAAAAAAAACAACCCAATTTAAAAAATGGGCAGAAGTCCTCCACTGACATTTTCCCAAAGAATACATTGAGGGCTAATGAGCACATGAAAAGATGCTAAACATCATTAATCATCAGAGAAATGCAAAATAAAACCACAATGAGATATATATCACTTCATGGGAAATAGATGGGGAAACAGTGGAAACAGTGACTGACTTTATTTTTCTGGGCTCCAAAATCACTACAGATGGTGACTGCAGCCATGAAATTAAAAGACGCATACTCCTTGGAAGGAAAGCTATGACCAACCTAGACAGCATATTCAAAAGCAGAGACATTACTTTGCCAACAAAGGTTCGTCTAGTTAAGGCTATGATTTTTCCTGTGGTCATGTATGGATGTGAGAGTTGGACTGTAAAGAAAGCTGAGCGCCGAAGAATTGATGCTTTTGAACTGTGGTGTTGGAGAAGACTGTTGAGAGTCCCTTGGACTGCAAGGAGATCCAACCAGTCCATTCTGAAGGAGATCAGCCCTGGGATTTCTTTGGAAGGAATAATGCTAAAGCTGAAAGTCCAGTACTTTGGCCACCTCATGCGAAGAGTTGACTCATTGGAAAAGACTCTGAACTGGGAGGGATTGGGGGCAGGAGGAGAAGGGGACGACAGAGGATGAGATGGCTGGATGGCATCACTGACTCGATGGACGTGAGTTTCAGTGAACTCCGGGAGTTGGTGATGGACAGGGAGGCCTGGCGTGCTGCAATTCATGGGTTGCAAAGAGTCGGACAGGACTGAGCGACTGATCTGATCTGATCTGAAGTATGATCTTAGCCTAAGGCTTCATGTTTTTTATATCTTGTTTTATATTAAAAAGTGTGCATGTGTTTGTTAAATATTTTTGTGTTATAATGAAGAGAAACATTGGATTAATAATAGAGGTTTACTGAAAGGGTACACAGCAGCTCTCATCTAATGCTTGGCCATCCTGATATCTCCCTCTACATCCACACTTCTCATGGAGGTTTTGTCAGTGACACTGCTAGCAGTGTTCTCTCTCACTTCTCTTCATAATATTGATGTTGAGGTACTGAGTCTCTTTTGTCACTGCTGATTCAGATGCTGTTGGGTCTTGGGTTTCTTTGGACTGAGTTTGCTCAATAATGGTAAATCTTTGACTTTACCATTAACTGCTTCTGTAACATTCCTGGATATTTCTGTCTACACTCTTAATCCCAACCAGACAGACTTCTCTGCACTTTCCAGTCTTAATTCCAGGGAAAATAGGCTGACTGATTTAACTAAACATGTTCCACACTTGAAATATTTGAAAGAATACAAATTCTTCATGGGTTAGGTTCAGTTCAGTTCAGTTCAGTTGCTCAGTCATGTCTGACTCTTTGCGACCCCATGGACTGCAGCATACCAGGCTTCCCTGTCCAACACCAACTCCCGGAGTTTACTCAAACTCATGTCCATTGACTCAGTGATGCCATCCAACCATCTCATCCTCTGTCATGCCCTTCTCCTCCCACCTTCAATCTTTCCCAGGATCAGTTTTTTCTAGTGAGTCAGTTCTTCGCATCAAGTGTCCAAAGTACTGGAGTTTCAGCTTCAGCATCAGTCCTTCCAAAGAACATTCAGGACTGATCTCCTTTAGAATGGACTGGGTGTATCTCCTTGCAGTCCAAGGGACTCTCAAGAGTCTTCTCCAACACCACAGTTCAAAAGCATCAATTCTTCGGCACTCAGCTTTCTTCACAGTCCAACTCTCACATCCATACATGACTACTGGAAAAACCATAGCTTTAAGTAGAAGGACCTTTGTTGGCAAAGTAATGTTAATGCTTTTTAATATGCTGTCTAGGTTGGTCATAGCTTTCCTTCCAAGGAGTAAACATCTTCTAATTTCATGGCTGCAGTCACCATCTTCAGTGATTTTGGAGCCTAAAAATGTAGTCTGTCACTGTTTCCACTGTTTCCCCATCGATTTGCAAGGGGGAAGTGATGGGACCAGATGCCATGATCTTAGTTTTCTGAATGTTGAGCTTTCAGCCAATTTTTTCACTCTCCTCTTTCACTTTCATCAAGAGGCTCTTTAGTTTGTCTTCACTTTCTGCCATAAGGGTGGTATCATCTGCTTATCTGAGGTTATTGATATTTCTCCTGGCAATCTTGATTCCAGCTGTGGTTCATCCAGTTCAGCATTTCTTATGATGTACCCTGCATATAAGTTAAATAAGCAGGGAACAATATACAGCCTTGACATACTCCTTTCCCTACTTGGAACCAGTCTGTTGTTCCATGTCTAGTTCTAACTATTGCTTCTTGACCTGCATACAGGTTTCTCAGGAGGCAGGTCAGGTGGTCTGGTATTCCCATCTTTTTAAGCACCACTGCTCAAGTCATAGTGCAGGACCTCGTCTCTGAACAGAGAAGAGGAAGAGTTACTGAGAACATATCTGAAACAATAAATATTCATGTGTATTTTCACATGTACATACATATGACACCACACTACCACACACTGGAAGTTGATAGCATTTTGCCTGCATATTTTAATATATTTAACATTTAATGAGAAATGTTCTAAGTGAATGTGGAACCCTAACCTACAGTAAGTAACTCAGCAATATACTCCTTTGTAAAGTCTGCACATTTGTAACCATGATACTTCTATTCTGAATTATGAAGGTAATGCCTGGAAAAATATATCATGGTATACACTCAATGGTAAGCATATATAATATGTCAAAACCTAATTTTGTGTAGTTCTAGTTGGAGAAATTGTGATACAGTAGGTACTAACTAGGGAACTTGGCAATCATTTCTGAATTCATAGATCTGTAGATTCATGTCTTCTAGAGACATGAACATTAAAAGAACCACTCCCAGATATACAGTTTGAGGAAGTATAGAGTGGGGCCTAGGGTTCTATATTTATAAAAAGAATTTAAGTGACTGAAGTGTGAAGCCATGTTTGCATGGCCTAGGAAATCACTGTGATCACTTGAACTCACTTCATTCACTTTTTCCTGGTTTAAACATCACAAATGAAGCTTAATCATGACTTAATCTTTCTGGTGATCAGCCCCAAGGCAGGATCCCACAAAGATTTGCTTCACTAGAACAGCAATCAAAAATTCCTATCACTCAGAAAATTTCAAGGGATTTAAGGGCTCTGTGTCACATGCTTCTATAACATAGGAAATTATAAGAGTTGTAGGAACTCCATGTCAAGATAAAATACTAGAACACAAGATTCTACTGGTACCCTGACATACAAAGTTTTAGGAGCTCTGTGTAAGAAATGAGGGGCAGAGAGCAAGATATATTTCTTATTATTTCATAGATCATTAAATCTGAGCTTTATAAATTAGAATAAACTTAAAATAATTTTAACAGTATATGGATAAACTGCATTTGCCTGTTTACTAATAATTACTTTCATTTATTTAATAATTTTACTATATTCAGGGCACTTAGCTTCATATTATCTTATTTAAATTTCACACAACCCTATAACTAAGCTGTATTTATTATCTTTACTTCAGAGAGGGAAAACAAAACGTGAAAGATTAAGAAACTCCTCCAAAGTATGACAAGGGACAGGCAGTCTGATGCCAGGGCTCATCCCGCCTAAGAAGACACTGTTTCAATTTATATTTATTAACAATGTTATGTACCTAACAATTAACTTGGGCACAGAGGTAATTAATTAAATTTACTACATACAGCTCAGAAGCAGTCTTGATTCATCACAAAGCATACCCCTCTTCACTAATGATTAATAAACACATCTAGTTAGTATGGTTGGGCTTCCCTGGTGACTCAGAGGTAAAGAATCTGCCTACAATGCAGGAGACACAATTTCAATCTCTGGGTTTGGAAGGTCCCCTGGAGAAGGAAATGGCAACCCACTCCAGTATTCTTGCATGGGAAATTCCATGGAAAGAGGAGCCAGGCAGGCTACAATCCATGGAGCTGCAAAAGAGTCAGACATGACTTAGTGACTAAATGCAAACACACACAATCAATATGGTTAGAGTGGAATTCCTGTCTAAAGTCTTGGATCCCATACTTCTGTCTCTGACTTGCACTGCCTGCTTACTGAACCACATGCTAACTTTTGATGACAGTCAACAGGAGCTTTCAGATGTTCTCTGCATTAGTTCACTTCAGATTATTAAAGGATAAGGTTTGCAATTCTTACCAAGAACAGTTTCCACAACTGTTGCAATTATTGTCTTATTGTCATTATGGTTACTTTTGATTAAGGCAAGGCAAAGGTTAACAAAACTCATCCCCCTTCTGCATGAAAATATGATATCTGGTTAACTGCCTAGCTCAGTTTTTTTTTTTTTTTTTTACTGATAAATATAGAACATTGACTTTGTTATTAGGCAATTTTTCGTATAGTAAAAGTGATCACTGACTGGGATATTGCATCTGGATTTCATAAACTATAAATACTTCATGGAAATCCATAACCTTAAGCATGTTCTGTTTCTCATAATTAGGTGTGTCACATTTGCCACACAATGCTCCAGCTCAGATTTCCATCTGCTTTAGAGTACCGCCCAACCCTGAAGGAATTTGGACTTGTAATTCCTAGTCATCTTCCATCCATGGGAGGGATTTTTATTATCTCACTTGAGATTGGAGACAGGCTTAGTGAAGCACGCTATCAAACTAGACCCCAAGACAAAAAGAGAGATTTAAGAAATTTTTTACCTTCCATTCTCTTTTTTAGATGTACATTTACCATATCTAGGGAACAAAGCTAGTGGAGGTGATGGAATTCCAGTTGAGCTATTCCAAATTCTGAAAGATGATGCTGTGAAAGTGCTGCATTCAATATGCCAGCAAATTTGGAAAACTCAGCAGTGGCCACAGGACTGGAAAAGGTCAGTTTTCATTCCAATCCCAAAGAAAGGCAATGCCAAAGAATGCTCAAACTACCGCACAATTGCACTCATCTCACACACTAGTAAAGTAATGCTCAAAATTCTCCAAGCCAGGCTTCAGCAATACGTGAACTGTGAAATTCCAGATGTTCAAGCTGGTTTTAGAAAAGGCAGAGGAACCAGAGATCAAATTGCCAACATCTGCCGGATCATGGAAAAAGCAAGAGAGTTCCAGAAAAACATCTATTTCTGCTTTATTGATTATGCCAAAACCTTTGACTGTGTGGGTCACAATAAACTGTGGAAAATGCTGAAAGAGATGGGAATCCCAGACCACCTGACCTGCCTCTTGAGAAACCTATATGCAGATCAGGAAGCAACAGTTAGAACTGGATATGGAACAACAGACTGGTTCCAAATAGGAAAAGGAGTACATCAAGGCTGTATATTGTCACCCTGCTTATTTAACTTCTATGCAGAGTACATTATGAGAAACTCTGGACTGGAAGAAGCACAAGCTAGAATCAAGATTGCCAGGAGAAATATAAATAACCTCAGATATGCAGATGACACCACCATTATGGCAGAAAGTGAAGAGGCACAAAAAGCCTCTTGGTGAAAGTGAAAGAGGAGAGTGAAAAAGTTGGCTTAAAGCTCAACATTTAGAAAATGAAGATCATGGCATCCGGTCCCATCACTTCATGGGAAATAGATGGGGAAACAGTGGAAACTGTCAGACTTTATTTTGGGGGGCTCCAAAATCACTGAAGATGGTGACTGCAGCCATGAAAATAAAAGACGCTTACTCCTTGGAAGGAAAGTTATGACCAACCTAGATAGCATATTCAAAAGCAGAGACATTACCTTGCCAATAAAGGTCTGTCTAGTCAAGGCTATGGTTTTTCCAGTAGTCATGTATGGATGTGAGAGTTGGACTGTGAAGAAAGCTGAGCATCGAAGAATTGATGCTTTTGAACTGTGGTGTTGGAGAAGACTCCTGAGAGTCCCTTGGACTGCAAGGAGATCCACCCAGTCCATTCTAAAGGAGATGAGTCCTGAGTGTTCTTTGGAAGAACTCATGCTAAAGCTGAAACTCCAATACTTTGGCCACCTCGTGCGAAGAGTTGACTCACTGAAAAAGACTCTGATGCTGGGAGGGATTGGGGGCAGGAGGAGAAGGGGATGACAGAGGATGAGATGGCTGGATGGCATCACTGACTCAATGGACGTGAGTCTGAGTGAACTCTGGGAGTTGGTGATGGACAGGGAGGCCTGGAGTGCTGCGATTCATGGGGTCGCAAAGAGTCGGACACAACTGAGTGACTGAACTGAACTGAATGACTTCATTATCTTACACATATAAAGCTACAGCAACAACTTTAGAATGGTTTAGAATAGCAAGAATAGGCAGAAAGGTCATATTAAAAATTATGAAGTACATGTTTCAAAGTTTTTCAAAATTACTTTGACATGTCCTGAATGAATTTGCCTACTTTTAATAACACTTCCTGTTCTCATAGTGAGTTCTCAATATAATCCAGAATGAAATACAGTAAGTGCCTTTCAGAGGAATGACTTCCATTTATAAGAGCATGTTCATAAGTACAGTTTGTTTGTAAGTCCAACAAAGTTAGCCTAGGTACCCAACTAACATAATTGGTTATATGGTACTATACTGTAAAGGGTTTATAATATTTTCCACACAAACAATACATTGTAAAAGAAAAACACAAAAAATAAAGAAAATATTTTTAATCTTATGGTACAGGATCTCTAAAAGGACAGTAGTACAGCACAACAACTGGCATATAGGGACCAGCATCAAGTCAACAGGCAAAAAGAGTTACTGACTGGAGGAGACCAGGAGCTGACTGTGGCTCAGATCATGAACTCCTTATTACAAAATTCAGACCTAAATTGAAGAAAGTAGGGAAAACCACTAGACCATTCAGGTATGACCTAAATCAAATCCCTTATGATTATACAGTGGAAGTGAGAAATAGATTTAAGGGCCTAGATCTGATAGATAGAGTGCCTGATGAACTATGGAATGAGGTTCCTGTCATTGTATAGGAGACAGGGATCAAGATCATCCCCAAGGAAAAGAAATGCAAAAAAGCAAAATGGCTGTCTGGGGAGGCCTTAGAAATAGCTGTGAAAAGAAGAGAAGCAAAAAGCAAAGGAGAAAATGAAAGATATAAGCATCTGAATGCAGAGTTCCAAAGAATAGCAAGAAGAGATAAGAAAGCCTTCCTCAGCGATCAATGCAAAGAAATAGAGGAAAACAACAGAATGGGAAAGACTAGAGATCTCTTCAAGAAAATTAGAGATATCAAGGGAATATTTCATGCAAAGATGGGCTCGATAAACGACAGAAATGGTATGGACCTAACAGAAGCAGAAGATATTAAGAAGAGGTGGCAAGAATACACAGAAGAACTGTACAAAAAAGATCTTCACGACCCAGATGATCATGATGGTGTGATCACTGACCTAGAGCCAGACATTCTGGAATGTGAAGTGAAGTGGGCCTTAGAAAGCATCACTACAAACAAAGCTAGTGGAGGTGATAGAATTCCAGTTGAGCTATTTCAAATCCTGAAAGATGATGCTGTGAAAGTGCTGCACTGAATATGCCAGCAAATTTGGAAAACTCAGCAGTGGCCACAGGACTGGAAAAAGTCAGTTTTCATTCTGCCAAAGAATGCTCAAACTACCGCACAGTTGCACTCATCTCACACACTAGTAAAGTAATGCTCAAAATTCTCCAAGCCAGGCTTCAGCAATGTGTGAACCGTGATATTCCAGATGTTCAAGCTGGTTTTAGAAAAGGCAGAGGAACCAGAGATCAAATTGCCAACATCCGCTGGATCATGGAAAAAGCAAGAGAGTTCCAGAAAAACATCTATTTCTGCTTTATTGACTATGCCAAAGCCCTGACTATGTGGACCACAAACTGTGGAAAATTCTGAAAGAGATGGGAATCCCAGACCACCTGACCTGCCTCTTGAGAAACCTGTATGCAGGTCAGAAAGCAACAGTTAGAACTAGACATGGAAAAACAAACTGGTTCCAAATCAGGAAAGAAGTACGTCAAGGCTGTATATTGCCACCCTGCTTATTTAACTTCTATGCAGAGTACATCATGAGAAACACTGGGCTGGAAGAAGTACAAGCTGGAATCAAGATTGCTGGGAGAAATATCAATAACCTCAGATATGCAGATGACACCACCCTTATGGCAGAAAGTGAAGAGGAACTAAAAAGCCTCTTGATGAAAGTGAAAGTGGAGAGCGAAAAAGTTGGCTTAAAGCTCAACATTCAGAAAACAAAGATCATGGCATCTGGTCCCCTCACTTCATGGGAAATAGATGGACAAACTGTGGAAACAGTGTCAGAATTTATTTTGGGGGCTCCAAAATCACTGCAGATGTTGACTGCAGCCATGAAATTAAAAGACGCTTACTCCTTGGAAGGAAAGTTATGACCAACCTAGATAGCATATTCAAAAGCAGAGACATTGCCTTGCCAACAAAAGTCCATCTAGTCAAGGTTATGGTTTTTCCTGTGGTCATGTATGGATGTGAGAGTTGGACTGTGAAGAAGGCTGAGCGCCAAAGAATTGATGCTTTTGAACTGTGGTGTTGGAGAAGACTCTTGAGAGTCCCTTGGACTGCAAGGAGATCCAACCAGTCCATTCTGAAGGAGATCAGCCCTGGGATTTCTTTGGAAGGGATGATGCTAAAGCTGAAACTCCAGTCCTTTGGCCACCTCATGCGAAGAGTTGACTCATTGGAAAAGACTCTGATGCTGGGAGGGACTGGGGGCAGGAGGAGAAGGGGATGACAGAGGATGAGATGGCTAGATGGCATCACTGACTCGATCGATGTGAGTCTCAGTGCACTCCAGGAGTTGGTGTTGGACAGGGAGGCCTGGCGTGCTGCTATTCATGGGGTTGCAAAGAGTCAGACATGACTGAGCGACTGAACTGAACTGAACTGACTGGAGGAGGGAGAGGAGGTGGGAGATGGTAGAGCTGAAGGACTGTCAGCAGTAGCAGACAGAGGGCAAGTTGCAATTTCACTCATATCTGACCTTGATGAAACAGGTTCTGGTTCCCTTGCTGGATTCAATTCTATTTAGCCTCTTGAAAAAATTATCCAATGATGTCTGAGTAGTAACTCTTTCTTGTCCTCGATGACATGATAATACTGCACTGAATTCTGAATGGCTGCTGCAACCTTCATGTACTCTCTACACTCAGGTCCTGTGCCTCAAAAACTAACAATGCCTCCTCAAATAAAGAAAATCCCCTTGCCATTTCCTATGTCATGAATAGTGACACCAGCTACATCACCACTGTTCTTATGCTTGCTTCTGGACATCCTGAGCTTGAAACAAAGATACTATACTACTGTACTCTATACAGCACTGCATGTTAAAGTACACAAAAGCACAACCACTTGTAGAGGGTACACACATGTGACAATGAACATCAGACACATGAACTAACTTACATGACTGGACATCTGAATGCAGGTTCACATCTTTCAAAGTTTGCAATTTGAAGTTCTGAATATAGGGGACTCACTGGAGTTAAACACGTTTTTTTCCAATTTAATTGAATACTCATAACAAATTTTAGATAATACAAAGCTTAGGGCCAGGACTAATGACTTCAGCAAAATTACACTGAGTAGATCCAGTTTATTCTCACTTAATAAAACAGCATTATAGGGAAAGAAGTAACAAAATGTACTCTGCTATTTAGAGAATAGTCTAAATTCATGGTGGAAAAAATCAGACCCATCCATTCTTTCGGTTATTGCAATACCATCACTTTGCATATATTCACCTAGTCTTCAGTTCAGTCCAGTTCAGTTGCTCAGTCGTGTCTGACTCTTTGCGACCCCATGAATCGCAGCACACCAGGCCTCCCTGTCCATCACCAACTCCCAGAGTTCACCCAAACTCATGTCCATTGAGTCGGTGATGCCATCCAACAATCTCATCCTCTATCATCCCCTTCTCCTCCTGCCCCTAATCCCTCCCAGCATCAGGGTCTTTTCCAGTGGGTCAACTCTTCACATCAGGTGGCCAAAGTATTGGAGTTTCAGCTTCAGGATCAGTCCTTCCAAAGAACACCCAGGACTGATCTCCTTCAGAATGGACTGGTTGGATCTCCTTGCAGTCCAAGGGACTCTCAAGAGTCTTCCCCAACACCACAATTCAAAAGCATCAATTCTTTGGCGCTCAGCCTTCTTCACAGTCCAACTCTCACTTCCATACATGACCACTGGAAAAACCATAGCCTTGACTAGACGGACCTTTGTTGGCAACGTAATGTCTCTGCTTTTGAATATACTGTCTAGGTTGGTCATAACTTTCCTTCCAAGGAGTAAGAGTCTTTTATTTTCATGGCTGCAATCACCATCTGCAGTGATTTTAGAGCCCCAAAAAATAAAGTCTGACATTGTTTCCACTGTTTCCCCATCTATTTCCCATGAAGTTAAGAGCGTAACAGGCAGGAAGGCCAGGGGTCCCCAAACGGAGGAAATAGCCTGCAAGTGTCAGACATTTTTATCTCTCTTAAGTGGCAGGAAGAAACAAACTAGGGATATTTTTTCCTTCTCTATACAATTTAAAAGGAGGTTTCTCTTAAAATACTGTGTTGCCATAATGACACCTGGTTTCACCTGAAGTTAACTATTCTCAAACCTAGAGATAACCAATGCCTTTTTATTATGGAAATGTTTGTCTTAAGCTATGCTAATGTACTATTCATTTACCCCAAACTCTGTCTTCAAGTGGGTTCCCCCTCTTGGCTCAGAACCTACTTGACAACCCAGTATGTTATACTCAGATATTGTTCCCCTAATCTATGTAAATGAAACTATTTGTATGGCAGTCTGCCTTTCTTCAAGATTCAAGTTAATCATTTTATGGCCCAGGATGAACAATTTGGTGCCAAGATTATCCCAAAATGCATCTTATGGGTGAGGGGCCTGGTGCCATTCTGAGTTTTAAGACATTCCTTTCTTTCATTAACAGACTGCTAGTGACTATATACGGAGAAGGCAATGGCACCCCACTCCAGTACTCTTGCCTCAAAAATCCCATGGATGGTGGAGCCTGGTAGGCTGCAGGCCATGGGGTCGCTGAGGGTTGGACATGACTGAGCGACTTCCCTTTCACTTTTCACTTTCATGCATTGGAGAAGGAAATGGCAACCCACTCCAGTGTTCTTGCCTGGAGAATCCCAGGGACGGGGGAGCCTGGTGGGCTGCTGTCTATAGGGTCGCACAGAGTCAGATACGACTGAAGTGACTCAGCAGCAGTGACCATATAACATCCAGCTGAAGACTAGCAGAGGGGTACTCTTTCTGCCCTCTTCTGATGCCTATGTCAGAAGCTTTCTCTATCTCCTTTATACTTTAATAAAACTTTATTACACAAAAGCTCTGAGCAATCAAGCCTCGTCTCTGGCCTTGGATTGAATTCTTCTCCTCCAGGGGCCAAGAATCCTGGCATCTTTGTGTGATTCAACAACAACATTTCAAAGTGATGGGACAAGATGCCATGATCTTCATTTTCTGAA
This sequence comes from Bos indicus x Bos taurus, assembly GCF_003369695.1. Taxonomy (NCBI): domain Eukaryota; kingdom Metazoa; phylum Chordata; class Mammalia; order Artiodactyla; family Bovidae; genus Bos; species Bos indicus x Bos taurus. The sequence continues at coordinate 32,808,928 of NC_040085.1, read as the reverse complement.
TGTTGAGCTTTAAGGCAACTTTTTCACTCTTCTCTTTCACTTTCATCAAGAGGCTTTTTCGTTCCTCTTCACTTTCTGCCATAAGGGTGGTATCATCTGCACATCTGAGGTTATTGATATTTCTCCCAGCAATCTTGATTCCAGCTTGTGCTTCTTCCAGCCCAGCATTTCTCATGATATACTCTGTATATAAGTTAAATAAGCAGGGTGACAATATATAGCCTTGATGTACTCCTTTTCCTATTTGGAACCAGTCTGTTGTTCCATGTCCAGTTCTAACTGTTGCTTCCTGACCTGCATATAGGTTTCTCAAGAGGCAGGTTAGGTGGTCTGAGATTCCCATCTCTTTCGGAATTTTCCACAGTTTGTTGTAATCCACACAGTCAAAGGCTTTGGCATAGTCAATAAAGCAGAAATAGATGTTTTTCTGGAACTCTCTTGCTTTTTCCATGATCCAGCAGATGTTGGCAATTTGATCTCTGGTTCCTCTGCCTTTTCTAAAACCAGCTTGAGCATCTGGAAGTTCATGGTTCACGTATTGCTGAAGCCTGGCTTGGAGAATTTTGAGCATTACTTTACTAGCATGTGAGATAATTGCAATTGTGCATTGGTTCGAGAACAGTAAAACTGTTTATCTTAGAAATAGAATTCAAATTATTAAACAGAATCTTCCCTCCAGTATAAATCAACTCAATACTTATGAATTCTAGTTTAATAAGTAAATTTCTTCAATATGCAGGTCAGATTCCAATGTTAATTAACATCTTTGTAGAAAACCCTGAATAATAATATTCAGAGTTTAAATTATAATTTATATGAACCTTGATTTCTATGTTAATAAATTACTTTCTCATAATTATTTGCATTTTAATTAGGAGGGTAATAATTTTATGTAATCAAGAATTTTGGTTGTGAAAAATTTGAGCCACTAAAACTTAAAATCTAGAAGAGAAGTACAAAGCTTAAGTTGAATTAGCTAAGGGAAACAACAAGTGGCTCAAAATAGAAGAATAAAAGAGAAAAAGGAACAAAAAGAGGTTTTTAATAAAGGCAAAAAAAAATCAGAGATGCAGGCAGGTTGCCCAAGTGTGGGACTGGGAGAGAGGAATAACTTTTTACTCCTTATTCTTGAGCAGAATATATTTTGTGGACACAGCTAAGAACATCATTAAATTTCCTAGGACATTAGGCCCTCCTTTTTCTGTCCTGGTAAAAAGTCTCTTAATGAAAGTGAAAGTTGGCTTAAAGCTCAACATTCAGAAAACTAAGATCATGGCATCCGGTCCCATCACTTCATGGGAAATAGATGGGGAAACAGTGGAAACAGTGTCAGACTTTATTTTTTGGGGCTCCAAAATAACTGCAGATGGTGATTGCAGCCATGAAATTAAAAGACACTTACTCCTTGGAAGGAAAGTTATGACCAACCTGATAGCATATTCAAAAGCAGAGACATTACTTTGCCAACAAAGGTCTGTCTAGTCAAGGCTATGGTTTTTCCTGTGGTCATGTTTGGATGTGAAAGTTGGACTGTGAAGAAAGCTGAGCGCTGAAGAATTGATGCTTTTGAACTGTGGTGTTGGGGAAGACTCTTGAGAGTCCCTTGGACTGCAAGGAGATCCAACCAGTCCATTCTGAAGGAAATCAGTCCTGGGTGTTCTTTGGAAGAACTGATGCTAAAGCTGAAACTCCAATACTTTGGCCACCTCATGCAAAGAGTTGATTTATGGAAAAGACCCTGATGCTGGGAGGGATTGGGGCAGGAGGAGAAGGGGACGACAGAGGATAAGATGGCTGGATGGCATCACCGACTCGATGGACATGAGTTTGGGTGAACTCTGGAAGTTGGTGATGGACAGGGAAGCCTGGCGTGCTGCGATTCATGGGGTTGCAGAGAGTCGGACATGACTGAGTGACTGAGCTGAACTGAACTCCTGTCCTGGAATCTGGGCACAAGCAGCTACTGATGAAGAAAAGGGAGAAAAAAAATTAGAAAAAATTCCAGTTTAAATAATGGCCCATACTCAACTATAAAAAAGAATGAAATAATGCCATTTGCACTGACATGGATTGATCTAGAGATAATCATGCTAGGTGAAGAAAGTCAGAGAAAGACAAATATATGATATGACTTATTTGTGGAATCTAAAAAAGTGTTATCAATGAACTTACTTACAAAATAGAAACATACAGTCATAGAGAACAATCTTATCTGTTACCAAAGGAGAAAAGCAGGAAGAGAGACGAATCAGGAGTTTGGGATTGAGAGAAATACACTAGTATATGCACACAACTATACACAAAATAGATGAACAATAAGGACTGACCATACAGCACAGGGAACTATATTCACTACCTTGCAATAGCCTATAATGCAAATATATATATATATAAAAGTCACTTTTCTGCACACCTAAAACTAACACAACATTGTAAATCAACTAAACTCCAATAAAAAACTAAAAAACAGCAACCACATCAATGGCCCAGCTGCTTGCCTAAAATCAACAGAGGTGAAGCTGGCAGACTTTTAGCTAGGGGGCCTCAGTGTTGGGGTTGATGATACTATGCTAAAGGCATTTTTCATGCAGTTGCCTAGAGCTCTGAGTGCAAACAACATCATGAGAGAAACAATAGATTTATTTATAGTTGATGCTGCAGCAACACTCCCCAAATTAAGGCAATTTACAGAATTTTTCAGGCATAACCAATTCATTAGTTCACAGACCTTTTTAATTCCCTGACTAACATGCTAATTATTCCCAGCACGACCAGATGAAATAGGCACAGGTTGACAATGTAGCATAAGAAGACAAGGATAATGGCAGAATTTAGAACAACACTTTCCAAATTTAAAATATGTGTATGGATCAACTGGGGATCTTGGTGAAAAGCAGATTATTTTTTAATTTAATTTTGTATTTTATATTGGAGGCCATCCAAGACCTTCAGGTAGGCCTGGCCCTGCCCAGGCTTCTCCAGAGTCACTGCTTTGCCTGAGTCCCAGGGCACATGAAATCTTGGACGTATCCTCCCAGAGCGGAGTCTGTGTTTCCCCTAGTCATGTGGAGCTCCTGCACACAAGACCCACTGCCCTTCAAAGCCAAATGCTCTGGGGGCTCCTCCTCAGCCAGACCCTCAGGCTGGAGACCCTGATGTGGGGACTCAGAATTCTCAATCCTGTGTGAAAACCTCTGTGAGATCATTATTTTCCAGTTTGTGGGTAGGCCACTTGGTGGATACCAGATTTGATTATGTTATGAAAGTGCCTCTCCTACCATCTCGCTGTGCCTTCTTCTTTGTCTTTGGATGTAGAATATCTTTTTTGGTAGGTTACAGTCTGTTTTGTAGTTAGCTGTTCAGTAGTTAGGTGTGATTTTGTGTTTCTCTGAGAGAAGGTGAACTCAAGCCCTTCTACTCCATCATCTTGTCTTCTCCTTTCTAATTCAATGAATGGATTATTTCACTGGAAAAGTGAATTGTGGTGATCCTAGGTTATCTGATGCCAGCAGAGAGTCTCTGAGACCCTCAGTCACACAGCAGCGACCCAAGCAGCAGTGAGTGCTGGACTCAGGTTTCCTCAAGGATAAAGTACAAACGGAAGCAGACATGGACCTAGGACTAGGAGGGTCACAGGAAGTAGGTGACCTCAGTTTCCTCTTACCTGGTTAATTTTTATATTAGACTGGGCTCACTCAGCTATAAGTGACAGAATTCTAACATTTTCAGATAACCTGAATAAAAGAGATCGTGGCAGCACAAGTCATCCATGCTAGCTCCAGGCTCGTGGCACACACAATCCACTCAAACAGATTCTTATGCAGCCCGTCTGGGGCTAGGCCTAAGGTTCTGTGTTTCTAACAAACTCCCAGGTAATTCCAGTATCACTGGTCCTTGGAACACGTTTTGAATGGGCTCAGAGAATAGAAACAATTTCTAGGAATAAGAAAAAAAATTCTTGGCTTTGGGTATGGACTAATACAAAAGATAGGATAACATACAAATTCTTTTGTTAAAATACAGCAAGAACACAGCCAAACAACAGTATGTTGCACCACAATTCTGGTCACCACAACCTTCTTAGCAATTTCTATTAGTATGGGAACTCAACACACAGCAAATGCAAGACTGGTCCAGTAAAAAACAAAAAAAAATCTGTGTACGTTTCTTTACAGTGTAAGCTGTTATTGAATAACACATTTTCACACTAGAATTATTTTAACTAATAATAAATCTTTACGAGCTTTAATTAATTTTACAACTTCTCATTAATATTATCTTCTAAGACCAATCAGAAACATTGTAGACTCTTGGAAGATTTATGCATTGTTAGGAAGGTAAATTACCTTATATAAAAAGATATTCCAGATGATTTTCCCATTAACCTTCAAAGAAACATAGATATGGCATGAGATCAATATGTAATGACTAGAGAAGAGATTAGACGAATGGAGCACAAGATAGAATTCCACAAAATCCAAGCTGAGCCAAGTATGTCCTGAAACAAGATCATTGTTAGAAAAGAAGTGGAAAAAAATAAGGTAACTCAAAAGTACAAAAAGTCAAGAGTCTGTGACACCATGTATAAATCAAATGAAAGCCACACATACAATTAATAGGTTGCTGCAGAATATATTATATAAATAATAAATTAGCGCAAAGAATTAGGAAACAAAGGATGATCTACAAATTCTATTATCACCACTGTGCAGAGCTTAGAAAGTTTTGCTTGCAAGGTTGGCCCTTGACTGGCATCTGGGAGCTTGGATTTAAAGGGGATTTCTCCACCATTTTGAGAACTGATGAGTCACTCACCATGCCTAAACTCTGTTTAAAAAATGTGGTTTAAGCTGAATATATACTTCATACCTGGGAGATTAGAAATTTGGTATAGTCTAAGTAGAAGGTGACAAAATGACCAGCCCCCAGTCAAAATTCTTGACACTGCATCTAATGAGTTTCCGTGATAGACAACATTTCAAACAATCATCACAACTCAGTGCTGGGGAGCTAAATGTCACCCTCTGTGACTCTAATAAAAGAGGACTCTTTATAAACTTACATCTGTTTACATTGAGACTTTGATCCATGCACCTTTCCCTGTGATGATTTTTTAAGCCCTTTTGCTGTAATAAAATGTAGCTGTGAGTATAAACTCTATCTTGGGTTCTGTGAGTCCTCCAAGAGAATTACCAAACCATGGAAAATTCTTGAGGACACCTGACGTGCCATTTACAGTCATAATACATAAAATAACGATGGAGAAAAGTGAAACCCTGAATTTAGTTTATGCAAATATCCTTCAACTTCACAGCCCAATAGCACTAGTAGTCATCTGTGTTTAACAATTATAGCTTCTTGACATTCTTCACTTTTCTCACTACCAATCTCTGCTCTATTTTCAAACCCTGCACTTCAAACACTGCCTACCTTCTTACCACCTCACATCATGGATCCTATTTCTAATTCAATCTAATTCCCCAAATCTCACCTAGTTAATCTTTCTTTCCCATGTTACTTCTATCCTCATTGCTTACTAAAATATTTAGATTTGTTCTTTAAGTAAATAACTATTAGAAACATCAGATCAGATCAGATCAGTCGCTCAGTCATGTCCGACTCTTTGCGACCCCATGAATTGCAGCCCGCCAGGCCTCCCTGTCCATCACCAACTCCCGAAGTTCACCCAGACTCACGTGCATTGAGTCAGTGATGCCATCCAGCCATCTCATCCTCTGTCGTCCCCTTCTCCTCCTGCCCCCAATCCCTCCCAGCATCAGAGTCTTTTCCAATGAGTCAACTCTTCACATGAGGTGGCCGAAGTACTGGACTTTCAGCTTTAGCATCATTCCTTCCAAAGAAATCCCAGGGCTGATCTCCTTCAGAATGGACTGGTTGGTTATTTATCTATTTTATAAATAATAGTGTGTATCTCTTTACCCTAAATTCCCAATTGATCCCGCCCTACGTTTACCATTGGTAACCATAAGTTTGCTTTATATGTAAATGAATCTGTTTCTGTTTTGTAATTCATTTGTGTCATTTTTTTTTAGATTTTGCACTTCAGTTGAGTTCAGTTCAGTTGCTCAGTCATGTCCGACTCTTTGCGACTCCATGAATTGCAGCATGCCAGGCCTCCCTGTCCATCACCAACTCCCGGAGTTCACTCAAACTCATGTCCATCGAGTCAGTGATGCCATCCAGCCATCTCATCCTCTGTTGTCCCCTTCTCCTCCTGCCCCCAATCCCTCCCAGCATCAGGGTCTTTTCTAATGAGTCAACTTTTTGCATGAGGTGGCCAAAGTGTTGGAGTTTCAGCTTTAGCATCAGTCCTTCCAATGAACACCTTTAGGTGTTCTAAAGGTCTGATCTCCTTTAGGATGGACTGGTTGGACCTCCTTGCAGTCCAAGGGACTCTCAAGAGTCTTCTCCAATACCACACTTCAAAAGCATGAATTCTTTGGCTCTCAGCTTTCTTCACAGTCCAACTCTCACATCCATACATGACCACAGGAAAAACCATAGCCTTGACTAGACAGACCTTTGTTGGCAAAGTAATGTCTCTGCTTTTGAATATGCTATCTAGGTTGGTCATAACTTTCCTTCCAAGGAGTAAGCGTCTTTTAATTTCATGGCTGCAGTCACCATCTGCAGTGATTTTGGAGCCCAAAAAATAAAGTCTGACACTGTTTCCACTGTTTCCCCATCTATTTCCCATGAAGTGATGGGACCAGATGCCATGATCTTAGTTTTCTGAATGTTGAGCTTTAAGCCAACTTTTTCACTATTTTGCACTTAAGTGTTATCAAATGATATTTATCTTTTTCTATCTGACTTACTTCACTTAGGGTGATAAGCTCTAGATCCATCCATGTTTCTCCAAGTGACATTATTTCATTTTTTATAGCTGAGTAATATTCCATTGTGTGTATCACATCTTTATCCATTCATTTGTTGATAGACATTTTGGTTGCTTCCATGTCTTAGCTATCGTAAGTAGCACTGCTATGAACACTGAGATGCATATATTTTTTCTAATTAAGAGTTGCTGTTTTTACAGATATATACCCAAAAATCAGATTTCAGGATCATATGATAACTCTATTTTTAGTTTTTTAAGGAACCTCCATATTGTTCTCCATAGTGACTGTACCAATTTACATTCCCACCAATAGTGTAGGATGGTTCCTTTCTCTCCTTACTCTCTCTAGCATTTATTATTTGTAGACTCTTTGAAAGCTAAAATCTTAACATGATTTATAAGGCCCTAAATTGGCTAGAAGTGGCCTACTGTCCCAGTTTTACCTTACATCCCCTTCTCTGAGTTCCAACTATGTTATCTTCTTTCTATTGCTCAGATGCAGCTAATTGTTCACCAGATCAACACATCTTCAATCTGCCTGAAATGTCCTCTCTCTTTCCCTTGTTTAAAGCTAATTCTTCCTCCATATCTCAGCTCAATAGGAAGCTGCTCCTTTTATATGCTTCCATAGCATCACAGATGCTCTATGACATGGTGTCCATTATACTTACAGTTAGAATTAGTTTGCATTATTATCAGATAAATGCCTTTATGAAATGAGACACTCTACAAAAGTGGGGATTATGTCTTTTTTCTTGGCAGTTACTCTACTGTGCTTAAATAACCTGAAACATGCTAAGAGCAAAGTATCTGTAAATGAAGAAATGAATGAATGTAGTCACTGTCCTAGATAACATAGCAGATAAGAAGGTAAATAAAATACAAAGTATTTCTCTAAGGAATTCTACCTACAAGGTGAAATAAGTAAATATAGGTTACTGAAACATAAGATGATGATTTGTAAATGGAGATAGAAGAAACTAGAAACATTTTAGAAAGGTGATAAAAAGAAGGAAATAATGCAATGTAAATGAATCCCTTGTCCTAGTTCTTTCCACAGCAAACATTCTATCCAAAGCTGCACATCCTATCTAGCCTGCACTCAAGCATCTTAACTAACCTTCTATCTTTCATTCTTGTTCCTGTGGCTTCAAAAATTTCCACTAAGTTCAGTGTATATATACAAACATATATATATGTTTGTGTGTGCATATACACACACATATACATCATACACACACATATAATCATATATCGGAGAGGGCAATGGCACCCCACTCCAGTACTCTTGCCTGGAAGATCCCATGGACAGAGGAGCCTGGTGCACTGCAGTCCATGGAGTCGCTAAGAGTTGGACACAACTGAGCAACTTCACTTTCACATTTCACTTTCATGCACTCGAGAAGGAAATGGCAACCCACTCGTGTTCTTGCCTGGAGAATCCCAGGGATGGGGGAGCCTGGTGGGCTGCCATCTATGGGGTCGCTGTATATATATATATATATACAGTGTTTAGTTGTGTCCGAATCTTTGCAATCCTATGGACTGCAGCCCACAAGGTTTCTCTGTCCATGGAATTTTCCTGGCAAGAATTTTGGAGGGGGTTGCCATTTCCTCCTCCATGGGATCTTCCTGACCCAGGGATCACACACACATCTCTTGTGTCTCCCTGCATTGGTAGGCAGATTCTTTACCACTGAGCCACCTGAGCAGGCATTCTAACCTGCACTCAAGCATCTTACCTAAACTTCTATCTTTCATTCTTGCCTTCTGCCCCTTCAAAAATTTCCCCTATGTTCAGTAAGGGATATCTTAATAAAGTGTGATTCTAATAATACCTCTCTACTTAAAACAACTAACAACTTTGTAGGCCAGAAGGCAAATCAGTTTGTATGACTATGTTAAGTAGGTAAGAATTAAAAGAAAGATGAACAGTCCCATAATTCTGCATTGTTACATGCTCATGTCCACAAATGCTGGCATTCTGTCAATTATAAAGACAAGAGCAATATAAGCAGAATCTATGATCACTTGCAAGCTCTTTGTGCCACTAAAATTCCACCTACAGGAGTAACAGTTTGAAGAGTGGAGAGAGAGGTTGTCTAACAGTGCCAGTGACTGTTAGAAAACTGGGTGACAGCTTTGAGGTTCCCTGCAGGCTTCTCTTTGCTCTTAGAATAAAATCCCAAAGTGCCATTACAACCTACAGAGAAATGGTCATTTGACACTATGGTAATTTACCAGTCCCATTACTCATCACTTACTTGTCACTGTACTTTAGACTCACTGAACACTTTCAGTTCCTACAAAATCATGTTGTTTCCTTCCTTGGGTTTTTCTCTCAAGTTGCTCTTTCTGCCTAGAAAGATATCTTCCATATGCATTTTATCCAGCTTACTTTACAACAGCTTATATACTCAAATCTAATATTCTGGGTAAATGAATTCTAAAGTCTATGATAAGGCTGCATAGCAAGTACACTTTAAGACAGTGTGCCTCTCTACTGTTGCTAACACAGGCATAATTAATATTTATGTGAATTTTTTGTTAAATTTCTATCTTCTCCACTAAATTTTAAGCTCCATGATGTGACAGAACCTACTTTGTTCATTCTTATAAATTTATAAATTAAAATGGTGTCTGGCATGCCTAAGGAACTTAATAAATGTTAGTTGAAAAAAAATAATTTTGAAGACTCAAAGCATTCTACATAAGATAAACAACATAAGGAAACTTAAGGAATTACACATATAGGTATGCTAGTAACTATGGTATATATGAGAGAATCAGTCAGTCCAGTTCACACCAGTCTCTCAGTCATGTCTGACTCTTTGCGATCCCATGGACTGCAGCACGCCAGGTCTCCCAGTCCATCACCAACTCCTGGAGTTTACTCAAACTCATGTCCACTGAGTCACTGATGCCATCCAACCATCTCATCCTCTGTCGTCCCCTTCTCGTCCTGCCTTCATCTTTCCCAGCATCAGGGTCTTTTCAAATGAGTCATTCTTCGCATCAGGTGACCAAAGTACTGGAGTTTCAGCTCAGCATCGTCCTTTCACTGAATATTCAGGACTGATTTCCTTTAGGATGGACTGGTCAGATCTCCTTACAGTCCAAGGGACTCTCAAGAGTCCTCTCCAACACCACAGTTCAAAAGCATCAATTCTTTGGTGTTCAGCTTTCTTTACATTCCAACTCTCACATCCATACATGACTACTACAAAAACCATAGCCTTGACTAGACAGACCTTTGTTGGCAAAGTAATGTCTCTGCTTTTTAATATGCTGTCTTTGTTGGTCATAACTTTTCTTCCAAGCAGCAAGTGTCTTTTAATTTCATGGCTGCAGTCACCATCTTCAGTGATTTTGGAGCCCAAGAAAATAAAGTGTGTCACTGTTTCCATTGCTTCCCCATTTATTTGTCATGAAGTGAAGGGACCAGATGCCATGAACTTAGCTTTCTGAATATTGAATTTTAATCCAACTTTTCACTCTCCTCTTTCATTTTCAAGGTGCTCTTTAGTTCTTCTTTGCTTTCTGCCATAAGGGTGGTGTCACCTACATATCTGAGGTTATTGGTATTTCTCCTGGCAATCTTGATTCCAGCCTGTGCTTCATCCAGCCCAGTGTTTCTCATGATGCACTCTGCATATAAGTTAAATAACAGGGTGACAATATACAGCCTTGATGTACTCCTTTCCTGATTTGGAACCAGTCTGTTGTTCCATGTCCAGTTCTAACTGTTGCTTCCTGACCTGCATACAGATTTCTCAAGAGGCAGGTCTGGTGGTCTGGGATTCCCATCTCTTTCAGAATTTTCCACAGTTGATTGTGATCCACACAGTCAAAGGCTTTGGCATAGTCAATCAAGCAGAAGTAGATGTTTTTCTGGAACTTTCTTGCATTTTCTGTGATCCAGCGGATGTTGGCAATTTGATCTCTAGTTCCTCTGCCTTTTCTAAAACCAGCTTGAACATCTGGAAGTTCACGATTCATGTATTGCTGGAGCCTGGCTTGGAGAATTTTGAGCATTACTTTGCTAGCGTGTGAGATGAGTGCAGTTGTGTGGTAGTTTGAGCATTCTTTGGCATTGCCTTTCTTTGGGGTTGGAATGCAAACTGACCTTTTCCAGTCCTGTGGCCACGGCTGAGCTTTTCAAATTTGCTGGAATATTTAGTGCAGCACTTTCATGGCATCATCTTTTAGGATTTGAAATAGCTCAGCTGGAATTCCATCACCTTCAATAGCTTTGTTCGTAGTGATGCTTCCTAAGGCCCACTTGACTTCACATTCCATGATGTCTGGCTCTAGGTGAGTGATCACACCATCGTGGTTATCTGGGTCATGAAGATCTTTTTTTGTATAGTTCTTCTGTGTATTCTTGCCACCTCTTCTTAATACCTTTGGCTTCTGTTAGGTCCATACTATTTCTGTCCTTTATTGTGCCCATCTTTGCCTGGAATGTTCCCTTTGTATCTCTCATATTCTTGAAGAAATCTCTAGTCTTTCCCATTCTATTTTTTTCCTCTATTTCTTTGCACTGATCATTGAAGAAGTCTTTCTTATATTTCCATGGTATTCTTTGGTGCTCTGCATTCAAATGGGAATATCTTTCCTTTTCTTCTTTGCTTTTTGCTTCTCTTCTTTTCACATATATTTCTAAGGCCTTCTCAGACAGCCATTTTGCTTTTTTGCATTTCTTTTTCTTGGGGATGGTCTTGATCCCTATCTCCTGTACATTGTCACAAACCTCCGTCCATAGTTCATCAGGCACTCTGTCTATCAGATCTAGTCCCTTAAATCTATTTCTCACTTCCACTGTACAATTATAAGGGGTTTGATTTAGGTCATACCTGAATGGTCTAGTGGTTTTCCCTACTTTCTTCAATTTAAGTCTGAATTTCACAATAAGGAGTTCATGATCTAAGCCAGAGTCAGCTCCCAGTCTTGATTTTTCTGACTGTATAGAGCTTCTCCATCTTTGGCTGCAAAGAATATAATCAATTTTATTTAAGTATTGACCATCTGGTGATTTCCATGTGTAGAGTCTTCTCTTGTGTTGTTGGAAGAAGGTGTTTGCTATTACCAGTATGTTCTCTTGGCAAAACTCTATTAGCCTTTGCCCTGCTTCATTCTGTACTCCAAGGCTAAATTTGCCTGTTACTCTAGGTATTTCTTGACTTCCTAATTTTGCATTCCAGTCCCCTGTAATGAAAAGGACATCTTTTCTGTGTGTTAGTTTTAGAAGGTCTTGTAGGTCTTTATAGAACCATTCAGCTTCAGCTTTTCAGCATTACTGGTCAGGGCATAGACTTGGATTACTGTGAGGGAATAGTAATATGTGGGAATAGTGGTAGATAAAGCTATAATATCATGTAGAGATCATTTGAGGAAGAACTGAGTTTTCTTATTAAAGAGTACAGATTAAGTAATTAGTAAAGAATTTATATAAACAAATGAGATAATTAAAGTTATATGAGTTGTGAGAGACTAGTTAGAAAGATACAGACATCACAGAAATTTGGGCAAATCATGGTCTCAGGATGGTAGGCAGTGATCACAGAAATGATTGGAATAGACATAAACAGCTTTGAGAAGAAAGAACAAAAGATTTAGTTTGGACTGGAAGCCCATAAGAAAGGAATCAAAAAAATATTTTAAGGTTTCAAGACTTCTGGCTTGATGGAATAACTGTTATCAAAGTAGCCCTTTATGTATAAACTGCCTCCTTTTGTAAAATTATAGAATTACAAAAATACACACAACTCTTCTTGGGCACTAACAATAGTCAGTTCAATCCTATGATTCCCGAGATGGGAAACTCATTTGGGAAACTACAATTGCCCTCTCTCTGGCTGAGGACAAACTCCCAATCACGACACTATGAGCTGGAGGCCAAGCAGAGTACAGCAATTCCACTGAGCTAAGGATAAAGATTAGAATTCATGGCAGCAGGGGAGTGGCAAGAATTTGTGGAACTAGGGACCTGTAGATACAATGGGACACAGAATTCCATGTGGGGCTCCCACATGGTCCTTGGCTGAAGGATGGGCTGCACATACACATGGAAAGACTAGAGTTTATCAGAGTCCATCTGCTACAGGTTAAGAGTGAAGACATATACGAGAGAACAAGCAGCACGAGGGGACACTGGAGTTCAAGTCAACCCTAATGGGAAGGTTAATATTTAACCCCTTGAACGATGAGACATTAGAAAGCTTGTACCTTAAGAGTAAGAACCGCACCGTAAAGTAGAGCCTACTTCCAGCATTCAGTAACAAATCTTAAAACCAAAGATCTTCAGGAGAAAAAGTTTAGATGCGAGTTCTGCCAGATATAGAGAACTGGGAAACAACTTGGACTTTTCATAAACCTGTACTAACAAGGTGTAAAATAAATCCTACACAAGTTGAAAGTGATCATCCAATAATTAAATCACTGAATAGAAAAAACACTTTTCAGAGAAATATAAATAGAGATGTATCATTCACTATGTCAAGTGTAAAATAAAAATCACAAATAGAGAAACAGGAAATGTGCCCCAGGGTCAAGGAAAACAAAACAAATCAAAACAATGAATAGAAACCAAACCAATCATGGTTCAGATGTTAGACTTAGCACTCAAGAATTTTAAACAGCTATTAAAATTTTGTACAAAGAATAAATATACCCATAGTGAATGAGTAGACACAGACTCAAAGAAATGGAAATTATTTTAAAACATGAAATGAAAACTAAATACCTGAAAATTGTAATTTAAATTAAAAATTCACTGGTTGGGCTTAACAACCAAAAGAAACAAGAGTTAACAAACTTAAATATAGATCAACACAAGTTGTCCCATCTGAAGAACACAGTGAAAACAGAATGAAACATAAACATAACTGAATAAACTTAAATGAGGAAATGGCAAAGCCTAGAAGAAACAACATCAAAGGAAATGAATAGTATTTTTGAGAAGAAAAGTTTAAAAAAGAAAACAAAAAAATATATATTTAACAATATGTTAGAAGTCAGCGTATTGATGAGATGCTGCTGCTGCTAAGTCGCTTCAGTTGTGTCCGACTCTGTGCAACCCCAGAGACGGCCTCCTACCAGGCTCCCCCGTCCCTGGGATTCTCCAGGCAAGAACACTGGAGCAGGTTGCCATTTCCTTCTCCAATGCATGAAAGTGAAAAGCGAAAGTGAAGTCGCTCAGTCGTGTCCGACTCTTAGCGACTTCATGGACTGCAGCCTACCAGGCTCCTCCATCCATGGGATTTTCCAGGCAAGAGTACTGGAGTGGGGTGCCATTGCCTTCTCCATGAGATGCTAGAGAGGCATATTTGAATATTTGAAGGCCTTCCAAACTAAGGCAAGTCTATAAACTGTTTGAGTAAATGAGTTTCCAGAGAGAGAAAGAAAAATGAGAGGAAAGAACCCAACCTTGGAGAATTCCCTTTATAAAGACAACTAAAGAGTGAGAAGAGATAAACAAATTAAACAAAGAAACAGGAGGGAAAATAGATAAAACAAAGTGCCAAGAAAACTGAAGAAGGGTAGAGTGTCAAGAAAAAGGAAGCTCCTGACAAGCCAGGAAAAAAAAAAAAAGATAGAGAGGGTTACTAATAATAAGAATTAATATTGGTTTTAAAAGTGAGGAAGTCATTGATGACATCTGAATAGGTAAATAAAGGGGGAGAAAAGGTAAGAAGTAGGAAGATTTTAGGGACTAAAATAGTAAGAGAGCAGATACAGCAAATAGAGCATAAGGAAGTCTATAGATGAAAATAGAAATTATAATTTAAGAAGGTCAGAGGAAAGATTTGTTGTTTATAAGAGTTCTTAACATACTGAGAAGAAAGAATGAGTCTATGAGAATGACTGAAAATTCAAAAGAAAAATGATTATTAATGAAACAATATTTGGTATTAAACAAAAAGTGACTGAATGACTAAAAGCAAAGTAAGGCAATTAGTTTTATAAAGGAAGAGAGTTGCTTCTTTAATATACAAGTAGAGAATGAATGAAGAAAAAATTTTGAAATATAAGGAACAGAATTTGAAAACTTTCATATCAAGTGGACTGAATTTTCTCAAAAATATTAAATATAAACACCTCTTCTGATCCTTCTTAAGGTGGCTAAAAAGGTTTTAAAACTGCTGTTATAATCAATAGTAAGAGATGAATAAAATAATTTTAAATAAAAAAGGATACAAGCCAGCATTAGAAAAACATGACAGCAATAACCAAAAAGCAGCACAATTTCACAGCTTTCTTCAACAACGCTTAGCAGACCACCATAAAATAGAAGAAAGAGTGAGAGTGAACCAGAATAGTCTGCTACCCCAGCACTGAATAATGTGAGTATCACTGGAGACACCCACTAAAGATCCAGATGAGACAGAAACAGAAAACCAGGAAAATGATTAACACGCAAATACGTTAGCACTCAGTGAACAGAGGAATACAAAAAAAGGGAAATTTCTGTAAATAAGAGTAAAAACTTAGTAAGTTCTTAGTAAGAACTAAGAGTGTGAAGTTATTGGGAAATAAGAAGGCTATGATCACAGAGAACAATGTCAAGTCTAAGATCTCAAAAGGGGAGGTACTCAAGTAATGAAGGCTAAAGACTACAGATGAAGGACATAATTGACATGACTAATCAACTATCATATGGATCCATCAATTCAACAATTAACTTTTTATCCTTTTTAGTTGCTACATGCCAGATTAAAATGACAGTTTCTTTCCCAATTAATGTGAATATCACAGATATAGAGGGACATAATGAGAAATTATGTAGAAAGAAATACTGAGTCATCCCAGCTTCCATAGTTTCCATCCAGCAATAAAGCCTCAATGAATCTTGAGGAAATTAAATAAAGATACTGTGCTAGGCACAGGAAATGCCAAATAAATTGTAATGGTCTTATGCATAGGAAAGGCACTGTACGCGTTCAAGCAGAGAAATTTTCACTACAGAGTGAAAATATCAGTATACTATCTGTAAAATTTCTTAACTGCTGCCCAATCTCTTTTCTGAAACTTTCTTAAATTCCAGGACACTACACTCTAACTGCTGTTCCCTTCTTCAATCTCAGATTAGCCTGTTCTCAGTCATGTTATCTAATCCTTTCTCCTTCCCCTAAAATTGTGTGTCCCCCCAGTTCTTAATCTTAGAACCTATTTCTCAACTTTACAATTTTACAAATTCTCTCTGGCTGTTATTTCAAGTATCATGTCTACAGTCATTTCTATTTGGTTGACACCTAAATTTGCCTGCCTACATAGCTGTGAGCCCTAGACTAATACCTTCAGATATCACCAGAGAGAGAGCTCACTAACCACTCAAGTGTTAACTAAAACCAAATTTAACTTATCAAAAAAAATTTTGTTCTTCTTGTATTCTTTGTACTGATTAACATCAGGAAATTGGTCCATTGTTAACTTAAGCTGTTTGTGGAAATGAAAAGGCAGAGGTGAACTTTATATCCTTTTGCCCACTGAAAGTTTCCCAAGGATAAAGGAGACCACTTTTTAAAGTATTTTGATCCTCTATTCAGTTAATCAACTGCTCTCCTTTGAGTATAATAATATTGACTTATAAAAATGGCAATCACACCATATAATCCATTTCTATAGCAGTGTTTCTCAAGCTTTAATGTGCACAGGAATTTCAATAATACCAATGACTAATACAGTATTTGTTGAATGCTTATATGCTAGGCACTATTCTAAGAACTTTCAACAGCTATTTCATTTAAGCATCACAAAGGTAAAACCACTCTTAAGTAAGCATGTTAAAAACGAAAATTTTGATATAGTAAGTCTGGTTGGAGGCCCAGGAGTATATATTTTTCTAAATATTTAAATTCTTTGATGCTCATAGGCATTTGATTCACTGTTTTATAGAATCTCTTTAATGTGCCACTGATTTTCAATTCTTGTTATTACTATGTTAATAACCCAACTTCCTCCCTATATATTTCTACTTTTTTTTTTCAGAACTGCAATCATTTCTTACTGTTAAAATCCTGTACTTTCTGACCAGAAAGTTTTTTCAGTTCACTAGAATACAACTTTGGTAACACAGAGCCATACTGTTTCCAAACATACTCAACTAGTAGAGCTCTATTACAGTGGATAATGCAAAACAGTTCATGCATTCTCACACATTCAAAACTTCTAGCCTTTTAATTTAAAATACAGCTTATAAGTGGCATTGATTGTATTATAACTATTTTCTCAATTATGAGAAAATCCTGAAATATGTCATAGTCAACTGCATGTTGGGGGCAGGATGTGGTAATCTGCTTCACATGGTCACCTGAGGACCCGGGAACCTTCTAACTAGTTGTTCAACTATCTTCTAGGAGTCTCTTTTTATAAAAGCAGCATATGTATTCAGTTCTTCAAATGAGTCCCTAAAGCCCTCAAACTCTATTTCCATTTCACATGAAGTGTTAAGATTGCATTTTTCTGAAAGAAAATCACAGAATCTAATAGAAAAACTTCAATAGAAAATCTCTTTATAGAATAACTTCTCAGCATGCAAATATGGTAAACATAGACATTAATGTATAAAACTATGGTCTAAATTTTGATAGTAACTCACCTTTAAGGGATAAAAGAAGGCTATAATCTATAGCCCCAAAACGTGCTTACCTTGCAGAAAAGAAACAATACTTTATTTCACCATACCACTGAGGCCAAAAATAATTAACTATATAAAATATTATCACAGTTATTAATGCCTCACATGTCCTAACTTTGTAAATCCTACAAAGCTAGTAAAGTCTGATATACTAAAATGAATGTCCAGACAGTACAGCAATGCTTTAACTCACATGGTCCATTTAGTGAGCTATGATGCTTGGGTATAGAAAGCCAATTAAAGAGGAGTTAGGAAGTATTTTCCAGAATTGTGAATTAGGACAGACTCAGTGCACTCTATTGCCATTTGATTCCTAAAGCTTATCTAAATTATCCGACCTGTTGGAGACCTTATGAAGTAAATGCAACTCTTGTGATTCAATTCATGGAAAACTATTCCTATAGGAAGCCTCAATATTTTCCACCAGACTTTTGTCTTTTTACAGTGGTTATTTCAAGCAGCTTTTTCCTCTCTCCAGTAAATAATCCAAAATCTATGGAAAATCACATTTGGCAAGCTAAGCTATGGTTTTCTAATTAACAATCAAGTTGGTCATAATGAAATGGGACAATTTCAAATATGTATCTGAATTTTCTGAAAGAATTCTCTGAAAGAACCTTCCTATCCCTGGTTCTTGGGGCAATGTTAAGAGGAGATACTCCAGGCAAACGTACATGTTATAGAATGTCAAAACGTAAATCTTTCCATTTCAATTGAGACAAAAATATGATACACATCAAATACAGAAATGAATGCAAGACAGATGACCATATACAACATTTATAAAGAAAATCTCAGTGTCAACAATTCTTAGAGTCCTCAAGCAAATCATATATAATAAGCTGGGTCAAGGTATGCAGAGTAAATTTCTGAGAAGACTCATTGGTACCCAGGTGGTCCTAGTGGTAAAGAACCTTCAATCAGTGCAGGAGATGTAGGAGACACAGGTTCAATCCCTGGGTCGGGAAGATTGCCTGGAGGAGGGCATGGCAACCCACTCCAGTATTCTTGACTGGATAAACCCATGGACAGAGGATCCTGGTGGGCTACAGCCCATAGGGTCGCAAAGAGCTGGACACAACTGAAGTGACTGAGGAGGCATGCACCCATTGGTAGAAATCCCCAGCCTCTCTCAAGAAGGATGGAATAAGTGTGGAAGGTCCCAACTCTTCCATCTAAAGCCTCAGAATGGGGATTTTCATTATACTACTCCCAGATCCTGGAATGTCAATTCCCTGAAGTTTGGAGTTGCAGAGAATGCCTCAGGATCTTCCAGTGGCTTGGGGTGGGAGAATAAATGTAGTTCTGTTGGGACTGGCCTTCACATCCAGAGACTGTCAGGTCCAAGGTGTTGAGTCATGCCAGAAAGAAAAAAAGCAAGACTGGAGCCATTTTAAGTCCAAGTGTTAAGTCCAGGAGTAAAAGTAGAGAGCACCAATAGTTTATTATTTGTGGAGTGGACTACCAGAAAAACAGAGGCCAAAGGAAAAGCAATAGATTGGGAAATGGATTGTTCTGCTCATACCATGAGAAATAGAACTGAACATGTCACCAGTGATGGAATCTTCAAGAAACACACACATATATATACACAGGCACCATTAGAAAAATAAATCAGCATTTAACATCTACCAGACCTCAAAAGTTTAAAATCGGCTTCACCAGATGTCACCCAAGTAAGATATTTCTCTGTTCTATGTCATTTTTTTCCCCTTCTCTCCACCTGTTTCTTTTTTTTCTTTGAAGCTAGAGAGTGGAAGAAGAAGTGAGGTAGGAAGAGGGATTGGAAAAAAGAAGCTGAGTATACTATTTTCTCCTTATTAGGAGAAAATAGGTTTCCATCTGCTACAGGTCTTAGGTAAGGAAGAGGGAAACTATCAACAGTTAGTTGGACTTTCCTCTTGTTTTTCAGGTGCTCGATCATGTCCAGCTCTTTGTGACCCCATGGACAGGCTTCCCTGTCCTTCACCATCTCCTGCAGCTTGCTCAAATTCCTGTTGATTGAGTCAGTGATGCCATCCAGCCATCCCTTCAACAAAGATTAAAATATTACTATGCACAGTGAGATTTTTACTTAATGAATCAACACTGTATTTGTAATTTAAAAGGACTAGAACCATAAGACTGCTGTTACCAGAGATTAATAAGAAATGTCTTAAGCCTGTCAAGATTTCATCAAGGGTCAGCAACACTGCCCCTTCTGAACAGATTTTCAAGGACATAGAAGATAAAAAATAAAATTGTTCTTTGATTACAAATGAACCACATATGCTAAACATTCAAGTGAACAGTATTTATAATTAAAAAGAACTTGACCCTAAATGACTCACCTCCCCCCAGCTTTAATAAGTGGGCTAAACTACCTATAAATCATGGCTCATCTTCTTGTTTACAATATGCAGGCCAAAGTCTTCAAGTCAGACCCTAAGGTTGTTCTTTGGTTATCAGTATTACATCTTGCTAATTTTAATAACTCTTGAGAGTCCCTTGGACTGCAAGGAGATCAAACCAGTCAATCCTAAAGGAAATCAACCCTGAACATTCATTGGAAGGACTAATGCTGAAGCCCCAATTCTTTGGCCACCTGATGCGAAGAGTCAGTTCACTGGAAAAGACCCTGATGCTGGGAAAGGTTGAGGGGAGAAGGAGAAGCGGGCAGCAGAGGATGAGATAGTTAGATAGCATTATCAACTCAATGGACATGAATTTGAACAAACTCCAGGAGATAGTGAAGGACAGGAAAGCCTGACAAGGTGCAGTCCACCTGGAATGCCAAGAGTTGGATACAACTTAGCAACTGAACAATAACAATGCTAATAACACATTAAGGAGAAGACCAGTTTCTCTCAAAAACATAAAGCATTTGACTGCTGTTGGTGTTGTTCAGTCGCTAAGTCATTGCTTTTCAAACCTAAAGTAGGTGAGAGAGAGTCATGATGCCCACATTCTCAAGAGATATCCATAAGATAGTCTTTTGAAACAATTGGGGAAAAAATTCCAAAAATGTACATGGTATAACAACCATGAAAAGGGCCACTGAATAGATGAAGCATCCCAACTGTGTCTTGTTCTAATGCTTGCTCTGTCTCTTCAAATTATGTTCTTTGCCTTTTAATATGCCTTGCAAACTTTTTCTTGACAGCCAAATATAAGGTACCAAGTAAAAGAAAAGGCTATAAAAAAGACCCTTAGTAATATGCCATGGGAGGGATAGCCGTTTTTATTCTTCTGATTAAATCTCAGTCTTTTAGAGCCTGTGCCTCTGCACTTCACCACTGTTTCTCAGCCACAGTCGCCCTATCCCCTCAAACCCCCAACTCTTAAGTGAGACAGGATAGCTAGAGGTGCTGAAGTATTTCCCTTCCCCAGGTCAGTCAGGCTCTAGTTATCTAGTTTCTCCTGAGGGCAGGTCTTGTTAAGAAGAACAGAATGTTCTGGGCATTTTTAAATGGTTCCTTACTCTTCCCCCTCCTGCCAGAAGTGAAAGTCACACATTCGGGGTCTGATTCTTTGTGACCCTATGGACTGTAGCCTGCCTGTCTCCTCAGTCCATGGAATTGTCCAGGCAAGAGTGTTGGAGTGGGTTCCTATTTCCTTCTCCAGGGGATCTATATTTTTCTCCCACATTTACTGTGGGAACTTGACCAATCTCCTGAGGATAAATCTCATAATATTGTGCACCTCTCCTCCCCTCACCACTGTCAGTGGGTCTAGTTTTTCACCCTCAGAGTTGTCCTCCCAAAAAAGTGAATTGAAAAGAGAAGCCCTGGTGGATCAGACGGTAAATAATCTACCTTGTGGGAGACATGAGTTGGAGCCCTGATTGGGGAAAATCCCCTAGAGAAGGGGATTGGAACCCACTGCAGTATTCTTGCCTGAAGAATTCCACGGGCAGAGGAGCCTGGAGGGGCTACAGTCCAGAGGGTCACAAAGAGTTGGACACTAAGCCACCAGCAACTTTTCAATTACAGTTTTCCTGAGGTTGTTTCCACTCCCACGTCTCTATTCCCTGTACCTGCCTGACTCTTCAATCGTGGGGGCAGTGTTTGTGTCTCACCTCTCTTACAGATCCAAAAAGATGTTGACTTTTTTAGTCTGTTCAGTTTTTACTTTTTCTTTTTTTTTTTTAGGAAGACTGGTGATTTCCAAGCTCCTTATATGTGATGCAGAACCAGAAACTGGAAGTCTTAAAATAGACTTTAATCTCTTCCAGAATTATACAAAATACTTAACTCACCAAAATTGTTAATCAATAGTATCCTCATCTTTGACATATTAGCACTCCTCTCAAAGGTCACAGTGAGAGTGAGGCAGGATGAATGCCCCTGAATTGTATTAAAAAGATGTCTTCTAGACCAGTGTAGTGAAAGAAATATGGGCTTGAACAAAAGCCAGATGTTGCAACTTTCTTCATTTTATGAAATTGATTAAACAGCAGCAAAGTGGGTTTTATTTGCTATTATCAAGTTCAGGGTACAAGTTGAAAGGGCTCAAAAACTGAAATTAAAAATGAACATCTATTAGGTTGGTACAAGTGTAACTGCAGTTTTCGCATTGTTGATATTTGCCATATGAACTGGAATACATTCTCAATAAATGTGGTTATGTTATACATCATTTTAATGCATATTTCTCATGTCATGTTTTTTGCTAATGAATTATTACTTGCTGTGTGTTTTGTGTTTATCTTAGACTATGGAAATGATGTTAGACGAAAAGCAAATTCGAGCAGTTTTGAGTTCAAAATGGGTTGTAAAGCAGGGGAGACAACTAGAAGCATCAACAATGCATTTGTCCCAGGAACAGCTAGCTAACATACAATCCAGTGATGGTTCTAGCTGAGACCAGAGCCTTGACGATGAGGAGCCTAGTGGCCAGCCATGGGAAGGTGACAACAACAAATTGAGAGAAATCATAAAAGTTGATCCTCGTACGACTACTTGAGAAGTTGCCGAAGAACTCAGTGTCGACCATTCTACAGTCACTCAGCGTTTGAAGCAAATTGGAAAGGTGAAAAACTTGATAAGCAGGTGCCTCATGAGCTGACCAGAAATCAAAAAATCATGATTTTGAAATGTCATTTCTCTTATTTTATACAACAACAATGAACCATTTTTTGATCAGATTGTGATATGTGATAAAAAGTGGATATTATATGACAACCAACAGGCAATGACCAGCTCTGTGGTTGGACTAAGAAGAAATTTCAAACCACTTTCCACCGCCAAACCTGCACCAAAAAAAAAGGTCACTGTCACTGTTTGGTGGTCTGCTGGTGGTCTGCTTTTGGTCTGATCTACAGCTTTCTGAATCCCAGCAAAACCAATACACATCTGAGAAGTCTGCTCAGTGAATCAACGAGATGCACTGAAAACTGCAACGCCAGCAGCCAGCATTGGTCAACAAAAAGGGCCTGATTTTCTTCCACAACAATGCCTGACCTCATATCACACAACCAGCATTTCAAAAGTTGAACAAATTGGGCTATAAAGTTTTACCTCATCTACAGTTAGAACTGGACATGGAACAACAGACTGGTTCCAAATAGGAAAAGGAGTACATCAAGGCTGTATATTGTCACCCTGCTTATTTAACTTATATGCAGAGTACATCATGAGAAACGCTGGGCTGGAAGAAGCACAAGCTGGAATCAAGATTGCTGGGAGAAATATCAATAACCTCAGATGTGCAGATGACACCACCCTTATGGCAGAAAGTGAAGAGGAACGAAAAAGCCTCTTGATGAAAGTGAAAGAGAGGAGAGTGAAAAAGTTGCCTTAAAGCTCAACATTCAGAAAATGAAGATCATGGCATGTGGTCCCATCACTTCATGGGAAATACATGGGGAAACAGTGGAAACAGTGTCAGACCTTATTTTGGGGGGCTCCAAAATCACTGCAGATGGTGACTGCAGCCATGAAATTAAGAGATGCTTACTCCTTGGAAGGAAAGTTATGACCAACCTAGATAGCATATTCAAAAGCAGAGATATTACTTTGCCAACAAAGGTTTGTCTAGTCAACGCTATGGTTTTTCCTGTGGTCATGTATGGATGTGAGAGTTGGACTGTGAAGAAGGCTGAACACCGAAGAATTGATGCTTTTGAACTGTGGTGTTGGAGAAGACTCTTGAGAGTCCCTTGGACTGCAAGGAGATCCAACCAGTCCATTCTGAAGGAGATCAGCCCTGGGATTTCTTTGGAAGGGATGATGCTAAAGCTGAAACTCCAGTACTTTGGCCACCTCATGCGAAGAGTTGACTCATTGGAAAAGACTCTGATGCTGGGAGGGATTGGGGGCAGGAGGAGAAGGGGACGACAGAGGATGAGATGGCTGGATGGCATCACTGACTCAATGGACATGAGTCTGGGTGAACTCTGGGAGTTGGTGATGGACAGGGAGGCCTGGCGTGCTGCGATTCATGGGGTCGCAAAGAGTCGGACACGACTGAGCAACTGAAGTGACTGAACCTATTCACCTGACCTCTCGCCAACTGACTACCACTTCCTCAAGCATCTCAACAACTTTTTGCAAGGAAACACTTCCACAACCCGCAGGATGCAGAAAATGCTTTCCAAGAGTTGATCAAATCCCAAGCATGGATTTTTATACTGTAAGTATAAGCAAACTTATTTCTCATTAGCAAAAATGTGTTGATTGTAATGGTTCCTATTTTGATTAATAAAAGTATGTTTGAGCCTAGTTGTAACGATTTAAAATTCACAGTCCAAAATCACAATTACTTTTTTCACCAACTGAATAGGGCTTCCCTGGTGGTACAATGGGTAAGAATCTGCCCCAATGCAAAGTACATGGATTCCATCTCTGATCCAGGAAGATTCCACATGCCGCAGAGCAACTAAGACAATGTGTCAAAACTACTGAACATGTTCTCTAGAGCCTGTGAGCCGCAACTACCGAAGCCTGCATACCTAGAGCTCATGCCTCACAACAAGAGAAGCCACTGCAGTGGGAAGCCTCTGCAGCTCAACTAGAGAGCAGACATTGCTCTCCGCAACTAGAGAAAGCTCTCGTGCACGCAAAGACTGATGCAAGCCAAAATTAAAATAAAATAAATATAATTTTAAAAATAAAGTTATTTAAAGTGAGCATATTGATCTAAGAATAACTTTTCATCAAAGGCTTCTATCCTCACATATGTATAAATATAAAATTCTTACTTCAAGAATACTTGCAGTACTCCAAACACGCAGACATAAACTAAATTAACTAAAGCAGATAAGGAAAACAGGCAACTCTACTGTTGTTCTGGTGATTGAAGATGTTTCTTAGAATCAGAAATTCACTGTGACACAATAGCAAATGAGTTTGTAGTTCTCTCCACACCCACAAATCAGGAAGTTAGTCTCTTGCTAGTGAACATTAAGCTATCAGACACAAGAAGAAAAATAATACATCCAGTGTGTGATAGATAATTACAGATAACTCAGTGCCTGAGACTAAGGAAATAATGGTCACTCAGTGATCATGGCCGGAGAAGGCATTGGTGACCCACTCCAGTACTCTTGCCTGGAAAATCCCATGGACGGAAGAGCCTGGCAGGCTTCAGTCCATGGGGTCGCTAAGAGTCGGACACGACTGAGTGACTTCACTTTCACGCATTGGAGAAGGAAATGGCAACGCACTCCAGTGTTCTTGCCTGGAGAATCCCAGGGACGGGGGAGCCTGGTGGGCTGCCGTCTATGGTGTTGCACAGAGTCGGACACGACTGAAGCAACTTAGCAGCAGCAGCAGCAGTGATCATGGCAATTGAGGAATTTCATAGCAACATAAAACATCATTGTTAGTTTAGTTGTTCATCCTTTAGGCTGTTGAGACAATGTTCTCTCGCTAGTTTGGGCTCATAGCATTTAAGGATTTCTGGTTTACAAATATGTTCTTTATTCAGCAGCTAACTCTTTAGAATTATACCCTTAAGAATCTGAAGTTTTTGGCTTAAGACAGTGACACACAGCCAAGGCTTTACATTAGACTCACCTGGGGACTTTTTAAACTTCAATATTCTACAAATCTACATACTTAGAGTTTCTCATTTAATTGGTTTTGGGGTAGGGTCCAAGAAATATTTTTTAATAACAAGCAAAGACTTGAAATGGGGTTTATTTGGGCATATGCAGTCTTTATAGAGAAAGGAAGAATTATATCAGGTGCTATGCATGTGAGAGTAAATAGAAGGTGAAATCCATAGGCATACCATAGAGGACAAGAGAAAGACACAAAAAGTCAAGGCAGAAATTTAAACTATCCACTGCAATATTTTACCCAGAACCAACTCTCGTTCATCATCATGGCTTATCTAGAGTGCAAAAACATGATGAAAATTAGATGGACTTGGAAAAGTTTAGCACATGGTGAATTTTAGAAAACATGTTATGAAAGTCTATTTATCATGGTTGGTTTCTTTCTGGGAAGTAGCACATAAAATGTTTGACACGCATTGTCTTCACCATAGTCCTTAGCTCAGCAGGTATTTTCTCTAGTTCAGATGGAGAAAATTTTCATGAAGACAATAAGTAACCCTACAAAGGTCACCCAGCATTCTCTGTCACTCCAACTGGGAAAATAATAACAAGTTAAATTTAAGTAAAGCCTTCTTTTCAAAGAGAACTAACACACATTTCCAAGTAGAGGAAGCTGAAAGAATTACCACTCTCTCCTAGGTCACTTAAACCCACAGATTTAACACAACACAAAAGAGTTTATGGCAGACCCTTCTTGTCCATTTCAATCTCAAAAGCTATGGCACCAGTAAATAAAATATAAAACCTTTTCAGAGTACTATAAATGTTTGTGGAGTAAAGATTTATTTTAAAAATATAGCAAAACTGCTTTCACAACAAAAGGACAATACTGGCTTTCTAAAATATTAAAAGTTTTGTTCAAAAATCAGGGCCGTTTAGAGTTAAGTTTTAAAGTGTAGGAATTTTTCTTTTTAAAATCCAAAAGCAAAACTTTAGCCCTCTGTAACTTATTTATATTGAGATGCACATAAGATACAATGTGTTCTTTGTAATCTACAAGTAAAAATTCTTCACTTACTAGAGCATATCAGCGCTGAGTACTTAAAGCGATCAGCTGAGTCTTAGACGTTACACCAATGCCAGGAGATTATAATGGCAACATGTTGCAAATTAAATAGCTCTGAAATAAAGATTTTTACTTTTCTGTTTTAACAGAAATTAGACTTTCGACTGAATTATTTAGCAACCAAATAGAGAATAAGCAAAAGTATGATTCCATTACCTTTAGATGATGTTGTTAGCAACCAAGACTAGTGGCTGAGACAAACAAATTACTGCCGCAAGGTGAGCTGCAAGTCCATCTGCTCCTCCCTATTTGATTTCTTGAAGCGATTCTAACTGCTAATTAAGCATGAAAAGTTGTGCTGTGAACCTTTCACCTGACATTCGTAAAAGGTAGAAGTTCTTAAGGAGCCCTCAGAGCAATGTATATGTCATCAATTGCTATCTCAGCGACGACCTGCTGTCCTGCAGTACAGGGTCTCAAACTGTGATTGTTCTGCTCTTGGGGAAGAAACTTTCTTTTTCACTTTTTACTGGCTAATATACACAGACACATCTACTAACTGTTTTGAGTGAATTGGTTTGCTTCTCGCATAAACCTTAGTTCATTAGATGCTCAGACACAGGAGGGAGGCAAATCTGACTCCCACCTTATGTGCAGACAATGCTGAGGTGATCTGTCTTAGCGTGCAGAGCCTAGGCTCCAGAGCCAACATTTCTTGCTACTTCTTCTGGCCTAAAGCCAGAAAACTGGCTCTCCGCCTTGGCTGCACATTGGAAACACCTGGAGAACTTTTAAAAATGCTGACATCTGGGTCCCACCCCTGGAGATTTTAATGTCATTGGTTTGGGGTGAAGTTTGAGCACTGGAAATTTTTAAAGTTCCCTCAGGTGATTACAATGTGCAGCCAAGGCTGAGACCTGATTTAGAAGGAGGCCCTAATTAAATCTGATTATCACCTCTGAAGACACTGTTAAGATGTCCCGGCTGCTTTCAGAAATCACAGGGAGCCTATGACTGTAAGTCCCTCTAACTGTGATCCCTGTGATGCACTTCCATACAATCCCTCATCTAACACATTTTCCCATTCCTTTCTCATTTCCACATGGTCTTCTACTTTGCTCTGGGAAACTCACAGTCTATCATAAGCAAAATCACCTGACTCAGTAACCACAGCTTGTTATTATCAATAACTACAGTCATTCCACTCTTGGTTTCTAATATCCCACTCACCAAAACTAAGATATTGTTGGATGCTCTTTATCCCAACTCCAACAATTATTTGCCACACTGGAGCCTCTATTGATTTTTGTTCTCTATAATTTCCTTCATAATATTTTTTTCATCCTTACCCTATTTAGAGTCGATGGTTCGTCAAAATACTTCTTTCTTCATCTTTCCCTTCAGGATACTAAGTTCGCAAGATTCCAACTCTGGTTAACTTCTAGTTCTCACCCAACTTCTAGTTCTCACCTACTTTCTAACTTTACCTGAGCAGCTGAGTCTTGCTAATGAAAATCTTGGAGCCATACTGGTCTCAGCTTAAGTAAATGACCATAGATTTCAAGGGGAGAGGCAATGTTGCCTGGAATTACATAAAAGCGTCATTGTAAAACTATTCTCCCACTCTCCTTGCTGACAATTTCTCACCTTTATCTGACAACATCCAAAACCCACCTTCCCTCCTAACCTTTACTAAATTTCTTTGCGCTTAATTCTGTAGGGAAAACAAGAACACCAAATAATTTCCTCATCTGTCCACCACCTCATCAAGGTCAAATGTGACCTCCACATTGCAAATCCAAATATAAAGGCTGTTTTCTTAACTGATATATCTTAAATATCTAACATAAATTCCATATTTAGCACGCTTCAAACAAAAGTATTGATCTAATTATAAATTCTAAAACAAGTTTTTCCCTAATCTTAATAAAATGGCAATTTCATTTTTATAAATATCCATATCAAAGACACTGAATCCTTCCACAATTCCTCTCTTGCTCCCTATATTTAAAATAACACTAGAACCAAAACCATTTTTCATATCATCCAGCATTATCAACCTAGTGAGTCTCTTGCCTGTACTATTGAGATTCTTCTTAACAGGCTACCTATTTCCATCATAGCTTCTACTACAGTCAATGAGAATGATATTTTCAAAATGTAAATCAGAACATGGCACTGCTCTGCTCCAGAGCCTCCAGAGGCTTCCATGCCATTCAAAAGTATCCCATCAAGAATCTTCACCAAAGCCTCCAAAGGCCTGACATACTTAACCCTTCTCCTGTATTTTCCTAATACTCTGTTCCATCTTGTACTTGTTTGCCATAACTCTCATCCACAGTCATGCCTTTCCAACCAGACTGTCCTTTTTAGCCCAAGCAAACTACTGCTTCAAAACTTTTGGGACCTTTGAATTTATTTTATTCCCTTTTACTAGAACACTCTTTCCCTAAATATTATCCTGGCTCTCTAATTCTTTTCATTCAGAGAGAAAAGCCACATAGACAGAGAGGTCTCCAATTATACTAACAGAATCCTAAGACCTCCATCCTCAGTCACACAGTGTCTACCTCATTATTACACTATATATTGTCTTAATAGCCCTGAAATTGTTGTTGTTGTTGTTGTTTTTTGCTATCTAGCCCCAATTGCACTCATCTCACATGCTAGTAAAGTAATGCTCAAAATTCTCCAAGCCAGGCTTCAGCAATATGTGAACCGTGAACTTCCTGATGTTCAAGCTGGTTTTAGAAAAGGCAGAGGAACCAGAGATCAAATTGCCAACATCCGCTGGATCATGGAATAAGCAAGAGAGTTCCAGAAAAACATCGATTTCTGCTTTATTGACTATGCCAAAGCCTTTGACTGTGTGGATCACAATAAACTGTGGAAAATTCTGAAAGAGATGGGAATACCAGACCACCAGACCTGCTTCTTGAGAAATCTGTATGCAGGTCAGGAAGCAACAGTTAGAACTGGACATGGATGAAAAAGTAAAAAATGAAAGACATGATTTTTCCAAATAAAAATATAAATATGTATTCAAAAAAAAAAAAAAGAACTGGACATGGAACAACAGACTGGTTCCAAATAGGAAAAGGAGTACATCAAGGCAGAGTACATCATGCAGAGTGTATCATGCAGAGTATATGCAGAGTACATCATGAGAAACGCTGGGCTGGAAGAAACACAAGCTGGAATCAAGACTGCCGGGAGAAATATCAATAACCTCAGATATGCAGATGACACCACCCTTATGGCAGAAAGTGAAGAGGAACTAAAAAGCCTCTTGATGAAAGTGAAAGAAGAGAGTGAAAAAGTTGGCTGAAAGCTGAACATTCAGAAAACGAAGATCATGGCATGTGGTCCCATCACATCATGGGAAATAGATGGGGAAACAGTGGAAACAGTGTCAGACTTTATTTTTTGGGGCTCTAAAATCACTGCAGATGGTGATTTCAGCCATGAAATTAAAAGATGCTTACTGCTTGGAAGGAAAGTTATGACCAACCTAGATAGCATATTCAAAAGCAGAGACATTACTTTGCCAACAAAGGTCCGTCTACTCAAGGCTATGGTTTTTCCTGTGGTCAATGTATGGATGTGAGAGTTGGACTGTGAAGAAGGCTGAGCGCCGAAGAATTGATGCTTTTGAACTGTAGTGTTGGAGAAGACTCTTGAGAGTCCCTTGGACTGCAAGGAGATCCAACCAGTCCATTCTGAAGAAGATCAGCTCTGGGATTTCTTTGGAAGGAATGATGCTAAAGCTGAAAGTCCAGTACTTTGGCCGCCTCATGCGAAGAGTTGACTCATTGGAAAAGACTCTGATGCTGGGAGGGATTGGGGGCAGGAGGAGAAGGGGACAACAGAGGATGAGATGGCTAGATGGCATCACTGACTCGATGGACATGAGTCTGGGTGAACTCCGGGAGTTGGTGATGGACAGGGAGGCCTGGCGTGCTGCGATTCATGGGGTCGCAAAGAGTCGGACACAACTGACCAACTGAACTGAACTGAACCCCCAATTTAATAAAAGCTCCATAATAGCAGATATTATTTATTTTATTCATTGTTTTATCTTCATACCAATTTTTTAATAACATTAAATGACAGAAAAGTTAACATTTTTCAGTTTTTTCATTTATAAAATGGAAAATAATACCTGATTATAATGAAGATTAAAAGCATTTATATATGTAGAACACCAGGCATACAATAAGCCTTTGATAGAAATAAAAATAAAATTATGGCAAGAAATATGCTAATTTGTAGCAAAGATGGCCAACATTAGCTATTCATATATATATATATATATATATATTTTTTTTTTTTTTTTGCTGTTGTTCAGTTGCTAAGTTGTGTCTCACTCTTTGCAACCCCATAGACTACAGTACGCAAGGCTTCCCTGTCTTTCACTACCTCCCAGAGTTTGCTCAAATTCATGTCCATTGAGTCAGTGATGCAATCTAACCATCTCATCCTCTGTTGTTTCCATCTCACTTTGCCTTCAATCTTTTCCAGCATCAGGGTCTTTTTCAATGTGTCAGCTCTTTGCATCAGGTAGCCAAAGTAATAGAGCTTCAGCTTCAGTATCAGTCCTTCCAATGAATATTCAGGACTTATTTCCTTTAGGATTGACTGTTTTGATCTCCTTGCTGTCCAAGGGACTCTCAAGAGTATTCTCTAACACTACAGTTCGAAAGCCTCAATTCTTCAATACTCAGCCTTCTTTACGGTCCAACTATCACATCCGTACATGACTACTGGAAAAACCATAGCTTTTACTGTAAGGACCTTTGTTGGCAAAGTGATGTCTCTCCTTTTAATATGCTGTCTAGGTTTTCATAGCTTTCTTTCCAAGGAGCAAGCATCTTTTAATTTCAGGACTGAGTCACCATCTGCAGTGATTTTGGAGGTCAAGAAAAGAAAATCCGTCACTGTTCCACTTTTTCTCCTTTTTTTAGTCATGAAGTGATGGAACCGGATGCCAGTGATCTTTGGGGTTTTTTTAATATAGAGTTTCAATCTGCGTTTTCACTCTCTTCCTTCACCTTCATCAAGAGGCTCTAGTTCCTGTTCATTTTCTGCCATTACAGTAGTATCCTCTGTATATATGAAGTTGCCGATATTTCTCCTGGCAATATTGATCCCAGCTTGTGATTCATCCAGCCTGGCATTTTGCATGATGTACTCTGCATATAGGCTAAATAAGCAGGGTCACGGCCTTGTCATACTTTTCTCCCAACTGTGAACCAGTCCATTGTTCCATGTCTGATTCTAACAGTTGCTTCTTGACCTGTGTATAAGTTTCTCAGGAGACAAGTAAGGTGGTCTGGTATTCCCATCTCTTGAAGAATTTTCCACAGTTTGTTGTGATCCACAGTCAAATGCTTTAGCATAGTCAATGAAGGAGAAGTAGATGTTTTTTTTGAATCCTTTGCTTTCTCCGTGATCCAACCGATGTTGTCAATTTGATCTCTGGTTCCTCTGCCTTTTCTAAAACCAGCTTGCACATCTAGAAGTTCACGTACTGCTGAAGCCAGCTTGAAAGATTTTGAGCATAACTTTGTTAGCATGTGAAGTGTATGTAATTGTACAGTACAAATTCAGAATACTACAATGTGATGATGTGATAACCAAGGTTAATGGACAGAAGTATTAAAAATAGCTATAGCTTTAATAATCTGTGAATGTATACTAACAGAAAAAGAGGTAAATTTTAACATCAAAAACATAAAGATGATAGAGCTTATATGTGATCAAAGTTAGCTGGTTATCGGCATAAAATAGACTATTGTATCTATAAGACATTTTATATAAACCTCATGGTAACCACAAATCAAAAGATATATGAAAAACAAAGAAAAGGAAATCAAAGCATACTGTTAGAGAAAATTATCAGTTCACAAATGAAGACAACACAAGAGGAAGAAAAGAACAAGGAAACTACAAAGAAGAGAAATATAAGATGGCATTAGAAAGTCCTTACCTATTAAGAGATATTAATAATTATTTTATTAGATGTAAATAGATTAATTCCCAATCAAAATGTTTTAAAGATACACATAGGCTTAACATGAAGAAATGGAAAAAGATATTCCAGCCAAGTGGAAACTAAAAGAGAGTAGGGGTAGCTATACTTGTATCAGACAAGCAGACTTTAAATCAAAAGCTTGTAAGAAGAGGCAAATTTCCTTCAGTTCAGTTCAGTTCAGTCACTCAGTCGTGTCTGACTCTTTGCGACCCTGTGAACCACAGCATGCCAGGCCTCCCTGTCCACCACCAACTCCCGGAGCCTACCCAAACTCATGTCCATTGAGTCGGTGATGCCATCCAACCATCTCATCCTCTGTCATCCCCTTCTCCTCCTGCCTTCAATCTTTCCCGGCATCAGGGTCTTTTCCAATGAGTCAGCTCTTTGCATCAGGTGGCCAAAGTATTGGAGTTTCAGCTTCAACAGCAGTCCTTCCAATGAACACCCAGATGAGCACTCAGGATTGATCTCCTTTAGGATGGACTGGTTGGATCTCCTTGCAGTCAAGGACTCAAGAGTCCTCTCCAACACCACAGTTCAAAAACATCAGTCCTTCAGTGCTCAGCTTTCTTTATAGTCCAACCCTCATACCCATACATGATCACTGGAAGAACTATATCCTTGACTAGACAGACCTTACATAATGATAAAGGGTTACATGTATGTGTATATATATATATATATATATATATACACACATATATATACGAAATATTATCATTTGAGTCAACATAGATACAAAAAAGATCTTCACGACTAAGATAATCATGATGGTGTGATCGCTCACCTAGAGCCAGACATCCTGGAATATAAAGTCAGGTTGGCCTTAGAAAGCATCACTATGAACAAAGCTAGTGGAGGTGATGGAATTCCAGTTGAGCTATTTCAAATCCTGGAAGATGATACTGTGAAAGTGCTACACTCAATATGCCAGCAAATTTGGAAAACTCAGCAGTGGCCACAGGACTGGAAAAGGTCAGTATTCGTTCCAATCCCAAAGAAAGGCAATGCCAAAGAATGCTCAAACTACCACACAATTTTGCACTCATCTCACACACTAGTAAATTAATGTTCAAATTTCTCCAAGCCAGGCTTCAGCAATATGGGAACCGTGAAATTCCAGATGTTCAAGCTGGTTTTAGAAAAGGAAGAGGAAGCAGAGGTCAAATTGCCAACATCCGCTGGATCATCGAAACAGCAAGAGAGTTCCAGAAAAACATCTATTTCTGCTTTATTGACTATGCCAAAGCCTTTGACTATGTGAATCACAATAAACTGTGGAAAATTCTGAAAGAGATGGGAATCCCAGACCACCTCACCTGCCTCTTGAGAAATCTGTATGCAGGTCGGGAAGCAACAGTTAGAACTGGACATAGAACAACAGACTGGTTCCAAATAGGAAAAGGAGTACGTCAAGGCTGTATGTTTTCACTCTGATTGTTTAACTTATATACAGAGTACATTATGAGAAACGCTGGGCTGGAAGAAGCACAAGCTGGAATCAAGATTGCCGGGAGAAATACCAATAACCTCAGATACGCAGATGATACCACCCCTATGGCAGAAAGTGAAGAGGAGTTAAAGAGCCTCTTGGTAAAAGTGAAAGAGGAGAGTGAAAAAGTTGGCTTAAAGCTCAACATTCAGAAAACGAAGATCATGGCATCTGGTCCCATCACTTCATGGGAAATAAATGGGGAAACAGTGGAAACAGTGTCAGACTTTATTTTGGGGGGCTCCAAAATCACTGCAGATGGTAATTTCAGCCATGAAATTAAAAGATGCTTACTCCTTGGAAGGAAAGTTATGACCAACCTAGATAGCATATTGAAAAGCAGAGATATTACTTTGCCAACAAAGGTCCATCTAGTCAAGGCTTTGATTTTTCCAGTGGTCATGGGAAAACCATTTATGGATGTGAGAGTTGGACTGTGAAGAAAGCTGAACACCAAAGAATTGATGCTTTTGAACTGTGGTGTTGGAGAAGACCCTTGAGAGTCCTTTGGACTGCAAGGAGATCCAACCAGTCCATTCTAAAGGAGATCAGCCCTCGGTGTTCTTTGGAAGGACTGGTGCTAAAGCTCAAACTCCAATTTTTTGCCATCTCATGAAAAGAGTTGACTCATTGGAAAAGACCCTGATGCTGGGAGGGATTTAGGGCAGGAGGAAAAGGGAACGACAGATGGCTGGATGGCATCACCGACTGGATGGACATGAGTTTGGGTGAACTCTGGGAGTTGGTGATGGACAGGGAGGCCTGGCGTCCTGCAATTCATGAGGTCGCAAAGAGTCGGACATGACTGAGCGACTGAACTGAACAGAGGTAAATTTGAGATCATTAGGCTAAGTGAAATAAGTCAGAGAAAGACAAATATCGCATGATCATGTTTACATGTAGAATCTAAAAAAGTTGAAATGATAGTAATAGAGAGTTGAATGGTGGTTATTAGGGGTGTGAGGTCAGAGTAATGAGGAGTTGTGGTCAAAAGGCACAAATTTCCAGCTATAAGATTAATAAAGTCTGGTGATCTAATGTACAACATGGTGACTATAGTTAACAATACTGTATATTCAACAATTGCTAAGCAAGTATATATTAAATTTTCTCACCTCACAAACACAGAAAAGGTAATTATATTAGGTAATGGAGGTGTTAATTAATCATATTATGGTAATCATTTTGCAATATATATGTATCAAATCATCACATTATACACCTTAAACCTATACAATTCTAAAAGTCAATTATATCTCAATGAAGCTGGAAAAAATAAAATAGCAAATATTTAGCCCATGCTTGGGTGTTAAAATTATTAGGTATAAAATGAGAGGCTGCATATATTTCAAATACTTAAATATTACATCTAAAAACTAAAGACTCAAAGATTCCAATTTAAAGTTAAAAAAAAACAAGCAAGATACAATATTTTGTGTAGATAAATTTTACATTATGCATTTAATGTGAACTGTTGGCAATTCTCATTGTTCCCACAACCACAAAAAGTCTCGTTTTTGTATGATTTTATACAAAACAACCAATCAACTGAATTCAAAGTTGAAAACATTTTATATAAGTATATTTTTCTCCTGACATTTTAAAGGATCTATTTATGGAGTAAACGTTTCACTTTAAAATTAGTTCCCTGCTTTTTCCCCCGCATCTACTGCGAGAATGAAGACCATTCTCAGCAACCAGACTGTCGACATCCCAGAAAATGTCGACATTAACTTGAAGGGACGGACAGTTATTGTGAAGGGCCCCGGAGGCACCCTGCGGAGGGACTTCAATCACATCAATGTAGAACTCAGTCTCCTTGGAAAGAAAAAGAAGAGGCTCCATGTTGACAAATGGTGGGGAAACAGAAAGGAACTGGCCACTGTTCGCACAATCTGTAGTCACGTACAGAACATGATCGAGGGTGTTACACTGGGCTTCTGTTACAAGATGAGGTCGGTGTATGCCCACTTCCCCATCAACGTTGTTATTCATGAGAATGGTTCTCTTGTGGAAATCTGAAATTTTGGGGGTGAAAAATACATACGCAGGGTTCGAATGAGGCCAGGGGTTGCCTGTTCAGTATCTCAAGCCCAGAAAGATGAGTTGATTCTTGAAGGAAATGACATTGAACTTGTGTCAAATTCAGCTGCTTTGATTCAGCAAGCCACCACAGTTAAAAACAAGGATATCAGAAAATTTTTGGATGGTATCTATGTTTCTGAAAAAGGAACAGTTCAGCAGGCTGATGAATAAGATCTCAGTAATCCTGCTGCAGAAACAACAAGATAGCAGATGGTTCTATGGACTCAGTTGTGATATTTTAAAGAGACAATGAAACTCTTGATTTGAAAAAATAAAAAAATTTTAAAAAATAAAATAAAATTAGTTCCCTTTGCAATTTTTTTACCACAACCAGGGCTATACTCACAGGTCTGGCTTCTAATTCTGTGAAATTGCCTACAATTAAACTGTTAAATTAGACTATAAGATAAATTGGCAGTTAAACTGAATAAAGTTTAACATGTATGTTTGTAATTAAGGGCTGTAACAGAGAAATTTTAAATCTGATGAAAGTAATATAAGCATAGAACCTAGGGACTTCTGTAAATGGAGAACCTCCATTATTCCCTAAATGTCAATGGACCCCAGACTAAACCCACAGTTAAATAGGAAAAAGACATATAGATGTCTGTATAAAAGACTATGTACTGAATCTGGAAAAATTACCAGGTACAATCCTAGGCACTTTATATATTTTATTTAATCCTCAAAATAATTTCTGTAAAATATAATAGTATCACTACTTTATGTTTGTTGCTGTTCAGTCACTAAATTGTGCCTGACATTTTGAGACCCCATGGACTGCAGCATGCCAAGATCCCCTGTTTTCCATTATCTCCTGGAGTTTTCTCAAATTTATGTCCATTGAGTTGTTGATGTGCTTTATAGATAACAAAATTATAGTTAAGAGAGTAAATGACACAGGTAGTATCACACAACCTAAAAAGATAAAATCTGACAGTCTTTCAATCATACTATTTTGCTAACAATTTTTCTAGATTATATGAATACTAATGGAAAACCATAATCTGAATTTATACCCCTTTGCTTTGTACTTTACCTTAATAGCACCAATTTTTTCTATAAGGCACATTTCATAAAATAGACTACACTGGAACTCACAATGGGTCCAATTTCCCATCCCTACTCCCAAGACAGTATTTAAACCATATTAACTAGATTATTGTGTTTTTAGACATTTCTTATCTATCCTCAAGATTCTTAGAGCAAATATAAATGAAAAAGACACTAAAAATGCATTTGAAGTCATTTTAAGTACACTGTAAAAGTCAGCAGTCACTCAACAATAAGTTTTGTTTTCTGTTTTAAACTATGAACTACCTATTTTCATTCCCAGGATCTTAAAAGAAAAAACAAAACAGGATTGTTCAGCAATGAAGAGTTTATAACTTTAAGCTTTTTAAAAAAATGTTAACAACCTCTTACATGTTTTCATAAACACCATACTCAGGCGAACTAATTCTCAGGGAATAAGCACTTAGGTCTTTAATAAAGATGGAAATTATCTTGTCAGCCAGGTCCTAGCATTCACCTATTAAAATGAACCATGACTGGGTCTTTACCTTTCTGATAAACTAAGCAGCAACCTGGATTTCAAACTCTTTCCATCCTCCCATTGAAAACTGATGATTACATGCTGAATGATAACAGCATTTGCAGCTTAAGTGAAACAACATATACTTCTCTTCAACCCTACATGTTGCATTGTAATTTGAATGCATTCATCATTGTGTATTTTCAGATATAAATTACAAACTTGAATTAATGAAATAGATCTACATTTTCATTACGATCAATCATGAATGAAAATTTATCACCATGTATATACTGCAATAAGAATAGGCAAAACAAACTCCTGAAATTGAAAAGAATTCATCATTCAAGGTGATTTAAAACTAGTCATAACACTATAATGGAAAACTATTTTATGAAATTAATATAACATTCCAAGATTACTTTTTCTTGATATACAGAAAATTCATACAAATCTATGAAACAAAACCTGAAACTTTAATAAAAAATAAGAGCTATGACTATAAGTAGATTATGCCCTTCTCTGAAAGTATAAGGGTCAAGGTTCAACATTAAGAATTTGGGAAATATATATATGTATATTTATGCAGAGAAAATTTTCAAAAATTTATGACTTAAGAACCTCCCCAAAGTATTTTATGTCCTGAAATTCACTTTTATATATTTGTTTAATGAGTTTAATTATAGAATGGAAATGATATTGTATTTATAATTTTGTTTCCCTTTGCCATTCACCTTGTGATCATTTTCTCATGTCATTAGGCATTCCTTGAAAACATCCTATAGACATTAAAATGAACAGATCCTTTAGGAAATATTTGGGAAGTATTATAATGCAATATTCAAATGACTTCCTATCACACAGGTTTTAGACCATCAGGGATTCCCAGTAGGGTGTAAGGACAAAGACTTTGTCCTCTATAATGCTTTCTCAGTCATTATAATCTTTCCAACTGACAACAGTTTTTCTCAGCTTTAGTCCTAGATTTAATTTTTCTGAGTAAATGTCACACTACCCATGCAGAATTTTGTTCTTTAACATTACCATCCTCAGAGAGTTCCCTCTTTGTGATTCCAGAAAAATTAAAATTCCATAAATTATATTTAGATAATTATCAGAGTTTTCTTAAACTAACCTGACTTTTAAAAATTATTTATTAAATATGTGGATATTGGCCAAAACTTCCAGTTTATTTTTACTTATAGAGTTCTGACCCCAGTGTGCATGGTATTATCCACACTGACAAGGCAGGCTTCCCTGGTGGCTCAGGCGGTAAAGAATCTCCCTGCAGGGCAGGAGACCTAGGTTCAATCCCCGGGTTGGGAAGATCCCCTGGAGGAGGGCATGGCAACCCACTCCAGTGTTCTTGCTTGGAGAATCCCCATGGACAGGGGAGCCTGGTGGGCTACATACAGTCCATGGGGTCACAGAGTCATACACAACTGAGTGACTAAGCACAGCACAGCACACCGACAAGGATACAAATTCCCATTCTTATTATAGAGACCATCTCAGGATTATATTTAACAGCTCAGAGGTCAGCATCCAGTGATCTTCAATCATCCTGGAAAATTGCATTTTATCCAAATTATAAACATCCAAAAGTTCTAATTTTAGCACATATTCTTTTAAAAATAAAACTATTGTAAGACTTTCATAAAGGTTACACATTTATCTCAGAATTTTTATAAAATATTAGACTAAGAAGAAATACTGGTCAATTTGTATCCAAACTTAGAGTTTCTCGTCC
Source organism: Bos indicus x Bos taurus (assembly GCF_003369695.1). Taxonomy (NCBI): domain Eukaryota; kingdom Metazoa; phylum Chordata; class Mammalia; order Artiodactyla; family Bovidae; genus Bos; species Bos indicus x Bos taurus. The sequence goes on along the minus strand of NC_040085.1, from coordinate 32,769,485 downwards.
TCCACATATTTGTGTGGATCAGGAAAAATAAACATGTGGATTTATTTAAAGTTATTTGTACATGACATGAAAAAAATTCTCATGACTATAATGGTCTGGGACTCACAACTACTGACTTCCTACTGCGTAATGGATAGAGTTCAGACTCCTTCCTGGATGAGGATGCGCATGACAGGTCAAGCATCATCAGGTCCCAGTAATGGGTTGAAGCTTCCCTTCCCTGTACCTTCTCTACAGTCCAGCTGACCTCTTCAGTTTCTTACAACAATCACACTAGTTCAGCACTCACAGTTTCACTTATGAATTTATGATCCATTTAGTCTATTCCACTTTATCAAGTTCTAGGGAAAAGCCAGGCCTTTAATCTGTTCTTGGATTAAATTCTTCCATTAAAACCTTCCCTGAACTGTTACTGTACTAGTCACACATACTAATGCTTGGTTAAATTCAAGTGGTCATTTTTGGACTGTATTCTAATTGCCTAATGTACACAAATTCCCCCTCTCTGACAAGACTGTAAGATAATAAGAGGCAATTATAAATACCCCACGTGCAGCACATTAAGATGCAGTCTAGTAAGAATGCAATAAATACTTCTTTATTTGAATTTTTCTTAAGTAATCAAAGAGACTATTGCTGCAAATGCTACCACAGCTGTGAAACCTGCCACTATCAATGCAACCAGAAGTAGAAATGAAAAGCTTTTGAAAGATTTTTTGACTGATATGTAAATATAGTCAAAATGCTTATAATAAATTTTTATCATATCTCTACACTTTAAAAAAGTTATATAAATAAAGTAAGTAAATCATTGATAAGAATTTAATACTTTCAATACCCATCCTCATGGTAAACAGTATAAATATGCTAAAAATTAAAATACAAAAACGTTCATCTGAATCCAAATAATGTAGGATTTAATATTAACTAAATGAAAAGACTGGCCCCCAAATTATAGGTTCATGATACATAAAAATATGCCTTGCATGCGTGCATGCATGCTAAGTCACTTCAGTCTGTCCACAGAATTCTCCAGGCAAGAATACTGGAGTGGGTTAGGCAACTTTAAATTTGATTATATAGTATTTTATTTATATTCAGCCTCTTCTTTCTTTTGAAACTTATTTCCATCTAGTCCTATATTTCCTGGACACACTCAAATTTTTAAATAATTTTCTTTTAGTTAATGGAAAATATTCACAGAATAAGCAAAGTTGTATTATTTTAGGATATTCAGAACAACAAAAACACTAAAAGATTAAGTATTTGCTAGACAAACTCACTCAGGTGAATAAATCAAATTTCTTTCAGTAAAATATTAAGTATTTTCCCCCTTCACTGGCAAATAGTTAAAACCATGAATTGTAAATCTGTAAATGTCTAGAATCTACTGTATTCATGATTTTGTTATGCAGAGAAGGCAACCATCACTATAGAAGCTTCAACTACTTTAAATATGAATCCCATGCCTAAGATCAAGTGAAAATACTATCTAGAGTTTTGCCTCCCAAGAAACAGGAAGGCAAATGAAAGTATACAGTCACTGGAAACACTAATGAGCATTTGATTTACTCAATAACCTAGTCTCTTTGATTTCAAATCTAGTGACCTGTCTCTAAACATCAAAGATGTTCATCAATCATCTTGAATCTCTTCTTTGATATGCATATGTGTATGTTAACTTAGTATTTCCAAGTATAGGCTCCCTTCCCTCAATTAAAGCAGTTCCTTCAGAATAAAATCTTTAATTCCATTATTTAGTTATTCAAGTAGCCAAATCTATGCTTTAAAAGCAATAGGTGTTTGCAAAATACAAATCGGAAATTGGAAAAAAGTCAGTATATTTAAATTCACCCATGACAGATTTACAAAGAGGGAAATTTGGTAGAGGTTATTGAAGAAACTTTTTTTGCCCAAGTTTTTTTCGTGTGTTTTGTTCATTCACATATCTTTAGTGTCTGGCACATTGTAGGTAAACAAATATTTGCTGAATGAATAAATGAATATTTTCTTAAATTAATGGAAGACATTTTAATCGTGGATTTATATTACAAACACTATGTACTATAAATGTTTAACTAAAAATCTATCCTGTCAAACTCTTCATGCCTTTTCCTGACTTCATCGAAATTATTACATGGTGACAGGAAATGAAAAAGACCCTGATGCTGGGAAAGATTGAAGGCGGGATGAGAAGGGGACAACAGAGGATGAGATGGTGGGATGGCATCACCGACTTGATGGACATGAGTTTGAGCAAGCTCCGGGAGTTGGTGATAGACAGGGAAGCCTGGCATGCTGCAGTCCATGGGGTTACAAATTCACAAAGATGTGCACATAAAGCAGTTAGAAAGCAAGATAGAACAGCACAGACTCTATTGTGAAATTGCGGTCTAACAACTATAAAACTATCACTCAGTCTTTGGACTTTAAAAGTAATATTTAGATTACTAGTAACCTATCTTGTTTGTTAGCATGAAGTGCAAGGCTCACAATTGTAAAACTCTATATGCATTTTTATTTTTAATGGTCACTAGGTAATCACTATGATAAAAAATTAAGACTAACTTTTAAAGTTTACAACTGAGATACAACAAATAAGTGTGAGCTGATCTTACCTGATGTTCCCTAACTGTTCTCACCTACCGAGGCTGTACTGTTTGAAATTAAAAACTTTTATTTTCTACTTTTAAAAAGACTATGTTGATTCAAGAAACCATGGATAATATACTGTATTTATGTTTTTCCTTCTGGCTTACTTCACTCTGTATAATAGGCTCCAGTTTCATCCACCTCATTAGAACTGATTCAAATGTATTCTTTTTAATGGCTGAGTAATAACATAAATACAGTATACTAACGCATATATATGGAATTTAGAAAGATGGTAACAATAACCCGGTGTACGAGACAGCAAAAGAGACACTGATGTATAGAACAGTCTTATGGACTCTGTGGGAGAGGGAGAGGGTGGGAAGATTTGGGAGAATACATTGAAACATGTAAAATATCATGTAAGAAACGAGTTGCCAGTCCAGGTTCGATGCACGATACTGGATGCTTGGGGCTAGTGCGCTGGGACGACCCAGAGGGATGGTATGGGGAGGGAGGAGGGAGGAGAATTCGGGATGGGGAGCACATGTATACCTGTGGTGGATTCATTTCGATATTTGGCAAAACTAATACAATTATGTAAAGTTTGGAAATAAAATAAAATTAAAAAAAAAAAAAGAAACCATGGATAAAGGACTTAATTCCTAATAGTGTCCTTTTTCTCTAGAAATAGCTTTTGGCAGCACAGAATTTTGTTATCCATAGAAATAAATACTTCCAGTCATTTTTTCCATACAAAAATGTTTTTAGTATCTCTGTATGTGAGGCATTGTTATAGGGACAGGATGAAACAGTTAAGCAGAGAGAAAAAGTCCTTGCTTTACAGGTTCTTTTCTAAATTATAGTCTAGTAAGGATGCCAAAGATAAATAAGTTAACAAACAATTTAAGTGCTAATTAGTACAGGGGGATAAAAAGCAACTAGGACACCACTGAGGGGAATTGCCGCTGGATATGACAGCCAAGTAAAGTATGTCTGAGGAAATGGCACTGATACAGAACTGTCATGAAAAATGTTCCATGTGACTATGGGAGTGAGGGAGACACTCAACAATCTTGTTGAGGAGATTTTGTAAATAAAAGAGAAAACAAGTTTAGAGATCCCTGGAGCGAGGGTGCTTAGCACCATTCAGTTATAGCAAGAAGCCTAGGGTGACAGAGCAATATGAAATATAGGGAAAGAGTTATGCCAGAAGGCACTAACACAAGTGGACAGATTTTTGTAAAGGCATTGTAGGACATCTTAAGTGGTAAGCAGCAGTTTTGATTCTAAGTACAATGGAAAGCAGTTAGAGAGTTCTAAACAGAGAATATCATATTATTTGATTTAATACCGTTTAATGGATTTTCCAGATGGTGCTAGTGGTAAAGAATACCCCTGCCAATTCAGGAGACTTAAAAGATGCAGGTTCGATCTCTGGTCAGGAAGATTCCCCAGAGGAAGTCATGTCAACCCACTCCAGTATTCTTACCTGGAGAATCCCATGGACAGAGGAGCCTGGTGGGCTATAGTCCATAGGGTCGCAAAGGGTTGGACGTGATTGAAGCGACTCAGCGTGTACACAATATGTGTTTACTATGCGATTACTAGGTAATTTGCTAAGTGATTTACAAATGTATTTAATCACTGTATCAACTCAATAAAGCCATTAGGCAGAACTAAGTTAGAGGGGAATTATGAAACACAAATAAAATGCTAAGTGCTGGGAGGGATCTTCTAATATAAGGTCTCCACTATAGACTCTGGACTCACAACTGCCCTATACTCTTAGCGGGGCTAGGTTCCTCAAGGGACAGATGATACAGTTCAATAGGGCCAAAGGGGAAAGTCCTAAGTCTCACACAGACCACAAAAGAGAAATCAAATATATAACTAGAATAAAATATTACTTGAAACAAACTATGATATTTTAGTTCTCTGTATAAGTCATGAGTTTGGTTTAAATTAATTTTGACAAGCTTTCTTAAAGATGTCAGCAATTGTTACTTTCTCTACCTGTTGTTTCTCCTTAAGGGCGTGATAATTACCTCAAACACCTTTGAATCTTCTACATTCCCTGGCACACAATGCCTTGCAGGAAGTGGGACTTTAGAGTACTTGTTGAACAAATCATACATTGCAAAACTACAAAAAAAAAAAAAAACAAAACTCTTCTTCAGTACCTGGCACCATGGGAAACCTTAGACCTAACAATCGGTTGATGCTGGTTCTCAGTGAAACCGTTTTTCACAGAGTTTGCATTGAACTTGGAACTGTACTTTGAGAAAACTTGAAAGTGTCTTTAAAAGTTTTTCAGCAAAATGGCCTTAGACATTTTTCACTTTAAGCATTTTTAGATGTGTTTCCCTGATTTTTAAAACATCGTTTACCCAGTAGATATATTAAAGCTTTTGCCTTTTGTTTGAATTAACTAGAAAATTTCACAGGACTATTGTCAACTGAATAAATATATCTCCTCCTCTGAAAATTTCCTACTCCCTTCTGAAATTCTCAGAAAAATTTATAACAGTAACCCCTTTCCATTAAGTTCTGATCCTTTCTGGTAATTTCTTTCAGGATAAAATGTATTGGCAACAGCTTTGATGTCTTTATCTTGCTTTATCCTTTCTTCTTTAAGAAGCAGTTTTTGTTCATCCTTGGCTCTTAGGACATGCTTTATGCAACGACAGCATGAAAAGAATTAGAATGGAAATGTATATCCTTTTTTGGAACTGTGTCTATTTACCTAATATAAAAGATACAGCAGTTTTTCAAAAGCATAGCAGAACAATGCTGTACTCTTCTCAATTTCACAGTAACATCTGAGCCGTGACCAAACTATTTGACAAGAATGAATATTAAATCAGGACAGGAAGAAAGATAATATAGACTTTTCTTACTGAAATAACAAATTAATGATGTATTTAAAAATAAAAACTGACAACTAAAACATGGCTTAAAACAGGAGACACAAATGGTCAGAAAATAATTTTGTAATGGTTTGTTTCTCCAATCTTTACACAAAGGACTTAATCTTCTCAATGGTTATGACATATATTTTCATATCATCCATCCATTTTTTTCTTTTAATTTGTTCCTTTCCCACCCCAACCTCTCAGGAATTGTAATCAACCAATATTTATGGGATATCTACTATGTGTCTAGAATTACACTAGTCAAAATTATCCATAACAGAACTTCCTCTCAAAAGACATCTTGTTGAAAAAAGAGTAACATAACAGAAGTAGTAACAAAACAAAACAAAACAAAAGTTAAGGGCTAGATCATATGCCATGGTGAAAAGTGTAATAGGATTTCTAGCACAGGAGTTAACCATATGAACTGGACTAGTCTGGGGTAGAATTATGAAAGAAAATATATTTTGAACTAAATATTTAAATATAAAGACAGATAAATTCACAACTCCTTATCTATGGATAGAGACCATATACATTTTGCTCCCTGTTAGTTCTCAGACCTCATGTCCTGGCAATCTGTCTTGCCACAACTGCCTTTCTGTCATTCATCGAACTCATACACATTGCTCAGACCAACATACTACAAAAAGTTAAAAAAAAAAAATGAGTCTGAACCCCACTAAAGAACTAATAGTCTAAATTACCTTTTATTGTTGTCTATAAAAACCCTCATCATACCCTGGATCATAAATTGAGTGTGAAAGTTCTATGTGAATTTCTGATTAAAACTCGAACTAAGGGTAAAAATGTTTCAGAGATTAAATGAAATAGTAGAGAAAAGCAGTCTCTTAGATCACTTGCTTTCAAAGTAATAATATTAGCACATTTTCAGATATACCTGACTCATATAAATATATTCTGACTTAGAAAATCTGTAACAAAGAAAAAACCAGAAAATCTAAGTCAAATTTTGTGAAGGTTTGTAGCATGGCCTTCCCCCACATATTTCAGTGTATTCACTGGCCTATCACACCACCTTGCACTTATACTCAGTAAATATCTATGAAGTAAATGATGCACAAATGAAGAAATGAATGAGTCACATCATGTTTGTTTTAACCAGGATAAACTATTATATCCTGAGAAAATGACCTAGCTTTGTACACTTACACTCATAAGATTTTAACCTGTATAACTAATATTAATATATTAAAAAAAGAGGGTCACAAATTGGGCATTGTGAAATTTTTAATGATCTTTATATTTCAAATAACCTAATATCTCATTAATTTAGGTTTCAGGAAATGTAATATTGTTGTTCACTTCAGAGTCTCCATCCGATTAAATCTGTCTTATTCTTTAAAACCTAGCTCAAAACTGAAATTCTCTGTAAAATCTTATCTAGATCCAGCAATTCCACTTTTTAAACTTTATCCCAAGGAAATAATTGGTCTTGTATATAGAAATGTGCAAGGGTGCTTATCTCAGCATTGTCTATAAAATGAAAAATAAACCTGAATCAAAGAAAATTACAATACTACATGAATTATAACTTATTCATGGCCACCATATAGTCAGCAAAAATAATGATTAATATTTTTTAGAAAAATGGTCATAAAATATTGGTAAGTAAAAAAAATTGGGAAATACAATTCTATTTTTAATGTAGATTTATATAAATGGAGGCCAAGAAAAATGATGCTTTCCAACATCTAATTACACTGAAATGTTAAAAGTGATTTGCTCTGAGTGGAGGGATTATCAGTTCAGTTCAGTCGCTCAGTCGTGTCCGACTTTTTGTGACCCCATGAATCGCAGCACGCCAGGCCTCCCTGTCCATCACCAACTCCCGGAGTTCACTCAGACTCACATCCATCGAGTCAGTGATGCCATCCAGCCATCTCATCCTCTGTCATCCCCTTCTCCTCCTGCCCCCAATCCCTCCCAGCATCAGAATCCTTCCAATGAGTCAACTCTTCGCATGAGGTGGCCAAAGTACTGGAGTTTCAGCTTTAGCATCATTCCTTCCAAAGAAATCCCAGGACTGATCGCCTTCAGAATGGACTGGTTGGATCTCCTTGCAGTCCAAGGGACTCTCAAGAGTCTTCTCCAACACCACAGTTCAAAAGCATCAATTCTTTGGCGCTCAGCGTTCTTCACAGGGATTATACATGATTCAAAAGAATTATTATCCATTTTTTTAGTTTTTCTGTAATAATCATATTTTACTTGAGTTATTTCAAACAGGGGCAAATAAAAAGAAAAGAACTATTTTACTTGAGTTATTTCTGAAAGGGACAAATAAAAAGAACAGAATCCTTACCTTATAAAATTTCCTCACCTTGATTTGCCTTCTAAGAAGCACAGGTTCAAGGCTCAAATTTAAAGTCTGTCACTAGCAATATATCAGATCCTATGACATACAGTTTGTATACTAACATTATTCGTGTGTGCTAAGTTACTTCAATTGTGTCTGACTCTTTGCAATCCTATGGACAGTAGCCCACCAGGCTTCTCTGTCCATAGGATTCTCCAAGAAAGAAATGGAGTGGGTTGTCATGCCCTCCTCCAGGGGATCTTCCCAACCCAGGGATTGAATCTCCATCTCTTGTATCTCCTGCATTGGCAGGTGGGTTCTTAACCACTACATGCCACCTGGGAAACGCATACTAACCTGATATCTGGCTTCATATTACCTTTACACATTGTTTTCATCCACTGCCTTCAACTCATTTTATCTTCCTATCTTTTTTATGCTTGTATAAATTCTGTGATTTCAAATATCACAGCACTTTACCAATAGTGCAGTTCAGGGAAGGCTGGTACCGGCTCCAACAGAGTAAAACAAGGCCAACATTTATCTTGGTGAATCTAACACAGTTTAGTCTGGTCTTCAGCTTTGTTGACCCATGAGACTGATTTTTATCAGTCTACTAAAAATGGATTTGTTTTTAGAGGCCAAGTTCCCAGAGATCAATGTAGAGAAGAATGGCAGTGTATTGATTCACAGTAAGAAATAAATCTGTCATTTATACCAAATGCCATATTGACATGACCAGCTGACTCTCATCCTGTAGGAAAACTACAGAGGGAGCCAAATTATCAAAAGGTTGCTTGGTTGTCATGGAATCAGAAAAAGGAACACTTCTAAGGAATGGCTCTAAGTTAAGGTATCTTTGGGCATTCTTATATACTGTAGGAAAGAAATAGCCTTGCCAAGGATCTCATAATTTTAGAGAAACACTGAGGCACAGTGAAGTGATTAAGAGCATGGGCTTTTGAGAAAGGCAAAGTGGTTTCAGATCCTATTTCCACCATTTTCTCTGTATTTGAACTTGAACTCTAAGCCTTTGTTTTCTAAAAATCAAGTATTTAGGAAACAACTGAGGTGACTTAAATTTAAATCCGTTTAGGCTGAGGATTTGCTGTACCAATTCTAATTGTTTTAATAGGAAGTGTTATCTAGTGGTGGCTCAGTGGTAAAGAATCTGCCTTTCAACGCAGGAGAATCAGGAGATGCAGGTTCAATCCCTGGGTTGGGAAGATCCCTTAGAGGAGGAGATAGCAACCCATTCCAGTGTCGTTGCCAGGATAATCCCATGGACAGAGGGGCCTGGCAAGCTGCAGTCCTCAGGGTTGCAAGGAATCAGACACGACTGAAGCAACTGAGCATGCACATTAATTAATTAGGCTATAAAACTAAAATGGTTATTTTGTAAATATGGCAATCTGTCATATCTCTGTATTCCTATTAGATATTGGGCTCTCTTAGCCCAATAGGACATCTCAAATAACTTTAGTCTCTTTTAGTTATTTAAACAGTCTCAGTTTCATATTAATACTTCATCCTGTCATTTTGAAGTTTCAAATGCATAGTTACTTGAAGGCTTTCTGTGTACTCAAATAGTTTACTGTGGTTCCAGAACAATTACTAAAAACATGATCCATGTAATGGTGCTTATCTGATAACTGATTGGTGCAAGCATGCCAAGTAACTTCAGTCCTGTCCAGCTCTTTGCAATCCTATGGACTATAGCCAGCCATACTCCTCTGCCCTGGGATTTTACAGGCGAGAACACTGGAAGAAGTTGCCATACCCTCCTCCAGAGAATCTTCCCAACCCAAGGATTGAACCTACATCTCTTATACCTCCTGCATTGGCAGGCCGATTCTTTACCACTAGCGCCACCTGGGAAGCTCAACCATTGTTACCACACAGCTATAGGATATGGAGCTTGCACCAGAATGAAAATCAATTTCATTGCTAAGCACAGCTTGTAGCTCAAATGAAAGAGGAAATAGACAAGCCCAAAATCACAGTTATAATTTCCATACTATTCTCTTGATAATTAAGAGAGTAAGTAGAAAACCAATAAAAATGCAGAAGACTAAAATACTATCATATAAATTGACCTAATTGGTGTTTACAGAGCATGCCATTCAACAAAAGCAAAATGCAAATTCTTTCAATTGTGCCTGGATAATACTTTGAACTGGATGAAAATTAAGACATAATAATTAAAATGTATTTAATACAACTAAGATTGCTTTTAAAGAGAAATTTATAGCTATAAATGCTTATGTTAGTACAAAACAAAACCTAAAATCTTTATCTAATCTCCTACCTTTAAAAAAAGCTTACAGAGAAAAGCAAATCCAAAGTAGGAGGAAAATAATCAAAATAAGAGAAGAAATTAATTAAATAGAAAATAAAAATAGAGGGAAAAATCCAAAAACTTCTTTGAAAATAATCAAGAGATATAAAACTCTAGTTAGAATAAAAACAAAAAGAGAAAACACAAACTATCAATGTCAGTTAAAAAAAAGAAATCAAATCACTGTTAAGCCAATAAACTGACAAAACATATTCAAGGGACATTATGAATAGCTTTTTGCCAATAAATTCAACAGTTTAGATAAAATGGCCATCACTAAAGATACCATCACTATGAAAAGAACAATAAGACAAATTTATGAACAACTTCATGGCAATACTTTTGAAAACCCAAATGAAATAGGAAAATTTTATGAAAGGTACAAGTTACCAGTATAACACAGGAGATCCAGATGAGTTACTTGGTGAATTTTAGCAAGCATTTAAAGAAGAAGAAGAATACAATTTGATACCAATGTTTTCAAAGAAGGGGAAATTTTCCAACTAATTTTATGAAGACAACATTATCCTGAAACCAAAATCAGACAAAGACACTATTCAAAAAGAAAACTTTAGTGAAATACCCCTCAATACAGATGCAAATATAGATACAAAAGTCCTTAAAATATCAACAAAGCAAATTCAACAATATATAAAAAGAATAATACATTACACCTGGGGTTTATTCCAAGAATGTAAGGTTACCTCAACCTCTGAAAATCATTAAAAATAATTTACTCTATCCACATACTGAAAAAGAGCTGCATGATCATCTAATAAATACAAAAAAGTCATATGACAAATTATAATAACCACTCGTTACAAAAATCCTAGCAACTAGTAATAAATGGAAAGTTCCACAACCTGATAAAGAGCGTTTACAAGAAAACCTACAGCTTACAATATATTTAATATGAAATACTGAAATCTTTTCTCTTAAAATTAGGAAAAGAGCAAGAATGTCTACTCTCATTATTACTATTAATGAAGTATTCAAAGTACTAACCAGTGCAATTAAGTGAGGAAAAGACAAGGCAAACTGATTGGAAAGAAAGAGGTAAAGTTCTCTTTATTTGCAAACAAAATGATGGTGTATGTAGAAAGCCTATGGGAGAAAAAGTTGTTAGAATTAATAACAGTTTTTGTCAGGGTCATGGGAAATAAGGTAATCCTGAGAAATAAAAGAGAAATGAAACACTTATCCATGAAAACTTGTACTTAAATGTTCTTAGCAGCTTTATTGGAGAAGACAATGGCACCCCACTCCAGTACTCTTGCCTGGAAAATCCCATGGATGGAGGAGCCTGGTAGGCTGCAGTCCATGGGGTCCCTGAGGGTCGGACACGACTGAGTGACTTCACTTTCACTTTTCACTTTCATGCATTGGAGAAGGCAATGGCAACCCATTCCAGTGTTCTTGCCTGGAGAATCCCAGGGACAGGGGAGCCTCGTGGGCTGCCGTCTATGGGGTCACACAGAGTTGGACACAACTGAAATGACTTAGCAACTTAGCAGCAGCAGCTTTATTTATAATTACCAAAAACTAGAAATAGTTCAAATTTCTATCAAGTTGAATGGATAAATAGAATGCAGTATATCCACACATGAACATATAATTTAATAAACTGTAAAAATGTTCAACAACATTATGCAGAGAAAAAAAATCCAGGTACAAAAGTATACATACATTATAGCTCCATTTTTTATTAAATGCTCTAAAAGATAAATCTATCATAACAGACTGCTGATCAGTGTTTTCTTGAGGCTGGAATAGAGACTGACCAGGAAGATATGCACCTGGAAAGGTCATGTGTAGGTGATCCAGTCAACAGACTCAGTTGAGCCCAGATTCTAGGTCATCCCAGTATCCATACCAGATTTGTTAGAGAACTCTTTGAGAGGATTCCAGTTACCAATCATTTCAGTGTTCCCAGGTGAGACCGCAGACATCCTGGGAAGAAACGAGACAATCTGGATGTACTGTGTTCAAATTTCTGGGTTGTTGATTTATGTCACCAAATACTTTTAAAAACCTAAATGAAATAGGAAATTTTCATGAAACGTATAAATTACCAAAAATAACACAGGAGAAATGAAAATCTGAATAGCTTTCTTATATTAAGACTATTGATTTCAATTTGTAAACAGTCCCTAAAAGGTAACTCCAGGACTAGATGGCTTACCCAGTAACTTTTATTCAGCAACAAATAGAAACAAATTACTAATGCATGCAGCAACTGAGATGAATCTCAAGGATATTGTGCTAAGTGAAAAAAGCCAAGAATAAATACTACATATCGATTCCATTTATATGAAATGCTTATCTTGTAAAAGAATAATTTATAATAAACCAAGCAGAACAAAATGGAACTAGAGTTCACCTGCATGAGGAAACTTTTGGGAGTGGACAAATTGCTCTAAAACTGGATTGTGGTGATGGCTGCAAATCTTCATAAAAAGTCATTGGAATTCACTAAATGAATTATATATATATACTTATAATTGATGATCTTTATAGTGTGAAAATTAAAGCTAAAAAACTGTGGGAACAAAAATGATTACAAGTAAAATCTTACAGAAGAGTAACTATATGCCAGGAAAATGCTATACCAAAAGAAATGTCAAATCACAATATTAATATCCAAACATAGTACGTGTGTACATAATGCATGACTGTTTTTCTATAATTTTCCAAAAAATTACTGAAACTGATGCACTGTATTCAAACACTATTTTAGAATATATTCCATCTTCTGTATGACCATTATTTATTGAAACTACTCCTAAAATACTGGTGCTAAGCTCCAGTTATTTCCCTAATGTTATTCATATTCTCCTCTCTCACAGTTTTTCCTCATTAGTTTTCATAAAGTTGAATGATAAATAGTTCTAGCATTTTTGTTTTAGAAGTGGGAAACTAAAGCTCAGAGAAGTGGAACAAATTTCCAAACATGACTCTAGTGGGTTCCTTAATTAAAAATATCAAACCCAATATCCCTTAGGCACATTGCCTTATTGCTGCTGAATTAGGAACATTTTCATTTCAGATACAAATTAAGAATACAAACATTTATTGTCCATTCTCTCCTTATTCATGAAAAAAAAAAACAGACTCTACCAGCATATATAAAAAAGAAAAATCATAATCTATTCTGATAGTTATGTTACCTTCAGTTTTTCTGGGCTGTGTATGTTATTTTAAAGTTGTAGCCAACCCCTCTTTGATGCTATAGAAGATATTAGAGACATAATCAAATGTACTCTTGTCCAGGGCTATAAACAGAAGACGACAGCAAGGGGAACCAACCTGCCTAAGATAACAGTTCAGTAGGGCAGCATTTTCTGTCAAGCCATAATTATGAATATTTTTATGATCCTGATTTATGAGCTTGAGTCTTCAGTAACTCTCCTAATCAGTCTCAACAGTCATCCACAGATGAAACCGGAGCCTATTATACAGAGTGAAGTAAGCCAGAAGGAAAAACATAAATACAGTATACTAACGCATATATATGGAATTTAGAAAGATGGTAACAATAACCCGGTGTACGAGACAGCAAAAGAGACACTGATGTATAGAACAGTCTTATAGACTCTGTGGGAGAGGGAGAGGGTGGGAAGATTTGGGAGAATGGCAATGAAACATGTAAAATATCATGTAGGAAACGAGTTGCCAGTCCAGGTTCGATGCACGATGCTGGATGCTTGGGGCTGGTGCACTGGGACGGACCAGGGGGATGGTGTGGGGAGGGAGGAGGCAGGAGGGTTCAGGATGGGGAGCACATGTATACCTGTGGCGGATTCATTTTGATATTTGGCAAAACTAATACAATTATGTAAAGTTTAAAAATAAAATAAAATTAGGAAAAAAAAAAACAGTCATCCACAGGACCTGAACAAAGCAGCAGAGGAAACAATATGAACACTTTACGACAGCTGCTTTCTTCCAGAATGCATAATTAAAGTCAAGCTCTCCACTCCCCAGTCAATTGAAAGATGGTCAGAAAGACAGATCAACCACTGAGAGCAATAGACATGTTATATAACTATCCATGGATTTTGTAGGGAAAGGATGTGAGTTCATGTATGGCATAGGAAAAAAAAATAATCTGATATACCTTTCCGGTATCCTATAAAAACAGTACTAGAGCGTACATGAGAGAGAGAGAGAAGTGACAGAGAAGGAAACAGATTGTGTAACTTTTAGGTTATCCCCATGTTCCTTTGCTGTGCCACGCTAAGTCGCTTCAGTTGGATCCAACTCTGCGATCCTATGGACCGTAGCCCACAGGCTCCTCTATCCATGAGATACTCCTGGCAGGACAACAATGGAACTAGAGTTCACCTGCAAGAGGAAACTTTTGCGAGTGGTCAAACTGCTCTAAAACTGGATTGTGGTGATGGCTGCAAATCTTCATATAAATTCATTAGAATATAAATTCATTCAGTAAATTCATTCATTCATATGAATTCATTCAGTACTCAAGAATACTGGAGTGGGTTGCCATGCCCTCTCCAGGGGATCTTCCTGACCCAGGGATCGAACATGCATCTCTAAAGTCTCCTACATTGGTAGGCAGGCTCTTTACCACTAGTGTCATCTGGGAAGTCATTTGTTCCTGATACTTGCACTAAAATAATGTATCTTGTGCATACAACAAACTCCTTAAAAAATAAAAAAAGGAGGATAAAGGTAATGGGAAGCTTCCAGGAATAATTCATAGCTGCTATAAATACTTGAATCACTGTCATTGTAGTGAACTTTTTTTCCTTTTGTGAAAGATAAACAATATTAGTATGGATTGCATATAGCGAAATGTAGCAGACTTGGGGAGAAAATCTCAAAGGATTAAAATTATATGCATTTACAGTAAGAAAAAAAAAGAAGATAAAAGGAGACTCTGACTGAATCTAAGTCTATCAAGGTACTAAATACTCCAGAAAGGGATAAATTTTCATTTAATCGTGCTCTACTCTGTACAAATACATACATTGACCTGGGTCACCATGAACTAAGATGAAAGAAGTAAATTTATAACCCTATTAGGTCAGACAGATGTCTTGGCTGAGTGAGCATCAAGAAAGGAAAATTGTGTGAAAAAGCATTTCCTCTATGAGCAGATCTATAAAAATGATCTTTCATGAAACCAGCAAGAATATCATGGAGAGAAAATACTCTAGGTGAAGGGCTTCCTCAGTAAATGATAGCTTAGAAACACTGATGACAACATAAGTGAAAACATTTCATTCCTCATTGAAATAACTGAAATTGTAGCAGGGAGCTGTTAGAGGTGAAACGTGATCATGTCACAAAAATATCTTGGTTGCCCAGCAAGATTCACAAAGCTCCAGAAAGGGATAGTCTGGACCTGAAAATTAGGACATAAAACCTACCAACATTGCATTTCCTCAGAGTAGTGGGCCTTTCTTTAAAGTATTTTGGCAAATTAAGAAAATACGGTAACTTGACAGAAAGACTTAGATAAAAGAAATAATCTGCCCCATGAGGTACTGTTGACTTAATGGGGTAAAAATTTATTAGTAACATTATTAACATCTTGGCCACTGTAAGATTTGTTCAGAAAATGTAAGAATCTGTACGTCATACTGGCAAAAATCTCATCTTGATTTTTCAGATACTATTAGAGAGTCATAATTTCTAGACAAGAAAAGAATGTCCAACCAGATATTTTGAAAAACACAGCAGCTTCAGTATGGCTTATTATTATAGTCAAATCCCTAGTCTATGTCAAACTCTGCCCAAACCCAAGTCAGTAAGTTCTTATTGCAATTCCAGTATTGTTGATCGAGGACAAGTGCTAATAGTTTTCATCCCAGTACATCTTTTTACCAAGAGCTTTATACACCCAGAAAATGCCAACTGAAATTTACACAGTGAAAGTTCACATAAAACTGTGAATAAGAATGATCTAAACAGAATTCATCAATTTTCCCTACAATCAAGGCCCTTTCCCACCTTCCAATTACCATCAGCAGCAGACTCCCCTCTCCCAGCTTGATTGCCCTTCACAGTTAATCAAACACCTGTCTATTCCTCCTCTGAAAGAAACTGTGGTCTGTGAATGACCTGCATCTGAATCATCTTGCCTCCTTGCTAAAATACATATTGTCGTGTCCCTGCCCCAGACCTATCAAATATGAACACGTGAAAGAGAATCCCTGAAATTTGCATTTTAAGACTCTCTACCAGTACTCATCTATACTCCAGAGTTTCAAAATAATCCATCTGAATCTCACTTTTTAAATTCCTCCTGCTCTTCTCCAGTCAAGATTTTTACACCACATGGAGAAGCTGATAACAGTCTGGCAGCTTATCTCTTTGCCTCCAGTGCCTTCTCCAGAATTCCCCTGTATACCACTGTATAAAAATCTCAAGATCCTTTTCACCAAATATCCTTTCTGCTCAAAATTCTTAATTTTTTTTTTACCATATTTTGGGACAAATCCAAACATCACAGCTGAGCATTTAAGGATTTCTATGAAAGGATCCCAGTGTGCATGGTGCATTGACATGTCTTATGGCTTCAGTCTAGAGTTCTTCTCACCAGTTCTGATCAGACTAAACACTAACCTTATTTCTTGAATTCCCCCTTCTTTTCCATCTCCGCTTATCATCTATCTTTCCCTTCAAATGCCCCAAGTCTCTCCCTAGCTTTCCAAAATCTGATATTTCTTCTAAGAAGGAAATTCAGAATCACCTTCTTTAAATTGGTAGAAAATATAAATACCATGAGTTACTAGGCAGATTCAAAAAAATATGAGTTGTACCACTCACCACTATTGTGATTTGAAGCAAATTTATTTGATAAATATGAAATAATATACCAGATGCCTGGAACTTTACAGGAACTCAGTGAAGACAAATTTCTTTTCTTCACTCTATGTAGAAGTTATGGTCTTTGTCTACATTATTTTTCTGTGTAAACTATTTCTGCTGAAATAAGTCAATTCTAATTTTCATATGAAATACATTCCATGTTGTCAAGGTGGAGTTGACCTCATCCTATCATTATGACCACTGGAAAGTGAAAGCCGCTCAGTTGTGTCTGACTCTTTGTGATCCCATGGACTATACAGTCTATGAAATTCTCCAGGCCAGAATACTGGAGTGGGTAGCCTTTCCTTTCTCCAGGGGAACCTTCCCAACCCAGGGATCAAACCCAGGTCTCCCTCATTGCAAGCAGATTCTTTACTGTCAGAGCCACCAGGGAGACCCTATGACCAACAGAGTAGCCAGAAATCCATCTATTCCACTGCCACCTCCAACACACACACACCCCACACCACCCCACACCAAACTGCAGCAACTGGCTCACGGATGGACAATTTTCCCAAGTCAACCAGATCAGTCCCTGGAAATTTTGTTGAACACTGAAGAAGTGGACACTAATCATTGGAATTGCTGGATGTGCCATTGAGTTAAGCCTAGAGAGACTTCTGGTCAGTTTTGCTACCATTTAGGGAAAAAATTGCCTTCATATTAAAATGATTATGAGGAAAATAGGGCTCCAATAGGGAAGATGATATCCTGACAGCATCATTTTAGTGAATTCATGATGCCTGAGATCCAACTGTAGAATTTTCATTTATAGGAGTCAATGAATTTCTTTTGAATTAAAATAGTTTTCACTATTTTTCTGTCACTTTTATATGAGAACTCTTTACTAATACAGAAATATTAGAAAGTAGAATGTTGCAAATGACAAAAGTTTAAATGTAATGGGATTAAATTAACACAGGTGAGGGCAGGGGAGCTGTAGGTAGCATCTGAGTGAGACGTTGACTTTCCTCTCTTTGGGAATGAGTGAATTATTGGTTTTAAGTCTACTACTTCCGTTGTCGTGCAGTGGCATTTTGAAATGATGCATATGGGAAGACAATTTGCTATTGAGCAGTCAATAAATAAATAGTAGTGGATTGCAGTAATCATAGTTTTTGTTGACTACGCTTTTTCTCATATAAGCCTTTTTCATGAAAATCTGAGTTTATGAGCACCCTAATACCTGGTCACAAGGATATCCAGGGATGGCACATGATTTAGTTCAGAACAATCACAACCTTTCCTGGGACTTCAGCTACAAGTATCAGAAAGTGCATTTTCTTTTGATTGGAACTGCTAGCTACAAAGATAACTGAGTTTATAACTTTCCTCCATTAGCCAATTATACCACAAAGTAGAAAGATATTGCCTGAGATTAAAGCCTGGGGTGTTAGAGAAGACTCTTGAGAGTCCCTTGGACTGCAAGGAGATCCACCCAGTCCATTCTGAAGGAGATCAGCCCTGGGATTTCTTTGGAAGGAATGATGCTAAAGCTGAAAGTCCAGTACTTTGGCCACCTCATGTGAAGAGTTGACTCATTGGAAAAGACTCTGATGCTGGGAGGGATTGGGAGCAGGAGGAGAAGGGGACGACAGACGATGAGATGGCTGGATGGCATCACTGAGTCGATGGACGTGAGTCTGAGTGAACTCCGGGAGTTGGTGATGGGAAGGGAGGCCTGGCGTGCTGCAATTCATGGGGTCGCAAAGAGTTGGACACAACTGAGTGACTGATCTGATCTGATCTGAATGGCATCCGTTTATCCAAAATGTAACTCTATTCCCTATACTTCTCAGTTATGTGGACCAATAAATCCATTTTAATGTAATCTCATTAGTCTAAGCTTCTGTCATTTGCAGCTAAGAATCCTGAGTAACCCATTTGGTCACCTTACAAATGTTTTCTAGTTTTTTCATACACATATTCCTTCCCACTAAGCAGTAATACCTTTGAGGAAAAGATATTGTGTCATTGATATCTTTTCTAATCCCTACAGTTGCAACAGAAACTATAACTCATTAGATGGAAATATGAGAGAACAGTCAACAAATTAATTCATAAGTATGATAAAAATCCACAGTCATCTATTTCTTTCAGTTGTACAGACAGATCTAATTAATCTTCTCCAAAAGTATTTCACGATACACCATCCCAGACAAAATACCATACAAAAACTAAATAGATCTGTCTTCCATTCTCTTAAGTAGCTTTTTGAATGTTTTCAGCTTTTATGTTAAAAGTTCATTTCAAATAGCACATTTCTTAATACATACAAAGTGTTTCGAATTCACAAAATAACTAGACACCTGTAATTACAGCATAATCTCCAATGTCACATGACATTTTCCTATGTCTTTAAAAGCATGTATTCCAACAACAGTATTTAAAGTTCACCTCTCATCCCTGTGTCATGGTTTGAGAAGTATTTACTTCTGTGACCCTGCTCTCCTAGATACTTTTGATTTAATAATTATTATTCACAACAAAAGGTTCAAAGCTAAATATTTTCGAACTTAGGGCAAAATATTCCAATTTTATTTCCCAAACTATTTACTGATGAACATACCACATTAAGGCAAAATGACATAACAAAACCTATGCCTCTTTTTTCTCTTTTTTATCCATTTAAATGAGTAAAAACATATGCTTTCATGATACATGCTCCTATAAGCAAAGATATAATTAGAACAATGAAAAATTCCTATTTTTTCTTCATGTAGAAACTAAAGAATAAAAGACCATTCAGGTTGGACATTGTATCAGTCAAGTCCCCTCGCAGGAAACAGAATTTACTCCCAAGTGATTCAAATAAAGAGACTTTGGTAAAGGGACTCTTTTAAAAGATGAGAAATGTGAGCTGAGAAAAGAGAATAAACAAAGAATGGTGAGACCCTCAGAGGCTAACTTAATGGAAAGACCCTCAGAGGCTAACTTAATGGAAAGTCATCACTAACACCAGGGTTGAAAGGACTGAAAGAAATGCATTACCTGAACCCATGGAGAACTGGAACTGTGGAGGAGGGGGCCACCTGTGGAGGCAGTAGGGGGAAAACAATGATTGCCAGAGATGCTGAGGGAAGAAAGAGGAGAGAAATATTTGAGCCTCTCTCCCTCACTCTTTAGTCTCCTGCCAACACCTCCTGTTGGTGAAATACAATTGGAAACATCCAACCAAGGAACCCAGGAAGGGAAGCAGTTCACACAGAAATCATTCTTGGTGGGGCACAGAGCTGGACAGAAAAGAAGTGAAGTGGATCAAGGGTGTGAGAAGAAACAAAGGGAGAATAACCAGATAGTGAGTGTAGTCTTGACTTTTTGGAATAGCCAAGGAGAAAAAGCTGAGGGTTCAAATTTTTCCAACTAGATTTTACCTCACTGAACCCTTTTCCATTACAGGAAGGTGGTAGATGTATTAGAAGGGGGATGGAGCCTGTTACAGAACTACAATTCTGGAGGTTATACATTTTTTGTGAAAACCTCTAGCTCAGGCAGGCAATGGGTTGCCTCCTATTGCCTCCATAAAACCTCCCAAAGAGACTTAATAAACTCTCTTAAATTTCCAATAAAATCTCTTAAGAGTCTCCCAAAGAGATTTAATTGTTACCATGGGACCTTAGCAGTCAAGATTGAGGGCAGGGCTGTGGCATCTTGTAGCTCATGGCTTAAATTTCACATCTTTTAGTGGCCACGATATTTCTTTGGTTGTTGCTTGTCTCTTTCAGTCTTTCTTTCCTGCTTATTAACAGCCAGTTATGCCGTTCACTCTCCGTTCACTCTTTGTACTGCATCACATGGCTCCTCTCACTTGTCTCATCCAAGTTCCATCTGTCAGATATTGCCATAATAGATTTTATACCTCATTGTTTCAAAAACTTAATTTTACCTCTTAATTGACATTTGGCAGTATTAGTGCTCCCTTTTCCGAATTGTATATGAAGACTGGAAAATTTGAGTCCTGTGTGCTTTTATGCAACTTCCTTTCTCTTCTCACTTGTATTTGGAAAGACAATTCTGACTTCTGGTTTTTTAATATTTTATCGCTAAAAGTTTGCTACTTTGCTTTATGTCTTAGACTGCTTTGTAAGGTAGAATAGTTGCCTTCTTTAAATCAATGCAGTGGCTATTTACTTCATCTCTTTCTTGATAAAACAAAAAAGATTCCATCTTCAGGTGAAAATTTTGTATTAGGAAACTAAGAACTCCAAGACTAAACTGTCTCTGCCCAGGAATCTTTAGGGATTTTTTTTTTTAATCAGTTCAATTAATTAAACACAATACTATTTAACAGACATAGAATGCTGCCCGTAAACCACATATGCTTCGGAAAAATGTGCAAGTGATTCATTGTAGAATAATAGCGTGGGATGATTGTCACTTGGATTAACCATACAAGAACATTAGTCAATAGGTTGCTAGAGAAATGACTAAAAGAAAAGGGTGAAAAGCAGACAAGCTTAGCCAATGAATTTTTTCCTATGGAATGTTCCTGAAATTCCAACAATGTCCTCACTTGCTAGATTACATTGCCTTGGCATCTTGATTTTCTCTTCAGATCATATCCGTATGCCTACTAGAGCAAATAAAATAATTCTTCTGATATAACAAGACAGATAAAAAATGTGATGAAACAGGAAGGACAGACACTAAAATGTTTGAAATAGCAATGCTGGTGGCTCAAAGGTTTAAGAATTGCTTCCCAGAGTTTGCATCACAGCAATTTTTGCTCACTTTGAAGGTTTCTCAAGGGTAAAGAAAGCTTTCCTCTGCTAGCAAACAATTCCACTTGCAGCAGGAATAAGGCACTCTGTGTATACCTTGACACCAAAGCTAATAAAGCAAACCTGATAAGAGAAGGTTTGGAATTGAATCTCTTCCAAATGATCTTGTTCTCTCCACTGGGGAAGAAGCAGTTAGTGTATTTGTCACACATTAGCCAACTATGCAAGCAGAACTCATCAGTGAAGGGAAGATGGTTTTAAATGAAAATCAGAAATCTGAGATTTCACAAGAAACTGACAGAGGTCCTGGATCCTTTCCTCACTCATTTCAACAGTATTATGGAAAATGTTTGGCTTATTCTTGCCTATTTTGTTCCAAACTTTAAGAGCCCAGTTCTATTTTAAAAAAAGGAGGGCTGGGGTGGATAATAAAGACACCTATCAGTTAATGTCACTAAAGCACTGTGAAGGTTTTATTGAAAGATAATTCTAAAGTGAATGCTACTGTTATTTGGGCAACAACCCGTGTCACTCTCTAACATTATCCACAGAGAACTCCCTAATAAATACAGTCCTATTAAAGCAGATGAGACCCTACTTCAGCAAATATGGAAAAGAAAAGTTGGCCAAGTGTAACTGATGCTGGAAAATAGAGCTATGGCAAATTGAAAATGGTAAGATCACTAGAAATATCACACTAGAAATATGCAACACATATTTCCATTATAGCACTCCTATCTAGCCAAACAGAATAAAACAGAAAATCTAAAATTAGATCAATTTTGCATAAAGAGATAAAGCATAGATTCAGAATCCTTCTTATCTTAGAGATTGCTACCAAGCAACACAATTTAAAAGTTTTCCTCTTCTTCACGTAAAATAATACATACACAGGAACTTACTTAGCATGGACCCACCACTTTTGCTACAAAGGAGACCCACTGGAGAGGGAAGAGGTAACTCACTCCAGTATTCTTGGGTGGGAAATCCCATGGACAGAGGAACCTGGCAGACTATATAGTCCATGGGGTCACAAGAGAGTTGGACACAATTTAGCAGCTAAACAACAACAAATTATCTGTCTAGTTATCATCTAAATATCCACTTATCTATCTACTACTATCCACCTTGTCTTTTACTTATATTTTTAACTCTGCACCTTTCTTATCCATCTTCATTTTCTACCAGTCCTCTTCCACCCTCCTCTGCCCTCCTCTCTACAAGTAAGACTAAACTTTTGGTGAAATGGAATTGTACTTTAAAAAACTGTAAGCACACAATGAAGCCATTGCAGATATCTGATGGTGTACTGTCACCATAAAAATGATAATGTGAGCAGTTTGTGGGCTGGAATGAGGACAGAACTAGGAGTGTGGGGAAGATGAAAAGATTTGTAGTGCAACTGATTAAGCACAAGGTAATGTGAAGAATGTATGAAATGCAAGGCTTGAAAAGCTGTATGTGGCTCATATATATCATAATATGAGGAATGTCACAAGGATTACACACATATATCAGGAAATGAGCTTTGTCACATGGGCTGCATCAATTGTCCACCTCATTGGCATTCTGTCTCTAACAAAGTAGCAATAAAAAAAAACACTTTCTGGTGTTGTACTAAGTACTAAAGCAGGTAGGGAGCTATCTCTAATCTTCACAACATCCTAAAATGCTAGGTATGTTATCAACCTTATCTGAAACCATTCTATTCTTTTCAGCTTATTTTTAGTTATAAGATTTGCTTGCCTTTTATTAAATATTAGGACCAGAACTGCATACAATATTCTTCCACATTTTATACAAGGATAAAGCTAAAAGAAGGTAGGTATAAAAAAATTCATCAAACACATTTTGAGTAAATATTTGTGCAGTATTTAATTTAGCATTCCAAGGGTTACATTTAACCCAGATAATAATAAAATTAATCATAAAAATTCAGTTATCTTTATTGCCATAATTTTCACTATGAAAAATATGCCCAACTTCCTTGCAGCTACTGTTTTCCATTAGGCACACTTATAAGAGACTTGATTTCTAAACCAAGGTAAGTTGGAGAAAGGCAAGCGCAATGCATTCATTTGCTGGGGTGGACTGTAGTAGAGATGACAGGAACCCATTTGATAGAAGCAGGAGCAGCAGCAACTTTGCAGCCCATTTCTGTGGCGTGTCTTTGAGAGTCTATTCTTCACAATAATTCTATAAGCTATTTAATATTCAGTAGTAAATCTCATTACGTTTAAACTAGAACTGTTGATTCAGTTCTCTGCAACTGAATTTATTTTCATATGTAATCATTAGGGTAGGGAGTAGGATAAAAAGATCATCTCTGAAATATTTTTAAATGGGGTTAACTTCTTATGTTGCTAACTGTTTTTCCAAAACTCAAAATGAAAACAGCTGACAGAAACCTTCTATATTCAGGAGCTTATTTTTTCTTCCCAGAAGAAAATCATTTCATACCGAGAGCTCTCATAAACAGAATCACCTTGAATTTTTTTTCAAGTGCATGTTGAGGTGGAACAGGAGCAATGTCAGTCAGTCCGCGCACCATAGGTGGGAAAGTGGACTACAGAAGAGTCTTGAATCCCCTCGAAGTGATATTTATTTTGGCATTATTTTTATGCAGCTAGGCAGCTTCAAAGCTGCTATCTGTTATTGATGCTGCAGTAACCCTTTTCAGTGGCTGTGTCTCCATGTGGTGGTTGGGGAGCCCAAAACAATTTGGTTTGCAGAATCTTAAGAAATATTGGTTTCATGGTGCCTGTAAGCATTTTGGGAACAATATGTGAAACAGCTCAAATTCAGCTCACATAAATAAACTTCCTCTCAAGTGTATGTCAGTTATAAACACAAGCCTCCACCTAACCACCTAAGGCAATCACTTCCCAGGTTCAGATACCCCACCTAACATAATAAAAAATGAATCCCATAATTAATAAACAGTTCCAACATTATGAGGAAACACATTCTTCATCATTGGTTGAGAGAGGCTTGCTATTAGTAAGTCAGTAACTTTTTTTTCTTATAAGTTTTAGCATCTTGTAATATAAACAGTCTCCCATTAGCACTGGGTACATTCCAGGTGAATTCAGGCTGAATTATAATCTTAGCACCCAGATTATCACTTAGATATAATGATTTTCAAAATTATGTATATCTTACTTATCAAATGAAGGAACTGTTTAACAGTCTAATTTAGCTTCTAACAGTTTAATTTTGAAAGGTGACTTCAAAGAAGAAATGTCATTTATCCCCAGATGACCCTATCCATAGATAAAGATAGGCAAAAAAATAAAGAATATAAAAGCACCATCTATGATGACAAAAAGAAGACAAATGTAAACTCAGGCAACATTTGAAATGGGTGTTAGCTTCAAAGCTCTGTCTCTTAGGCTGTAACTCAAGAGTAGGTCAATCCAATATGGCTCTAATAACACCATCTCCTTTCATAAGCAGTGGAAACATAATGGTTTCTTAGAGGCTTGTCCTGGGTGAGTGACTATCAGCTGCAGTACTACTAGCCTGAAAGAGAAAGAAAGAAAGCAAGAGGAGAGAGAGAGGGAGGTGAGGAAAGAGGGAGGGGGAGGGAGGGAAGGAGAAAAGGAAGAAATGGAGTTTGCTTTCCTAAGGATTTTAACAAGTGTATACCATCAAGGGCATTGTTGTTGTTGCTGTTGTTTAGTCACTAAGTCATGTCCAACTCGTTTGTGACCCCATGGATGGCAGCCCGCCGGTCTCCTCTGCCCGTGAGATTTTCCAGACAAGAATACTGGAGTGGGTTGCCATTTCCTTCCCCAGGGGATCGAACCCACATCTCCTGCATTGCAGGCATATTCTTTACCACTGAGTCACAAGGGAAGCCCCATCACTGAGAGCACATCAAATCCTTATCAGGTAGAATCTAATCATTTAAGTATCTACAAGGGCAAGCCTGGTGAAGGACAGAGCTGACTGCTCCTCATTCCTCACTCCACAGAGTATGGTGACCAGAACCTCTGATATATCAAGATGTAGAGTCCCATCTGTTAGACTGTATCTCAGCTTATCTCTGACCCTCATGAATAAAATAAATGAAACCCACAAATGAGGCAGTACCTTCCTGAGTGATTATGAATAACCTCGAATTAGAGTTATAAAACAAGTGGTTCTCTGCCTGAGGAGTATTGTAAATCCCATGCAATCCATTGTTTCATTACTTCGGTTTAGTAGAAGCTGTAAATAACAAGAGGAAGACTTGGACCCTGCTCTGTGTGAGCATTATTTGCATCAGTGATCAGAACACAGGATTTGTGCTTAACCTAGTTACAAGGTTTAAAATAATTCCAGCTACCTATCCAGGCACATATTTTAAAATGCTCTGAAATTCTGCCATCTTGTGGGAATTTGGAAATATAACAAATTAGGTTCAAAGTTTCACACTTTGCATAATTTAAAATGCTCTTGCAATTGTAAGCATGAATGGATATAGTATCTATAACAGCATCTAACATGCCAAAGAAATTTTTATCTTCCTTTTATTCCATATGTCATTTAAAAATAAATTAAGTAACCCTTACTCTCTTGATCTGGACCAACCAGATCCATAATTTGAAATAATTTAGACCTGGTAGAGACTTTAAATAAACTGTAACATTTTCTTTCTATTTTCCTGAAATGAAGGCTTATTGTTACCATTTGCTAATCAGATTTTTTTCATATAGTATAAAAATTCAAAATTAATACTATATTTTATATAAATTATTTGAACATTTTATTCTTTTTCACTCTATTCCTCCCTCCCTTATACTTTAGAGAATTTAAATAATTATCATTCTGGTATTCCTATCTATTTACCTAGCTGTTGTACTCTATATAAATCTATTTTCATAGCTGAATATTATTTGAGATCCACATCATATTTTGGGAAATAGAAAACAAAGAAAATTAAATGTCTACTATTGTGTATATGTAACAAAGTCACACAGGATGTTTTTTCAGAGGCTGTGCTGAAGATGAGACAATGAGCATAATTTGCTGGTTGCCTGTTCATATCACTGCAGGGAAATGAAGCATGGAATATGAACCCTACTCATGCAGAGTTTATTTTCTCGTATAGGAAGATGCTCCAAAAAGTACATGAAAAGAAGAATTTTTGTGTCTACTCAAATTAAAGTATGGTTATTATAGTCTCCTATATAGGTAGTTTTCAGTACAGTGTTTTCATGAAACTAGGTTTGGATAAAATCATCTTCAAATAGAATTCAGATTGTAGGGGCAGCAGCTCAAAATGATCATAAACCATCCAATGAGAATATGAAGGTAATGAAGGATAAAATACAGGTCCTTGAAGAGGGATTTAAAATGGATTAAACAACAGAATTTTTAACGGGATTAGGAATGAGAAGAAATACCTCAACCCTTTTTTGGATTCTATAATGGTGTTTTGTTCATATTAACTGACAAAAATAAAGTTTAAAAATCTAAAAAATACATATGCTTGCTAAGTAGTGTCTTTCCTCTCATTTTAGGACTATAGATAAATGTCCTAATTAAAGAAAACTTCAGACACTCTTAAAGTCACTTTCCATTTGCTTTTGAAATACATTTTAGCTATTTAATGAGACAGATTTTCAAAATGTACATTAATTAAACTAATAATTATATTAACCTGTGTTATCTGAACCTAAAACAGGAACCCTGATATAGAAGAGACAAGAAACTTGAGCAAGATTTAAAATTAGCCACTAAGGACCTAGTCACTTATAAAAATAATTGACTGATATGATAAACTGGTACCTTGTTTTCAAAACAACATCAACATACATGCAGACCAGGAGTGTTCGCACCTTACCAGAAGTAAATTCACAAGTCTGGATCCCTCTACCCAAAAGATAAAGTGAGTCACTGAGCTTTCACTCTAAGGAATATCAGAAAGCATGCAGATTTATTTATTTTTGCTTCTCCTGATCTCTTCTACAAGGGTTTAGGAAACAGTCTAGCGTATAATAAGCACCCAATAAATGTTGTTTATTATTATTACTTCTATAGAGTGCACATGAATTAAAATGTCAGGTAATGCTAATGTGCAGGAAGCAATTTAATAACATAATTAGTTGAATACTGGCTGCTGCTGCTGCTAAGTCACTTCAGTCGTGTCTGACTCTGTGTGACCGCATAGACGGCAGCCCACCAGGCTCCCCCGTCCCTGGGATTCTCCAGGAAAGAACACTGGAGTGGGTTGCCATTTCCTTCTCCATGAATACTGGCACTTTATGTTAAATTTACCAAAAGGTCAAAAAGAATCCTTTATGCAGCTTGATACATAGAAACCCAAGACTTGAGAGTTCCTATTTTCTTTTCCAACTACGACTATTTAAATAAAGGGAATAAAAATCAAGATAAACAACTGACAAGTTTGTGTATTTTTGCTATTGTTAATAAGAAAACTTCCTTTGGGATAAATGATTATTTAAAAGAGAAAAAATGAGAATTCCATCACAGGTGAACTTTAGGAACTTAAAAATATTAGCACAATACATGTAGGTTGCTGAGAAGGAAGCAGCAGATGATTAAATTCTCCATCACATTCATATTTGCTTGGTTAGTTCCTTTTCTCTCGTAAGGTGGCTATAAAATCCATGTTAATTACCCACTTACCTCACAGGGATGGAGCCAGAAGTAAATGGTATGGAAGCAGCTGGAAACCCTTGTGTGTTACATATTCATGGGGACAGGAGACTTTGTCACACTTGATCTGGCAAGGCCCTAGACCTAAACCCGCATTCTCAAGAGACTGCCAACAGGAGCACCAGGTGCACTGCAAAGCAACAACTCTAGAACAAGAGCCCTCTGGGAGCAGACAAAGTACACAGAGGCAAACACCCATCCTACCAGGGAGCGGCATTTATCCAGCCTGTTCTGCAGAAGGCTGAGATCACAAACGTCTTGAAACCAGGTAATTCAGGTGCAGATTTTGTCATTTGTGGTTTTCTTTGACCGTTTCCCCTCAACACTAGCAAACACAGCTAACATATTGAGTGCTTATTATGTAATATTTATGCTAACATATTGAATGCTTATTATGTAATATTTATTTTGCATTCGTTGTCTGATTTAATTCTTTTAACAACTCTATGAGATAGTCATTTTTATTATTCCTTATTTATGGATGAAGTAACTGAGACTGGAGAAATTAATTTGCCCAAGGATTTGCAACATGAGCCAGAATTAGAGTCTCATATCTCTAGGACCTGCCATCAAAATCATGATGGCTTCCATTTTTCCAAGACCTCATTTTAATTTCCAAATTTTTAATTATTACCTTCTTGTCCTTCTTTTTAAGCTACTATAGCTCTCTGATTGGTACAAGGGCAGAACAACACATATGCACGCATGCGTGCGCACACACACACACACACACACACATCACACATGCATCTATTAATTGGTTCCCAACTCTGGGCTCAGTTGATTGCAGAAAAACACTCTGTGAGGACAATAGTTTCCTAGGTCTGAAGTTGGAAAAATGTAAGCCACAAATCTCTCTATTTAACCGTAATCTAAAAGGAAATTTCAATATATGCCCACCAGAAAAAAGAGTCTTTTTGAATTTTCTCTGAAGGACTTGGCAAAAATTCAAATACTTGAATTTATTTTATGTTCCCATTCTGAGACTGTGAAATACTTTTAAGTGTCTGTTAAATTATTCTCTAATGTAGAACAGTAGGGAGGTGCTCTACCTCCTGGGAATCACTTGAAAAGCTCACTGAAGCTATTTATCCATGAAGTGAGTTTAAGAAACAAACCTGAAAAGTGCCACAAGTCCAGTCTGTCTCTCCCTTCAGAGGCATTGGCAGGCCATGGACTATGCTGCCAGAGAAAGTAGCAGCCCACACAACTTCACAGCAACTTCTCAAGGGAATTCTACATTTACCTGTGACCAAAGAGAAAGGAGAAAGGCTAAAAAAGAAGTAAAATGGCCTTTACCTGGCCTCGCACATTTCTTTTTAGCATGAGTTTTCACAGACTTGTTTAGCTATCAAAGCAATGTATCATGGGTTTTATCTTATAAAAAAAAATAATATGATTGGAAGGAAAAAGTCTTCCAGCAAACATATCTCCCCGTACTGCTTTTAACTCTGAAGAAATGCAAGAGACCATATACGATTATCAAGTAATCATGAAATAAGAATGTATATTCACATGAATAAGGATGAAGTTTATCTCTATTCAATCTGTTAAAAAATAAATAAGTAGGGACACCTAACAGTTCTCAGTTGACTGTTATAACGTTTAATCACAATTTGGACCCAAAAAAGAATTTCTAAATGAATTATTCCTCTTGCTGCAAATTAAGTCCCCTGCTTCTCCTTCAATCCCCAGTAGAGATGAAGCATAACTGAATACAGTCCTTTTTACAATTCCCTTTTGAATGCTTGAAAACAGTTATGGATCTTTTCTATCCTACTAAAAATGACCTAAATCAAATCCCTTATGATGATACAGTGGAAGTGAGAAATAGATTTAAGGGACTAGATCTGATAGATAGAATGCCTGATGAACTATGGACAGAGGTTCCTGACATTGTACAGGAGATAGGGATGAAGACCATCCCCATGGGAAAGAAATGCAAAAAAGCAAAATGACTGTCTGCGGAGACCTTACAAATAGCTGTGAAAAGAAGAGAAGTGAAAAGCAAAGGAGAAAAGGAAAGATATAAGCATCTGAATGCAGAGTTCCAAAGAATAGCAAGGAGAGATAAGAAAGCCTTCCTCAGCGATCAATGCAAAGAAATAGAGGAAAACAACAGAACGAGAAAGACTACAGATCTCTTCAAGAAAATTAGAGATATCAAGGGAACATTTCATGCAAAGATGGGCTTGATAAAGAACAGAAGTGGTATGGACCTAACAGAAGCAGAAGATATTAAGAAGAGGTGGCAAGAATACACAGAAGAACTGTACAAAAAAGATCTTCATGACCAAGATAATCACCATGGTGTGATCACTCATCTATCTAGAGCCAGACACCCTGGAATGTGAAGTCAAGTGGGCCTTAGAAGCATCTCTATGAACAAAGCCAGTGGAGGTGATGGAATTCCAGTTGAGCTATTTCAAATCCTGAAAGATGATGCTGTGAAAGTGTTGCACTCAATATGCCAGCAAATTTGGAAAACTCAGCAGTGGCCACAGGACTGGAAAAGGTCAGTTTTCATTCCAATCCCAAAGAAAGGCAATGCCAAAGAATGCTCAAACTATCGCACAATTGCACTCATCTCACACACTAGTAAAGTAATGCTCAAAATTCTCCAAGCCAGGCTTCAGCAATACATGAACCATGAACTTCCAGATGCTCAAGCTGGTTTTAGAAAAGGCAGAGGAACCAGAGATCAAACTGCCAACATCCACTGGATTATGGAAAAAGCAAGAGAGTTCCAGAAAAACATCTATTTCTGCTTTATTGACTATGCCAAAGCCTTTGACTGTGTGGATCACAATAAACTGTGGAAAAGTCTAAAAGAGATGGGAATACCAGACCACCTGACCTGCCTCTTGAGAAATCTGTATGCAGGTCAGAAAGCAACAGTTAGAACTGGACATGGGACAACAGACTGGTTCCAAATAGGAAAAGGAGTATGTCAAGGCTGTATATTGTCATCCTGCTTAGTTAACTTATATGCAGAGTACATCATGAGAAATGCTGGGCTGGAGGAAGCACAAGCTAGAATCAAGATTGCCAGGAGAGATATCAATACCCTCAGATATGCAGATGACACCACCCTTGTGGCAGAAAGTGAAGAGGAACTCAAAAGCCTCTTGATGAAAGTGAAAGAGGAGAGTGAAAAAGTTGGCTTAAAGCTCAACATTCAGAAAACGAAGATCATGGCATCTGGTCCCATCACTTCATGGGAAATAGATGGGGAAACAGTGGAAACAGTGTCAGACTTTATTTTGGGGGGCTCTAAAATCATTGCAGATGGTGACTGCAGCCATGAAATTAAAAGACGCATACTCCTTGGAAGGAAAGTTATGACCAACCTAGATAGCATATTCAAAAGCAGAGACATTACTTTGCCAACTAAGGTCTGTCTAGTCAAGGCTATGGTTTTTCCAATGGTCATGTATGGATGTGAGAGTTGGACTGTGAAGAAAGCTGAGCACCAAAGAATTGATGCTTTTGAACTGTAGTGTTGGAGAAGACTCTTGAGAGTCCCTTGGACTGCAAGGAGATCCAACCAGTCCATTCTGAAGGAGATCAGCCCTGGGATTTCTTTGGAGGGAATGATGCTGAAGCTGAAACTCCAGTTATTTGGCCACATCATGCATAGAGTTGACTCATTGGAAAAGATTCTGATGCTGGGAGGGATTGGGGGCAGGAGGAGAAGGGGGCAACAGACAATGAGATGGCTGGATGGCATCACTGACTCGATGGACATGGGTTTGGGTGAACTCCAGGAGTTGGTGATGGACAGGGAGGCCTGGCGTGCTGTAACTCATGGGGTCGCAAAGAGTTGGACATGACTGAGCGACTGAACTGAACTGAAAAATAATCTTGATATTGGCTCTTTTAGAATACTTTTCAAAGTGTGCCTTATTATATTTCACATATATTTTGACTCTCTCACTTCTCTAAAAATTTCCTAAAACTCAAAGATCAAAATTAGAGTAATTCCCTAATAAAAGTTTTAAATAATAATAAGTATCCTGGAATTGTTACTTCTAGCTCTCTAGTATCAAGTATTTCTGATAGCTTTAAAAAATCAATACTATTAATTACTCATTTTGAACTTATAATTCCAGTTAAGTGACTAATTTTTTCTTGTCAAGGTTTTTTGGATATTTTATATAACATAAATTAAAAATATCTCTGACGCATGAAATCATACTGCTCCCTTAAATATTAATCTCAATTTGGTGAAACATTAATTTATCATGTGACATGTGGAATTCCCTCTCTCTCCTTCAAAGCATTAGAAAATTAATCAAAAGAGTACCACTTATTATTTAATGGAAACAATATCAAGTCTATCATTTGTCACATTGTTAAAAACAAGATGTGAAATAGCCCTTTAGAGGCACCAGGTCCAAATCACTCACTCTGGAAACAAATCAATGGGAGGACAGGGGATGAAAGGTTCTGCTCAATTCTTGGTAATCTAGGCTGATCTCCAGGCTGTTCTTACCCTCCACTCTGCTACACAGCCATTGTCATTCAGAACACCATGGAAAATATTCTGTGTATGGCCTATTCTGCATCCTTCCCCTGCTGTTTCAGATACAGAAACACCCTTCTGCTTTTTCTGCTTCTCTTTCTTCACCTAGGTAACCTCTGTGTATAAATTAATCCTGAAACTATTTATTGTCACTCAGTAAACGTCAAGAGCATTGACAAGACAAAGCGTAATACAGTAAGCCAATGCTGTTGTAATTACATGCTAAGGAGTTCTCAGACTCTTCCACCCTTTCAAAAGAGGACTAAGTGCATGGCCTTGACAATCAAGATATCCAAGATGCTGATAGGTGAAGCAAGAGGAGAGTGGAGACACTGCCTGAAGAAGATAGGTCAGCTACTAGGGATAAGTGGGCGCAAGAAGCTTGGATGAAAGTATATCAAAGTACAGGAGATAAGTGTAAAGTCTGGTGATATAGAATCAAAGAGAAGTCCATTTAATAGTTCCTTATTGTTTCTGGATTTTTTTAAGTTTTTTTTCCAATCTCTTTCCTATTATTCATGTCACATCACAGACTAATTAATATAAAAATACATGCGCATAGTAATACACCTATGAAATAGAAGCTTGTCATATCTAGGGAGTTATACTTAAGTTATATAGGCTTTGACCTACCAGGGAATTATTCATTTAATAAATATGTATTTAGTCTATTTTCTGTGCTAATTTTTGTTGCCTTGTAATACCAAATACGACTATTGTGATGATTCAGTAACTTTTATCACATTGATCAGCCATATGTGATATTTCACTGGGGCTCTCTCTCTCTGTGTAATTTACTCATATCCATTAACAATCTTATTAAAAGCAACAGTTGTTTAAGGAAAACACTGCAAGCCCTTTGTAGTATGTATACATGTACCTAGAAATACATCAGACCTCTACGTATTCAAGAATCTGAATTATATACAGGATCATGAAAAACTCAACAAGGTAAGCTATTTCTATTTTTAATTCTATACAAATGAACTATATTTCTAATTGCTTGGACTAGTGCCTCTGGATTTCTTATTTTTCAAATGTTACCATGTATTCCACCACTCATTACCCACCAGAGGATATCCTGTCACTTTAGTATATTACGGAAATCTTTCCCTGGTTTCAAACAAGTGTGCTAAAAAAAGATTAAGACATTCTTGTAAGAGATCTGCAGTTTTCATTTTTCTCCCTTCAAATAGTTTGTCTGTGTTCACCTTTTAAATCATGTCGAAAATTAGATCAAGTAATAGCAGACAGAGTATATCAAGTAGGCTTCCCTCTCTCTCCCCTCACACTACTGCTTGATTCAGTGTAGACTCTTCTACAAATAAAATCCTGGAATTAGAGAGGCATCCAATTCCCAGGTCACTGTGTCATTGCCCAGAGCCACTGCTCAGACATCAGAATGGGATATGAACAGTACTGATTCCTGGAGTGGTGACTAACGGTGATAATAATGCCACTGGCTACCATTCACTATGCAGTGACCACCTACTGCATCTCAGGGGCTATGAAAAGTGCTGGGCAGATATGCATTACCTCACTTCATCCTTTCACAAATCCAGAAAAGCTAGCACAATATAGGAGATTCGCCACTTCCTGAATACTGATCTCAGCACCACCTGGAAACATAGGACACTGGAAAAACATTCACACTGACTTCAGGCCTAGCTTCTGGCAACATTGCGCATAGTGAATTAACAGAAGCTCTTCAAATTTTCATTATTTAGGGAAATAACTTTCATTACCCATGTGCCTATCACTATGCTAAATATAGCACATAAAAAAATTATACTCAGTCTTTTCAACAACCATTTTAAGATATGAATTATTATACACACATTTTACCAATAAGGAACCCAAAGCAAAAAAAAATAAAGAGAATCTAATACAGTAAGGGGCAGTGTCAGAGCCAGGATTTAAACTCCGGTCTGTCCATATTTTTCTACACCCACACTGTTATGAATAAAAGGTGTAGTGCTATAGGACAGCAGTATTCTTTTTCAGTCACAAGATATAAAAAGAAATCAATTTTTTCATTCCTTGCAAAGTTGGAAAATAGCAGTATATGTTGAGATGAAATGTGTATTCAAAACACTTTTTCTTTATGAGAGTATGTCAGTCAAATTAAAAACTATTCTATCTCAGCTGACTTATGTGTCAAGAATAAAAAATTTCAATGAACTGGAAAAGAGAGGTGAGAACAGCGTTTTAATTTATGAACATATGATTACTAACAACTGTTTAGCTCAATCAAAAATGTACTGGGAAATAGAATACGTGAAGCTTTGCTTTCCTCTTAATAAAAAATGGTCAAATAAATAGATTTAATATGAGGAAGGAGTTAATACCCTTCCCATACCTTCCCCATAGAATTATACATACTAAAATATCTATACTCATTGTGAACCCTCTTCAAAGAAAAAAAGGCACAAAAATCTGTATAGGCAGGCCAGTACTAAGATTAAGATCAGATCACCTTGCTCTGAACCATTAGAAACACTAGTCTATAAAAATATGATATAAAATGATGAGCATTCCTTTAAAATAATCATAAATATTATGAATTAATATATATTAAAACATAATAATTCACATAAAATTAAAATTTAGAAAAACAAGAGGCAGCTCAGTTGATCACTATGTCATTTTCCCTGACTATGTGCATGGTGTTCATAATAAAGTAAACTTCACAATAAAGTCACCACATATGAGGAACTGGTGTAGGTCTAGTCTCTTGGCCTAGGTCTCCAATGCATTTACAATCTAATCACCAAGTTCCCTACACAAGGACGTTAAAATGTATGATCACAAAACATTTAATTTAATCCAGATGATTAAATTAGGTTACTGTATTAGCAACAGTAGGTTACTGTATTAGTCTGTTCAAGCTGCCATACACAATACCACAGACTGGGTGGCTTAAACAAGAGAAACTTACTTTCTTACAGTTTTTGAGGCTGTAGCTTTAGAGTGTCTTCAGGGTAGGTTTCTGGTGAGACCTCCCTTCCTTGTTTATAGATGGTTGCCTTTCTCACCGGTCTCTTCTTTGTTTGCATAGAGACAGAGGGAGGAGGGAGGAGAGAGACATGGAGGGAGAGAGAGGAAGAGAGAGAGAATAACTTTTGGTGTCTCTTTTTTCTTATAATCACACTAATCCTATAGGATTAGGATCCTACCCTTGTCACTTAACATTAACTACTTGCCTAAAAGCACTGTCTCCAAATACAGTCACATTGAGGGTTTGGGTGTCAATGTACAAAATTGTATGCACCACCCTTCTGTCATGGTTCAGAAACCATGTGCATGTATTGGTCTGAGTTATCAGCTAAGTGACTTTAAGACCTCTGTAGGTACCCACTACATATAAAGAGTGAAAGAATAGATTCTGATGGTTGTATTTTACTTCATTTCTTTAAAATAATTTTTTTTCTTCTCATAATTTTTTTTAATTTAATTTTATTTTTTTATTATTTTTTTTATTAATTATTTTTTCTAAATTTTTAAAAGAAAATCCATCCTGAACCCTCCTCCCTCCTCCCTCCCCATACCCTCCCTCTGGGTCGTCCCAGTGCACCAGCCCCAAG
The DNA here is from genome assembly GCF_003369695.1 of Bos indicus x Bos taurus. Classification (NCBI taxonomy): domain Eukaryota; kingdom Metazoa; phylum Chordata; class Mammalia; order Artiodactyla; family Bovidae; genus Bos; species Bos indicus x Bos taurus. The sequence continues at coordinate 32,732,987 of NC_040085.1, read as the reverse complement.
CATCCAGTATCATGCATTGAACCTGGACTGGCAACTCATTTCATATATGATATTATACATGTTTCAATGCCATTCTCCCAAATCATCCCACCCTCTCCCTCTCCCACAGAGTCCAAAAGACTGTTCTATACATCAGTGTCTCTTTTGCTGTCTCGAAACAGCAATGCTACATAATAAAAACTTTCTTATAAATTAAAAACAATCAAATTCATATATAGACAAAGAACCCATCAGAATTCTCACAAATACTAGTAATTGATAAACAACCCAGAGAGAAAAATAAAAATTTAACTTCATGTTGCCATTCCAAAAAACCTTTGAGAGAAATATTGGTGTTCAAACTATTTGAACATCACAAAGATATGCTTTAAGCATATCTTTGCATTTTACATGAATATTTAGAATATTCAAAACATTGTTGTGATTGGTTTACAAAATGAAACCATGAGTTAATTAAAAATTTAATCATTGTTATTTCAAGATATAGAAAAGATTTTTCCCCTTTTAGGTAGCTACTTATAATTAACATTTTTCCTGCCTTCCTTCCATGAAATGTTTTATAAGTTATCAGGACCTTTAAAAACTTAACTTCTTTTCTAATTTTATTCTGCTAAACTAATTACAAAATGAATTTTTTATTTCATAATTTTTACCATTTGTATTCACCCTCTGGGTACTCAATTATAATTAATTCTGCTTTTCTTTCTCTAATAGATTTATGTGTATTATCATATATATTAAATTTTCCATTCTGTAACTTTTTTCATTTTATTGCTTTGCACATTGACAATGTGCACTTCATTAAAAACATGTAATCCCTTAGCTTCCATCAAGGAATAATTACAAATCTTTATAATAGCATGCATGGTCTTCATATTTTATTAGAAGACACCCCATTCCACTAGAAAATTCTGGAGTTCTCTCCTTTTAAATTGCAATAGGAGAGCAGGATATAAGAACTCCAAGTTCTTAATCCAAAACTACCTATAAGTATATCTGTCTGTGTTTTTGTCTCCCATCGTTTTAAGTTAAAATGTAGAGTTGGCATTCCACATCTGTAGGTTTCACATCCATAGATACAACCAACTTCAGATTAAAAAGATTTTTTAAAAAATTTCCAGACAGTTCCCAAAAGCAAAACTTGAATTCGACATCTTCCATCAACCGTTTACATAACATTCACATTGCATTAAGTATTATAAGTAATCTAGAGACGATTTAAATATACAGGAGGATGTGTGTACATTATATGCAAATATTCAACCATTTTATATAAGGGACTTGAACATCTTCAGATTTTGCTAACTGTGGAGGTGCTGAAACAAATCCCCCTCAGATACCAAGAAACTACTTACTCATCTATTTATATTTGTCAATATGATATTTATATTAATTTAGATAATTAACACAACACACAAAAGGACTCAAGATGTTTATCTAAAAGTGATGGACATCTTATGATAAGATTAAGCAATAACATTCTGCTATTCTTTGACCCAATTCACTTTTTCTAGAAGAAGTTAAGTTAGAGGTCCAGACAAAAAATACAAAGTGCAAAAAGTAGTGTAATAGAACAGGAAACAGTGGGCCTCAAAAGGGGTTCTCTTTGCAGATAAATGCTATTATGCTCTCCTTCATCCCATATGAATTTTGGTAACATTCTCCTAATAGTCGAGAACTCATACAGTCCCTTTGGAGTTTGCAGGATAGAAGCAGTATCATTTAAATTTGCCAGGTTTTCTTAGTGAGGGGAAAGGGCAGGAAAAGAATCTAGGAAACAACTAAAATCACTCTGAAAAAATTCACTGAAAATTGCAGTAACAGGTAATCACTGCAATCAGGTCATAAACTGGTTAGTACCATAATCCATAAAATAAAACTGTAAAATAATCCATAAAATAAGACCAGGCTAATAAATCAACTACTGAAATTAGTCCTTTTTTCCAAGTAAGTGACAACTAAATTTAGAAAAAAATTATTTTCTCCAGCTTAGAGCTCTTTCTACTCTGTCTACACAAAGTAACTTCTTTACTGGAAAATAAGACCGTCTTAAAAGGTCAACAAAAGAGTACACACGGACATGACCAGATTGACACTGAAATCAGATTGATTATATTCTTTGCAGCCAAAGATGGAGAAGCTCTATACTGGCAGCAAAAACAAGACCAAGAGCTGACTGTGACTCACATCATGAACTCCTTATTGCCAAATTCAGACTGAAATTGAAGAAAGTGGAAAAACCACTAGACCATTCAGGTATGACCTAAATCAAATCCCTTATGACTATACAGTGGAAGTGAAAACTAGATTTAAGGGACTAGATCTGATAGAGCGCCTGATGAACTATGGATGGAGGTTCGTGACATTGTATGGAAGACAGGAATCAAGACTATTCCCAAGAAGAAGAAATGCAAAAAAGCAAAATGACTGTCTGAAAAGGCCTTACAAATAGCTATGAAAAAAAGGGGAGTGAAAAGTAAAGGAGAAAAGGAAAGATATACCCATTTGAAGGCAGAGTTCCAAAGAATAGCAAGGAGAGATAAGAAAGCCTTCCTCAGCAATCAATGAAAAGAAATAGAGGAAAACAACAAAATGGGAAAGACTAGAGATCTCTTCAAGAAAATGAGAGATCTCAAGGGAATATTTCATGCAAAGATGGGCTCGATAAAGGACAGAAATGGTAGGGACCTAACAGAAGCAGAAGATATTAAGAAGAGGTGGTAAGAATACACAGAAGAACTGTACAAAAAAGATCTTCATGACCAAGATAATCACGATGGTGTGATCACTCATCTAGAGCCAGACATCCTGGAATGTGAAGTCAAGTGGGCCTTAGAAAGCATCACTATGAACAAAGCCAGTGGAGATGATGGAATTCCAGTTCAGCTCTTTCAAATCCAGTGAAAGTGCTGCCCTCAATATGCCAGCAAATTTGGAAGACTCAGCAGTGGCCACAGGACTGGAAAAGGTCAGTTTTCATTCCAATCCCAAAAAAGGCAATGCCAAAGAATGCTCAAACTACCACACAATTGCACTCATCTCACACACTAGTAAAGTAATGCTCAAAATTCTCCAAGCCAAGCTTCAGCAATATGTGAACCGTGAAATTCCAGATGTTCAAGCTGGTTTTAGAAAAGGCAGAAGGACCAGAGATCAAATTGCCAACATCCACTGGATCATGGAAAAAGCAAGAGAGTTCCAGAAAAACATCTATTTCTGCTTGATTGACTAAGTCAAAGCCTTTGACTGTGTGGATCACAATAAACTGTGGAAAAGTCTAAAAGAGATGGGAATACCAGACCACCTGACCTGCCTCTTGAGAAACCTATATGCAGATCAGGAAGCAACAGTTAGAACTGGACATGGAACAACAGACTGGTTCCAAATAGGAAAAGGAGTACATCAAGGCTGTTTATTGTCACCTTGCTTATTTAACTTCTATGCAGAGTACATCATGAGAAATGCTGGGCTGGAAGAAGCACAAGCTGGAATCAAGATTGCCAGGAGAAATATCAATAACCTCAGATATGCAGATGACACCACTCTTATGGCAGAAAGTGAAGAGGAACTAAAAAGCCTTTTGATGAAAGTGAAAGAGGAGAGTGAAAAAGTTGGCTTAAAGCTCAACATTCAGAAAACGAAGATCATGGCATCCAGTCCCATCACTTTACGGCAAATAGATGGGGAAACAATGGAAACAGTGACTGACTGTATTTCTCTGGGCTCCAAAATCACTGCGGATGGTGATTGCAGCCATGAAATTAAAAGACGCTTACTCCTTGGAAGGAAAGCAATGACCAACCTAGACAGCACATTAAAAAGCAGAGATATTACTTTGCAAACAAAGGTCCTTCTAGTCAAGGCTATTGTTTTTCCAGTGGTCATGTATGGATGTGAGAGTTGGACTATAAAGAAAGCTGACCACCGAAGAATTGATGCTTTTGAACTGTGGTGTTGGAGAAGACTCTTGAGAGTCCCTTGGACTGCAAGGAGATCCAACCTGTCCATCCTAAAGGAGATCAGTCCTGGGTATTCATTGGATGCACTGATGTTGAAGCTGAAACTCCAATACTTTGGCCACCTGATGTGAAGAGCTGACTCATTTGAAAAGACCCTGATGCTGTGAAAGATTGAGGGCAGGAAGAGAAGGGGATGACAGAGGATGAGATGGTTGGATGGCATCACTGACCCAATGGACATTGGTTTGGGTGGACTCAGGAGTTGGTGACGGACAGGGAGGCCGGGCGTGCTGTAGTTCATGGGGTTGCAAAGAGTCAGACACAACTGAGCGACTGAACTGAACTCAGGAGTAGAAACACTCAAAATGATCAACAATTGAACATTTTCCCTGAGGTTGAAAAAAAAATGGCTCCTAAAAGGTAAATTTCCTCAAGTTTAGAACACGTTTGCTCTTAGATGTCCTCATAATCTCAAATAAGGCTTTTTAAGTGGGCACTTCCAAACATCTTCTTACATAGCTGTCAACCCTCTTAACTACCTCACTTCTCCATTCTTTCTCTATCCTTACTTGTTCTACCTTGTATGTTAAATAGTCTCTCTCATACTATGTTTATTAGATTGACACAAAATTCCCTGGGTTTTTACTACCCATTTCTTTTGAGCTTCATGAAAGCTGAAATCTTGTCTATTTCTTGTAATGCCATTGTCTCTAGATTGCAGCAGTAAAATATACAAAAATGTATTATTCATGAACCTCTACAATTCCACACACAGTCCTTTCTTGAAAAGGACTGATAACATCTTAGGTGTAATTCTCTCTGGGACATCGTGCTTTAAATTTCAATGCTATGGAGGGTACCCCTTGAGATCCCTCCACATCCTGTCTCACTCCTATGGCATTGTGTGACTGTCTTTTACTCTATTGCAATATCTTTGAGAATAGAGACTCTGTCTTAACTTTTATTTCCTCAGTACCTAGCACCTGGTGGCTCAGATGGTAAAGAATCTGCTTGCATTGCCAGAGACTGGGTTCAATCTCTGGGTCAGGAAGAACTCCTGGAGAAGAAAATGGTTACCCACTCCAGTATTCTTGCCTGGAGCAACTAACACTTACCTAGTACAGTATCTGGAACACAATAAAAATCCTATATTTGCCAAATCCACGGCAGGGAAAAAAGTAGCTCTTATGAAATCGTGACAATCCTCCCCCTAAAATAACATAGGAACTATGCTGCAGAAATGAGATCCTTCCTGGAACTGGGTCTGTATCTCTGCTCTGCCAGAGAACTCAAGGTTAGAACCTGTGAGAGGAAGAGTAATATTCGTTAAAGATATTCACACCTAATTCCCAGAAGTTTTTTAATATGTTACTTTACATGACAAATGGGACTATTTAGATATAACTAAATTTAAGAACCTTGAGAACAGGATATGAATCTGGATTATCCTGTCACAATGAGACCCCACCACATTTCACATTCAATGGAAACTGGATCCAAAAAATGCTACACTGGTGGCTTTAAAGATGGAGGAAGAGGTTCAAAAGGAAGGAATTTGGGCAGGCTTCAGAATCTGGAAAAGGCAGGGAAATGGATTTATAAGAAGCCTCAAGAAAGAAATGTTGCCCTGCAGACACCTACATTTTAACCCAGTGAGACAAATGCAGGACTCTTACAGAACTGTAATACATTTGTGTTTTTTAAGTGCCTCTAAATTTGAAATAATTTGTTAAAGCAGCAATAGGAAGCTAACAGGAAACTCTGAAGCTGCCTTCTCAGAAACTGCATCCCTATTGCTTCTAGTGCTGCTTATAATAAAATGATTTTTAAAAATTTTTAATAAAATAATTTGTTTTAATTAATTTTTAAAACAACCAAAATAAGCATATTGATATAGGTATTGTTTATTTTGATAAACACCTTGGTATATTAAACACATTCAAATAATGACTGAAGATTTTTCCTCAAAATAAGGTATCTCTACCTATATCTGCTCATCCTACTTGCTTTATTTTTTTTTTATTTTATTTTTAAACTTTACATAATTGTATTAGTTTTGCCAAATATCAAAATGAATCCGCCACAGGCATACATGTGTTCCCCATCCTGAACCCTCCTCCCTCCTCCCTCCCCACACTATCCCTCTGGGTCGTCCCAGTGCACCAGCCCCAAGCATCCAGTATCGCGCATCGAACCTGGACTGGCAACTCGTTTCTTACATGATATTCTACATGTTGCAATGTCACTCTCCCAAATCTTCCCACCCTCTCCCTCTCCCACAGAGTCCCTAAGACTGTTCTATACATCAGTGTCTCTTTTGCTGTCTCGTACACCAGGTTATTGTTACCATCTTTCTAAATTCCATATATATGCGTTAGTATACTGTATTTATGTTTTTCCTTCTGGCTTACTTCACTCTGTATAATAGGCTCCAGTTTCATCCACCTCATTAGAACTGATTCAAATGTATTCTTTTTAATGGCTGAGTAATACTCCATTGTGTATATGTACCACTGCTTTCTTATCCATTCATCTGCTGATGGACATCTAGGTTGCTTCCATGTCCTGGCTATTATAAACAGTGCTGCGATGAACATTGGGGTACACGTGTCTCTTTCCCTTCTGGTTTCCTCAGTGTGTATGCCCAGCAGTGGGATTGCTGGATCATAAGGCAGTTCTATTTCCAGTTTTTTAAGGAATCTCCACACTGTTCTCCATAGTGGCTGTACTAGTTTGCATTCCCACCAACAGTGTAAGAGGGTTCCCTTTTCTCCACACCCTCTCCAGCACTTATTATTTGTAGACTTTTGGATCGCAGCCATTCTGACTGGTGTGAAATGGTACCTCATAGTGGTTTTGATTTGCATTTCTCTGATAATGAGTGATGTTGAGCATCTTTTCATGTGTTTGTTAGCCATCTGTCTGTCTTCTTTGGAGAAATGTCTATTTAGTTCTTTGGCCCATTTTTTGATTGGGTCATTTATTTTTCTGGAGTTGAGCTGTAGGAGTTGCTTGTATATTTTTGAGATTAGTTGTTTGTCAGTTGCTTCATTTGCTATTATTTTCTCCCATTCTGAAGGCTGTCTTTTCACCTTGCTAATAGTTTCCTTTGATGTGCAGAAGCTTTTAAGGTTAATTAGGTCCCATTTGTTTATTTTTGCTTTTATTTCCAATATTCTGGGAGGTGGGTCATAGAGGATCCTGCTGTGATGTATGTCAGAGACCACTTTCTAACACCATACACAAAAATAAACTCAAAATGGATTAAAGATCTAAACGTAAGACCAGAAACTATAAAACTCCTAGAGGAGAACATAGGCAAAACACTCTCTGACCTACTTGCTTTAGAGGAAGATTCATTTAGACTGAAAAAAGTTAATTGTTTAAGGTTGTTTGGGTAGGATCCGGGAGTTGGTGATGGACAGGGAGGCCTGGTGTGCTGCAGTTCATGGGGTCACCAAGAGTCGGAAACAACTGAGTGACTGAACTGAACTGAACTGAATATGTGACAAAGTTTACACTTTAACCAAATATTTTTCATTCTTGTTCATATGTTTGCCCATATTTATTACATCATGTAAAACAATTTACAAGTTCCTAAGTTCACAAAACGTGATTTTTCAGAGATGTTTGGGTGGAAAAACTCCTTATCGCACTCCACTTGAAATGTCATGAGCCATAAGGTACCACAGAAAGTGAGGATGAGACAAAGGAGGACTAAGGTAAAAGTTCTAGAACTCTGCCTTCCTCCACACAGACCAGCAACTACCCTACAGTCCAGCTCCACTTCAGCAATGGATAGATTGGATCATTTGCCCTCTAAGCTGGATAAATTGAGCTGAGAGGATAAACTTGGGACCTCAAGAACATTAGGTTTGGTAGAGGGGTCTAGACTTCAGATCAGAAATAGGGGCATTAAAGAGAAAGCTGCATCCTGAATTCTGGGCCCATAGCCCCCCTCCCCTCGTCCAACTGCAAGAAGGCTGATGTACAGAATCACACTCTTTAGGCAGGGGCCCAAATGACTTCAGGAGAGAAATATTCTCCCAAACATTGATACTGAAGTTTGCTAAAGTAAAAATGTCAGATGCAATCACCCTACAGTTAAACTCACTTGTCAAAAGAAATTGCTTCCCAACACAGAGCTCCAAACCAATATTTCAGTGACTTCTAAAGATGAACAAAGTGTTAAGGTCATCAGACTCTTGTGAAAATATTCAAAAACAAAAAGCTGAGACTGAAAACAAACAATTTTTAGTAGTGGCTAACTACAAATATGGCCAGGTTCGATGCCTGGGTCAGGAAGATCCCTAGAGAAGGAAATGGCTACCCATTCCAGTTTTCTTGCCTGGAAAATCCCATGGACAGAGGAGCCTAGTGGGCTGCAGTCCACAGGGTCACAAAGAGTCAGACATGACTGAGCACACATAAAGCACACCTGCAAAGAATCAAAGAGGGGATAAAGGATACTTTACCTTTCAATATGCAATTCTGCATTCTTTGGGCACAGTTTCAGTAAGCATACATTCATTTAATTTAAAATTTAAGGTGTATATAATTGCTTAAGAGAAATATGTTTTGCTTGTCTGGGTAACTATCCAGTCCATGGGGTCGCAAAGAGTTGGACACAACTGAGCAACTAACACTTTCGCTTTTACTGGGTGACCACAATGGCAGAGGGCAGCAAGTCAAGCTTCAGAAAAGAAGTTCTATTTCTCTAGGGCCAGAAACCATGAACTCTCTAAAATCTGTCAGAATTTGAGACTTTGCAGATATACACTGACTCCAAAACCACCACCATTCAGTCCCTTGGCTATTTCACAACATACCAATTAGTGCACCATATTTTCTTTCTTTGTGCAGCAGATGGTGTCAGAGACAGTTTGCAAGACTTTTGCCTTCCAGAAAGATTTGATTCAGCTTGATTGGTTTCATGAATTGGTTATCAAGGGACAAAATGAAGACAATAAGGATATTATGACTAGACTTTCCAGTTGGTGAACATACAGTAATCAAATTATTCCAACCAATCATATAATATTTTCCTACATGCACATAGAATGTTCCATAGTAGAATAGTCAAATTAACCATCCCTGTGGGAACAGGCAGTCCAGACTCAATTTATTATGACTCTGAGTTGATTTTTACTAACTAACAACACTGGCATAATAAAAGAAATCATGAAATAGTGAAATATCATACTTGATTTGAGATTCAGTAAGCCTTTTAAAATAATGCACAATTAGAAAGTTAAATTGTGCTTGTATCAGTTAAAAATAAGCATTTAAACTTCCTAATTTATATATTCAGAATATTACCAATTTGACTTTTAGATTCTTGCATTAGTTAGAGTACTCAAATTGCTATATAAACAAATCTGACAACGTATAACAGCTCAGGCACAAAACAAATTCTTCTCTTGCTCTAAATCTAAAGTGGGCAGATTAGCAGCTCTCTCCCATGTGGCAACTCAAGGATTGAGGACTCTTCCTTCCTGTGGCTACACAATCTGTGGTGTGAGACTTTCAGAGTCACGGGACTTATCTTCTATGTGCTATGGAAGAAGAAAAGCCCTACCGTGCCATGCAGCGTCTATAAAATGTGTCTAAACTGGGATTCTTTAGGAAGGAGAAAGGCTACTAGTCAGACTTGAAAACTATAAGTGTAACCCATAAATATCCTAAACACACTAAGATGATGATATGGACCAGGCCTGGGCAGTAGTGTTCACATACCAATTTATCACATGACCACTCCCAAGTGCAATGTAAAGACTGAGAAATATTGATTCAGCATGTCCCCTGAAGAGAAGGATGAAATTTCCTTCAAAGCTAGTTAGGAAATCCTGTTGCAATGAAAAGGAAAAAAAGAGGAGTTTTCTTTTCTTTCCTGAGAACAAAGAAGATAGAACAATGAGCAGGCCTCATCACTCCTACTTTTGACTTTAACTGTTCCTAATCTGTTGTCTGCTCAGATGGTAAAGAATCTCCCTGCAATGCAGGAGACTCAGGTTCTATCCTTGAACTGGGAAGATTCCCTGGAGAAGGGAATGGCAACCCACTCCAGTATTTTTGCCCCTCCAGTATTTCATAGACAGAGGAGCCTGGCGGGCTACAGTCTATGGGGTTGCAAAGTGTCAGACACAACTGAGAGACTGACTAACACAATCTGTTGTCTATAACTAAGTTTGCTTTTCACCCCCTAACTCTGCATGAGCTCATTTTGCACCTTTTATCCTTTGACTATATGCTAATCACATCTTGTATCTGGTGCTCACCTTTACAACACTCTCTTAGCAGACCACCCCTTGTAGTTTTTCTCCTTTTGCATTATAGAAAGAAGACACAGTGTGACACAAAAAAGACAATGGAAAAAACTACCGGGCCATGGGACTGCCAGACTCAACTACTGCGCTACCTGATGCCAACTTACGACTGTTCTTGAAACAATGCAAGAAGAATACAAGATCTTTACACCTTTATTCCTTATCACCGACCCCTGACTGCTAGCCCTCATCTGTATAATCCCCCAGATTCCTCATGGAAGGAGGCACAGTTCTTCAGGCAGGAGCCTGTTGTGTGTTATCCCCTCTGCCAGCTGAGGATTAAAGCCACCTTTCTATTTCCTCCATGCTCTGTCTCTGTATTCTTTATTTGGCTTCAGTGGACACAGAAAGCCAAGATTTTAGTGGCAACAGCCTGTCTTTGCTATTTTTTATTTGCCACATTTAAGTTTCAAAGTAAATTCTACCTAAAAAGATTCTCTTATTAATAATATTGATACAAATTCCACATTCTCATGGAGCTTCTTTCTAGTGTAGAAAATAGTGATAAACAAATAAATCAACATATAAAGAGTATAGTGTGAAGTAGTTATATATTCCATGGAATAAAAAGTAAGACAGGAAGAGGGTAAAAAGAAAGTAGGGTACTTTTTAGAGAGGAGAGTTAGGGAAAGCCTGACTGTGAAATGGAGCAGACACATGAATGAAGTATAAGAGAGAGACGTTCGAGTATTTGGAGGAAGAGCTTTCCAAGAAGAGTGAAAATAATATATTTTTTAAAAGTGTCAAACCACTCAGTCAATAATAGTTTTCCCTTGTGTTTTAGAAAATTCTCATAGTGAATCACAGCTATCACTGACTACTAAACCATATTTTCATAAAATCCTTAAAATAAATGGATACTTCATTTTGCAGCCTCTCAGAAATTATGACTGAAGATTTTCATGTAATTAATTTTTCCTCTTTAAGTACAAAATTGTTTTATTTTAAACCCTTATAATAGAAGTTTATTACAATAGAGAACACTTTTACTCTATATTTCTAAAAGCAGTAACTGATGACTTTTTATGCTTTCTTTTTTACTTTCAGTTGTAAGTAACAGAAATCCAAATCAAATTTAGTTCACACAAATGAGGGAGTTACATTGGCTTCCTAGACTATATGTAATTTGATTCAGGAACTTCTATCATTAGGACTTTTTTTCATTCCCCATTTAGTTTCTCTCTGTATTGACCTCACTTTCTCTTAGTTTAGGTGACTTTCTCCAAATATGTGTAGGGAGCATGGCTTACATTATCAATTTTTATTCAGCCTCTAGAATATTAAATTATCCTACTATACCAATCCTAAAGGAACTAGAAGACTTCTCACTACCCCATACATAACACAAGGACATGTTCTGATTGGCCTTACTTAAGTCACAAGCCCTCCCTTTGTACTAATTCCTGTGGCTAGATGACAGTTCCATCAGTTGAAGTGACTAAGAGCTAGTTTTCCAACAGAAGTGAAACGCTGTTAATGGAAGGGGGAAAGTGTCTCTGGACAGACCAAACAACAGATGTCCTTTCCAGCCATCATTGCAAATGTTGATCATTATAGGAAAGGTTTGTCATAGCTTTCCTGCCAAGAAGTAATCATCTTCTAATTTCATGGCAGCAACCTAGACAGTGACAAACCTAGATGGTATATTAAAAAGCAAAGACATCACTTTGCCAACAAAGGTCTATATAGTCAAGGCTATGGTCTTTCCACTAGCCATGTATGGATGTGAGAGTTGGACCATAAAGAAGGCTGAGCACCAAAATATTGATGCTTTTGAATGGTGGTGCCAGAGAAGACTCTTGAAAGTCCCTTGGACAGCAAGATCAAACCAGTCAATCCTAAAGGAAATCAAACCTGAAAACTCACTGGAAGGACTGAGGCTGAAGCTGAAGCTCCAATACTTTGGCTACCTGATACAAAGGGTCAACTCTTTGGAAAAGACCCTGATGCTGGGAAAGACTGAAGGCAGAAGACTAGGGTGACAAGGAATAAGATGGTTGGATGGCATCACCAATTCAATGAAAATGAACTTGGGTAAACTCAAGGAGATGGCGAAGGACAGGAAGGCCTGGTATGTCATAGTTCATGGGGTCACAAAGAGTCAGATACAACTTGGTGACTGAACACTTGCATGAGAAAAGTACCAAGTATTAAGTATGATGTACTATGTAGAACAAACATCAGGATCAGATGGACTTGGGTATGCCCCCCGGTTCCACAGATTACAAACTATGTGACTTTGGGTATGTTGGTAAAATTATTTAGCCTTAGTTTTTCCATTTATTAAATTCTGATAACAACAGTACCTAGCCCATGGTTGTAGGTACAAATTAAGGGAACATTTAGTTAGAGTTCAATAAACAGTTGCTATTATTTTAATTTCATATATTTTTCAATGAATTTTCACAATAGTTTTATGAAAGAATGTGTTGAAAGCCACATAGCTAGTAGTGACAGATCTGGAATAGACTCAAATCCTATGTATTCAGCATTTCAAAGCCCATCTTCTTTCCACCATACTATGTTGCCTTAATTATTATATATGTGTGTGTGTGTGCTCAGTCGCTCATTCATGTCTCTTTGTGACCCCACCAGACTCCTCTGTCCATGGGATTTCCTAGGCAAGAATACTGGAGTGGGTAGCCATTCCCTTCTCCAGGGGATCCTCCTGACCCAGGGATTGAATCCCATCTCTGTGACTCCTGTATTGGCAGGCAATTCTTTAGTAAAGAGGGTTATTGTTCTCTAAATTAAATGAAATCTCCTTTGTCTTCTTTACATTGGATTTTCATGCCTTCAATGCAGTCATCTGTCAGTTCCTATACTGTATCCATGAGCTGTGAACATGGAGAAAATGAAATGGTTAAGCAGAAACAGTCAGTTCACTGAAGACAAATGACACTAGAAATTCCACAATCAGAAACTCATTCTCCTAGCTTAAGTTTTTTATCTCTGCGAACATTATATTCTCTTAAGACAGCTGTAACTATGGAAAGTCAGAGTTTAGAGACCTGAAGCCCAGTTTTACTATCTGAGTTTTATTTTCATTATTCATAAAATTGAGATGCTGTTTTCTTTACAGAGTAGTAGTGGTGATTAAATGATCCAGAGTATATGAAAGTTTTTTGCAAGGTATAAAATGATATTCATAATATTAAGAATAAAGCATTTTTAACAGTTCTTTAAATCTTAGTATGAACAGGTTTTACGTACTACAGTAAGAGTAGCCTATGAAAGAAGAAAGAGTCTGGGCCCTAAACAGTTAAGGCAACAAAAAGGAAAGTCAGTTCTCCAATAAAGCAAACGTAAGTAAAGGGAAGTCTGAAGACACCACAAGACAAGTAACCCTTCACAATTCTGCCCATGGCCCTGGCAGTTCTTACTTTGCTATATATAAAACATAAATACTCAATTACACAAGGTTAAGAGGAAAAGGTTCTCTCCAGCCCTCACACAAATTTAACTAAATGAGAGTTAATTTTTTTAAATGTGCAAATTCAGAAACAATTTATAGTATATATTAAAACATCCATTTCAATGGGTGAACTTTGTGCATCTGCAAATGAAAAAATTAACACCAATAAATTGCTTTGGATACAGTATTGTCACTTGTGTGCTCTATTAATTTACTGCACTAATTATCTTACTGTCTCACACCAAATCAACATGCCCTCTCTGGAATGAATTCATATTAACATGGACTATATATGATATGCCTTTACAATTTAAAAGTCTTCCTCAATCTATAGACAGATATTTCTAAGAGTCTGTCTATAGGGCAAAAAAATTCCATTATATGAACCATTATTCCAATGTATATTCCATGTTGTTTTAATTTTCACATGTCTAACTTAAGTGCTGTCAGTCCAAACATTGGACATATGAAAATTACATATTAGGCAATTTTTTTTCAAATTCTTTTTCCGTTTAGGTTATTACAGAATGTTGATCAGTGTTTCCTGTGCTGTACAATAGGTCCTTGTTGGTTACCTATTTTAAATACAGAAGTGTGTACATGTAAATCCCAAACTCCTAATCTATCCCTCCCTGCAACCCTTTCCCCCTCATAACTATAGGTTGGTTTTCTGTGAGTCTATTTCTGTTTTGTAAATAAGTTCATTTGTATCATTTTTTTAAGATTCTGCATATAAGCAATATCATATGATACTTTCTTTCTGTGTCTAATTTAATTCGCTTGGTATGATAATCTCCAGGACCAACCATGTTGCTGCAAGTGGTACTATTTCATTCTTTTTAATGGCTGTATAATATTCCCCTGTATATATGTACCACATCTTCTTTATCCATCATTAATCTGACAATGGACATTTAGGCTGCTTCCTTGTCTTGGCTATTGTAAACAGTGCTGCAATGAACATTGGGGTATATGTAACTTTCAAACCATGTTTTTCTATAGATAGATGCCTAGGAGTTGGGTTGCTGGATCATATGGTAGCTCTATTTTCAGTTTCTTAAGGAACATCAGTGCCTGTACCAATTTATATTCCCACCAACAGTGAAGAAGGATTCCATTTTCTCCACACCCTCTCTAGCATTTATTATTTACAGGTTTTTTGATTACGGTCATTCCGATAGCTGTGAGATGGTATCATGGTATCTCATTGTGGTTTTGATTTGCATTTCTTTAATATTTAGCAATGTTGACATCTTAAATATGCCGCTTGGCCATTTGTATGTCTTCTTTGGAGAAATGTCTATTTAGGTCTTCTGCTAGTTTTTTGGTTGAGTTTGTTGTTGTTGTTGCTTTATATTGAACCACATGAGCTGGTTGTAAATTTTGGAGATTAATCCCTTGTCAGTCACATCATTTGCAAATATTTTCTCCCATTCTGTGGGCTGTTTCTTTTCCATTTTGCTTAAGGTTTCCTTTGCAAAGCAAAGGCTGTTTCATTAGGTCCCATTTGTTTATTTTTGCTTTTATTTCTGTTAATCTAGGAGACAGCACAGAAAAGATATTGCTGTGATTTATGTCAAAGAGAGTTCTGCCTATATTTTCATCTAAGAGTTTTATATTAGGTTGCTATAAAAGTAATTGTAGCTTTGCATTGTTGAACTTTGCCCTTTGACATTGGAATACATTCTTAAATAAATATAGTTATGTTATGCATCATTTTAATGCACATTTCTCTATATTTTCTGCTAATGACTTATTATTTGCTGTTTATTTTATATTTAGACTACAGAAATAATGTTAGACATAAAGCAAATCTGAGCGACTTTTTTATTGGAATTCAAAATGGATCATAAAGCAATAGAGACAACTCAAAACAGCAACAACATATTTGACCCAGGGACTGCTGGTGAACAGACAGTACTGTTGTGATTCAAGAAGTTTTGCAAAGGAGACAAGAGCCTTGAAGATGAGAAGCACAGTGATCAGCCATTGGAAGTTGGCAATAAACAATTGAGAGCAATCATCAAAGCTGATCCTCTTACAACTACATGAGAAGTTGCCCATTAAATCAAATAGAACCTTCTGTGGTCATTTAGCATCTGAAACAAACTGGAGAGGTGAAAAAAGCTTGATAAGTGGGTGCCTCATGAGCTAACTGAAAATCAAAAAAATCATTGTTTTGAAATGTTCTCTTATCCTATGCAACAACAACAAACCATTTCTTGACTGGATTGTGACGTGAAATTAAAAGTGGCTTTTATATGATGACCGGCAATGACCAGTTCAGTAGTTGGATGGAGAGGAAGCTCCAAAGCACTTCCCAAAGCCAAATTTGCAGCAAAACAAGGTCATGGTCACTGTTTGGTGGTCTGCTACACTTCTAATCCAGTACAGCTTTCTGAATCCTGGTGAAACCATTACATCTGAGAAATATACTCAGCAAATCAATGAAATGCACAAAAAACCACACCTGTAACCAGCACAGGTCAACAGAAAGGGCCGAATTTTTTTCCACAACAATGGCCTGACCACATGTCACACAACCAAAGTTTCAAAAGTTGAATGAATGGGCTACAAAGTTTTGCCCCATTCACCATATTCACCTGACTTCCCACCAACCAACTACCACTTCTTCAAGTATCTCAACAACATTTTGCAGAGAAAAGACTTCCACAACCAGCAGGAGGCAGAAAATGCTTTCTGAGAGTTTGTCAAATCCTGAAGTACGGGATTTTATGCTAGTAGAAAAAACAAACTTATTTCTTCTTGGCAAAATTGTGTTGATTTTAATGGTTCCTATTTTGATTAATAAAGTTGTGTTTGAGCCTAGTTATAATGAATTAAAATTCATGCTCTGAAACTGTAATTACTTTTGCACTAACCTAATATCTGGTCTTACATTTAGGTCTTTAATCCATTTTGAGTTTATTTTTGTGTATGGTATTAAAGAAAGTTATAATTTCATTTTTTTTTTACATGTAGAAAAGACCAGATAAACCAAAACCTGGTTCTTTGAAAAGATAAACAAAATTGATAAACCCTAACCAGGCTCATCAAGAAAGAAAGAAGAAGGCTCAAATCAATAAAATTAGGAATGAAAAAGGAGAAATTACAACAGACACCCCGGAAATAAAAAGGGATCATAAGAGACTACTACAAGCAACTCTATGCCAATAAAATGGACAACTTATACTTTTTATTCTTTGTTGCAAATAACAAAGACATTCTGAACCTACTATGGAAATCAAGGGTGGTATAGCAGAAAAACCGAGATCCCACATAATTGAAGAATAGGACATATTGTAGCCAGTCCAAGGGACTAGAAATAGGATGCTTTTTCTATCTTTTGAAAATCACTGGAATTCTTTGATGTTATGTCTCTTTTCCTTTGCTTACCCACTTTGCTCTTCACACCCATGTTCCATTCTTTTCTTAACTTATCTGTGTTTTTGCTCAGAATAGCTAATTCAGCTGGATCTCTATGATCCTTCATCTCAAGTATCTAATTACAATATTAGTTCAAATTCTTGAAAATCTGATTGACTCAACCCATCATAATTGATTTTCTGCCTTGAGAAAGTTGCTTGTGCCAGATCCAACCAATCACAAGCAGGGGAAAACATGTGGTAAAAACATGACCACCCAGATTTCCCTTTCATCACAGGTTGAATATAGAAGGAGATATGAGACTCTACCGATTTCAAAAGGCAAACTTAGAATCTGTCTGTCTTCACCTCTTAGAAGTCACTTAAATGCAATAAGAAGAATAAGAAATAGAAATGTGTATTCATATTTAACAAAAATCAGAGACAACTATCAATAAAATCACAAGTCAAAAAATAGGTGAAATTACTATTAAAAGCCTTAAAGATCAAATAGTAGTTCATAAAAGTGTGAAGGGAAAATACATAGTGCTGCTGATCTCAGAAAAGCAAACAATCCAAGATTAAAGACTTCTCTTTTCCTTTTAAAAAC
This sequence comes from Bos indicus x Bos taurus, assembly GCF_003369695.1. Taxonomy (NCBI): domain Eukaryota; kingdom Metazoa; phylum Chordata; class Mammalia; order Artiodactyla; family Bovidae; genus Bos; species Bos indicus x Bos taurus. Next base: position 32,715,312 of record NC_040085.1, on the reverse strand, counting down.
TAAAATTCCTTATTTCCAACAATGGAAAGGGCTGAGCAGATTGGCAGTATGAGCTTTCAAGGAAGCAATTTGGTTTTGAGAACAATAAGATAGTTCTGGAAGAAGAACCACCTCAGTTCAGTTCAGTTCAGTCACTCAGTCATGTCCGACTCTTTGCGACCCCATGAATTGCAGCAGGCCAGGCCTCCCTGTCCATCACCAACTCCCGGAGTTCACTCAAACTCATGTCCATCAAGTCAGTGATGCCATCCAGCCATCTCATCCTCTGTCGTCCCCTTCTCCTCCTGCCCCCAATCCCTCCCAGCATCAGAGTCCTTTTCAATGAGTCAACTCTTCACATGAGGTGGCCAGAGTACTGGAGTTTCAGCTTTAGCATCATTCCTTCCAAAGAAATCCCAGGGCTGATCTCCTTCAGAATGGACTGGTTGGATCTCCTTGCAGTCCAAGGGACTCTCAAGAGTCTTCTCCAACACCACAGTTCAAAGGCATCAATTCTTCGGCGCACAGCTGTCTTCACAGTCCAACTCTCACATCCATACATGACCACTGGAAAAACCATAGCCTTGACTAGATGGACCTTTGTTGGCAAAGTAATGTCTCTGCTTTTGAATATGCTATCTAGATTGGTCATAACTTTCCTTCCAAGGAGCAAGAGTCTTTTAATTTCATGGCTGTAGTCACCATCTGCAGTGATTCTGGATCCCCAAAAAATAAAGTCTGACGCTGTTTACACTGTTTCCCCATCTATTTCCCATGAAGTGGTGGGACCGGGTGCCATGATCTTCATTTTCTGAATGTTGAGTTTTAAGCCATCTTTTTCACTCTCCTCTTTCACTTTCATCAAGAGGCTTTTTAGTTCCTCCTCACTTTCTGCCATAAGGGTGGTGTCATCTACATATCTGAGGTTATTGATATTTCTCCCGGCAATCTTGATTCCAGCTTGTGCTTCCTCCAGCCCAGCATTTCTCAGGATGTACTCTGCATAGAAGTTAAATAAGCAGGGTGAAAATATACAGCCTTGACATACTCCTTTTCCTATTTGGAACCAGTCTGTTGTTCCATGTCCAGTTCTAACTGTTGCTTCCTGACCTGCATACAAATTTCTCAAGAGGCACGTCAGGTGGTCTGGTATTCCCATCTCTTTCAGAATTTTCCACAGTTTATTGTGAAGCACACAATCAAAGGCTTTGCCTTAGTCAATAAAGCAGAAATTGATGTTTTTCTGGAACTCTCTTGCTTTTTCCATGATCCAGCGGATGTTGGCAATTTGGTCTCTGGTTCCTCTGCCTTTTCTAAAACCAGCTTGAACAACTGGAAGTTCACGGTTCACGTATTGCTGAAGCCTGGCCTCGAAAATTTTGAGCATTACTATACTAGCATGTGAGATGAGTGCAATTCTGCGGTAGTTTGAGCATTCTTTGGCATTGCCTTTCTTTGGGTTCAATAAGGCACATTTGTACATTTGTACAAATTTATCTATTGGTGATTAGCAAAGTAAAAAGAAATAGCATCAAAAGCCCAAAGCTTCATCATTCCTTCGGGTGAGGAGAAGTCAAGGTTAAAAGAACCCACGTAACAAATTCCTAGGCAACAGAGAAAAAGCTCCCTGCTAGCTTTCAACCCTGTTCTGGCATCTTCCCTACCCTACAAATAACTAAGAAGGGAAGAACTCTCTCCAAAGATGTGAAATCAAAAAATACACAGCATCAGATATTTGCAAAGACAGTTCATGACCAAAAAATGGAGGAGGAGAGGTAAGCAAAAAAAATTACTCATAAGACAAATGTTTCTATAGTGCAAAGAAATGTTATGAAAAAACAGCACTAAGATAACATAATGACAGAAAATTAGTGTCATTGATAGTGTTTAAGAAAGAGGGAAAATTAAAGTATCATAGAAATGATGGTGAAATTGCAAGTAACGTAGATATATATAAAACAGAAATAACAGATATGCTGAAATAACAATAAAGCAATTAGAATATAAGGAAAATATATCAAGATGAATGTAAAATAAAGTTTAAAGTGTTGTTAATATTATTTATATCTAGGATCAAATACACAATTTAAAGCTGGTAAATTAAGTATAAAAGTTATAAATATGAACAAATTTGGAAACAGAGAAAGAAAGAAAGAGGATGGTAAAAAAAAAAAAAATAGTAATAATCTTCTCATTGATCAAGTGAAGTCAACAGAAACTAAAAAGCAGCTTCCCAGGTGGCACAGTGGTAAAGAATGCATCTGCCAATGCAGGAGACACAAAAAACCCAGTTGATCCCTGGATCAGGGATAGGAAATGGAATAGGAAATGGCAACCCATTCCAGTATTCTTGCCTGGAAAATTCCATGGACAGAGGAACCTGGCACACTAGAGTCCATGGGGTTGCAAAGAGTCGGTCATGACTGAGTGGGCACGCGTGAGCACAAAAGCAGAGGATTATGAAAATTCTATGAAGTATAGTTTTAAAAACGACCACTAAACTAAAATATAAATCTTTCAAATTATTAATAACAAAATAAATACACCCTCAAAAAATTTTAATGTACACTATATAGTGAAAAATCTTAAAATTTAAGGCTAAAATACATAAATTTTAACAAAGTAAAATACAGACATAATGTCAAACATATTATCCATAATTATAAATGTAAAAGACTGTTTAATCTATTAAATTAAAAATGCTTTCAGAAAGAATCAGGAAAAAATTACCCCTTATGCATAATACATACTTAAAAAAAAAACAGTGATTTAAAATTATTGAGAATAAAAGGCTAGGCAAAGGTAAATACAAGTAATTTGATATTAAATAAGTTTTAATTTGATATTTATATATTATTTTTATTATTTAATACATGTAGTATCTTATTTTATATATTTTATTATAATAGTATTTTAATTTCAGCCATAAAAATAATAAAGTTTAGTCATCATAAAGAAAGAAACTGCCATTTGCAATAACACGGATGTACCCTGAGGGCATTATGATAAGTGAAATAAGTCAGAAAGAGAAAGACATTGTATTATCTCACTTTAAATGTAGAATCTTTAAGAAAAAACTCATAGATATACAGAACAGATCAGTGGTTGCCAGAGGCATAGTGTAGGGGTGGGAAAAATGGGTGAAGGTGGTCAAAATGTACAAACTTCCAGTTAGAAAATAAATAAGTTCTGGTATGCAATGTCTAGCATGGTGACCAATAATACCGTATTGTATATTTGAAAGTTGCTGAGAGAATAAATCGGGAAAGTTCTCATCACAAGAAAAAATATTGTATCTATTTCTGCTTTATTGACTATGCCAAAGCCTTTGACTGTGTGGATCACAATAAACTGTGGAAAAGTCTAAAAGAGATGGGAATACCAGACCACCTGACCTGCCTCTTGAGAAACCTGTATGCAGGTCAGGAAGCAACAGTTAACAGGACATGGAACAACAGACTGGTTCCAAACAGGAAAAGGAGTACTTCACGCCTGTATATTGTCACCCTGCTTATTTAACTTATATGAAGAGTACATCATGAGACACACTGGGCTGGAAGAAGCACCAGCTGGAATCAAGATTGCCGGGAGAAATATCAATAACCTCAAATATGCAGATGACACTACCCTTATGGTAGAAAGTGAAAAAGAACTAAAGAGCCTCTTGATGAAAGTGAAAAAGGAGAATGAAAAAGTTGGCTTAAAGCTCAACATTCAGAGAACTAAGATCATGGCATCCAGTCCTATCACTTCATGGCAAATGGATGGGGAAACAGTGGAAACAGTGGCTGACTTTATTTTTCTGGGCTCCAAAATCACTGCAGATGGTGATTGCAGCCATGAAATTAAAAGATGCTTACTCCTTGGAAGGAAAGTTATGACCAACCTAGACAACATATTAAAAAGCAGAGACGTTACTTTGTGAACAACGGTCCATCTCGTCAAGGCTATGGTTTTTCCAGTGGTCATGTATGGATGTGAGAGTTGGACTATAAAGAAAGCTGACTGCGGAAGAATTGATGCTTTTGAACTGTGGTGTTGGAGAAGACTCTTGAGAGTCCCTTGGACTGCAAGGAGATCCAAACTGTCCATCCTAAAGGAGATCAGTCCTGGGTGTTCATTGGAAGGACTGATGTTGAAGCTGAAACTCCAATCCTTTGGCCACCTGATGTGAAGAGCTGACTCATATGAAAAGACCCTGATGCTGGGAAAGATTGAGGGCAGGAGGAGAAGGGGACGACAGAGGATGAGATGGTTGGATGGCATCACCAACTCGATGGACATGAGTTTGAGTAAACTCTGGGAGTTGGTGATGGACAGGGAGGCCTGGTGTGCTGTGGTTCATGGGGTCACAAAGAGTTGGACATGACTAAGTGACTGAGCTGAACTGAACTGAACTTTGTGAAGTGATAGATATTAACTAGATTATAAGAAAAAATATTGTAAGTATGTGAAGTGATAGATATTAACTAGACCTTTACTCCAGGAGCTTTCAATCATAAATACCAATAGTCCATGCCTGCCACAGCTTTGTCAATTTAGGTTTCTAGTTTCCTCAGTAATATGTCAAAGACGGTTCAAAATTACTGGTTGTTTATCAGGAGTAAAAGAAAGTTTAAAGAAATAGAGGAACACCTAATTTAGGTATTTTAAAAGTTTTTCCTATCACACTAATTTGAACTGAATTCTAAAATTAAGAATATATATATATATATATATTAACAATATTGAATCAGGATTCATTAAAGGAGTATCTTTAGGAGCTGTCCTGGACATTCCACCTGAGTTAACCTACCTAAGCAATTTATGTAAATTCCTTTTATCTGAAAGGATTAAGATTTTCACAATGTTGAACTGTGATAATAGAAACAAAGTAGGAAGGCTTTGTAATGAACAGAATGAATGACAGAGAGATGTTGAAAGCTGTCTAGAAGAAACAAAGAATAAAGAGTATCATCACCGAAATTACAAAGGAGACTGTAAATGCCCTGTGGGTCTAGTGAAGACTCATTTGCCATCAGGATAATGGAGATCACTCAACATTAAACCTTAAAGCACTTGACTGGCTTCACAAAAGGCTATCTGTTCTCTGGCTAAAGGCTATCTGTTCACTAGAACTTCCCTGGTGGCTCAGATGGTAAAGCATTTCCCACATTATAGGGAGACCTGGGTTTGATCCCTGGGTACAGAAGATCCTCTGGAGAAGGAAATGGCAACCCCCTCTAGTACTCTTGCCCAGAAAATCCCATGGATGGAGGAGTGTGGTAGGCTACACCTCACAAGGTTGCAAAGAGTCAGACACAACTGAGCGACTTCACTATCACTTTCACTTTCTCTGGCTAATACTTTCTGCTGTTTTCACTTAAAGCCTCGGAGCCAACAGGAAAAAAATTTTCCTTGAAAGTTCTTTGTCCCAAAGAATAGACAAACTAAGTCTTGGGATTTATTCACTTAAATTTGCCTAGGTCAAATAAGAAACTAGTTTACCTGAAAATTTCCAAACTAATGAGATTTTTCCGTAATAATTTTTACCTTTGATTTAAGATATTAGCAGCTGTTTTCATGCTATCATGCAGGTGCTATCTAGAAAGGACATTCAAGGGAAGATTCTGCACCAGAAAGAGAATATCTCAGTCCTTCTCTGCATGAACAGAATAATGGAAAGAAGGGACAATAAATCCTTCCATGATCACCAGGACCACTGGCAGTAATGCAGACCCGATTGTTATTAAAACCAATACCCAGTTACTGGAGGTGCCAAAACTCTGAAATGGACACCTCATTTATGCAACAAACACAAGGAAGCACCATAGTCTGGGAATGAGTACAACATGTATACCACCACAACAAATCACTTCCTAGAAAATCAAAAAACAGACAGCTGAGCACTTATTAGTCATTGTGTTGGATTAAATTCCCTGCTTCACTCTCCACTTTTTTTTTTTTAAGTTTTATTTTATTTTTAAACTTTACATAATTGTATTAGTTTTGCCAATATCAAAATGAATCCGCCACAGGTATACATGTGTTCCCCATCCTGAACCCTCCTCCCTCCTCCCTCCCCATACCATCCCTCTGGGTCGTCCCAGTGCACCAGTCCCAAGCATCCAGCATCGTGCATTGAACCTGGACTGGCATCTCGTTTCATACATGACATTTCACATGTTTCAATGCCATTCTCCCAAATCTTGCCACCCTCTCCCTCTCCCACAGAGTCCATAAGCCTGTTCTATACATCAGTGTCTCTTTTGCTGTCTCATATACAGGGTTATCGTTACCATCTTTCTAAATTCCATATATATGCGTTAGTATACTGTATTGGTGTTTGTCCTTCTGGCTTACTTCACTCTGTATAATAGGCTCCAGTTTCATCCACCTCATTAGAACTGATTCAAATGTATTCTTTTTAATGGCTGAGTAATACTCCATTGTGTATATGTACCACAGCTTGCTTATCCATTCATCTGCTGATGGACATCTAGGTTGCTTCCATGTCCTGGCTATTATAAACAGTGCTGCGATGAACATTGGGGTACACGTGTCTCTTTCCCTTCTGGTTTCCTCAGTGTGTATGCCCAGCAGTGGGATTGCTGGATCATAAGGCAGTTCTATTTCCAGTTTTTTAAGGAATCTCCACACTGTTCTCCAGATAACACTGGAGTGTTATCAGATAAGTAGGTTTATTCCTAGGTATTTTATTCTTTTGGTTGCAATGGTGAATGGGACTATTTCCTTAACTTCTTTTTCTGACTTTTCATTGTTAGGGTATAGGAATGCAAGGGATTTCTGTATAATAATTTTATATCCTGTGACTTTATTATATTATGGAAAACAGTATGGAGGTTCCTTTAAAAATTAGGAATAAATCTACCATATGACACAGCAACCCCCCACTACTGATTATATACCCTGAGAAAATCACAATTCTATAAGACACATGTACTGCAATGTTCACTGAAGCACTATTTACAGTAGCCAGGACATGAAGCAACTTAGATGTCCACTGATAGAAGAATGGATAAAAAAGATGTGGTACATATACACTATGGAATATTATTCAGCCATAAAGAATCTGAGCCAATTCTAGTGAAGTGGATGAACCTAAAGCCTGTTATACCAAATGAAGTAAGTCAGAGAAAAAAAAAAAACTATTATATATTAACACATATATATGGAATCTAGAAAAATGGCACTGGTAAACCTATTTGCAGGGAAGGAATGGAGACACAGATATAGAGAATGGACTTGTGGACCCAGTAGGTGAGGGAGAGAGTGAGATGAATGGAGAAAGTAGCATCAACACATATTCAGTTCGTTTCAGTTCAGTCACTCAGTTGTGTCCAACTCTTTGTGACCCCACAGACTACAGCACACTGGGCTTCCCTGTCCTTCTGCATCACCCAGAGCTTACTCAAACTCATGTCCATTGAATCAGTGATGCCATCTAACCATCTCATTCTCTGTCATCCCCTTCTGCTCCTGCCTTCAATCTTTCCCAGCATCAGGGTCTTTTCCAATGAGTTAGCCCTTTGCATCAGGTGGCCAAAGTATTGCAACTTCAGTTTCAGCATCAGTCCTTCCAATGAATATTCAGGACTGATTTTCTTTAGGATTGACTGGTTAGATCTCCTTGCAGTCCAAGGGACTCTCAAGAGTCTTCTCCAACACCAAAGCTCAAAAGGCAAATAATGATTACTAAATAGTAAGATCTTCTTTGTGCCTTCTATATTTTCCAAACTTTCAGTAGTGAACATTATTACTGTTACAGGACTTCCCAGGTGGCTCAGTGGTAAAAGAATCCATCTGCCAATGCAGGAGCCGCAGGTTCAATCCCTGGGTTGGAAAGATTTCTGGCGGAGGAAATGGCATCCCACTCCAGTATTCTTGCTGGGATAAGCCCATGGCCTGAGGAGCCTGGTGGACTCAGTCCATGGAGTTGCAAACAGTTGAATGTGACTGAGCACACATGCATTACTTTTATAATACTATTATTTATTTATCTAATTATATTTTAAATTTTATTCAAAATTTCACTCTATAATTTCCCTATATTTCATGTATACTCAATTATGTTTAATGTATTTTTCTATTGTACATATTTACTTTGGCTACTTTCCCAAAAAATTCTCAAACATTATTTTAAAAAACTTTTATCATAAAAATCAAGTTAAAGATTTATAAATTTGGATGACTTTATATCCTTTATGAATGTGTGACATTAAAGATCTAACCCCCAGAACTTCAGGGAGTTAAAAGTGTGCTGTGAACACAAGTGCCTATTTTTTTTAATGCATGAAGGAGTTAATCAAGTTTTCTTAATTTATTTTTTAGTACAGAGATTTATAATATATTTTGCAATTACATCAGCCAGTTCTTCTCTCCAACAGATACGTCTATCAAGTATTTTCATAGACATAATCATTATACACAATGACCAGGTCTTTCATTTGAGTAAGATAGGTAAGAAAGTTCACTGGAAAATATAGAATCCTGAGAAGACTAAGGAAAGCCAGGGGTATCACTATGTTATAAGACAATTGTTATGTTATTATTCTGCTATCCCACTATTCCAAGTTGATTTTTAAGAACTACAATGCTTATCTCACGTACTTTCTGCTTGAGCAGAAGTACTAGAAGACTTCTGAGAAAGCCCAGGCATCCAAATTTATAATTCAATTCCTCTAACTGGGAAAGTTTGAGTAAATAGCTAAACTTGTATTTGTTTCTTAAAACTTTATAGTGGAAAACTGTACTATACTGTCTTCAATCAAGCATAGTAATAAGACCATTAAATGATACCACAGCAGACAATTTTCCCAAGCTTCTATCTCATTCAAATAGCCATAAATTAAAGTTCATACTGGACTGCAAAAGGTACTTGATTGGGTGAATGCTCTGAGTGAAAAGAAAACAGCCAGGCAGGGTTGAAAAATTCTGAGTTTGTCATCTTGTAGCAATTAGTGATACATAATAGGTGATAAATCCCTTCTTAGAACCAGGATTTTTTAAAGTTCTACTGGTTGCTTACTGATCTTATTTTTATTCTGTCCATTATTTTTTAAGTTACTTTGATTACTGCTAGAGTTGCAACTCATCGGAAGAGTAATAGTTATTGTAGTCTATTGCTTCTTTGCACACACATCTCACTAATAGCTTCCTAAATCCACAGGGATAAAGTGAGGGAAATGTAGGATAAAAGTAATTTTCCCCTAATTTACAGCCCTCAGCTAGCTGAGGCTGAGTTCCATCAATCTTCTTTAATCGCTTGGGAAGAATGTTCAATAAAGGCTTACCCTCCTTTTTACTTAAATGATATCAATTGCTTTAATTAGCAAATGTTTTAAATATTCTTCTATTTATTTACCAGATACTCATAACCTGATTCCTACAAATTGGCAATGACAAGTAATCTGTGCAATGTTTGAGGATCTTAGTTACTCGTGTAAAAGGGGGCAAATACAAATTCTTCTGCATCTTAGTGATATTTTAAATTAACCTGGATATTCTAAGAAATACAATTGTGGGTGCTCTGTATCCAAAGTCCTGAATTCAAACTCTAAAACTGGTAACTATTATAGAAATTCCATGTGTTGTGTGTTTAGTCGCTCAGACACTTTGCAACCCCATGAATTGTAGCCTACCAGGTCCTCTGTCCATGGGGATTTTTCAGGCAAGAACACTGGAGTGGGCCTATCCCTCCTCCATGAGATCTTCGCAACCCAAGGATCAAACCCAGGTCTCCCACATTGCAGGCAGATTCTTTATTATCTGAGCCATCAGGGAAGCCCAAGAATACTGGAGTGGGTGGCCTATCTCTTCTCCAAGGGATCTTCCCGACCCAAGATCAAAATCAAATCCTGTATTGCAGGCAGATTCTTTACCAGCTGAGCTACAAGGGAAGCCCAAAGAAGGCTCCTCTGTCCACAGGGATTCTCCAGGCAAGATACTGGGAGTGGGTTACCACGCCCTCCTCCAGGGAATCTTCCCAATCCAGGGATCGAACCCAGGTGTCCTGCATTGCAGGTGGATTCTTTACCATTTGAGCCATCAGGGAAATCCAAGAATATTGGAGTGGGTATTTTTCTTCCCCAGGGGAACTTCCCAACCTAGGAATCAAAATGGGGTCCCCTGCATTGAAGGTGGATTCTTTACCAGCTGAGCTACCTGGGAAGCCCAGACATTCTATAGCTCTCCTTTAAAGAAATAATATTTGCTTGTTTGTTTAAGGCAAAAAACAACTGAATATTTAAAATATCCTGCCTCAATGAGAAGCATTATATTTTAGAAAAATTAGTCTGATACAGTGAAAAAAACAATACCTTAGTTTTTAACCACTCTCAGTCTGTGTGACAATGTATAAGTTACTTAACCTCTCTGAGTCTCAATTTCTGCATTTAATTATTGGCTTAAAGATAGCAGGATAGACTAAATGGTATCTGGAGGTAACAAATGGTATATGGAGTTATCATTTGGCTGTAGAAGCCCTGTTATACAAGCCCTGGAATTCTAACTTAAGGTCAAGAGAATAATATAGTGATCTGCAGGTTTGTAGAGTCATTTCCACAAGTTATTTTCTCTGCATCTCATTTGTGCCTTAAAGCCCCTTTTGTGATATCCAGGCTTAGACTATTAGCTAAGACTACTTCTGCCACATAAAGAAACTGAGCCACAAAGAATTTAATACTTTCACCAAGATCACAAGCCTAGTAAGTTGAGTGACCATGATCAGCTCCTGAGCCTTTCAACTCCGAAGTCTAATAATACTTTTTCCACCGGACCACATTTTTTCTCACACAGATCTGATATCTAAATTTCTGAAGTTGCATTTTCAAATACATTCTGTTAGCTTTTGAAAAACGCATACTTTTTAGTTTACTTGGAAGGTTATTTTACAAACCTCAAAAATGAAATTGAACAGTGAGGAATACGTCCTGGGTTTATAACAGCCATCAAAGAAAAACTTTCCCAGCCTTCATATATCTCTAAAGATAATAACTGAAAGTCAGCTGTATATAGCTGAAGTATAAAATCAGGTTTAAAAATCCTCTCTCTTGCTACCTTAGATCTCTGTCATCTGGAGAGATGGTTCATGGACGTGGTGATAGTATGAGTATAGCCAACTCACAGATTTCAAACCAATTAAGACATTATATAAATTATGTATATAAAATATGTATATGGAAATTATATAAAAGGTAGATAAGAAGCCATCAGTTTGTTATAATCTTATGCCTTTCTATTAGACTCCCATGGCTGCTCAAGCTTTCACTAAGTTCCTTCTCCTTGGAGCTCTGTAGTGTATACTGTCTCTTCCACACAGGTTGTGACATTTTATTGTTGATGTTGAGTCACTAAGTCATGTCTGACTCTTTGTGACCCCATGGATTGCAGCATGCCAGGCTTCACTGTCCTTCACTCCTCCCAGAGTTTGGTCAAACTCCTGTCCAATGAGTCGGTGATTCTATCTAACCATCTTATCTTCTGCTGGCCTGTTCACCTTTTGCCTTCAATCTTTCCCAGCTTCCAGGTCATTTCCAATGAGTTGGCTCTTCACATCAGGTGGGCAAAGTATTGGAGCTTCAGCTTCAGTATCAGTCCTTCCAACAAATATTCAGGGTTGATTTCCTTTAGGATTGACTGGTTGGATCTCCTTGCTGTCCAAGGGACTCTCAAGAGTCTTCTCCAGCACCACAGTTCAAAAGCATCAATGCTTCAGCACTCAGCTTTCTTTATGGTCCAACTCTCACATCCACACCTGACTACTGGAAAAAACATAGCTTTGACTAGATGGACCTTTGTCAGCAGTGAAGTCTCTGTTTTTTAATATGCTGTCTAGGTTGGTCAGAGTTTTCCTTCTGAGGAACAAGCGTCTTCTAATTTCATGGCTGCAGTCACCATCAGCAGTGATTTTGAGGCTGGATCACAGTCTTGCTGTGGTGAAGGGGCTGGTATAACTCAATGAAGCTATGAGCCACGTCATGTAGGGCCACCTAAGATGTCGGGTCATAGTGGAGAGTTCTGACAAAATGTGGTCCACTGGAGGAAGGAATGGCAAACCACTCCAATATTCTTGCCTCAAGAACCCCATGAACAGTATGAAAAGGCAAAAAGATATGACACCAGAAAGTGAGCACCCCAGGTTGGAAGTTTTCCAATTTACTACCGGGGAAGAGTGGAGAAATAACTCGAGAAAGAATGAAGAGACTGGGCCAAAGCAGAAATGACACTCAGCTGTGGATGTGTCTGGTGGTGAAAGTAAAGTCCAATGCTATAAAGAACAGTATTGCATGGGCTTCCCTGGTGGCTCAGATGGTAAAGCATCTGCCTGCAATATGGGAGACACTGGTTCGATTCCTGGGTCAGGAAGATCCCCTGGAAAAGGAAATGGCAATCCACTCCAGCGCTCTTGCCTGGATTCAGATGACCATTATACCTACTACTGTGTGCAAGAATCCCTTAGAAGAAATAGAATAGCCCTCATAGTCAACAAATAAGTTTGAAATGCAGTACTTGAGTGCAGTCTCAAAAACAACAGGATGATCTTGATTTATTTCCTCAGCAAACCATTCAATATCACAGTAATCCAAGCCTATGCCCCAATCACTTATGCCAAAGAAGCTGAAGTTGACCAGTTCTATGAAGTCTTACAAGACCTTCTAGGACTTAACCCAAAAGAAAAAAAGGTTTCCTTTTCATCATAGGGGATTGGAATGCAAAAGTAGAAAGTCAAGAGATACCTGGAGTTTTGTCAAGAGAACATGCTGGTCATAGCAAACACCCTTTTCTACAACCTAAGAGACAACTCTACACATGGACATCACCAAATGGCCAATACTGAACTCAGATTGATAATATTCTTTGCAGCCAAAGATGGAGAAGCTATATACAGTCAGCAAAAATAAGACCTGGAGCTGACTGTGGTTCAGATCAAGAGCTCCTTATTGTTGAGACCTTATTACCCTTAAAATCCCCAACATGAATACCTGGCTTTGGAAACCATCTCCACATCCAGTCACACCTTTTACTTTCACAGTTCTCATTTATCCCTGCTGCTGCTGCTGTTGCTGCTAAGTTGCTTCAGTCGTGTCCGACTCTGTGCGACCCCATAGACAGCAGCCCACCAGGCTCCCCCGTCCCTGGGATTCTCCAGGCAAGAGTACTGGAGTGGGGTGCCATTGCCTTCTCCAATCCCTTGGCTACTAAAGACATATCTCAACCTTTGTGCTAGAGAAGATGTGTTTCAATTACCTTAATTAGCATTTAGGATTATCTTCTCCTGGGAGTTAAGTTCTATAGCACTATTAATCCAATGAATTATTAGCATAAATAGCTTTTCTAGAATAGTTTATTGTGGCCACACAATATTTTCTTGTGTGAGGAAAAAGTATTCTGATTTCTAAGTGTCTGTCTCCCAAATAATCTTGAAATATACCCTATTTATAAATCAGGAGCAGTCCATATTCCAGCTTGTGCTGCTCACTAAAATCACATCTTCCTTAACTACCCTGCTCTATTCTACTAGACTTTCCAAAACTCTTATTAAAGTCCTGAGTCTATAGCACATGCTCAAAAAATAAAAAACAGTGTTGACTGATCAAAATGCAGAGATGTTCTTCAAATGTAAGTCACAAGAAATCTTATAAATCACAGCTGTCCCAAAACAACAATTATACCAGCATATGTAGTCATTCAAGCTATGTAAACATTTCAGAGTACTCTCTCTCTCTCTGTATATATACAGAGAGAGAGAGAGAGAGAGAGAGAGCTCTTGAACTTACTGTTTTAGAAGAGTAAGCAGAAAGGCAAAACGGCATCAAACTTTTAAAGAGGTAGAGGGAGATAAGATAAAGACAGGAGACTGAGAGAGAATGAAACAGAGAATAGCATGTAGGGAAGAGAAAGTAAATAAGAGGAGAAACCCAGGGAAAAGGAGAGAAGCAAAGGGAAACAGACATTAAAATAAAGCTGAAATGCTGTGAATAAAAATTACCCAAAGATGCGCAGTTATTGTTTCTGCTGCTGCTGCTGCTGCTGCTAAGTCACTTCAGTTGTGTCTGACTCTGTGTGACCCCATAGACGGCAGCCCACCAGGCTCCCCCGTCCCTGGGATTCTCCAGGCAAGAACACTGGAGTGGGTTGCCATTTCCTTCTCCAATGCATGAAAGTGAAATGCGAAAATGAAGTCGCTCAGTCGTGTCCGACTCTTAGCGACCCCATGGATTGCAGCCTACCAGGATCCTCTGTCCATGGATTTTCCAGGCAAGAGTACTGGAGTGGGGTGCCATATTGTTTCTAGACTTCCTTATTTTGGTTTCCACATCAAAGAGCAAGGAAAGGGGAATTAGAAACATAAAACAGAAAATATATGTAAAGGATGTTCCTGAAAGGGTATTTTTCTGGGAAAACTGAATTAGATTGAGGGTGTTTATTTCCCCAACCTTCCAGTTAAGTACTCCTTCCACTTTCTTAGAGTCTATACCTCCTCCTGATCTGATTTTTAACAGAAATATTTGTGGGAAAGGTCCTAAGTTACATTCACACTAAAGTATAAAAGTCTAGTGTCCAGGGGAAATGATTAGAAGTAGTGTGTCCAAATAATTTCTTATCAAAACAAGAATACTTTTGAGAGTAAAAAGAGGTACTATTAATAATTATGCCAGGGAAATAGATGCAATGCAGGACTGGTCTGTTCGAAAGGGGAAGTGTGATCATTTCTTAGTAGGAGAGAGAAATTTGGGGAAAAGAGCTCTTCCCTGAGTCTCTAAAACCAGACAGGTTATTTATGCCATGTAGTGAAGACAGCTATACATCAGAGTCTCATATAGATCAAATTACTACACTGAACTACTTTGTATAGTCTCAGATTGTTATGTAACAACAAGACATATATCACTTCAAATTACAATCCTATCACAGAGTCATTCTAATATGTTTTGCACTCCTGAATACGTAATGTGATAATTTACAAGAGTGCTGGCTTGTATGGCTACAAATATCTGCCAATTAGCAGTGCAAATGGAAATGCTAGCAATTTCCTGATTTGCATTCATATGTGATTTTAAATAAACTGGATCAAGACCTCTCCTATTCTTCCTAATTATAGAAAGTTCATGTTAGAATGCAAAATATGTATTCTTAAAATAAACCAGAGACATTTCTAGCAAGTAGAACTTTTACAATAATATATGTTCTCAGTCGCTCAATCGTGTCCGACTCTGTGTCCCCATGAACTGTTGTCTGCCAGGCTCCTCTGTCCATGGTATCCTCCAGGCAAGAATATTGGAGTGGGCTGCCATTTCCTTCTCCACAATAATATATACATACACATAATTCATTATATCTTTGAAGGTTAGGTCCACAAACAAACCACATAATCTGCCAGAAAATTTAATCTGTTGATACTAAAAATTGGCAAAAACATATATTAGGATTAATAATATAATTTTACTGCAAATCTAAGCTTTATAGAATATCCTTCTCTTCAGTATATATTTTTCTAAAATTTTCCTGCCCCCATTTCTTTAGCTGTCTTCAGGTTGAACTACTTTCATTGAAAAGAAGAGGACTAAGATAATGGCAGGATCATAAAATTTATTTCTATCAACCATACCTGATGTTCTCTTAATTTATAATAGACTGACCTATTCCCTGTAGGCTTTCTGCAAGATTCCTCTAAACTTCAAAATTAGCTCACCAGGTTCCTCTGTCCATGGGATTCTCCAGGCAAAAATACTGGAATTGGTTTCCATGCCCTTCTCCAGGGGATCTTCCCAACCCACGGATCAAACCCAAGTCTCCCGCAGTGCAGGTAGAGTCCTGGTTGAAGTGTCAAAAATCAGCATACTTTATTTACATTTAAGAAAAATTTTAAATGATATAATTAAAAAACATTAATTCATTATTTATTCAAATATATATGTATTAAAAATATTCCTAATGTAGTGACACTGTTACAGGATCTGCATATTGGAATGAAGCAAACAACAAAATCATTGTCCCAATAGTGTTTATGTGGCATAGAGGAAGAGCCAGAAAAAGTCAGAATTGCACTGTTCACATTTCTCTATTGTGCCAAATACAAAAAAATTTAAACCATTCTAAATCTATATAAATTAAGTGATATAAAATGCCTAGCATACAATACATTCTTATTTGGGTCAGCAAAGGTAAGTAAAGGTGGGTAAACAAATTCTTATTTGCTGTGTACATGGACTACAAAGCTACCGGCTTAGATTTACAAGTGTTAAGAGGGCTTTTCTCCTTCTTAATCAGTTCAGTTTAAAAAAAAGACCTAACCTTTTAACACTGAAGTTTTATAATATATCATGATGCAGTTAAAAATATAATAATTCTGCTAAGTTCTCCACAAATAAGCAAAACAGTATAAACTATAAAGCATCAATATTATTTATCAAATAGCACAAAGATGATAACATGTACTATGGACCTGTCATTCACTGAAAAATAGACTGTTTAATGCTCTTCAGTTTCCCACAATTTCAATTCACACCTATCCCAGAGAATTCAGGAAGTAGAATTAAGCTGCTCTCTCAAGATGTCAAGCTCTTTAAAGTATTTTGTAAGAGAATTTGCATATTGAAATGAGTCCTGAGACTTGTCATTAACAGAGTGAGTTTTTAAACGGAGAATCTTTATGGAAATAGGATCAGCACTCTAAGATTAAAAACCAAGTTGGTGTCATTATAGAGTCACAAATTAAATCTTATTTCATCTTCAAGTGCCAGGGCCATGGCTACATTTGTTCACTTTTGTCTAAAACACAGAGATCTTGCAGAAGGTGTGGATGGCGCTGAAATTCAATCTCTGCTCTCTGCTCTCTAAATGCTATGCTCTGGTATAGGGCTGCAGCAGTTCAGTTCAGCTCAGTCACTCAGTCGTGCCCGATTCTTTGTGACCCCATGGACTGCAGCACGCCAGCTTTCCCTGTCCATCACCAATTCCCAGAGCTTGCTCAAATTCATGTCCATCATGTTGGTGATGCCATCCAACCATCTCATCCTCTGTCGTCCCCTTCTCCTCCTACCTTCAATCTTTCTCAGCATCAGAGTCTTTTCCAATGAGTCATCAGGTGGCCAAAGTATTGCAGTTTCAGCTTCAGCATCAGTCCTTCCAATGAATATTCAGGACTGATTTCCTTTAAGATTGACTGGTTTGATTTCCTTGCAGTCCAAGGGCTCAAGTCTCTCCAACATCACAGTTCAAAAGAATCAATTCCTCTGCACTCTGCTTTCTTTATAGTCCAACTCTCACATCCATACATGACTACTAGAAAAACCATAGAAAAGCTATGACCAACCCAGACAGCATATTAAAATGCAGAGACATTACTTTGCCGACAAAGGTCCATCTAGTCAAAGGGCTGCAACAGCCTCCAGGAAAAGGACATCTCTTTCCAATTATCTTTCTAGAAAATCTTCTAGGGAGATTTTTATAATTCTGCCAAAGATTCTGCATAGACTAGCAGAACCTAGACAAGTACCACCTATCATACAACTGAAATCAGCAATAACTCCATAAAGAAGGTTCCACAGACCAAGCGTTTTTCTTGTCAAGCATCCAGGATTAATTTTGTAAATAAGTTGAAATTCAAATAATTAGTTTCCGTAACTGTAAGCCTAAAAGAAGAAAAAATTTTTCAGAGGTGAAAATATGCTTTGTACCAAAAGATGATGCTACTAACCACTTAGCTACATGTTTCAGAGAAGGTTTCTCCTTAGCAGTAATGAATGACTGGACACAAAGTCACATGTAATCTATCGCCAAGTCTCACTTGTGATCAGCATCGTAGACCTGGGAGAGGCCATAGAGAATAATCCATTTGAATAAATGGACTGAAAGAATTAAGTCAGTTATCTTGACCTCAGAAACAATGTGACCTAAATTTTGAATTAATCTAGCATCTAATTCAGCTAAATATCCCTAAAGATACCCTGTATTGGTATCCCCTTGAGGGCCTAGGCTCTTAATCACCACTCTCTGTCCCTAGCTCCCAGCACAGTACTGTGCATGTAGATTCAATAAATGTTAGCTGAACAAATAAGAAACATTCAGAAATAGTCATTTAATGATTCTTAATATCCATATAGTAAGCTCAACAATGAAGGTAATTAAAATCCTGTTTTGGAATATAACCTCATTCCCTTCCGATAGGTTCTCAATTAAATTATATAAATATGTATTGAATACCTATTAAGTATAAGGTACTACACACCTAAAACTGTGAGGAAAACAATGATAAATTCATTTTAAAAATGCCTCTTTTAAGGTGATTATTGTTTCATTATGGTGACAGAGGTACAAAGGCTGAGTGCATCAACTAGCATGTTGCCATTTTCTACCAATAGTAAGTCTAGAAACCTACAGACAACAGAATTTATTTCAAAGTCACCTTAGAAACTTGAGCTGAGTTGCTATAGTTCACTTTGAACCAAAGTGAATAGCAAGAGCTTTAACTTTAGTGAGGGGAGTTTGTTGAACATTGTCACCTCAGATTTCCCAAGATTCCTACACTCAGTTGTTCTCCCAGGGAAGACAGAGTAAATGCCATGGTACTGAAAAATAGAGTGATTATCAAGGCGATAAGAATGGAAGATCTTTCAGCAGGAAGATGAAATAGGAAAAAATAGGGAGCCCCAACTACTGCCCAATGGAACTGGAAGTATGTTACAAGCTTCTTGCACCCTGATTCTTTTCCATGTCCCAGGGCCACTGCCACCTCCAGGAGGATTTACAAGACTTTATGCCCAGTAATTGATACTTAACCTTCTAAAATGCAACAGTATGATCCTTGAGCATCTTATCCCTTTTGTGCAAAATTTAAAACTGATTTAATTACACAATGGCCTGTCAACACTACAGCACACTTTGAGAAACAAATGCAATAAATTATCTTGAGTAGGATTGGTTTCAACTTGCTCTTTGCCCAATTTGAATAACAATCATCTAGCAAGAACAGTTCATATTATGATATTGGCATATCTCACTACGATTTCATTTTAATGAGAAAATTGCATTGTGAGATTGATGTTGCCTTTGAATTATAGGTTCTTAGCATTCTGCATTTGGGTTATCTGATTCTTTGAACCATAAGTCAGAATGCTGCACAGTGAAATTGACTGAGGCAGTTGGCTAACAATACAGTGCAGACACACACACACACACACACCATTCAAAATATTACTGCATTTGGCAATCATTCATAAATGTAATATGCATTTCACAATTTCATATTCTCATCACAGAGAATATAATGAAAAAGAAAATGTCACATGATTAATCATTTCTCCTGACAAAAAGTTTAATAGAAAAGGGAGAATGTTGTATTACCAATGTAAATCAGTAATTATGGCCTTAAAGTTATATTTCCATGGCTATGTTCAAGAGAGTCTGAATCTCCCCGCTCCATAGGCATCAGCTGGTTTTGAGATAGCTCCAAGAATGTGACAAAGCTCAAGAACAGCAAAAAAAAATTATAAGAATGACTAGTGCAACAAATGACTTGCTCTTAATAATACATTCTTTTTAAGAACAGATTTTAATAAATTCAAACACTAATGCAAAAACTAACTTTCCAAATGTCAAGAACAGACAATACATTATTTTTCTTTTAAAATAAACAATTTTTAGGATAACCCAAGAAAAAAGAAGTAAAACTGGAAGCAATGTGAATATAAAATGGTTCATTATTAAATGAAATGGCCTGACTATAGGATATGCTCCAAATTCAATAAGCAGAAGATTACAGTTTTCACTAATAAGAAGAAAGCAATTTCCTCTTAAAAGAAAGATCAGAAAGCTTTGTCAGTTTCAGATCCCAAAGCTAATATATCTAGTTTGCATCAAACTGAAAACAGGAAAAAGGAAAAATAGTGAGCAGTTATAAAAAATCAATAAAATTGAAGAAAAGACCAAAAATCAAAAAGAGGTATTGGATTGTGTTTAAGGCAGAGATAATATTGATTAGAAGATGAAATAAAATACTAAAAATATAAGTTTAGTCCTATAAGTTATTTGGGAATTTCAAAGCTAAATACAAATTGTAATTCTGTTCCTTTAATAGAGGCCTTTAATATAGGAGGCGTTAAGCTAACATGATAGCATTGGACTAAAAATGCATGTCAAGAACTGAAAGAATATAATTAATTTGGCTTTCTTCCATTCCACAAATCCAAGTGAGAACATATGCCAAAGAAACCCAGAGACAAAAGACAACTGCTATTCCCAAAGAGATTCATCCTTGATTTGAAAAAACATCTGCAGAGGCAGAAAAGGCAGTGGATTGGGCACAGAGGTGGGTGATAATGAACAGCAATGGGAAAAACAGCCACAAAAATATTCCCAGAACATTCCAGTTGTTTTGACTCCTCAACCAATCACTTGATTATACAAAGAAATACTAATAATCTGTATATCGTGGACTGAAAAGTAAAAATAGCATAGAAAATGTTAAATCTCTATCTTTGAAGAAAGTTATTGAAGGATTTTAATGGCACAAAACCTAACATTTTGGTCTCAATTAAATAATTGGAAATACAAAAACCATAGAAACAAAATACTATAAACTATAGGGTAAGAAGAGAACAGAAAGTTCCCAGCCAGGGATTTTGTGGCAGCTGAGAGCTGTGCGCTGTGATGTGCAGCAGGGCCGTGGGATTCGACACAGCTCCTGGAGGGCTGCTGTAAATTATACACCAGCATATGTGCAAGGGGAAGAAGCGGCCCATTAGTAAACCTTTCAAATATAGACGGGCTCCCAAGAGGTCAGTTTGTACATTATTCACAGAAATAACTTTGACTGCACAAAGATTTGTGGAGCATTTCAATTGCCCTGAGATAATTAAGAATTTGTTCAGTGAACAAAAATGGAAACCTTAAAATCACAGTGGCTGAACAAATTATTCCAAAATGGCTTCATTTATTTGATAGTAAAATAAATCTGGGCAAAAATTAACAGGAGGTTCAACTGTGGTCACTTAAAAAACTGTCTGAAAGAATACAAAACAAAGAACAGAGAGCCATTGAGTTGTTGTGTTCCCCCTTCAAAGAAGGCTAGAGAGCCTCCATTGATAATTACAACACAACATGTACCATATCTGATTGAATTTCAATGTATTTCTTGGCTTGTAACTTGGAAACTTCTCAAAATAGATTCCCTATAATCATAGCATTGGTACAATCTGCTATAATGCTCAATAAAGCAGTTGCGCTTGGACAATAAGCAACATACAATATTCATTTCTGCTCTGTGACTGAGTGGCTGACTCTGGCTAAAAGTCTTCTGGTTAAATGTGGCTTTGAATAATCAATTCACTGTGCTTTAAAAGAGAGTGCTGGATGTATGAAATGAAGAGTTGTTTTCACTTAAACCAAGTTCCATTAATGCATCTTAAGTGTATTATCCCTGTGCTTATGAGGGAAATATTCTTGATGCAGCATAGAGAGAAGCTACTTTCATCATATATTTAAAGGAGACACATGGAACTCACACAAGCAGAGTATTCTGTTATGCAAAAGAACAGCTACAAATATAGACATCAAGACAAAAATGAATTTAAAAAGCAAAGACAAGCACACAACTGAAAAATAAATGGGATCAGAAAAGTCAGAGAGCAAAAGTTCAGGAGTAAAGCATACATGTTTTCAGTATCTAACTACTTTCCAACTTTTTTTCACAATATCTTTATGACTTCTCAATTTTTCTTCTAGGAGAAGAAGTTTTTGGTAACAAATATACTAACATTATCACTGACCAAGCCATTAGATCATACTTACTAGTTGTAGTAACAGATAATGTCCCCTATTCACAGGGCTTTTTCCTCTAACCAGGTTACATTTCAAAAGCCAAAGATGTCAGAGGAGAAAACCCCTGGGGTCAGAGTTCAGATCATTATTCTTCCTCTGACTTCTTTTAGTGCCATGAGTGAATTACATAATCACCCACAGAACAAAGAAAAATGGAGAATATCACTGGAGCTTGACACATAAGCCTAAAACCATACCTGTTGCCCATTCCTTGAGTCTAGTAACATCATCCACAGTGTTGACTCCAAAATTCCCAAAAGTCACTTGCTCACTCAAATCTAAAGCTAGGATTATTTCATTAGCATAGTAAGTAATTCGGGTCCAGCAGACCCGAATGAAACCATTACAGCTTACATTTCAAAAGCTTCTTTTATAATTAATGTTTTGTTATGTATTCAAACAGAGAAGGATTAGTATTAGTAGTAGTTAAACTACAAAATATTAGTGGTTAAACATATCCTAGGATTTTTCTAACATACACCAATCAAAATGATCATAATATTTTCTCTACTTCCTTTCAGTTTATGATACTTAATATTCTATTCTAAATGGTGATAAGACTTAGGCCAGTTCAAGAAGATCCATGTCGATTTTTTGCAGCTGTAAACATCATCTCTATTTTTAATTCCTCAAAAATAGATCTGTGTAATCAATCCTGACCTTTGCGTAAAATCACTCTATTTCCAACTGTCAACTGGGCATCATCACTGACTGGTTCATCTTCTCCAAACTCTAGATTCTATTTCCAAACATAATTGTCTTCCCTCTTTGAATCGACTCAACTTCTTCTAATTTGAATAATATATGAAAATGAATAGAACAATTCCTGGCATATTAACCAGTGCTTCCTAAGAGTTAGTTTCTTTTATCAAATTCCCTATTTCTATAATACCCTACAATGCTGTTAGTTCCCAAACTTAATATCTCAGATCTTAGGCTATACCTTCTGCTCTATTGTCTTTATCAAGTCACTAGCACTTCTCTATTCCTGCTTCTTCTATTGTAAGCCAGCTTTCTTCACACCTGGATTACTGCATTGTTGCTATTGTTGTTTAGTTGCTCAGTCATGTCTGACTGTTTTGTGACCCCGTGAACTGTAGCCTGCCAGGCTCCTTTGTCCATGGGATTTTCCAGGCAAGAATCCTGGAGTGGGTTGCCATTTCCTCCTCCAAGGGATTTTCCCAACCCAGGGATAGAACCCATGTTTCTTGTATCAGCAAGGCAAATTCTTTATCAGTGAGCCACTGGGGAAGCCCAAGGATTACTGCATTAGCATTCTACAATTTACCTCCATCTAAATTCACTTATTCCCATCCTGTTCCTTACCACCTGCAATCTGACATTTCTCAGTTCTCAGATTAATGTTAATAAAGATCTATTTTCACATATTGTTCTTTTTTTTACAAAACTTACAGCAGACATGTATCATATAGCAGTCTGAATATGCATGTTTAAGAGACAGGCTAAATAGCCTGTCTTAAATAAGTGGCAAGGCACCAGTATTCCGTGATGGAATTCCTTCCTGGCATTTCTTGGGAAACTTATGTTTTGCCAAATCCTCCCCCTCAAAAAAATCAGTTAAGGAATCAAAAAGGTAAAAGATAAAAAATTATTATAATTCTCATGAAAAAATTATAGCTTAACAATTAACATAGAGATATTACTAATGAGCAGGAAATACTGATATCAAGTTGAAAGTAAGAGAGAAAATATGTTCAGTTAATCTTGCTTGGAGCTGAAGCTATTCCCTTGCTCTGAATGTATATGTATTCATGTATTCTTCTCTACTGCTAATGGTCAGTCATTCTTTCAAATAAAATAAATATTAATATGTTTACATGCATATTATACTATAAACATATCAAAAAATAATGAGTGAAAGCCCAAAAATAACAGATAATAGAAGCAAAATAATAGCTTAAACAGGCAATTTTGACAGGAGATTCTCTGTGTGCTATTAATATTACTTGGAGATCCAAACTTTATACCATTTAACACTACCCAATAATGTTGACTGGCATTTTTCAGTGTTTAAATATTTACTGTAGGCTATTAGACTTGTAAGTACTCCTAAATTAATATTTCCTGTACAACTTCTAAAGAAATCCATGCTGCACTTAGTTGCTCAGTCATGTCCGATTCTTTACAACCCCATGGACTGTAGCCCACCAGGCTCCTCTGTCCATGGGGATTCTCCAGGCAAGAATATTGGAGTGGGTTGCCATGCCCTCCTCCAAGGGATCTTCCAACCTAGGGATCAAACCCAGGTCTCCCACATTGAAGGCAGATTCTTTACTGTTTGAGCTACCAGGGAAAGTAACATAAAACATATGAAGTATATTAAGTATGAAGTATTTTAAGACTTCAGGTGGCAAGAATACACAGAAAACTATACAAAAAAGATCTTCACAACCCAGATAATCACGATGGTGTGATCACTCACCTAGAGCCAGACATACTGGAATGAGAAGTCAAGTGGGTCTTACAAAGCATCACTATGAACAAAGCTACTGGATGTGATGGAATTCCAGTTGAGCTACTTCAAATCCTGAAAGATGATGCTGTCAAACTGCTACACTCAATATGCTAGCAAATTTGGAAAACTCAGTAGTGGCCACAGGACTGGAAAAGGTCAGTTTTCACTCCAATCCCAAAGAAAGGCAATGCCAAAGAATGCTCAAACTACTGCAAAATTGCACTCATCTCACATGCGAGTACAGTAATGCTCAAAATTCTCCAAGCCAGGCTTCAACAGTGTGTGAACTGTGAACTTCCAGATGTTCAAGCTGGATTTAGAAAAGGCAGAGGAACCAGAGATCAAATTGTCAACAACTGCTGGATCACAGAAAAGCAAGAGAGTTCCAGAAAAGCATCTATTTCTGCTTTATTGACTATACCAAAGCTTTTGACTGTGTGGATCACAATAAACTGTGGAAAATTCTGAAAGAGATGGGAATACTAGACCACCTGACCTGCCTCTTGAGAAATCTGCATGCAGGTTCAGAAAGCAACAATTAGTACTGGACATGGAACAACAGACTGGTTCCGAATCAGGAAAGGAGTACGTCAAGGCTGTATATTGTCACCCTGCTTATTTAACTTATATGCAGGTTACATCATGAGATATGATGGGCTGGACGAAGCACAAGCTGGAATCAAGATTGCTGGGAGAAATATCAATAACCTCAGATATGCAGATGACACCACACTTATGGCAGAAAGCAAAGAACTAAAGAGCCTTTTGATGAAAGTGAAAGAGGAGAGTGAAAAAGCTGGCTTAAAGCTCAACATTCAGAAAACTAAGATCATGGCATTTGGTCCCATCACTTCATGGCAAATAGATGGGGAAACAGTGACAGACTTTATTTTGGAGGGCTCCAAAATCACTGCCGATGGTGACTGCAGCCATGAAATTAAAAGACACTTGCTCCTTGGAAAAAAGTTATGACCAGCTTGGATAGCATATTGAAAAGCAGAGACATTGCTTTGCCAACAAAGATCCATCTCTCAAGACTATGGTTTTTACATGTGAGAGTTGGACTATAAGGAAAGCTGAGCGCTGAAGAATTGATGCTTTTGAACTGTGGTATTGGAGAAGACTCTTGAGAGTCCCTTGGACTGCAAGAAGATCCAACTAATCCATCCTAAAGGAAATCAGTCCTGAATATTCATTGGAAGGACTGATGTTGAAGCTGTAACTCCAATACTTTGGCCACCTGATGTGAAGAGCTGACTCATTTGAAAAGACCCTGATGCTGGGAAAGATTAAAGGTGGGAGGGAAGGGGGGACGACAGAGGATGAGATGGTTGGATGACATCACCGACTCAATGGACATGAGTTTGAGTAAACTCCAGGAGTTGGTGATGGACAGGGATGCCTGGGCTGCTGCAGTCCACGGGGTCACAAAGAGTTGGACACTGAGTGACTGAACTGAACTGAACTGAAGATGTCAGAAATTCCCAAGAGTTCTGTGAATTTCAATTTCTTAGTCCTCAATCTCAAATATTAACATCTGTCAAGAATTTGAGGAGGGCTTCACGTCTGGGGAAAAACTGGTGGCAGCTGGTGGCAGCGAGGGCATATCATGGAGCATCTTGAAGGTGTCATCAACAAACCAGAAGCAGAGATGTCCCCACAAGAGCTGCAGCTCCATTATTTCAAAATGCATGATTATGATGGCAATAATCTGCTTGACGGCCTAGAACTCTCCACGGCCATCACTCATGTTCATAAGGAGGAGGTAAGTGAGCAGGCACCAATGAATGAAGATGAGCTGATCAACTTAATAGATGGTGTTTTGAGAGAGGATGACAAGAACAATGATGGATACATCGACTATGCCAGGGGAATTTGCAAAATCCCTGCAGTAGACCCGATGTGGCCATCTCCCAGTTAAATGCAAATCTGACCCATTATAATGTGATCAGACACTTTATGTAATGCAAAATAAGTCATTTCCAAAATACTGCTTTGGTATTTTGGTAAAAACCTGTAGCAACTTGTTACACTGGGGTGAGAAAGAGAAATCAAGAGAAATGAAAAAGCAGAGGAATGGGACCGACTATAGTCCCCAAGTACTGTTAAATATCTTATTGGACAAGAGCTTGATGAAAAAAAATCCTTTTAAGAATATTGGATGATTGGAGCTGAGCACTCAGGAACTTGGATGGAGAATGCTGCTAGGCTCTTGGTTTTAATTCATGCTACCTGAAAAGTAAGACAAGCTTTTGCTAACTGGACACACTTTTCAGTAACTGAAGGAATGGAATGAATGCCAAATGTTTCCCCTGGGGGTGTCCTGTCTCTTCAGAGGAACGTGGTCAGTATTCTGTAAAGTTCCCCTGGCCTAAATGATTTCTTGTTCTGGTCAAGGGAGTATTTATTAGGCTATTCAAAGCCACAGATCAGAAGAATGTCAAATAGTTGAGCTAGCCAGAGTCTAAGATTCTGTATCGCCTGGGACTTTGGGAACACCACACCACTGACCTAAGTCATTCATCTCTTTCAGTTCTTCAGTATCTTATACTACTACTGCCACATCCTTACACTATCTTTTATGTTTTCAACCAAGGAGAGACCTCAATTCTAAAAGTGTTCTCTACTTCTCATCATTAGCAAACATTTTAGCTTTCTAGGTATTTGTATTTAACTCATTTCTAGGGTTTTGTTTTTGCAGTTTAGAAACTCTTAAGAATGTAAGGACTTTATCCCTTCTGCTTGATACAGCAGAGGTGAGCTACCAGCCAGTCCAGCTTAAGTGAAAAGTGAAAAGATTCTTCACCAAGCACAGTGATTAACCTGACACATATGCGATCTAGAAGGAATGTTGTTTAAATTACCTCTTCTACCTGAATACGTGAATTCTTTCAGAGCAGCAGAAAAAGAAGCCTAAAAACTCTTACCAGTGTGAATCTCAATTGTAATTCAAAATCAGAAGTGGCTGCAGATTATAAGTTGGTTTATGGAATGTGATGGATATGCTGAGATAGGAAACCTGAAATGATGGTTGAATGGGTTAAAAAAAAAAACTGCATAAAATTTGCTGTAAGATATATAGACTTATTTTCTGTACTAAAGTATTCTTATAAGAAAAATAAGTATTTGTAAAAATGGTTTCCTGTGTCAAATATTTGTGCAATCAGAGCTGAATTATAAACTATTCTTGTAATAACTGGTTATTTTGAAAGATTTATATAATGAATTCTGGATATATGACCAATAAAACTGATGAAAAAAAAAAGAATTTGAAACACTAAGAAATATAAAACATAATCCTAATAAGTTTAAAGGAATAAAAATAACACAGAAAAGACCAAGAAAGCAAAACTGGAGATCCATTACAATCGCTAAGGTGTAAAGGGTTCTATAAATACAAGGGATAAGTTAGATATAGAAAGACGAGCACATGTAACAGCTTATTTGGAGAGTAGTGAGTCATCTGGTTTCTTTACCATGTGGAGGACAGAAAGGGACTAGGGTAGATGAGACTAAAATAGAAAAATGTTGAGGCTACATTTTGAAAGGCGTTGAACACTTAAAAGCCAAGCATACGTATTTGAAATTGGCTTGACAAATAGTTACTGAATGTTTCCTATTTTCTCCATGAAGTCTTCTCCAGTTATTTTCACACCTCCTTCTTTGAACATCTATAGAATTTAACATTTTTACCAACCAAGTTAGCAGCTGTGAGCCTGTAAGGATCTCAGGGACAGGTTTTAGTACTACTTGATTGTAATACCATTTGGGACCAAGAAATGCCTGCATCCTGTCATGCCAAACACTTTCTTCCCTGTGGGATTCCTGGGGAAGCCCTATGTACTAAAGAAAAGAGCAGACTAGAAATCAAAGTCCCATTGTATTTACAGCTCAGAAAGCCCTCATGCCTAATTGAATCTAACCTATATCAGGGGGTCTGGAGGAAAGTTCAGGGTCATCTAAAATGATAGAACATAAAGTGAGCAAAAATTTCAGAAGAGATCCTAGAGAAAAGAAAAAGAAGAGGAGATAGTTGAATTTTCCCCAAAGATATAGGTTCTGCCTAGGTGTACTAAATATTGGGATTAAAAATCTCAAGACAACATATAGAGTAGTCATGACTTAAAGGTGTAAAGTTCTGCTCACTAGTAAGCCTTAAAGCAAGTGAAAATTCTGGTCTCTGACCAATTTTGACTCTTTTTTGTGAATGTCAGAAAGCATCTAATAAAAGAGAACTTATGTGGGTATATAAATTAGCTATTACCTTAAAATATAATTTAGAGAAACACTATTGACATGTGGGGGCAAGACTATTCTTCATAGTAGGTTCTGTCCTGTGCATTGTTGGATATATATTATCATCTTGGGCGTCTACCCACTAATTGCCAGGATTACCCCTCAAGTTGCAATCACTCAAAATAGTCCCAGACATAGCTAAGTGTCCCTAGAGGGGCAAAATCATACCTGGTTCAGAAGTATTACCTTAAAACAGCCATTATTTATTTTCAGTTGGCAGGGTACTTCAGCTTCATCCTGCAGGTTATCTATTTTCTACAGGCTACACTCAGGCCTGCACTAAGTATGTTCATACTGGTGTCCACACCGAAAGAACAAGAGCTATCTAAGGAGAACTCTTCACATGACAGTGGGAAGGACACTTGCCAGCAGTAGAACTTCTATTCACATAGCAAAGTGCATGGATATAAGGAGAGGTGAAGAACTTGGGGAGATAATTCACTCTATTGCAGTGTATCTGCTGAGAAAAGAAGTCTCTTGTCCACAGATGCCATATCTTATAATTCTCTTGTTCTTTATGACATCAGGTAAGTTAGCTGTTCTCAGGTGGCACAAGTGGTAAAGAACCCACCTGTCAATGCAGGAGATGCACAAGATGTGGGTTCAATCCCTGGGTCAGGAAGATTCCCTGGAGGAGGAAATGGCAACCCACACAAGTATTCTTGCCTGGAAAATTTCATGGACAGAGGAGCCTGGTGGGCCATAGTCCATGGGGTTGCAAAGAGTCAGACACAAACACAACTGAAGTGACTGAGCACACACATGTTAGTTACAAGTGTCTAAACAAAATAGCTGCATGTATGTCTGCTTTCTCCTTCAGTCTGTGTCTCCAAGGCAATGTCTCATCAGATATGAAATGATTCAAAAGGAAAACCTTTTGAGGAAAACCTTTTAAGGGTTTGGCTTAGATCACCACAGGGCCTAGAAGACTTGAAATAACAAAATAAGAAAGGAGTTCACACATAGTAAGAACAAACTATTCTCTTCTGCTTTAGAATTTTCACCATGTGAGAAAAGTTTGCAGGTTTTACACCAGAGCTCTCAATATCATTTATATTTGTCTGGATATAATACCACTCAACTCAGAGCAAACTGCGCTTAAGTTCTCTTCCTATGCAGTGGATTCAGTTATCCTACACACATTCTCCTGCGGTCTTCAAGATGCCTAAGCTAAAGAACTTACCCAGGTTTTATTCAAAATGGATATCTGGATTAGTGGAACCACACATGACCATTTGGTAAACCACCTTGTGGTGATTCCAATCTGGATAATTTACACATTTCAGCTATTCAAGATCATTCTGGAGGCATCAGGAAAAATTTCACATAAAATGTGAATCCAGTATGATGTAAAACACATTTCTCCAGTTAAAAACCAAAAGAAACAAAGTGATAATACCTTATTCTATTTAAATATGCTTTTCTGAGTTTTTCAATTAGTGAAGAATATATTATGAGAAACAAAGTGATAATACCTTATTCTATTTAAATATGCTTTTCTAACTTTGAGTTTTTCAATTAGTGAAGTATATATTATAATACAAGGGACACTATTAACTGTTACTGAGCTGTCCCTAACCTTAACAAGAATTCCAAGTAAGTGCTATAGCTAAAGATAATATCCAAGGATCTCCATCTTCTCACCATATTTTCCAGTGTTTTTATAAAATATAGACTCTGGAGAAAATGTTACCTAAGATTGAAGTAGATTCTGTATTATGATCTTTATGACTTCATGCTTCCTTTGTTATGGTATTATAAAAGAAAGAGTGAAATAAAAGATGACAAAAACATCCATTGAATTTCCCTCTCACCCAACCTCTCATCTGGAATTTCTGAGTCTCTCAACCTTTTTCTAAAACTATTAATATTATTGCTGTGTTGACCTTTGCTGCTGTTTGCCATTTTGAAATTTACAGATCAGCAAGCACCAGTAAATCTTGTCAGAATTAATGCAAATATAAGACACAGTCATTACCAGATCCTCTCAGTAAAGAATAGCTTGCTACAATGTTATTACTGAGGCACAATTTATCCTGATTGCCAGAAAGATAAGACACCCTGAATGAAAGCAGTAACTTGCTCTGAGAAATATATTTCACTGGAGTTGCCCACACAGAAGTTTGCTCACGGATGCATGCTGTCAGTGCAGCGAGTGGCAGGAGTGATTGATTCACTCCTGAGTATCTCCCATCTCCCCCTGCTGGAAAATGAAAGTTAATTTGCTCTCATTCATTCCCTTCACTACACTAGACATTTTTAGGGGCTGAACTCAGAAAATGAAGACAGGTAAATCATGGTCCAGACAACTCCTCCCCACCCCCACCCCCGGGCTCTGAACATGCCTTTCTATTTCAGTCCTGCACATTTCTTTCCTAGGACTCCCTAGGATTAATACACCAGTGAATTCCAAGTCAGATGGAAAGTAGTCTTTGTTGTGCTGGATGTGTTTATATTTTTGATATATAAATAAGTGGTTCCATAAAAGAGCTGACGATATACAGGTAGCAAAATTCCTGTTTATGACAATTCCATCTCTTCAATGCATTTCTAAAGCTCTATGAAAAATTCTTGTGATGAGGTTTATTGAAGTAAGAATTTTAATGCAGTAGTCTTCTCAGAGAAAGAGTGCGAATAAATGAGTAAACCGTGGAAAATAAAGCTGCTGCTGCTGCTAAGTCTCTTCAGTCATGTCCGACTCTGTGCGACCCCATAGACGGCAGCCCACCAGGCTCCCCCCTCCCTGGGATTCTCCAGGCAAGAACACTGGAGTGGGTTGCCATTTCCTTCTCCAATGCATGAAAGTGAAAAGTGAAAGTGAAGTCACTCATCGTGTCCGACTCTTCGCGACCCCATGGACTGCAGCCCACCAGGCTCCTCCGTCCATGGGATTTTCCAGGCAAGAGTACTGGACTGGGCTGCCATTGCCTTCTTTGGGAAAATAAAGCTAAGGAAGAGATATTTTTGTGTTTCCATAATATAGCTAAATGAGGGTGTTTATCAAATCTTGGAGAAGGAAGAAAGTTCAAAAGAAATTTGTTCTAAATATAGATGTAGAGAAACTTGGATATATGACCAGAGAGAGTGTGGACACTACATGGACTCATGCTCCTTTTTTGGCTTCTAGTCGAAACCAAGTACCTCTGAGTTCAAAGAACATGAGTCATGACCATAAATACCACAAGGGGATGCTCTCAAGACCAACTACCACAGGGGGGGCAAAAATGTCAAGGTTAAGACAATGAGAGCATATTTATAAAAAGATACATTAGGAGGCAGGGTAGATCAAAATGGCAGAGGATACAGAACTCACCTCCAACCACAAACACATCAAAATTACATCTATAACATGGAGCTGTTCTCATGGAAAACTACCTAAAACCTGGCAGAACTCCCACACACCAAGGCTATAAGAAAGATATACACATAATCAGGCAGGATGGAAAGAAAAGCATCAGGACAGGACCTGAAGCCTGAGAGGAGACTAAGAGGAAGGGGAAGATCACATGGGTGGATACTCACCCTGTGGAGTGAGTGGGTTGAGCCACAGGCTGGGTGTTCCAGTCCTGCAGTCCAGTGCATAGGAGAAAAGCTCCCTTGGCTGCTTGGCGATCTGCTGGTACAGATATAAATGCTAGAAACCGAGACTCCGCCTGTGAGGAATGCACAGGTGCTGCCTTGCTCCAAGCAGAGAGCACAGAGGCCTGCCTTAAGGCCTGCTGCCTCACCACACTCCCCAGTGTGAGTTGAGCGAGTGCCCTGGCCCCTCACTCCATGCCACAACTTGGCACTGGATCTAAGGTGTTGAGGACCTGGGAAAATGTTCCATCTGGGGAAACAGAGGTGATCTGGGGGCCCAGGACATCCTACGTTGCAGGACTTTCATTTTAGCACTTTGAGCATATCATGCCACTCCCTTCTGACCTGCAATGTTTCTGCAGAGAAATCAGCTGATAGCCTCATGGGGATTCCCTTATATATGACTGTTTTTCTCTTGCTGCTTTTATCCTTAACTTCTGCCTTTTTAAATTATGATATGTCTTGTTGTGGGTTGGTTTGGCTTCATTTTGATTGAGACCCTTTGTGCTTCCTGTACCTGGATATTTGTTTCTTTAAGTTTGGGAAGTTTTCAGTCATAATTTCTTCATGATATGCTCAAAATGCTAAAATGAAAATCCTATAACTTAGGATACTCTACAAAGCAAAACAATCATTTAGAATAAAATAGAAATAAAGAAATTCTCACACAAGCAAAAACTGAAAGAATTCAGCAATACTAAACCTACCCTAAAATAAATGTTGAAGGGTCTTCTCTAAATGCAAAAGAAGTAAGAATCTAGAGGAAAGGGAAAAAACACAATTGCAAAGACATATAGTAAAGATTCAATATGACTTAAGTCAGTACCTAGATTAAAATAAAACTGTAATAGCAGCTATAACCAATAAATAACAAAGGGATGAGGATGAAGATATAAAATATGACATCAGAGGGATGGTATGGGGAGGGAGGAGGGAGGAGGGTTCAGGATGGGAAACACATGTATACCTGTGGTGGATTCATTTCGATATTTGGCAAAAGTAATACAATATTGTAAAGTTTAAAAATAAAATAAAATATGACATCAAAAATATATTTGGAAAGGAAAATAAAAAATGGAGATCAACATATACTCAACCTATTCTAACCACAAGTCAAAAACCAATTGATACACAAAAACCAGAAAAAAATAAAGCAACAAAAAGAGTTAAAGGCATTAGACTTTGAAAAAAAATAATAAAACAGATGAAATAATTTTATAAAGAGAAAATCCTACACCAAAAATTTATTAGATCTAATCAAGTTCTCAAAGTTGCAGGATACAAAATTAATGTACAAAGATCAGTAATGTTTCTAAATATTAAAACAAATTATCTGAAAAAGAAATAAAACAGTTCCATTTGTAATATCAGCAAATAGAAGTGTATAGGAATAAATTTAACTAAGGAGATGAAAAATGTCTAAACTGGAAACTCTAAGACATTAAAAGAAACAGAAGACACAAATAAATGGAAAGGTATACCATGTTCATGGGCTGCAATAATTAATATCGTTAAAACATCTGTATTACCCAAAGCTACCTGAATTCAATGTAATCTCTATCAATATTCAAATGACATTTTTTACAGAAGTAGGAAAGAACTATTAAATTTATATGAAACCACAAAAGCTCTCAAATAGCCAAAGCAATCCTGAGAAGGAAGAGCAAAGTGGAAAGTACCACACTTCCTGATTTCAAGCTATATGATAAAGCACAGTAATCAGAACAGTATAGGACAGACATAAAAAAAAAAAAAAAAAAAAAAAAAACACATAAGCCAATGGAACAGGACTGAGAGCCCAGAAATAAGCTTATACATGTAAGTCAAGAAAAAAACATATTGTTTCAAAAGCTCATTGACATGGGTCATGGCCATGATTTGTTTGGATATGACACCTAAAGCACAAACAAGAAAATAAAAAATAAACAAACGTTGACTATGTCAAACTAAAAATCTGCACAGCAAAATGAATGATCAACAAAATGAAAAGATAATCTAAGGAATGGGAAATATTTTTAAATTATTTATCTGATAAGGCTTTCACATCCAAAATATACAAAGAACTCATACAACTCAATAGCAAAATAATGTAACAAATAATCCAGTTTAAAAATGGTAAAGGATCTGAATAGACATTTTTCTAAAAAAATATGCACAGATGGCTAACAGGAACATGAAGAGGTACTCAATATCTGCAATCATAAATGAAACGGCAAATCAAAACCACAATGATATGTCTCCTTGTGCCTGTTAAAATGGCTGTCATCAAAAAGACAAGAGATAAGAAATGCTGGTAAGGAGGTGGAAAAAGGAAACCCTTATGCATTGTTGGTGGGATTGCAAATTGGTTAAGATATTACAGAAGACAGTATGGAGGTTCCTCAAAAAATTTTAAAACTGAATTACTGTATGATCCAGAAGTTCCTCTGCCTGGAACACATCAAAAGCAAATAAAACACTATGTTGAGGAGATATCTGTACTCTCATTTTTTATGAAGTATTATTTACAACAGCCAAGATGTGGAAACAACATAAGTGTCCATCTCCAGATGAATGAATTTTTAAAAGTGGCATTATAATCAATGGAATATTATTGAGCCATAAAAAGAAGGACATCCTGCCATTTGTGACAACATGGATGGAGCATGAGGACATTATGTTTAGTAAAATAAGCCAGACAGAAAAAGAAAAATAATGTATGTTATCACATATATGCCAAATTCAAAAGAAAGAAAGAGAGAAGGGAACCAAAAAAAAAAAAAAAAAAGGAAGGAAAGAAGAAAAGAAAGAGGAAATTTAAAAAATAAATAAAAGGAAGGAAGGAAGGGAAAAAGGAAGGGAGGGAGAGGGGGAGAAAAAAGAAAAAAACACCTGATTGTAAGAGAAATCAGATTTGTGGTTGCCAGGAGCAGGGTATAAGAAGTGAGAGAACTGGATGGAAGTGTTCAAAGGTACAGACTTCTAACAAGAGAAATAAGCACTGGAATTCAGTGTATACAACTATAATTAACACTGCTATATGGAATGTTTGAAAGTTGTTGTAAAAATTCACATCACAAAGGGGGAAAAAAATTATCTCCTTGCTTTGTATCAAAATGAGATGATGACTGATAACTAAAGGTGTATGGTGATCATTTCACAGTGTATGTAAGTTATTTTTCTCCATACCTTAACCTTACACAGTGCCATATGACAGATATATCTAAAAAAAACTGGGGGGGAAAAGGTTATAAAATTTTAAAGGTAGCTTTCACTTCGATAAAGCATCATCTTCTAAGAATAAATTGCAAAGATAAGAGCAGAAAAATGCTACTATGTGTCTGCTTGTAAAGACAGGTAACATTTCAGAACTCCATTTATAAATGAAAAGGTAATTAACCAACATATCATTATGCTGTTTTACCTGCAATAAGAAATATAGTTTTAAATAAGATTTTGGAAGCAGCTAAACAAAACAGATAAGAGTTATTTACTTCTAAAGTCAGTAAGAAAAAAAAAAACTGATTCACAGACTGGGCATAGGACTCCATGATGCACTTGTCTTATGGTGAAAAAAACAAAAAAATAAAACACAACCCAGCACCCAAGTCATTACCTCATGAGTTATTCTGTCCACCCAGACAAATAATAACCATGCTTTTTCCTCTTCTAAAATGTAAGGAATGCCTATACTATTTCCAGTGGGCATAAATTTCTGGCTTTAAAAAGGTGAAATTACTAAATGTCATCTTTTGTTTTGTTTTACTTTTTAAAATGTGTTTGTTTTGTTTTTTTAACACATCTCAAAGACTTTGGGGAATGAAACAGGCATGACTAAATAATAAATAAGCATAAAGAATAGATATAAAGCTTTAAGATTATTTTTAATTTTTCCCACCTTTAAAAAAAAAAATCTACCAACTACGTTTTCCTACCAAGTACTGTTCCATTTCTTAAATTCCCCTTGCAGCAAAACACTCATCGGATTTCCCACTCTACCTCCTGCCACACACTGCACCAAACGTCACATAGCCTCCCTCACTGCTAAAACCACTGGTCAACCTTTAGATGTGCCTTCTTTACCTGGTTTCCAGGATATTTCTCTTTTTCTTCCTACTTTTCCTGTAATTCTTTTTCTCTGCTAATTCACCCTCTTCTCCCAGACCTGTTAAATTTGAAATGCCCCAAGACTTCATCCTTCGTCCTCTGCCTTTCTTCATCTAAATATGATATATATGCTTTAATATCCAGTTTTATATATTCAGTTTAGATCTTTCTACCAAGCAATTCCAGGTTCACATATTCTAATGCCTTCTTAATAACTAGGCATCATTATTACCTCAATATCCAAATATGGATATCTGATCTTCTCCACCTTCTCCAAAATAAATACATTTTTTTATTGCACTGAATGCTAATTCCGTCCTTCCAGTTGCTAAAGCTGATAAACTACATCACCCTTGAATCATTTCCTTTATTCATGCTCCATATGCAATCAATAAACAAATTCTGTTTGTAGAATATTCAAAATATATTCAGACTCTGACCATTTGCCATCAATCATCCTTCACTCAATCATCCTAGTCTGAACCCAAGTCAGTGCTCAATTGCATTACTCTAATAGCTTCCAACATATCTTTCTTTTTAACTCTTGTTTTCCTACAGTGTATTATCCACACATCTGCAATGATCCTTTCAAAATAAAAGTAAAATTGTGACATTTCTCACCCTAAAAAGTCATTTCGTTTGAAATTAAAAAATAAAAAACAGTACTAAAACGGCTCAAACAGGCCTCTGTCCCCTGGTGCCTGCCAGACCTTGTCTCTTACTGTTTTCTTCTTGTTAACCCTAATCTATCAAAATCACCTCCTTATGTTATCTGCATATGTCATAAGGCATTCTCTTGCCTTTGAGATCTTTGCAATGACTGTCCTCTCTTCCTGAAGGACCCTATCGCCAGATAATCAATTGGCTAATTATCTTATTCCCTTCAAGTCTGTCCCACATGACAGTTTGTCATTGGTACCCTAAGACCCAGAATCCCAATCTCCGTTATCTTTCTCTATGTCTCCCATACCATTCATCATTTTCTAACATACTACACAGTTTACTTATTTACTACTTCTCTCTATGAGAATAAAAGCTCCAGAAATGCAGAAAATTTGACCTGCTTAGTGGATACATCTAGCCAAGCATTCATAAGAATGCCTAGAAATAGTTGAAGATTAATGAATATTATTGGAATAAATAAATATTATTGGAATCAATGAATATTGCTCTGCAAGGAAACTTCAGACAAAAGGAAAACATAGGGAAGACAAAAGGCATGGGTAAGATTCTCTGACTCATACCACCCTTAAAGGAAAAATTCACTGAAAATGAAAGCTACCAATTCAAGGAATAATAGCACTAGAATGGATTTTGTAGCACAGCAGTGACATTCACCTGGACTTCTAATTTCAAGCCAGTGTCACTGGAATAACAATATACTGCATCCTCTGTGTTATCTGCGTCCTACAAAAATAGAGGGCTTGTCTTTTAAGTAAATTGACATAAAGTTTAATCAAAGTCTAACTAAAATAGCACTATAAATCTATTATAATCAAATTTCATCTTCTTATAATCTCCAACAAAAAGTACATCTTAAAAGTTTAGTTTCAAAGATATAGGACTGGAAAAGGATAATAAGTGTGTAGAACACTTGAACAACAATTTCAACCAATTTGGTCTAACTAATTTGTCTGAAAAATTATATTCAATGCCTACAGAAAACAGTCTTTTCAAATACACATATAATGGTCACCGTACAGACTATACAGTGTACCATAAATTCACAATGAGTTTTAAGATATCAAAATAATACAGAATATGTTCTCTGACCATAAGATAATTAAATTTAAATCAATTAAAATATCTCTAAAATCTCCAAATAAATTAAGCAACATCTTGTAATTAACAGGTTAAAGAAGAAATCACTAGAAAAATTAGAAAACATTTTAATTTAATGATAAATCCACAAGATATGAAAATTATGGGATGGACTAAAGTGTTTCAGAGGTGAATTTATAACTAAATGCTTATATTTGGAAGTGGGAAAGTTGCAAATGAATGATGAAAGCTTCCACTATAAGAAGCTAGAAAGAAAAAAGTAAATTAAATCCTAAGTAAATAGAAAATTTTTAAAAATTAGGTATGGACAGAAATTGAAAAAATAAAAAACAGACAATAAAGAAAATTAACAGTCAAAAGTTGATTCTCTGAACAGATTAATAAAATTGATACATTTCTAGAACTAACAAATGAGTAAGAGATAAAACATTAATTATCAATATTAGGAATGAAAAGAAGCACTATGACTAGAGATCCTACGGACATAAAAAGGAAAATAAACAAACATTATGGAACAGCTTTATGCCAATACGTATGACAAACAGATGAACAAATTTCTTCAAAAGTATAATTTGAAAAAGCTGATAAAGAAAGAACAGGAAGTTTGAATAGCCCCATGTATGTAAAAGAAATTAAATTCATAATTAAATCTCATCTCACAAAGGAAGCTGCTGTTGCTGCTGCTAAGTCGCTTTAGTCGTGTCCAGCTCTGTGCAACCCCAGAGACGGCAGCCCACCAGGCTCCCCCGTCCCTGGGATTCTCCAGGCAAGAACACTGGAGTGGGTTGCCATTTCCTTCTCCAATGCATGAAAGTGAAAAGTGAAAGTGAAGCCGCTTAGTTGTGTCTGACTCTTAGCGACCCCATGGACTGCAGCCTACCAGGCTCCTCTGTCCATGGGATTTTCCAGGCAAGAGTACTGAAGTGGGCTGCCATTGCCTTCTCCGCACACAGGAAGCTAGAGGCCCAAATGATTTCATTAATAAAAGCTATCAACATTTAAGGAAGAAAAAGAAGAATCTCACTAAAATTCATTTTTAGAAAGTAGAGACCACTCAAAAAATTATTTTAACAACAGACCAGCCTAATCCCACTACCAAAATGTCACAAAAAATATTATAGTGAAAAAAATATACTCCTCATGAGCGTGGATGCAAAACTTATAAATGAAATATAAGTAAATCAAACCCAGAAATATATTAAAAAAATCATAACTAAGTAGAGTTAGTAGCTTTTAAAAATCATTATATTTGACATATTGAACTAATAAAGAAAAGGCAGCTAACAAAATTGAGGGCCAAATCAAGATAAGATATCACAAGCTAAAACTGGAAGTGGGCCTCCATTTCTGATAAAGGGCATCTGTGAAAACCTATAGATAACATTATAATTATGGGTGACATATTGACCTTTGTCCTCCAAGTTCAGAAATCCTGTGCTGTGCTGTGCTTAGTCACTCAGTCATGTCTGACTCTTTGCAACCGCATAGACTGTAGCCCACCAGGCTCCTCTGTCCTTGAGGATTCTCCAGGCAAGAATATTGGAATGGGTTGCCATGCCCTCCTCCAGGGGATCTCCCCAACCCAGGAATCAAACTCAGGTTTCCCGCACTGCAGGCAGATTCTTTACTATCTGAGCCACCGGGGAAACTAGTCA
The DNA here is from genome assembly GCF_003369695.1 of Bos indicus x Bos taurus. NCBI lineage: Eukaryota > Metazoa > Chordata > Mammalia > Artiodactyla > Bovidae > Bos > Bos indicus x Bos taurus. Next base: position 32,675,637 of record NC_040085.1, on the reverse strand, counting down.
GTGTGGAAAAAATTTTAAAAGTATAAAATTTGAAAAAAAGCATTAAACTGTTTTTATTCACAGAAATAAAAATTATATAAATTGATCATATGTTATATATATGAAATGCAAAGTAAACTACAGAAAGATTTAACTTCTGAGCTACCAGGGAAGCCCACAGAAAGATTACTAAAACTAATAAGTAAATTTAACAAGATGTAGAACAAGAAGTTAATATAAGGAAAAAAATGTATATACTAGCAACAAGTAATTGAAAAGTAAAATTTGAGAAAAAAAAAACTTCATCTGCAATAAGGAAAATCTGCAAAATATTTGCACATTGAAATTACAAAACATTTTAAAAGATACTATAAACAAATAGAGAGAGAGACCATGTTTTAGATTGAAGGAATCAACATTGAAACAATGTCAATTCTCCCCAAACTATCTACAGATTCAACACAATTCTGATAAAAATCCCAGCATGTTTTGTTATACAAATTTACAATGTAAGTTTAAAATGTGTAAATATCCCAAAGGACTTGAGATAAATAGAAAGAAAAGAAAAACTTGAAGAAAAGTGAACTTGGAGGACTTACACAACCTGATTTCAAACTATATTACTTATAAAGTTTTAGTGATCAAGATAGTGTGAATTGGGCTAAGGAAAGAAAAACATATCAGTGGGATAGATTAGAGATTCCAAAAATAGGCCAATACATATAAGGTCAGTGGAGAAAGGAGAGTCTTTTCAATAAATGATGATGAAACAACTTACCAAAATGCAAGCTACTTCAATCCATAATAAAACTTAATTCAAGATATATCATAGATCTAAAGATAAAAGCTAAAATTATAAATCTGTAAGAAAGCATGGTAGAATATGTTCACAGTCTTGGGGAGGCAGTAACTCTTAGTACACAGAAAGCACTATCCATAAAAGAAATAAAATGATGATAATTTGGACATTATAATAAAATTTGAAAAGTTCTTGTTTCTAAAGATATGATAAAAATGACAAATAAAGATGCAAGTACACATATACCAAGTATCCAAAAACAGTAAAAAAAAAAAAAAAAAAACTGCTAAAAATTAATTTAAAAATAGCCCAAAATTTTAACAGGGAAAAGACAATACCGCAATGGAAATAAAAAGCATATTAAAAAGTATTCAGCATCTTTAGTCATCAGTTCCGTTCAGATCAGCTACTCAGTAGTGTCTGGCTCTTTGTGACCCCATGACTCCAGCACACCAGGCCTCCCTGTCCATCACCAACTTCCATAGTTTACTTAAACTCATGTCCACTGAGTCGGTGAGGCTATCCAACCATGTTATCCTCTGTCATCCCCTTCTCCTCCTGCCTTTAATCTTTCCTAGCATCAGGGTCTTTTCAAATGAGTCAATTCTTTGTATCAGGTGGCCAAAGTATTGGTGTTACAGCTTCAGTATCAGTCCTTCCAATGAATATTCAGGACTGATTTCCTTTAGGATGGACTGGTTGGATCTTCTTGCAGTCCAAGGGACTCTCAAGAGTCTTCTCCAATACCACAGTTCAAAAGCATCAATTCTTCAGTGCTCAGCTTTCTTTATAGTCCGACTCTCACATCCATACATGACTACATGGATCTTTGTTGGCAAAGTAAGTTCTCTGCTTTTTAACATGCTGTCTAGGTTGATCATACTTTTATTCCAAGGAGCAAGCATCTTTTAATTTCATGGCTGCAGTCACCATCTGCAGTGATTTTGGAGCCAAAAAAATAAAGTTTGCCAGTGTTTCCACTGTTTCCCCATCTTTTTGCCATGAAGTGATGGGACCAGATGCCATGATCTTAGTTTTCTGAATGTTGAGTTTTAAGCCAACTTTTTTACTCTCCTCTTTCACTTTCATCAAGAGGCTCTTCAGTTCTTCTTCACTTTCAGCCATAAGGGTGGTGTCATCCACCCTTACATCCATATGTAAGGTTATTGATATTTCTCCCAGCAATCTTGATTCCAGCTTGTCATACAGCCCAGCATCTCTCATGATGTATTCTGCATATAAGTTAAATAAGCAAACAGGAGATGGCAAAGTGAATGTCGACATTTTAGGAATCAGTGAACTAAAATGGACTGGAATGGGTGAATTTAACTCAGATGACCATTATATCTACTACTGTGGCCAAGAATCCCTTAGAAGAAATGGAGTAGCCATCTTAATCAACAAAAGAGTCTGAAATGCAGTACCTGGATGCAATCTCAAAAATGACAGCATGATCTCTGTTTGTTTCCAAGGCAAACCATTCAATATCACAGTAATCCAAGTCTATGCCCCAACCAGCAATGCTGAAGAAGCTGAACAGTTCTATCAAGACCTACAAGACATTCTAGAACTAACACACCATAAAGATGTCCTTTTCATTATAGGGGATTGGAATGCAAAAGTAGGAAGAAATATCTGCAGTAACAGGCAAATTTGGCCTTGGGGTCCAGAATGAAGCAAGGCAAAAGCCAGTAGAGTTTTGCCAAGGGAACGCACTGGTCATAGCAAACAGTCTCTTCCAACAACACAAGAGAAGACTCTACACATGGACATCACCAGATGGTTAACACCGAAATCAGATTGATTATATTCTTTACAGCCAAAGAAGGAGAAGCTCTATACAGTCAGCAAAAATAAGACTAGAATCTGACTGTGGCTCAGATCATGAACTCCTTATTGCAAATTTCAGACTTAAATTGAAGAAAGTAGGGAAAACCACTAGACGATTCAGGTATGACCTAAATCAAATCCCTTATGATTATACAGTGGAAGTGAGAAATAGATTTAAGGGACTAGATCTGATAGACAGAGTGCCTGATGAACTATCTGATAGACAGAGTGCCTGACAGAGTGCCTGATGGACAGAGGTTTGTGACATTGTACAGGAGGCAGGGATCAAGACCATCCCCAAGAAAAAGAAATACAAAAAAGCAAAATGGCTGTCTAAGGAGGACTTACAAATAGCTGTGAAAAGAAGAGAATTGAAAAGCAAAGGAGAAAAAGAAAGATATACCCATTTGAATGCAGAGTTCCAAAGAATAGCAAGGAAAGATAAGAAAGCCTTCCTCTGTGATCAGTGCAATCATCAAGAAATTGCAAATTAAAGCCACAGAGGTAATACTGTTTCACACTCACTAGAACAGTTAAAATTAGAAGGACTGACAACCTCAAATGTTAATGAGGATATGGAGCCACTGGAAATCCCATAACAATGTTGGTGAAATTATAAAGTAGTACAACTACTTTGGAAACCTTTGGAAGTTTCTAAGTAAAATTAAACATACATGTCCTATAGCGGCATTTCTGCTCCTGAGTATTTACTTAGAAAAAAACGAAAACATATCCACACAAAAACCTGTGCAAAATGTTTCCAACAGCTTTATTCATACTAGTCAAAAACTAGAAACAACCCAAATATCCATCAGTAGGAAATTAGATAAATATTTTGGTACAAAAATAAGGAAGAAAAAAAAGGGGGGGGGGGGCAAACTACTGATTAAAGAAACATGACAACTTGCAAAAACATATGTATATGAAAAGAAGCCAGACACAAACAGTACATGTTATATTATCTACATAAGTTTATATACAATCCAAAGTAGTCTATAGTGATAGAAATCAAGACAGTGGTCACCTATGAAAGTGAAAGTGAATTCGCTCAGTTGTGTCCAACTGTTTGAAACCCCATGAACTGTAGCCTACCAGGCTTCTCTGTCCATGGGATTTTCCAGGCAAGAGTATTGGAGTGGGGTGCCATTTCCTTTTCCAGGTCACGTATGAGAGTGATGTATATAAGGAACTTACTACAGAGGTTGAAATGTTGTATATTTAGGTTGAGATAGTATTTATATATGTGCAAACATTTGTGAAAATTCAGAGAATCATTTAAGATCTATGCATTTCACTTTAAGCCAATTTTATCTTAATAAAGCATTTTAAAATATAAATTGTCTTGGTTCATTAGTCAAAAGTCATTGCTGAAATGACATTCCAAGGTACCACTTAGGAATGTATGTGTTCTCAAAGATAAAATATTGTTGAGGAATTCTGTGATATTTGAAAGCTTTGGATATATTTGGTGGCTGGACATGGAAAAATCTTGGCTGATGCTCAAACATGCAATGTTATGTTCTTACATATTTTATTATGGACATAGGTACTATAAAAGGAAAAATCTACCTTTCCCCAAATTATATCACCAGTTTATTTGTGATTAGAAGTATAGGTATGGAAACCAAGGTATCTGACTAGCATAAAGCATGGAGAACATGGTCTGTATGCTTTTTATTTTCTGGTAATCAAATCTGAATTTTCTAGGAAATACAAAGCTATCTAAATCTTCTGTGTTTCTCTATCTACAAGTTCTGAATGTTTTTTAGCATTTCCATTAAGTCAGTGCCAACACATGCTTGAATTTGTTTCACAGGTAGAAATATTGAAGCAAAGGGAAATCAAATTCATAATCACTTGACAACAGTGTGACTCTTTTAAACAGGAACAGTTCTAGCACTCAGTCAACTGTTATCTTAATTGTTCAAAACTGGACAACAAATAAAATTTATTTTTAATTAATAGACCATTTTTTAAATAAACATCACAACCTGATCTCCTAATTTGATATAATCAAGCAATGGAAAAAGAAACTTTTAAACCAATCTCTCAGCTTCTGGTCTATAGCATTTCCTCCAGTAAATGTTAGCTCCTTATATCACCAACAAAGCCTTTCTGAAGTCCCAGAGAAAAATAAGATGGAATCTAGCCTAATCTACTTGCCTTTAGGGGGTCAAGTGCAGAGGCCTTGCACCTAAACTTAAGGATTAGGGTTCCCAGCACAGAACCAACCATTCTGTCTGATACCTCAATAGGCTGTGTGCAGAGACATTGCACTCAAGATACTCAGTTAAAGATGTCAGTGGCAGACCATGTGCAGAGATGCTGTGTCAGGCACTGTAATCTGAAACATGAGCAGTATAACTGTACCTACCATGCAACAATTCTGCCCCTTCCCACTGCTGATAAGGACACTATAAAGCAGAGCCAATGACTGACAGTTAGGGATAGTATGCCATCTAGGGTGAAAGTTTGAATTTCTCCATTCTTTGATCAAAGAATAAAGCTTTCCTTTGCTTTTGAACTGAACTCAGTCTTGTTCTGCTGACGCGAGGGACACTGGGCAGAAGGACCTTTACTGGGCGAGGACTCAGAAGGGTGGATGACGCAAACACAGAGGGCAAAGTAAAAGTGAGTTAACTATGAAAACAGCTTGGTATTGGCAATAGTTCTCTAAAAGAATGAATATCTGAGTTTTCCTTGTCTCTAGGTAATTTGCTGAAGTATGGCACTCTCTCTTACAAAAGCAACCTACAAAAGTTTTCATCACTTGCTGACTTGGACATCTTTTTATAATATAATTCATTCTAAGGTAATCCAGAGTATGCCCACTCTTTGAAGGTTTATCTCTTACCCACATAAAGTATTTCCCAATCATGTTATGGTCACAGACACTTTTGTTAATTGGATGAACACTGCTATGAATTCTCTCTTCAGAAAAAAAATGAACATAGATTTGTAAACATCAAATTTTGTAAGTACTTTCTCAGGGCCCATAAACTTGTGACCAAGAAAACCTGCTTTTAAAAAACTCATATCTGAAACTCACATTGATTCTTTTAATGACCAATTTAATTCTAACTATTATTCAACATGTTATATAGAGAAGTGGTTCACACTGAGGGGTATGGGAAACTCATTTTAGATTTAAATGTGAAATAGTCATGTGATACAAGTAATACTTTGTGAACCTGTTAAGAAAGTACATAGTAAAAAAATATTTACTATGACTTCCTTTCAGTTTTAAATAAACTTAATCACAACTTCTGTTATATTTAAAAATTATGCTCCATGAATGGGAAAAACAGATTATTCAGTGTAAGGACAATGCTTGTTGAATAGATGGATTTGCAGACCCTCTAGAATAACTCCAAGATCCTACCCCTCTGCCCAACTTCCATCAAAGTCCAGAGGCTCAAAGTTAACTGATTGGGGGGAAAAAACAGAAATTAATTAAAAGTTTCAAAGAGAAAATATTTTAATTTAAATAAGCAAAAGAATATCTTCTGACACACAGAGAGACTACTAAGAAAAAATTTATTGTAATATAACTGCTGTAATTATATTGCACTGCTCTTTTAAAATAGCCTTAGATTGTTTCAATATGTTATTTGCATTTTGTTTCAGAATGATTTCTTAACAGCAAATTGTTTCCATTTTCATTTATAACCTGTGGTGACACAAAGTGAACTGGGCTCTATAAATTACTGTGGAAAGCTGCAAGTTAACAATTTGGTAAAACAAAGCCCCAAGGACATGACAAACAAATGGGGAATGTGGTGTTTGCAATTGCAGACTAAAAGAAGAAAAACATCTGAATTCCAAATACCATATTAAAAGTGGACACTGCTCATGGCTGCTTTATGCAATAGTCTTGCAGGCCTGAGGTGAGAAATAAAAAATTGGTCACTCAATTTAGCCATTGAATACTTGGACACTATTGTATCCTTGGGCTTCCCTGGTGGCTCAGATGGTAAAGAATCTGACAGCAATGCAGGAGATCCAGGTTCAATCCCTGGGTCAGGAACATCCCCTGGAGAAGGAAATGGCAACCCCCCCTAATATTCTTGTCTGAAAAATTTTATGGACAGAGGAGCTTGGTGGACTATAGTCCATTGGGTCACAAAGAGTCAGACACGACTGAGCAACTGAACTGAACTAAATGAACTTGAGGATCCAGAGGATGTTGGCAATTTGATCTCTGGACCGTCTGCCTTTTCTAAATCCCACTTGAACATCAGGAAGTTCACAGTTCACATACTGTTGAAGCCTGGCTTGGGGAATTTTGAGCATTACTTTACTAGCATGTGAGATGAGTGCAATTGTGCAGTAGTTCAAGCATTCTTTGGCATTGCCTTTCTTTGGGATTGGAATGAAAACTGACCTTTTCCAGTCCCGTGGCCACTGCTGAGTTTTCCAAATTTGCTGGCATATTGAGTGCAGCACTTTCACAGCATCATCTTTTAGCATTTGAAATAACTCAACGGGAATTCCATCCCCTCCACTAGCTTTGTTCATAGCGATGCTTTCTAAGGCCCACTTGACTTCACATTCCAGGATGTCTGGCTCTAGGTGAATGATCACACCATCATGATTATCTGGGTCTTGAAGCTAAGTATCTAGTTAATCACTAGAAGCATACTTTAAGGTCATTTACCCTTGATTGCCTTGAGCTAGTAAATATTTTTAAGGAGTTTTAAAGCTTTAGTTTGGGTAGAGACATGATCACCCAGAGACCCCACAGACTGAGACAGAACTGTGTTTGAGTGTCTCCTGCAGAGTTACAGGTCAGCAGTGGACTGCCACAGGGGCAGGAGCTCTAGGTGCAACAGATCTGGGTATGGCATAAGCCCTCTTGGAGGAGGTCGCCATTAACCCCACCACAGAGATGCCAGAACTTACATAGGACTGGGGAAACAGACTCTTGGAAGGCACAAACAGAAGCTTGTACACACTAGGACCCAGGAGAAAGGAGCAGTGACCCGACAAGAGAATGACCCAGACTTGCCCGTAAGTGTCCAGTAGTCTCTGGCAGAGGCATGAGTCAGCGGTGGCCTGCTACAGGGTTGGGGGCACTGAGTGTAGCAATGTATGCATGGGACCTTTTGAAGAAAGTCCCCATTATCTTCATTACATCCACCATAGCTTGGCCCCAGGTAAATAACAGGGAACGCAGCCCCACCCATCAACAGAAAATTGGATTAAAGATTTCCTGAGCATGACCTCCCCCATCAGAACAAGACCCAGTTTCCCCCTCAGTTAGTTTCTCCAATCAGGAAGCTTCCATAAGCTTCTTATCCTTCTCCATCAGAGGGCAGACAGACTGAAAATCACAATCACAGAAAACTAACCAATCTGATCACATGGACCACAGCCTTGTCTAACTCAATGAAACTATGTAGGGTGAGCCAAGACTGACGGGTCTCTCTGATGGTGGAAAGTTCTGACAAAATATGGTCCACTGGAGAAGGGAATGGCAAACCACTTCAGGATTCTTGCCTTGAGAACACCATGAACAGTATGAAAAGGCAAAAAGATAGGACACTGAAAGATGAACTCCCCAGGTCGGTAGGTGCCCAATATGCTACTGGAGATCATTGGAGAAATAACTCCAGAAAGAATGAAGAGACGGAACCAAAGCAAAAACAACACCCAGTTGTGGATGTGACTGGTGATGGAAGTAAAGTCTGATGCTGTAAAGAGCAATATTGCATAGAAACCTGGAATGTTAGGTCCATGAATCAAGGCAAATTGGAAGTGGTCAAACAGGAGATGGCGAGAGTGAACATCAACATTCTAGGAATCAGCGAACTAAAATGGACTGGAATGGGTGAATTTAATTTGGATGACCATTTTATCTACTACTGTAGCCAAGAATCACTTAGAAGAAATGGAATAGCCATCATAGTCAACAAAAAAGTCTGAAATGCAGTACTTGGATGCACTCTCAAAAATGATAGAATGATCTCTGTTTGTTTCCAAGGCAAATCATTCAATATCACAGTGATCCAAGTCTATGCCCCAACCAGCAATGCTGAAAAAGCTGAAGTTGAACAGTTCTATCAAGACCTACAAGACCTTCTAGAATGAACCCAAAATAGATGCCCTTTTCATTAAAGGGGACTGGAATGCAAAAGTAGGAAGTAAAGAAATACCTGGAGTAAAAGGCAAATTTGGCCTTGGAGTACAGAATGAAGCAGAGCAAAGGCTAATAGAGTTTTGCCAAGGGAACACACGGGTCATAGCAAACAGCCTCTTCCAACAATGTAAGAGAAGACTCTATGCATGGACATCATCAGATGATCAATACTGAAATCAGATTGATTACATTCTTTGTAGCCGAAGAGGGAGAAGCTCTATACCATCAGCAAAAACAAGACCAGGAGCCAACTGTGACTCAGATCATGAACTCCTTACTGCCAAATTCATACTTAAATTAAATAAAGTAGGGAAAACCACTAGACAATTCAGGTATGACCCAAATCAAATCCCTTACCATTATACAGTAGAAGTGAGAAATAGATCCAAGTCATTAGATCAGTTAGAGTGCCTGAAGAGCTATGGATGGAAGTTCGTGACATTGTACAGGAAGCAGGGATCAAGACCATCCCCAAGAAAAATAAATGCAAAAAGGCACAATGGTTGTCTGAGGAGGCCTTAAAAATAGCTGTGAAAAGAAGAGAATTGAAGGAGAAAAGGAAAGATGAACCCATTTGAATGCAGAGTTCCAAAGAATAGCAAGGAGAGATAAGAAAGACTACCTCAGTGATCAGTGCAAAGAAATAGAGGAAATCAATAGAAAGGGAAAGACTAGAGATCTCTTCAAGAAAATTAGAGATACCAAGGGAACATTTCATGCATTAAATGGGCACATGACAGGCAGAAATGGTATGGACATAACAGAAGCAGAAAATGTTAAGAAGGGGTGGTAAGAATAGACACAAGAATTATACAGAAAAGATCTTCACGACCCAGATAACCACAATGGTATGATCACTCACCTATAGCCAGACATCCTGGAATGTGAAGTCAGTGGGCCTTAGGAAGCATCACTACGAACAAAGCAGGTGGAGGTGATGGAATTCCAGTTGAACTGTTTCAAATGCTAAAAGATGATGCTGTGAAAATGCTGAACTCAATATGCCAGCAAATTTGGAAAACTCAGTAGTGGCCACAGGACTGGAAAAAATTTTATTCCAGTCCCAAAGAAAGGCAATGCCAAAGAATGCTCAAACTACCACACAATTGCACTCATTTCACACACTAGCAAAGTAATGCTCAAAATTCTCCAAGCCAGGCTTCAACAGTACATGGACCATGAACTTCCAGATGTTCAAGTGGGATTTAGAAAAGGCAGAGGGACCAGAGATCAAATTGCCAAGATCTGCTGGATCACAGATAAAGCAAGAGACTTACAGAAAAACATCTACTTTTGCTTTATTGACTATACCAAAGCCTTTGACTGTGTGGATCACAACAAACCGTGGGAAATTCTGAAAGAGATGGGAATACTAGACCACCTGACCTGCATCCTGAGAAATCTGCATGCAGGTCAGGAAGCAACAGTTAGAACTGGAAATGGAACAACAGACTGGTTTCAAATCAAGAAAGGAGTACGTCAAGGCTGTATATTGTCACCCTGCTTATTTAACTTCTATGCAGAGTACATCATGAGAGACGCTGGGCTGGAGGAAGCACAAGCTGGAATCAAGATTGCTGGAAGAAATATCAATAACCTCAGATATGCAGATGACACCACATTTATGGCAGAAAGCAAAGAAGTACTAAAGAACCTCTTGATGAAAGTGAAAGAGGAGAGTGAAAAAGCTGGCTTAAAACTCAACATTCAGAAAACTAAGATCATGACATCTGATCCCATCACTTCATGGCAAAAAGATGGGGAAACAATGGAATCAGTGACAGATTTTATTTTCTTAGGCTCCAAAATCCCTGCAGATGGTGACTGCAGCCATGAAATTAAAAGATACTTGCTCCTTGGAAGAAAAGTTGTGACCAACCTAGACAGCATATTCAAAAGCAGAGACATTACTTTGCCAGTGGAGATCCATCTAGTCAAATTTAAGGTTTTTCCAGTAGCCATGTATGGATGTGAGAGTTGGACTATAAAGAAAGCTGAGCCCTGAGGAACTGATGCTTTTGAAGAGACTCTTGAGAGTCCCTTGGACTGCAAAGAGATCCAACCAGTCCATCCTAAAGGAAATCAGTACTGAATATTCATTGGAAGGACTGATGCTGAAGCTGAAACTCTAATACTTGGGCTGCGTGATATGAAGAACTGACTCTTTTGAAAAGACCCTGATGCTGGGAAAGATTGGAGGCAGAAGGAGAAGGGGATGACAGAGGATGAAATGGTTTGATAGCAACACCTACTCAGTTGACATGAGTTTGAGTAAACTCTGGGAGTTGATGATGGACAGGGAGGCCTGGCGTGCTACATACAGTCCATGGGGTCGCAAAGAGTCAGACATGACTGAACAACTGAACTGAACTGAAGATCAGATAGCTTAATAAGGCACTTTGTGCAAGACCATAACTAAGTTCTGTTGTGTTTTACAGGCATTTTGTCACAGAATTAAAGTTGACTTCTCTTGATTTTCTTTACCACAGAGGAACCCAGACATGCTCTGTTTGCAAACTGACTGCATGAAATGAAAAGCACAGTAATTCTGAAGCTGTTGGCTTGGTAAAATGAGAATGTAATTAAAAAGAAAAAGGTTAGTAAAAGAACATGCTGGGAACTGAAAATTAAAAAATCTGAATTGATGTCCCTGCCTGCTCATAGGTCTTTTGCACAGTGTAGAAAGCTATCTCAAATGCTTTGCTTATCCTAGAGTCCATACTCCTCTCCCTCTATTGCCTATTCCTATATTTTCTGTCCTTAACAATCCCTGCAAATAAACAAAATTATTTGCAGTCAAAATATCTGCTCTATTACTCTGATGCTAATGATTACCTCAAATTATTTGTTCATTTACATAGTAGAGATAAAAAATAATTTTTAGAAGTCTGCTATCTTTCTTTACATTCTAAACTTTGTCACTCGCTCTTTGCCCATCACCGTGTTATTTCCGTCAAGCACATAATGTCTTTGGGAAAATTATAGTCCCGAATTTTGAACTGATTCTTAATATGAATACACTTGAAAAGAAGGAAAGTCTTTTGTTTCTCCCCACACCAATAATATGTGAAACACAGAGGCTTTTTAACATGTTTAACAGTGATCATTGACTTAGAACAGAGGGGGACCTTGAGGGTCATCTAGTGAGACACTCCCATTTTGCACATAAAGATGTGGCCCATATGATTTACCGAGGGTGACACAGTTAGTGGGAGAGCTACTGCCAGATGGTTCCCAGGTCTATAAACCAAAAGCCCTGGTGATGCTAAATGTGTGTAATGGAGTCAAAATCCTCCCAGTTGGTAAACAGTAATTCAGTTCTTCCACTTTCTACTTCCACTATAATTCCCCCAGTTTAGATTTTATTTTGTATGACTTCAAATTCTCATTTTCCTAAGGTAATTATCTAATACACCAATGCCACATTAATCTCCTTAAGAGTCTCCTTTTGTCTACTTTGACAAAGCCAGTCTTACTTTACTCGAGGCCTCCTCAGAAAATGACGGCAACAAAAATTCACATCTAATCTGAAGTCTGGCATCCAGGACAATTTTTCCCCATTGGGAAGAGATAAAATCAGCTTCAATGACTGAGCAGAGGAAGACACCTGCTCAGTGAAATGAAGAGGGAAAGCAGGCTCCACATGAAAAGAAAACTTTGATCTCTGACACATTTTGTTATAACAATTCAACTTTCAGAATTAGGAGACACCTGGTCATTAGGTATTCCAACATTTCTCAAAGAGTGCTACTTGGAATTCTAAGACAAGGGATAACACTGTTAATGATTGTGTGGTCACGTAGATTTAGAAGACTGCAGTTACACCAAGTTAAATGGATTTCTTTCCTATAAAATTCTCAGAGCTTCTTATCTTAACAGGTATAGTTGTACTCCAAAACAAACAGAAAAACATATAGGAAATATGTCTCAAGTTTATTTGAACAAGAAACCTTTTTCAAGAGATCCCACAGAAACAATTTTGAGGGAAAACACTAATCTAGGCCAATTTGACAAATTGTAATTTAGTGCCATGAATCAGAACAATAGCAACAACAAAAAGATCACTTTATTTTCAATCTACTGCTATTGACAAAAATATTTCTGTTTGTCTTGAGTTTTTTTGCTTGCAGAAAATTCTGTCAAGCTAAATAAAATACGAAGAAAACAGTTAGGCAGAAACAAGCAGGGAGCCTCATCCAGGGTGAGCTGATCACAGGACTCAGGAAGGGCTGCCCTTAGAAAAAGGATGGAGATTGCCATCTCTAACTCAAACTCCAATTAAAAGGCTTAATTATTAGTTGAGTAATAATAAGCACTGAGGAATTCATTGCATACAGAAAGATAAAGCACTAAAACGATTTAAATTAAACTTCAAGCAAAATTGCACACACATATAATTTTTAAAATAGGTTTACAATTTTGTAACTAAACTCCTACTAGCTAAAAACAGAGCATTTTAAGCAATAGTAAGAATAGGAACTGCAATTGATTGAAAACTTCATTTTACATTTAAGTTAATGAGCTCACTAAATAAATACACACACAAATATACACAATGTATACTACATGAAAGAATTACATTGATAACATTTTTCCTATACAAACTACACTGAGATAACCAAATAAGAAGCTTCTCTTTAATGAAAGTGAAAGTGAAAGTCTCTCAGTCATGTCCGACTCTTTGCAACACCATGGACTGACTATACCACCCATGGAATTCTCCAGGCCAGAATACTGGAGTGGGTACCCTTTCCCTTCTCCAGGAGATCTTCCCAACCCAGGGATTGAACTCAGGTCTCCTGCATTGCAGGCAGATTCTTTACCAACTGAAGCTCTTCTCTTTAATGAAGTTTTCCAAAAAGTAAAGAAGGAATGGTAGAATTATAGTGTTACCCTAAGGAAATAATAAATCTAGTCAGTGAACATCAAAGCCCCAAATTTACAAAAAAAGAGACGTACAGAATATTTATCTGTCTCCTAATGGATCCTCCTAAAAAGTACTATTGCCCTAAAACTGAATATGAATTTGATCAATCCTCTATTTCCAAATACCTTTTGTACTAAATACAGGAAATAAAGGAGCATGTTAAGTGATGCCAGTGTGGTACAGTTAGCAACATTTAACAACACAGGGAACTCTACTGGGTAAAAACCTTGATTTCTTCAACAAATATTGCATGGATAAAAAGAGGGACAGAAAACATTCAGATTTTAGAGAAATAGCAAACTAATTAAAAATTCATGTCCTTTATTTGGATTCTGACCTTAATTTTTAGGTGTGATAATGCTCTAAAGTAGTCACCTTTTAGAGACATATACAGATGATGTTTGATTTAAAATAATCCAGATATGCAGATGACACCTTCCTAATGGCAGAAAGTGAAGAGGAATTAAAGAGCCTCTTGATAAAAGTGAAAGAGGAGAGTGAAAAAACTGTCTTAAAACTCAACATTCAAAAAACTAAGATCATAGCCTCTGGTCCCATCACTTCATGACAAATAGATGTGGAAACAATGGAAAAAGTGACAGATTTTATCTTCTTGGCCTCCAAAATCACTGCAGACAGTGACTGCAGCCATGAAATTAAAAGACACTTGCTCCTTGGAAGAAAAGTTATGAACAACATAGACAGCATATTGAAAAGCAGAAATAGCACTTTGTCAACAAAGGTCCATCTAGTCAAAGCTATGGTTTTTCTGGTAGTCATATAGGGATGTGAGAATTAGACCATAAAGAATTGATGTTTTTGAACTGTGGTGTTGGAGAAGACTCCTGAGAATCCCTTGGACTGCAGGACAATCAAATCAGTCAATCATAAAGGAAATCAACCCTGAATATTCATTGGCAGGACTTATGCTGAAGCTGAAGCTCCATTACTTTGGCCACCTGATGTGAAAAGCTGACTCACTGGAAAAGACACTGATGCTAGGAAATACTGAAGGCAATAGGAGAAGGAGGCCACAGAGGATGAGATGGTTAGACAGCATTACTGACTCAATGGACATGAATTATGAAGTTGAGCAAATTCCAGGCAATATTGGAGTACAGGGTAACGGGGCATGCTGCAGTCCTGCTGCTGCTAAGTCGCTTCAGTCGTGTCCGACTCTGTGCGACCCCATAGACCGCAGCCCACCAGGCTCTGCCATCCCTGGGATTCTCCAGGCAAGAACACTGGAGTGGGTTGCCATTTCCTTCTCCAATGCATGAAAGTGAAAAGTGAAAGTGAAGTCGTTCAGTAGTGTCCCGACTCTGCGACCCCATGGACTGCAGCCTACCAGGCTCCCGTCCATGGGATTTTCCAGGCAAGAGTACTGGAGTGGGGTGCCATTGCCTTCTCCTGCTGCAGTCCATGGGGTCGCAAAAAGTAGGACATGACTTAGTGACTGAACAACAACAATGACCAAAGTTGGACTATAAAATTAGTCATTTACTCTTCAAATATTCTCTTTTTACCCTAAGAATTTTCAATTCATCTGTTTCCCACTGAAAAAATCATATAATAATAACTACTACTTATTAGATATGATTTATTCAGAAACTAGTACAAAGACAAAATATAAAACTGATTTGACCTAGTTTTTCTAGTACTTTTCATTTTATACTTGATATGTCATTTTGAATTTTGATAAAATTTAAAATTATACATTACAAAATTTAGAAGAAAAATACTGTTTTTTAACTCTTTCCAGGTTAATTGCTTTTTATGATACTATCTTTTCTGCTGCATTCACTGTATGTGCAAAATTGTCCATGGGTATACAAAATCTGCAGCTCAATATCATGCACTCATTTTATATTTCACCAGCTATTTCACAAAATACTTGTTCTCCACCATGGACTGTAGCCTGCCAGACTCCTCTGTCCATGAAATTCTCCAGGCAGGAATACCGGAGTGGGTAGCCACTCCCTTATCCAGGGCACCTTCCTGACCCAGGGGTCAAACCCTGGGTCTCCTACATTCCAGGCAGATTCTTTACCATCAGAGCCACCAGGAAAGCCCACTCCCCACCTATTATATGGTAAATAATCCAAAGACAAAGTTCCTTATAAATGATTTAGAAAAACACCTGGGTCTGAATAAATCCTCTTGAATAGATGAAAGAGAAAAATTATTGTATATTTTTAAAATACACTTTCTTCCAATGTGAGCATTTTTTTAATTAAATTAAGTTTATTTTTTTATCTTTTTATTATTTTTTTAATTTTATTTTATTTTTAAACTGTACAATATTGTATTGGTTCTGCCATATATCAAAATGAATCCGCCACAGGCATGCATGTGTTCCCCATCCTGAACCCTCCTCCCTCCTCCCTCCCCATACCATCCCTCTGGGTCGTCCCAGTGCACCAGCCCCAAGCATCCAGTATCGCGCGTCGAACCTGGACTGGCGACTCGTTTCATATATGATATTATACATATTTCAATGCCATTCTCCCAAATCATCTCACCCTCTCCCTCTCCCACAGAGTCCAAAAGACTGTTCTATACATCAGTGTCTCTTTTGCTGTCTTGTATACAGGGTTATTGTTACCATCTTTCTAAATTCCATATATATGCATTAGTATACTGTATTGGTGTTTTTCTTTCTGGCTTACTTCACTGTGTATAAGAGGCTCCAGTTTCATCCACCTCATTAGAACTGATTCAAATGTATTCTTTTTAATGGCTGAGTAATACTCCATTGTGTATATGTACCATAGCTTTCTTATCCATTCATCTGCTGATGGACATCTAGGTTGCTTCCATGTCCTGGCTATTATAAACAGTGCTGTGATGAACATTGGGGTACACATGTCTCTTTCCCTTCTGGTTTCCTCAGTGTGTATGCCCAGCAGTGGGATTGCTGGATCATAAGGCAGTTCTATTTCCAGTTTTTTAAGGAATCTCCACACTGTTCTCCATAGTGGCTGTATTAGTTTGCATTCCCAACAGTATAAGAGGGTTCCCTTTTCTCCACATCCTCTCCAGCATTTATTACTTGTAGACTTTTTGATCGCAGCCATTCTGACTGGCTAAATTAAGTTTAAAATTGTGGTCTTGTTGAAAAAATATGTGAAACCAAAGCTCTGCCACTAATATTGTAATCTTATATAAATAAATCATTTAATAATAAGGAAAAAGTTTAAAGATGTAGAAAAGTATAATGTAAATCATAAAGTAGATAAATGACATTCCCTACAGGGAACACTTTATACCAGAGGTCATCAAGCTTTTCTCTATAAAAGATTAGATAGTAAATATAATATTTCAGGCTTTGCAGACCATATGAACTCTGTTATAACTACTCAGCTCTGCTGATGTAGCATGAGAGCAGCAACAGACCATGTATAAATAAATGAGTGGCCATGTTCCTATAAAACTTAGCTTATGACAATGAAATTTTATTTTTCTAGCATTTTCATGTATCAAGCAGTATTTTTCTTCTGGTGTTTTTCAACCTTTACAAATGTAAATGAACTCTTAGTTCACAAGCCCTGCAGAAACAGGTAGTAGGCCAGATCTGGCACAGACTCTATAGTTTGCCAATCCCTGCTTCATACATACCCTCTCGCAAGTCTGGTCAACAATCAGAATTGGTTTTCTTGTTAATGTCATTCTGTTTCTTCTAACTCTGCAGAAAAAGCCATCTTTATTTACACATTTAGTACCTAGTAGAAGTATATTATGTATTTGCAACATCAGAAACAAATGACTTTAATGTGAAGGAGCATCAAGCAGAATTCAGGTTACAAAACAGTTGGAAGAACTAGAGGCTATTAAAAAGGTAATCTTAAGTGACTTAAAACAATTACATTTATACCAATCCAGATAACAACGGCCAGGGGAGAGTGAGTTTAACTTAGAGATTCTTAATGCAAAGGAGTGCTTGGTTAGAAAGAGACTATGAAGGAGAGAAATTTCCAGTCTACTGTATGAGTGGGATAAGGGGTTGTATGTATGCTTGTATTGAGTTCTAGGGTAGAGGATGAAGAAAAAGAAGCTAGCAGACTTTCATGCAATAGTTGCAACTGTGCAGAGAAAATCAAAGTGCAACAATACAATATTGTAAAGTTTAAAAATAAAATTAAAAAAAAAAAACAAAGTGCAACAATATGCAGTTCTCAACAACAATAAAAACAATATGCAGTTCTCACTAGTAAAAAGTAGATAAGGGTTGGGGAATATTAGAAAATGACTTTAAAGATGACTGCTCAAAATGCAAATTAATACCTTCTCTCTGAAAAAAACTGCAGGCAAATCATCTGAAGACAAAGTAAAATCAACCCATATTCCTGAGTCTTTAAGCTCTAGACTTCAATTCTAAGAAAAGATTCAAAGTGAAAATATTTTATTAATCAACACCTGAATAATAAAATATCTATTATTTATAAACTGCCTACCAGGCCCCCGTCAGTGTTTCAGATGACACAACTGGTGAACAAAGTTCTCACCTGTGTAATGAGGGTTGAAGAAATAAGCAATCTTCCTAGGGTTACATAATCAGAAAGGTGAAGAAATCTGAACTCTGCTTTGGCTCCAAAACTCAAGCTCTTTCCCATTATTTAGCAAACAGTGTAAGCCTTTCTTGATATTCCAGAGTTGCCCAACCATGTTCCTTAATGTGCAAAATGGCAACGCAGTATAAATAACCCAGCAACTCTGCAGCAACACACAGGAATGCTAGGTCCAGAGTCTGGAACCCAAAAGCTATTTTCAAGCCCCAGTGTTTGCAGCAGATAATAAAAATCACGCAAATGGTAGTTAAAAATCAAGTTAAATTTGGGCTTCTGACTATGATGTATTTCACCACTTTGAATCTCCAAACCTTTTCCCTAGAGCTATAATTAAAAGAGTAAAAGGGTGGATAGTCCAAACCTCCATTTGAGATCTATGATTTTTATTTATAGTTAGAAATTTGCTTGCAAAGATTTCATTTTCCTTAATGAAATGAGCTCAAATTCTAATTCACAAAGGAAAAGCTTGAACTGCAACTTTGACTTCCAAAGACTTCAAAAACATGACAAAGAAAACTCTTTTGGCCTGAGCGCTACAATTCTCCAAGCACTTTTCAAACTCTTCCTTTAATTAACAGGATGATTTCTTACCTGTAAAGAAACAGAAATGGTACCATTTCCCCTGTCTGTGTTTCTCTACACAAATGGATACCTTGGATCTTAAGCTCAAGACTTCAAAAGTAGGCCAGTGTTAATAACCTCCAAGGCCCATCAGGTTGATTAGCAGGAGACCTGTGGTTAAGAACATCTCTAAAGGACCAGGTCATGTGAGCAGAACTGTCAATGTGCAAAAAATGTGGAACCAGAAAGTCTGAACATTTCTCACATTTAGGGAACTAGTATCAGAGGCAAAGTTTTCTGTTAGAAAATGACTTATCATGTTAATTAATTGTGGGAAATGGATTTACTTAATATGAAGATAATTTATTTCATCTTCATTTGTTCATCTACATTCTCTACTTCTTTTTGAGTATTTCTCTCTCTCTTTGATTAATCCTATTTCTTCACCTTCTCACTATTAATTTTCTTTTTTAAGCATTTTTCATTCCTGGTTTTTATGGTTCCGAAAGTTTACTACATCTTTGCTAGAACCTGGAAAAGGCAATGGCACCCCACTCCAGTACTCTTGCCTGGAAAATCCCATGGATGGAGGAGCCTGGTAGGCTGTAGTCCATGGGGTCGCACAGAGTCGGACACGACTGAGCAACTTCACTTTGCTAGAACCTGGTTGTGTATTATTTCTTACTTTCCTGAATCTTCTGTCCTGCCTTCCTGGCCAATAATGGAAATTGGAGACTAAACAGACATAGGAAAAATACACCCCTAGGACTAAAAAAAAAAAAATCTGCTACTACCTCACCCCCACCATCACTTTACCCCAACAAAGTGATTTATGTTCCCAAGTTCTTCTTGAAGCTCTTCCAGGGATTTTAAGGCCAAAACAAAGTGTGGCACGCTGGGATTGAACACATCACAACAAAAGGATTGAGGCAGGTTGATCTAGCCTGGGAACATGCTGACAGCTGGTAAACTAAGGATCTGAAACAGCTGGGACCAGTAGCTGGGCCACATCAAAGTGTATGAAAACAGCTTTGTTCCCTCAGTTAGTCCTCCTCTCTGGCCAAATTCAATACCTTATTCTTTATTCAAAAGCTATTCCTCTAAGTGGATGGGCTATGTCACATTACACAAATCATTCTTATTTAAAATTAAATTCTTTGGTTGCTTGAGAATATACACAGACATACATGTACACACACACACACACACACACACCCATACCAAACAACTCCAAAAAAAAGTGTCAGCAAAGCTGTGTTTGTCTGTTGGATTATGTAGACTTTGTCTCACTGGTAGGTAAATGATATGCTAATTCAAGAACTTTTTCAGAAAATCTAGTTTATATTTAATATCTTCTGGAATGCAAATGGAATTCTGGAAAGCATGGAAGAATGGAAGCATTAGAGTACATATGAGATTGTAACAGAAAAGAAGTGTTCCACTTTTTGACAAAACACCAAATATCCCAAACTGAATGACCTGCATCCAAAATATGCTAAGGATAAAGGAAGGGCATTTCTTTAAAATATTTTCTCAGAGACTTTCATCCTCTCTCTCTCTTTCTGATTGCTTTTAAAATACAGGGAAACCCACTCTATCATCACCTTTTTGCACCATGTAAGATTTCTGGAATAAAAATATGAATGTGGACTAAAATCTGTGTGCTCATTAGATTCTAATGTATTTCAAATCTCTTTGGTACAGTTTTATGTTTTTGAAACTTTTTGTTGTTATTTTAATATTGAAATTGAATTTCTATTGATCAATTTGTGTGGTAGGTCTAGATGTTAGTCATGTAACATCCTCAGTTATTAAAAAGAAGTTAATATACTCTTCAGGGATAGACTCCATTCAGTTTCACAATATCACGGTTGCACTTCTAAAACTCATATCAAAGCCACAATGAGCCACATACTGTAAGGTGAATGACATAACCATATAACTTTGATTGGATAAACTACAGAACTGTTGACCTTCACATATAGTTTCTAACATAGACTTTGATTTTAATCTTAAGTATGTCCATGGTTTTAAAGTATTTATTTTATTTTTAAAGGTCATTTAAAATTCCAGATGTTATAGCCTATGTATTTACATTATTTTTAGAATTCCCATTAAATTGCAAAATTTATGCAAATAACACATCAATTCATTCTATAAAATGATATTTTATCTCTTTCACAAAAAGTCCTTTCCATACTGAAAACAATTATATACTGAATTTCTACTTTGCTGCCTCGTTAAGATTTTGCTATAAATTTAAATAATAAATACTGCCTGTTATTCAAACACAAAGTGACCCAAAAAAAAACCAACCCAATGGGACATTGTGATAGTTTAATTTGCAATATGGGTTAATACATGATCAAAAACCACTACTGACTACAAGGCTATTTCCAAGGAATTGTAAAAACTGTGAGCCTTTTTCATTTTCAAGGATTTGATAAGAAGAAATTGATTTTTCCAAGAATCATCATTTCCTTTCACCAAAATACATCTCCTACCTATAAAAGGCCAAAAAAGCAAGATAACTCATTGTTGTATGGCAAAGTTCAATGCAAAAGTGAAAAGAATTTTAATTAGAAAATGTCATGTCCCCATGTCCTAAAGAATTAATTTACTTTCCACTGTGAAAGCAAATTGAGGAGAGGGATTTAATACAATATACTCTTATACAACATTTCACTTCCTATTTCGCTGGAATAAAATGCAAAATCCTTACCATGGTCTACAAAACCTTATGTAATCTGCTCTCACTCCCACTCCAGGATCCAGCCTTGCCTCCAATCACTCTCCCACTCTTCCCTCTCCTCCTGCCAATCATTCCCCATATTATTCCTTCTGTATAAAAACACATCCTGCCTCAGAGCCTTTCCACTTACTGTGTCCTATGCTTGAAATGCTTTCCCCCAGAGAGCAACATGGCTTAATCCATCAGTTCATTCAGTTCTCTGCTCAGCATTACTTCAGAGAGTTAGTCATCCTACCAAAAATCTCCCTTTAACCCTAACACTCTCTGTTCTCTTCCTGTACAAAGAAAGTGCTCAAATATTTGAAACTTCTGAGTGATGGTTACAATAAAACCCTGACAGCCAAGATTAAACAACTCTTCCCAAGTATCATAGACATCTTCATAAAAATCCTTAATATGGGTTAGGAAGGATGAATAGAAATCCACAAAGCACAAAACAGCATTCACTTGTGCAAAATGGCCAGTGGTTCAGGAAATTAAAGTAAAGAGTAAAACGGAGTGATTAGTTAGTGATGTGACTTTGTCTGCCTTGCCAAAGAATTTAGTGACTGGGGAACAAAGTGAAGATTTAATCCCAGAGAAAAGGTGATATGAGAAAAGATCAGCTCTTTTGGAGGGACCTCACAGATAAAAGTATGGAGAACAGATTTGGGGCAGGTAAGAACAGAATCCTTGGATAGTAAGAAGGTCAAACTAGTCAATCCTAAAGGAAATCAACCCTGAATATTCATTGGAAGAACTGATGCTGAAGCACCAGTACTTAGGCCATCTGAAGCAAAGAGCCAATTCACTGGAGGAAGGAAAAAAAAAAAAAAACCAACCTGGGAAAGATTGAAGGCAAAAGGAAAAGAGGGTGGCAGAAGATGAAATGGTTTGATAGCATCACTGACTCAGTTGACATGAAAGTGAAAGTGAAACTCACTCAGTTGTGTCCAACTATTTGCAGTACCATGGCCTACACAGTCCATGGAATTCTCTAGGCCAGAATACTGGAGTGGGTAGCCTTTCCTTCCTCCAGGGGATCTTCCCAACCCAGGGATAGAACCCAGATCCCCCATACTACATGAGGATTCTTTACCAGCTGAGACACAAGGGAAGCCCAAGAATACTGGAGAGAGTAGCCTATCCCTTCTCCAGTGGATCTTCCTGACCCAGGAATCAAACTGGGGTCTCCTGCATTGCAGGCAGATTCTTTACCAACTGAGCTATCCAGGAAGCCCCAGTTGACATGAATTTGAGCAAACTCCAGGAGATAGTAGATGACAGAGGAGCTTGGCATGCTGCAATCCATGGAGTCACAAAAAGCTGAACACTACTTAGCAACTGAAAAGCAACAACAACAGCAAAGAACAGAGCCCAAGAGACAGTTTAGTAGGCTAGCCTAATAATTTGAGACATGATCAGGGTCTGAACTTAGGCAATATAATATGGGATGTTAAGAGGGTGATGGCTTTTACCTATGAAAAATTTCAGTAGTGATAACTATTCTCTATAAATAACACATGTTCAAATACCATTTTTAGGATGATTTTTTTCCTTTATATTAACATAATTTGTTGAGCAGATGCAATATGAAAAAAAAGAGAAATACATATCAAAAAATATCTAGTTCATTGAACAATTTACTGCATTTTTCTAAGAGACAGCAGATGAATTGTGACAGTCCCACCAGATGCTGCTATACCTTGAAATTGCAACTACTGAAATACACACTAAAAAATGCTTCTGGAGCTTTTGGATTCCTGTGAGACAAACGCATTTGAAAAGGCTTGCAGGTTATACATGGAAAATAATTGTAAGCAGTATATAGGGAATCTGATGAGTAGGAAAGGCTGTTCACAGCAAGATTAATATACAGTATTAAACTTAAATCAATAAAATTCTCTCTGGACTCAAGCACTATCTGGTCTTCATTTGGGAGGTAAAACTGAAAGATGAAACAAACCATTCCATCACTTTGCTAGATAGTGATACAGAATTATAGCCCAAAGATGAAATTGTTAAAATAGTAGAAATTTTTCTCATGCTCAAAATAGCTTCAGATCAAATAGGATTGTACTCAAATACACCATTTGTATAAAGAAAAGCAAATGGGTCCCTATTTCTGGCCTTATTTTCTAGTATATCAAAATTACCCTGTCATAATGAACCTACATGCCAATGCAGGAGACATAGGAGATGCAGGTTCAATCCCTGGATTGGGAAGAGCCCCTGGAGAAAGGCATGGCAACCCACTCCAGTATTCTTGCCTGGAGAATCCCATGGACAGAGGAGCCTGGTGGGCTATAGTCCAGGGGTTACACAGAGTCAGACATGACTGAAGTGTCTTAGCATGCATGCAATATTAAAAAATACACAGATGTCTGGCTTCTGATTGTACCATGTGTGACATACTATGTTTCTCAATATGTCACATTAATATTTATCATCTCCTACAGTATTACTGGTAGTTAGAAAACTAAAAGACAAATTCAGACAAGGTATCTGAGGAATCTGAATATGCATTTTCATTAATCCAGTAACCTGGGCTGTGCTATGCTTAGCCGCTCAGTCATGTCCAACTAACATGACCCCATGGACTATAGCCCACCAGGCTTCTCTGTCCATGGGGATTCTCCAGGCAAGTATACTCTAGTGAGTTGTCATCCCATCCTTCAGGGGATCTTCCCAACCCAGGGATCAAACCCAGTCTCCCACACTGCAAGGAGATTCTTTACAGTCTGAGCCACCAGGGAAGCCCCAATCCAATAATCTACCTAGAGCAAATTATATTACAAAAATAATTGAATAAGTGGCTCAAAATTCATATTTAATTCATCAAAGTTGAAAAGAACAGAAACAGACTGAAACTAGTTTAAACTAAAAAAGACTTGTGAGAGGATATCTAAAAGTCACAAATGCCCAAGTACTACAAGTGAGAAGGGCTAGGCAGGATTTATGCAAACTGAAACCATTAACAGGAAAGCTACCAGAGCCAAAGCAGTGGCTTGCCCTATTTTTCTTGCAAGAGGCACATCAACCATCTTTCCAGATGTTTTCTTTCCAGATGCTTTCCTTCCAGAGCACTCCAATGTGCTGTACAGCTCATTTAAAATGCCAACTGTTGATTGCCTTCTGGTATATATGCTTCATGAAAGCAGAAGTCTTAGTTTAATTCACTGATATGTTCGAAACAGCTCAAATAGTGAGTGAGTGGTACACGGTAGATGCTCTGTATATCTGTTCCATTTTTTGTTTGTTTGTTTCCTTGCTATTTCTTCTTGCTTCCCCCCCTACCCCACTATTTCTTATTAATCTTTAGCGTGCATGTGGTCACATTTGGCTACTTCAGCCCCCAACTTCAGCTATCAGTGGGGGGCAGTCCCAAGATGACAGAGGAATAGGATGGGGAGACCACTTTCTTTCCCACAAATTTGTCTAAAGATCACTTGAATGTTGAGCAACTTCCACGAAACAACTTCTGAACGCTGGTGGAGGACACCAGTCACCCAGAAAGGCAGCACAGTCTCCTCAAAAGAAGGGATTTGATTACTAGCTTATTTGCTCTCTTGCCTTTTGACCCTCCCTTTTCTCCCCCAGGTCATCTCTATGTCCTTTCTTCCCCTTCTCTTCTCTACTTAACTCTGTGAATCTCTCTGGGTGTTCCAGGCTGTGGATAACACTTAGGGAACTGTTTACTGGCTAGATTACTCTCTCCCATTTTGACTCCCCATCTTCTCCTCCTGGTCACCTCTATCTCCCTCCTCCCTCTTCTCTTCTCTATGTAACTCTTTGAATCTCTCTGGGTGTCCCTCACTGTGGAGAATTGTTTCACCATTAACCTAGATGTTTTCTCGTCTGTGCTGTATGGATGGAGAACTCTTGAGGCTACTGTAAGAGAAGCACAGAAAGTCAGAGGCAGGAGGCTTAATTCCAAAACTTGAGAACATCAGAGAACTCTTTATTCCAGGGAACATTAATAGAAAAGAGCTCACCCAAAAGTCTCACCCAAAAGTTTCAGTCTACACTGAAACCAAGCTCCACCCAAGAGTCAACAAGATCCAGTGCAAGACATACCATGCTAATTCTCCAGCAAAGCAGGAACACAACCCTAAGCATTAAAAGACAGGCTGCCCAAAGCCATACCAAACCCACAGACACCCAAAAACTCCATACTGGACACTTTGTTGCACTCCAGAGCAAAGAGATCCAGTTCTACCCACCAGAACACAGATGTAAGCTCCCCCAACCAGGAAACCTTGACAAGCCACTAGTTCAACCCCACCCACAGGGAGCAGATTCCACAATAAAGAGAAACCATGAACTTTCAGCCTACACAAAGGGCACCCCAAACACCATAATCTAAACAAAATGAAAAGGCAGAGAAATATCCAGCAGTCAAAGGAACATGATAAATGCCCACCAAACCAAAGAAAAGAAGAGGAGATAGAGAGTCTACCTGAAAAAGATTCAGAATAATGATAGTAAAGATGACCCAAAATCTTGAAAACAAAATGAATTTACAGATAAATAGACTGGACACAAGGATTGAGAAGATGTAAGAAATGTTTAACAAGGACCTAGAAGAAATAAAGAAGAGTCAGTCAGTAATGAATAATGCAATAACTGAGATAAAAAGCACTCTGGAGGAAACCAACAGTAGAATAACTGAGGCAGAAGACAGGATAAGTGAGGTGGAATATAGAATGGTGGAATAAATGAAGCAGAGATGGAAAAAAAAATGAAAAGAAATGAGGACAACCTCAGAGACCTCTGCGACCATGTTAAATGCCCCAACATTCAAATCATAGATGTCTGAGAAGAAGAAGACAAAAAGAAAGGGCATAAGAAAATACTTGAGGAGATAATAGTTGAAAACTTCCCTAAAATGGGGAAGGAAATAGCCATCCAAGTCCAAAAAACCCAGAGAGTCCCAAACAGGATAAAACCAAGATGAAATACTCCAAGACACATATTAATCAAACTAATGAAGATCAAACACAAAAAGCAAATATTAAAAGCAGCAAGGAAAAAGCAACAAATAACACAAAAGGGGATCCCCAATAGGATAACAGCTCATCTTTCAATAGAAACTCTTCAGGCCAGAAGCGGATGGCAGGACATACTTAAAGTGATGAAAGACAAAAGCCTACAACCAAGATTACTACACCTAGCAAGGATCTCATTCAGATATGAAGGAGAAATCAAAAGCTTTACAGACAAGAAGAAGCTGAGAGAATTCAGCACCACAAAACCAGCTCATCAACAAATGCTAAAGGATCTTCTCTAGACAAGAAACACAGAAAAGGTTTATAAAATCAAACCCGATTTTGGACTCTTCCCTAAGGAGCTTCAGCCGGCTTTTCGCGCTGCTGCTGCCGCTGTCTGCGGCCTTCAGAAGAAAAAATAAAATAAAATAAAATCAAACCCAAAACAACACTTTCACCTTAAATGCAAATGGGTTGAATGCCCCAACCAAAAGACAAAGACTGGCTTCTGCTGCTGCTGCTGCTAAGTCGCTTCAGTCGTGTCTGATTCTGTGACCCCATAGACGGCAGCCCACCAGGCTCCACTGTCCCTGGGATTCTCCAGGCAAGAACACTGGAATGGGTTGCCATTTCCTTCTCCAATGCAGGAAAGTGAAAAGTAAAAGTGAAGCTGCTCAGTTGTGTCCGACTCTTCACTACCCCATGGACTGCAGCCTACCAGGCTCCTCTGTCCTTGGGATTTTCCAGGCAAGAGTACTGGAGTGGGGTGCCATTGCCTTCTCTGAAAGACTGGCTGATTGGATACAAAAACAAGACACCTATATATGCTGTCTACAAGAGACCCACCTCAAACAAAGGGACACACACAAGACTGAAAATGAAGGGCTGGAAAAAGGTATTTCATGTAAATGGAGACCAAAAGAAAGCAGGACTAGCAATACTCATATCAGATAAAGTAGACTTTGAAATAAATATCACAAAAGAGACAAAGAAAGACACTACATAATGATCAAAGAAGAAGAAGAAGATAAACAATTATAAATATATATGCACCCAACATAGGAGCACCTCAATATATAAGGCAAATGTTAACAAGTATGAAAGGGGAAATTAACAGTAACAAAATAATAGTGGGAGACTTTAACACACCACTCACACATATGAATAGATCAACTAAACAGAAAATTAGCAAGGAAACACAAGATCTAAATAATAAAATGACCCAGCTAGACCTAATTGATATCTATAGGGCATTTCACCCCCAAAACAATGAATTTCACCTTTTTCCCAAGTGCACAAGTAACATTCTCCAGGATAGACCACACCTTGGGCCATAAATCTAGCCTTGGTAAATTCAAAAAATTGAAATCATTTCAAGTATTTTTTCTGATCACAATAAGGTAAGATTAGATGTCAACCACAGGGGGGGAAAAATGCAAAAAAGCAAAATGGCTGTCTGGGGAGGCCTTACAAATAGCTGTGAAAAGAAGAGAAGTGAAAAGCAAAGGAGAAAAGGAAAGATATAAGCATCTGAATGCAGAGTTCCAAAGAATAACAAGGAGAGATAAGAAAGCCTTTCTCAGCAATAAATGCAAAGAAATAGAGGAAAACAACAGAATGAGAAAGACTAGAGATCCCTTCAATAAAATTAGAGATACCAAGGGAACACTTCATGCAAAGATGGGTTCGATAAAGGACAGAAATGGTATGGACCTAACAGAAGCAGAAGATATTAAGAAGAGGTGGCAAGAATACACAGAAGAACTGTACAAAAAAGATCTCCATGACCCAGATAATCATGATGGTATGATCATTCACCTAGAGCCAGACATCCTGGAATGTTAAGTCAAGTGGGCCTTAGAAAGCATCACTATGAACAAAGCTAGTGGAGGTGATGGAATTCAAGTTGAGCTATTTCAAATCCTAAAAGATGATGCTGTGAAAGTGCTGCACTTAATATGTCAGCAAATTTGGAAAACTCAGCAGTGGTCACGGGACTGGAAAAGGTCAGTTTTAATTCCAATCCCAAAGAAAGGCAATGCCAAAGAATGCTCGAACTACTGCACAATTGCACTCATCTCACACGCTAGTAAATTAATGCTCAAAATTCTCCAAGCCAGGCTTCAACAATACGTGAACCGTGAACTTCCAGATGTTCAAGCCAGTTTTAGAAAAGGCAGAGGAATCAGAGATCAAATTGCCAACATCTACTGGATCATCAAAAAAGCAAGAGAGTTCCAGAAAAACATCTATTTCTGCTTTATTGACTAAGCCTTTATTGCCAAAGCCTTTGACTGTGTGGATACAATAAACTGTGGAAAATTCTGAAAGAGATGGGAATACCAGACCACCTGACCTGCCTCTTGAGAAACCTGCATGCAGGTCAGGAAGCAACAGTTAGAACTGGACATGGAACAACAGACTGGTTCCAAATAGGAAAAGGAGTACGTCAAGGCTGTATATTGTCACCGTGCTTATTTAACTTATACGCAGAGTACATCATGAGAAATGCTGGGCTGGAAGAAGCACAAGCTGGAATCAAGATTGCTGGGAGAAATATCAGTCACCTCAGATATGCAGATGACACCACCCTTAAGGCAGAAAGTGAAGAGGAGCTAAAGAGCCCCTTGATGAAAGTGAAAGAGGAGAGTGGAAAAGTTGGCTTAAAGCTCAACATTCAGAAAACTAAGATCATGGCATCTGGTCCCATCACTTCATGGGAAATAGATGGGGAAACAGTGGAAACAGTGTCAGACTTTATTTTCTTGGGCTCCAAAATCACTACAGATGGTGACTGCAGCCATGAAATTAAAAGACGCTTACTCCTTGGAAGGAAAGTTATGGCCAACCTAGATAGCATATTAAAAAGCAGAGATATTACTTTGCCAAAAAAGATTAGTCTAGTCAAGGCTATGGTTTTTCCAGTAGTCATGTATGGATGTGAGAGTTGGACTGTGAAGAAAGCCAAGCGTCGAAGAATTGATGCTTTTGAACTGTGTGTTGGAGAAGACTCTTGAGAGTCCCTTGGACTGCAAAGAGATCCAACCAGTCCATCCTAAGGGAGATCACTCCTGGGTGTTCATAGGAAGGACTGATGTTGAAGCTGAAACTCCAATACTTGGGCCACCCCATGTGAAGAGTTGACTCATTGGAAAAGACCCTGATGCTGGGAAGGACTGGGGGTAGGAGTAGAAGGGAATGACAGAGGATGAGATGGCTGGATGGCATCACCCACTCAATGGACATGAGTTTGGGTAAACTCCGGGAGTTGGTGATGGACAGGAGGCCTGGCATGCTGTGGTTCATGGGGTCACAAAGAATCAGACATGACTGAGTGACTGAACTGAACTGAACTGGGGAAAAAAAACTATTAAAAATGCAAACATATGAAGGCTAAACAATACACTTCTGAATAACCAACAGATCATGGAAGAAATGAAAAGTCAATATACACATAGAAACAAATGAAAATGAAAACACGACAACACAAAACCAATGGGATTCAGTAAAAAAGTGCTAAGATGAAGGTTCATAGCAATACAAGCTTACCTCAAAAAATGAAATAAATGACCCAACTTTACACCTAATGCAACTAGAAAAAGAAGAAATGAAGAATGCCAGGGTTAGTAGAAGGAAAGAAATCATGAAAATCAGAGCAGAAATAAATGAAAAAGCAATAAATGCTGGAGGGGGTGTGGAGAAAAGGGAACCCTCTTACACTGTTGGTGGGAATGCAAACTAGTACAGCCACTATGGAGAACAGTGTGGAGATTCCTTTAAAAACTGGAAATAGAACTGCCTTATGATCCAGCAATCCCACTGCTAGGCATACACACTGAGGAAACCAGAACTGAAAGACACGTATATCCCAATGTTCATTGCAGCACTGTTTATAATAGCCAGGACATGGAAGCAACCTAGATGTCCATCAGCAGATGAATGGATAAGAAAGCTATGATACATATACACAATGGAGTATTACTCAGCCATCAAAAAGAATACATTTGAATCAGTTCTAATGAGGTGGATGAAACTGGAGCCTCTTATACGGAGTGAAGTAAGCCAGAAAGAAAAACACCAATACAGTATACTAACACATATATATGGAATTTAGAAAGATGGTAACAATAACCCTGTATACGAGACAGCAAAAGAGACACTGATGTATATAAAAGTCTTTTGGACTCTGTGGGAGAGGGAGAGGGTGGGATGATTTGGGAGAATGGCATTGAAATATGTATAATATCATATATGAAATGAGTCACCAGTCCAGGTTCAATGCACGATACTGGATGCTTGGGGCTGGTGCACTGGGACGACCCAGAGGGATGGTATGGGGCGGGAGGAGGGAGGAGGGTTCAGGACGGGGAACACATGTATACCTGTGGCAGATTCATTTTGATATATGGCAAAACCAATACAATATTGTAAAGTTAAATAAAATAAAATTTAAAAAAAGAAAGAAAGAAACAGTGGAGATACAGAAAAAAATCAAAGAAACTAAGAGCTGGTTTTTTGAGAAGATAAATAAGACAAACCATTAGCCAGACTCATCAAGGAAAAAAAGGAGAAGAATCAAATCAACAAAATTAGAAATGAAAATGGAGAAATCACAACAGACAACACAGAAATATAAAGGATCATAAAAGAGTACTATCAGCAACTATATACCAATAAAATGGACAACTTGGAAGAAATTGATGAATTTTTAGAGTAGTATAACCTTCCAAAACTGAACCAGGAAGAAATAGAAAATCTTAACAGACCCATCACAAGCATTGAAATTGAAACTGTAATCAAAAATCTTCCAACAAACAAAAGTCCAGGACCAGATGGCCTCACAGGTGAATTCTACCAAAAATTTAGAGAACAACTAGCACCTACCCTACTCAAACTCTTCCATAAAATTGCAGAGGAAGTGAAGGTAAACTCCCAAACTCATTCTATGAGGCCACTATCACCCTAACACCAAAACCAGACAAAGATGCCACAAAAAAAGAAAACCACAAATCAATATCACTGATGCACATAGATGCAAAAATCCTCAACAAAATTTCAGCAAACAGAATCCAATAACATTGAAAAGATCATGACCAAGTTGGCTTTATCCCAGGAATGCAAAGATTCTTCAATATTCGCAAATCAATCAATATGATAAACCACATTAATAAACTGAAAGGTTAAAACCATATGATTATTTCAATAGATGCAGAGAAAGCCTTTGACAAAATTCAACACCCATTTATGATTAAAACTCTCCAGAAAGCAGGCATAGAAGGAACATATCTCAACATAATAAAAGCCATCTATGATAAACCACAGCATACATCATCCTCAATGGAGAAAAACTGAAAGCACTTCCTCTAAAGTCAGGAATAAGACAAGGGTGGCCACTCTCACCACTAATATTCAACATAGGGTTGGAAGTTTTAGCCACAGCAATCAGAGAAAAAAAAGAAATAAAAGGAATCCAGATTGGAAAAGAAGAAGTAAAACTCTCACTGTTTGCGGATGGCATGATCCTCTACAGAGAAAACCCTAAAGACTCCACCAGAAAAGTACTAGAGCTAATCAATGAATATAGTAAAGTTGCAGGATATAAAATTAACACACAGAAATCCCTTGCACTCCTATACACTAACAATGAGAAGACAAAGAAATTAAGAAAACAATCCCATTCACCATTGCAACAAAAAGAATAAAATAAATTTAAAATATATATATATATATAACTATAAAACACTGATGAAAGAAATCAAAAATGACAACAAAAAAGGGAGAAACATACCATGTTCATGGATCAGAAAATCAATATAGTGAAAATAGGTATACTATCCAAAGTGATCTGTAAATTTAATGCAATCCCTATCAAGCTACCAGCAGTATTTTTCAAAGAACTAGAACAAATAATTTTACAATTTGTATAGAAACACAGCTCAGTTCAGTTCAGTTGCTCAGTTGGGTCCAGCTTTTTGTGACCCCATGGCCTGCAGCACACCAGGCTTCCCTATCCGTCACCAACTCCCGGATCCTACTCAAACTCATGTCCACTGAGTCAGTGATGCCATCCAACCGTCTCATTCTCTGTTGTCTGCGGGAAGCCGGCGGGAGGACCTCCACCCCTGGCAAAGGTCATGAGGAAGGAGGCTCAACATACGCAAAGGCAGGATCGAGCCTCAGGAGTCCCCCTGGAAATTCTCGAGCATCTACCCCCAAAACCAGAGTCTGCCTACTTTACTACTTTGTGCTCTCACCTACACCTCTGACTTTATGGGGGGCTGTCCCCCACCACCTCTTTCGGAAAAAGAGTTAACTTACAGCTCCAGTTAATAATAATTCCTGGGTGTGATAGGAGTGTTTTAACCTACAAACTCCTCTGAAGGTTCTCTAGCCTGCCTGACAGGCTTGTCCGGCCACATGTGATTGCTCACAGCCTCCCAACCATGAGATGCTTTAAACCTTCTAAAAACAGGTTCCTTAGAAAAGTTAGAAAACCATTAGTATAAGTACAGTGGGCTGATTAGAAACTGTATTGGTGAAGGGTTTTTCATTTGTTGAGCCAATGTTTGTTGCTAAGTCTCCACATCCCCTGCCCTTACACACATTAATGAATATATAGAAGAAATAAGTATTAACCTTTGATATTAATCATGTTAGACCTTAGGTTAAGTAAATTCTTTCCTTAATTAAAACCCACTACACCCTCACCCTATAGGAATGTAACTTTATCTGGTACCTTCGGAAGGTGGAGTCTTTTTTAAGAATAATCACCCCTGGAAAAATAAGTATCCTGGTTGACTGACCCCTGTCACAAGGAGAGGGTCATAAATTGTCAGCAGGCCCCCTGGCCAGAAGATGATGTAACACCCCTAAGACCTCTGTATACATTTGTATGAAGCACCTGACTTTGATAAAAGTCAAGACTGCTGACCCCACATGACTTTTGCATAACATCTCAGTGTATAAAAGTAGACCATGGAAAATAAAGAATTGGGATCAGTTTCTCGAAATACTAGTCTCCCCATGTCGCTCTCTCTCTCAAACTCTGGCTGAGTCTCCATCTGGAGCGCGGAACCCACCAAGCTTACTAATTATGCCTGGGCTTCTAAGATCCGACTGGGGAGGCCTCAGTGTCTCCCCTCCTTCAGGAGAATGGAAGGATGCCTGTGGCCTACGTAAGTGGTGCAAACTTCTTGTCTTGAAGTTTTATTGGTCTCCCGCGTAAACCAAGCTACTCAGCCTCTTTTCTCCACTGAATTTTCCTACTGTGCTATCCTCATTCTATTACTCTTTATATCTCTAATTAATATCTAATTGAAGCTATTGTATCCTGATCCTCGCCAATGCAGTCCCCGCTTCGAACTCCCTGGATCAGCCGGGGCTGGACCTCGGCAGTTGTCCCCTACTCCTCCTGCCTTCAATCTTTCCCAGCATCAAGGTCTTTTCAAATGAGTCAGTTCTTTGCATCAGGTGGCCAAAGTATTGGAGTTTCAGCTTCAGCATCAGTCCTCCCAACGAATATTCAGGATTGATTTCCTTTAGGATTGACTGGTTGGATCTCCTTGCTGTCCAAGGAACTGTCATCTTCTCCAACACCACCGTTCAAAAGCATCAATTCTTCAGTGCTCAGCTTTCTTTGTAGTCCAACTCTCACATCCATACATGACTACTGGAAGAACCATAGCTTTGACTAGATGGACCTTTGTTGGCAAAGTAATAGGAAACCTCAAATAGCCAAAGCAGTCTTGAGAAAGAAGAATGGTACTGGAGGAATCAACCTGCCTGACTTCAGGCTAAACTACAAAGTTACAGTCATCAAGACAATATGGTACCAGCACAAAGACAGAAATATAGATAAATGAAACAACATAGAACCCCCAGAGATGAATCCATGCACCTATGGACACCTTATCTTTGACAAAGGATGCAAAAATATACATTGGAGAAAAGACAATCTCTTTAACAAGTGGTGCTTGGAAAACTGCTCAACCACCTGTAAAAGAATGAAACTAGAATACTTTCTAACACCATACCCAAAAATAAACTCAAAATGGATTAAAGATCTAAATATAAGACCAAGAAGTATAAAACTCCTAGAAGAAAATATAGGCAGAACACTTTCTGACATAAATCACAGTAAGATCCTCTATGACCCACCTCCCAGAGTAATGGAAATAAAAGCAAAAATAAATAAATGGGACCTAATTAAACTTAAAAGCTTTTGCACAATGAAGGAAACTATTAGCAAGGTGAAAAGACAGCCTTCAGAATGGGAGAAAATAATAGCAAATGAAGCAACTGACAAAGAATTAATCTCAAAAATATACAAGCAGCTCATGCAGCTCAATACCAGAAAAATAAACAACCCTATCAAAAAATGGTCCAAAGAACTAAACAGACATTTCTCCAAAGAAGACATACAGATGGCTAACAAACACATGAAAAGATTCTTAGCGTCACTTATTATCAGAGTAATGCAAATCAAAATCACAATGAGGTACCATCTTATGTCGGTCAGAATGGCTGCCATCAAAAAGTCTACAAACAATAAATTCTAGAGAGGTGTGGAGAAAAAGGAACCCTCTTACACTGTTGGTGGGAATACAAACTAGTACAGCCACTATGGAGAACAATGTGGAGAATCCTTTAAAAACTGGAAATAGAACTGCCATTTGACCCAGAAATCCCAGTGCTGAGCATGCACACCAAGGAAATCAGAAGTGAAAGAAACATATGTACCCCAATATTCATTGCAGCACTGTTTACAATAGCTAGGACATGGAAGCAACCTAGATGTCCATCAGCAGATTAATGGATAAGACAGTTATGGTACATTTACACAACAGAATATTACTCAGCTATTAAAAAAAAAGAACGCAGTTGAGTCAGTTCTAATGAGGTGGATGAAACTGGAGCCTCTAATACAGATTGAAGTAAGTCAGAAAGAAAAACAACAATACAGTATATTAATGCATATATATGGAATTTAGAAAGATGGTAATGACCACCCTACAGCAAAAGAGACACAGATGTAAAGAACAGACTTTTGGACTCAGTGGGAGAAGGTGAGTGTGGGATGATTTGAGAGAATAGCATTGAAACATGTATGTTACCATATGCGAAACAGATGACCAGTCCAAGTTCAATCCATGAAAGAGGGCACTCAAAGTCAGTGCACTGGGACAACCCAGAGGGATGGGATGCAGAAGGAGGTAGAAGAGGGGTTCAGAACGGGGGTACACATGCACCCGTGTCTGATTCATGTCAATGTATGGCAAAAACCGCCATAATATTTTAAAGTAACTAGCCTCCAATTAAAATAAATAAATTAATAATAATTTTTAAAAAACTTATGGTTACCAAAGAGTAAAGTGGGGAGGGGATAAATTGAGGATTAACAGATACACACTACTATATATAAAATACATAAACAAGAAAGACCTACTATATAGTACAGGGAGCTATATCCAATCTTGTGATAACCTATAATGGTAAAATCTGAAAAAGAATATATACATAGAATCACTTTGCTATATATCTGAAACATTGTAAATCAACTATACTTCAATAAAAAATAAAATAGTTTTTAAAAAAGAATTTGCTTGCAAAAGCAGGGGACACAGGTTTGATTCCTGGTCGGGGAAGATCCCTCAGGTTCCTTAGTTGTCATTGGACAACTAAGCCCGTGTATCACAACTACTGCACCCTAAAAAAAAAAATGCTATCAGAGACTACAGCAGTTTGTTGGTTCACAATTTCACAATTATAAAATTTTTAAGAAGAAATCTAATTGCTACTACTCATCTCATCACTTTGAATTAAGTCACAAGTTATGGAACCCTAGATTAACCCCTCAGTTGTGCAGAGGGAGAGGCAGTGCACGGTCTCATTGCTGTTGTCTGCCCTGAGTCTTAGTTGTGGCACACAGGATCTCCTTGTAGCATGTGGGCGCTTAGTTGCAGCATGCAAGATCGACTTCCCTGACCAGGGATTGAACCCAGGCCCACAGCATTAGGAGCTCAGAGTCTTGACCACTGGACCACCAAGGAAGTTCTGGCAGTTTGCTGTCTTCTACTCCGCTACCCATTCAGAAATTTCTAAGGAGGTATGACTGGGTCAGGAAATGTCCTGCATTTCTAATACAAAAGCAATTATATATGATAGCATTATTTTCAGTAATTATTCAATAGCATTATTTTTGGTAGAAAAATAGAAACTATTTAAATATGAATTTATATTCATACATTAAAAATGATGAGACAATCTGTATTTATTCACATGAAAATACATTTATCACATACAGATTTTTAAAGGATAACATTAAGTAGAATCAAATATGATTTTATTTCTATATATTATGCACAGAAAATTCTGGAAGGGTATTGATCAAAATGTTAACAGTGGTTAGTTTGGGGTGGTGGGATTATAAATTCGTTTCATTTTCTCTTTTAATGTTTTTATGTATTTATGATTAAACATGTTTTTCTTTTATTAAAACAATAGAATAAAGCCACTTATTTTCTGTAGAAGGAGACAGAAGAATAAACTCTATAAACAAATGAGTGATTTAAAACAGAAAAACAAACAAAAAATGCAGTACATCCATAATACTCCTTAATATAAATTTTTTAAAAATGAACTAATGATTCAGGCAATAACATAGATGAATTTCAACATTATGCGGGATGAAGAAGCCAGATATATATTTTGTGTCTGAAGAAGCCAGACACAAAAGTGTTAACAGGTACAAACTTCTGGTTACAAAATAAATATTGGAAATTACAACATGATGATAATAAATAAAACTGCTGTATGATAGAAAAGAAAGTTGTTTGGCAAAACTAATACAATTATGTAAAGTTTAAAAATAAAATTAAAAAAAAAAAAAGAGTGTAGCTCCTAAGAGTTCTCATCATAAAAATGAAAAAAAAAAACTTTTTTTTCTCTCTTTTTTATTTGTATAAGATGATGGATGGTGACTAACCTTACTGTGGTAGTCATTTCACAATATATGTAATGAAGTCATTATGCTGTGCACAGTGCTATATGTCAATTATATCTCAATCAAACTGGAAAAAATTTAAAATAAAAGTATAAAAGTTAAAAAAAGACTCAGTTACTGAAGAAGTCATCCCTAGATGGAAAATAATGACTATATCCAGTAGAAACATAAGGATTAAATAATTTAATCATACAGTATGTGAGCTTCAACAGTGATACAAATTGCAATGGCTTGAAATCTAACTGTATGTTCAAATTCATGAGGTCATAATAAAATTTTAAATATTGATCACCTTCAGATAATGATAGGGACCTAACTCATTATCTTGAAAACTAATACTTAAAGGCACAGCAGCAAATATGATCTAGCTTCTTTTATATGAACAGCACCCTTTAAAACCCCATGAACAGTATGAAAGGTTCGGACACGACTGAGTGATTGAACAACTAGGTAATCGAATGAGAGATAAGGGGAAGTGTCTCTTTATAAAAGTATCCCAATCAACAATGAAAAAAGAAATAATAAAGTAGAAAATACCATTCATAACTACCAATGAATGACTGATATAAGCATTAAATATCAATTGCTGCCCAAAAAAAAATTACAAAAAGAGAGAAAACTAGACATGTACCTCCTATAACTATTAATACAAATATTATGTATAGTCTTGACAAAGGAATCAAGTCTGCATCAGGTCCTCCCTCTGGATTTAGCAGCCAATGTGTTAGAAATATCCATGACAAAGAAACACACTGAACTGTACCAAAAGGATAGGATCACTAAAATCCAGAAAATGTTTATGGGAAACTCTACATACCAAATTTTCCAA
The DNA here is from genome assembly GCF_003369695.1 of Bos indicus x Bos taurus. Taxonomy (NCBI): domain Eukaryota; kingdom Metazoa; phylum Chordata; class Mammalia; order Artiodactyla; family Bovidae; genus Bos; species Bos indicus x Bos taurus. Next base: position 32,637,284 of record NC_040085.1, on the reverse strand, counting down.
CTTTTTAAACAGATATATACACTGTAAAGAAATGAAAGGGATGGGGTTAAATAGAGATTTTAAGAAGACTTAAAAGCATGTCAAATTTTTTTAAAATGTAAACCAAACTAGAATGTCTAGGGATATATATTTTAGTGTTAAAACTATAAAAAAGATTCAAGGAAGTCATTATTACTGTAAAAGTTTGGATAATGGCAGGAGGAAGAGGGTTATAATAGGAATGGTACAAATAGAAGAGGTTTCTCGAGTCGCCTCCTCTCTCACCTCTGGAAAGGTTCTATTTCTTGACCTGGACAATGCTTACCTTATTATAATTAATTGCACCATATATTTGATTTGGATAATTTTCTGAATCTGTGTCTTATTTACAATAAACATGGCTTAAAATGCAAACAGAGTTGACATAAATTTCAACCTCCTATTTTTTAGGAGGAGCTCCAATTGGGTAAAATGAAAGAGAAGAAACTCTGAAACAACAAGATGTTAGAGGGAGGGTCTGAAAATAAAGTAAAATGCCATATGGGGAAGTTAAATATGGTATGAAAAACTTCCCCAATCTCACAGTTTTGTTTTGTCCAACTCATCTCTTTTCAGAATCTATTGTGCTATCCATGAGGTACAATCACATGGGGGCCCAAGAGTGAAATGATCTTTCCCAACCTGATTCTAGAAGAGAGCTTCTCAGACTATCATATTTTCTTAGAGATCAGATGTAATTATACATAGATCAGTTCAGTTCAGTTCAGTCGCTCAGTCGTGTCCGACTCTTTGCAACCCCATGAATCGCAGCAAGCCAGGCCTCCCTGTCCATCACCAACTCCCGGAGTTCACTCAGACTCACGTCCATCGAGTCAGTGATGCCATCCAGCCATCTCATCCTCTGTCGACCCCTTCTCCTCCTGCCCCCAATCCCTCCCAGCATCAGAGTCTTTTCCAATGAGTCAACTCTTCGCATGAGGTGGCCAAAGTACTGGAGTTTCAGCTTTAGCATCATTCCGAACATTAAAATGCCAATAATATTGCAGATACATGTATTCCTAGACTGAATCATCACTCATTGGTTTCCAAAGCAGTGACATTATCTGCAATTTCTGACAGAGGAAATCAGCCGAGCTCATACTCCTCGCTAGATAAAACCATCTTGAGAAACTTAAGACAATATGTGTCCCTTGATATTTAAAGGAGATTGGTTCCAGGACAGGACTCCCACAGATACCAAAACCCATGGATGCTCAAGTTCCTTATACTAAATGATACAATATTTGTATATAACCTACACATATCCTCCCCTGTAGTTTAAGTAATCTCTAGATAACTTATAATATTTAATACAATGTAAAGTGCTATGTAAATAGTTGCCACTGTGCACAACAAATTCAAGTTTTGCATTTTGAAATTTTCTGGATTTTTTTCAAATATTTTCAGTTTGTGGTTTGCTGACTCCACATACATGGAGCCCGCAGATACAGAGGGCAACTTGTATTTCCATATTGCACACAAACCAAGTAAACTGGAAATTATATGCCCTGAGTTTCTAAAAACTCAAATTTATCTCCTATAGTTGTTTCACCTCCTCTTTTACCATCTTAACCATTTTTCTTTTCTTTTTTTTGTACCCTTTTCTATCCTCCATTGACCACTACCCCAAACTTGTGGATGCCAACCAAAAAAGAGACTGAAATGGAGGTGGGAGGCGGGGTACAGAGGAAGAACACATGGCAGGCTGATGAGCAGAAGAAGTGTGGCACAAATAAAAGTATATTTTATAAATATCTTTTTAAATTTGTGAGGGATGTACAGGGGAAGGAAGGAGGCAAGAGGCAGACTCATGGAAAGATCAATGCAGAAGACAGTCCAAATTGAGCCAAAATACCTGGTTTCCTCTAAAACTAGACATGATCAGGATGCACTCAGCTACTATCTAGATGTATTTCTAAAATATTATGCCACAGATAAAGCCCATAGAGAGAAAAAAGGTCCCTTTCAATCCAATATATGCTAATATAATGGATGTTTAACCTGCCCTCACCAGCTTTCCCAAGCAGGAGGAACAGCTTGGTGAATGACACATTGCACCTTGAAAGGATATATAATCTTCTTAAAACTTAACACCAAACTAATCAAATCATAATGTTTCTTTAATGATTCAGAAGTTCTTCAATATGTAGCAATAACTAAAACTCATCACTATAAAAATAAAACTCATCACTATAAAAATCAATTATCACTGCATGTGTGATTTACAGAAATGCTATTTGAGACTCTGGTAAAGAGAATTCTGAATAAAAAACTGTACATTATAAACACTTTAGTGGGTTTGCTTTTTTCATCTTTCCTCCTTTTTCTCCAGTCAAAATTAAAATACTTACTGAGAATATAAGTCTTCCAAAGCAAGTAAAATGACAATAAAAAAGCCTAACAACATTTTCCAAATCTAGGACACATGCTATTTTTAAAATATATCAGGCCATAAATAAATATATTGAGCACATTAATAAATGCTCCTTTCAAAAGCACTTCACTCACAAGAATGTTAAATAACTGTTCAGAAAATAAAGGACTATTGGGAATTTGAAAAGTAAGCATAATTCAGCCCTCTCCAAGTTATTCTGCATTTTTTCAAGGTTAGTTGTTCTTATAAAACATATAAATATGCATATCTTGTCTCTGAGTCAGACTCATTTCAATGTCCTGAAACAAAAGGAAATAGGAAAGTCGTAAGAGACTTTCAGACACTAGAACCTGAATGAAACTTGAATACCTTCTATAAGCTGTGTCATTAAGTATTTTAATATTTTTTCAATACATGGGCTGCATTTGCATCTGGCTGCAACACATTTATGTCGGCTCAAGGCTTGGCAGCAGCTGAGCAAGCTGTTTTCAGTGGGCATTTTGATTAATCCACCTCTACACAAAAGCTGAATCTCTTTGGGTTAAAGAAATGGTGTTTTTATGTAAAAGACCAAACAAATATAATCCTGTTCTTCCCACTATATTAATAGGACAGAATTCAACCAGTTGACTATTATTTGGGATGAATTTTTCTTTACAAATCTACTTTTGAGTTCATGACAATATTCAGTCTCCTGAAAAAAAGTACAGCATGGAAATAAAGGATCAAAAAGTTAATTTTCAAAGCTAAAAAAAGATTTCACAAACAATTGCCATATTTGGAGGGTTATTCTATTCAGGAAAGAAGTGAGTTCATCAATTTAAATTTCTCCTCTAATTTCAGTGTTGTTTTTTTTTTTTTTAATTATTGAGCTAGAGTCATTGAGATTAAAATTAAAAAGCTGCCTTTCTCCATATTTTAACAAGCCAAATGATTTTTTTGTTTATTGTTTTTAAGTCAAATTTCCTAAACTATTAAGAAAACCAAAGAGGCAGAGAGAAAGACAGAGAGAAGAAAGTATCATTAAAACCCTTCTTACAGTGATGTGTAAGACATACCAAATCTAAGCACCTTACCAAATAAGATAAAGCAAAGACATTGTTTGCCACACTGAAAAATTTTAAGTGCTCAGACCCCAAGTCCTATCTTTCTTTAAAGTACCGCTGTTTAGTCTTCTCACATTTCACATTGAAAACTGCTGTAACATCTAAGAGAACTATGCTACTCAAAAAAGAGAGTTCCAGAAAAGCATCTACTTCTGCTTTATTGACTATGCCAAAGCCTGTAACTGTGTAGATTACAACAAACTGTGGGAAATTCTTCAAGAGATGGGAATACCAGACCACCTGACCTGCCTCCTGAGAAATCTGCATGCAAGTCAAAACGCAACAGTTAGAACCTGACATGTAACAACAGACTAGTTCCAAATCAGGAAAGGAGTACATCAAGGCTGTATATTGTCACCCTGATTATTTAACTTACATGCAGAGTACATCATGAGAAATGATGAGCTGGATGAAGCACAGGCTGGAATCAAGATTGCTGGGAGAAATATCAATAACCTCAGATATGTAGATGTCAGGAAGTGAAGGGGAACTAAAGAGCCTCTTGATGAAAGTAAAAGAGGTGAGTGAAAAAACTGGCTTAAAACTCAACATTCAGAAAACTAAGATCATGACATCTGGTCCCATCACTTCATGGCAAGTAGATGGGGAAACAATGGAAACAGTGACAGACTTTATTTTCGGGGTCTCCAAAATCATTGCAGATGGTGACTGCAGCCATGAAATTAAAAGACGCTTGCTCCTTGGAAGAAAAGTTGTGACCAACCTAGACAACATATTAAAAAGCAGAGACATTACTTTGCGGACAAAGGTCCATCTAGTCAAAGCTATTGTTTTTACAGTAGTCATGTATGGATGTGAGAGTTGGACCATAAAGAAGGCTGAGCACTGAAGAGTTAATGCTTCTGAACTGTGGTGTTGGAGAACACTCTTGAGAGTCCTTTGGACTGCACAGAGACCAAACCAGTCAATCCTAAAGGAAATCAGCCTTGAATAGTCATTAGAAGGACTGATACTGAAACTGAAGCTCCAATACTTTGACCACTTGATATGAAGAGCCAACTCAGTAGAAAAGACCCTGATGCTGGGAAAGATTGAAAGCAGGAGGAGAAAGGGGTAGTGGAGGATGAGATGGTTGGATGGTGTCACTGACTCGATGGACATGAGTTTGAGCAAGCTCCAGGATTTGGTGATGGACAGGGAAGCCTGGCATGCTTCCCTGTATTGTCTCAGAGAGTTGGACACAACTGAGAGACTGAACTGAACTGAATGCTACACAGAGACTAGTAAACAGGACACCAACAGGATAATTATCCAATTGCATGTAAGTCATTTTAGCTGCAATTTCCAAGTCAATGAATGTAATAAAAATATGCTTTGGTGATTTGTCCAGAAGTTCTCAGACTACTCTCGGGACTTGTCCCTATACTAATGTGGCAGAAACACTGGTGTAGCCCAGAACATTGTATGTCCAAAATCATGCACTGCCTCCTTCTTTCATAGAATATCAGTATTTTGCATAAAATACTCTGATATTATAGCCACTATGTAATACTGGATGAAGTATATTCAACTATTAACTTCAAATAAGAGGATGAATGACATTGGAAATTCTGCTGAAATAGTCAAGTACAATGATCTAAATTGAGCCCAGTTTTTCCATCTAAATGCATCCATTCTCAAAAAGCATAACAGAAGTTTTAGCAGAACATGAGTCTTTCATACTAAATCAATTTAACAATATTTATAATACACAGAGTACCATGTACTAGGCACTATGACATATTAAAAATAAAATATAACCTTTAAAAGCTGGAGTGGGAGGCCTGAGTATATTCAACCAAAAGGCAAATAATAGAAGATTCAACTTAAGTTCTTTTCAGTGAACAGTGATATATAAAATTAAAGAATTCATAATCTGATAAATTCTAAAACTGCAGAACTTCTTTACAATATTTACCATTTAACAACAACAAAAAAATGTAACCGCCAAATGAAAAGTGGAGAAAAGTGGCTACTCTATGTATTAAGTTGAATAAACTCTTCAAACCAGCATTATTTAGAAGTACAAAGAAGACTCACTTTGTGAAATGTCTAAACCAGTTGATAACGCACAGGGTCTACTTGATATTTTTAAGTCTAAACAAAACACTTTTTTGTCTTTAGACTTAGCACATAGTATATGTACAGTGACTGCCTGCGGGCTAAGTCATTTCAGTCGTGTCTGACTCATTGTGATCCTGTGGACTGATCCTGCCAAACTTCTCTGTCCATGGGAGTCTCCAGGCAAGAATACTGAAGTGGGTTGCCATGCCCTGCTCCAGGGGATCTTCCCAACCGAGGTATCAAGCCAGTGTCTCCTGCACTCTGCACTGCAGGCGGATTCTTTACCACTGAGCCACCAAGGAAGTCCATGTGTACAGTCAGATCAGATCAGATCAGTCACTAAGTCATGTCTGACTCTTTGCGACCCCATGAATCACAGCATGCCAGGCCTCCCTATCCATCACCAACTCCCGGAGTTCACTCAGACTCACATCCATCAAGTCAGTGATGCCATCCAGCCATCTCATCCTCTGTCATCCCCTTCTCCTCCTGCTCCCAATCCCTCCCAGCATCAGAGTCTTTTCCAATGAGCCAACTCTTTGCATGAGGTGGCCAAAGTACTGGAGTTTCAGCTTTAGCATCATTCCTTCCAAAGAACACCCAGGGCTGATCTCCTTCAGAATGGACTGGTTGGATCTCCTTGCAGTCCAAGGGACTCTCAAGAGTCTTCTCCAACACCACAGTTCAAAAGCATCAATTCTTCGGCCCTCAGCCTTCTTCACAGTCCAACTCTCACATCCATACATGACCACAGGAAAAACCATAGCCTTGACTAGACGAACCTTTGTTGGCAAAGTAATGTCTCTGCTTTTGAATATGCTATCTAGGTTGGTCATAACTTGCCTTCCAAAGAGTAAGCATCTTTTAATTTCATGGCTGCAGTCACCATCTGCAGTGATTTTGGAGCCCAGAAAAATAAAGTCTGCCACTGTTTCCACTGTTTCCCCATCTATTTCCCATGAAGTGATGGGACCGGATGCCATGATCTTCGTTTTCTGAATGTTGAGCTTTAAGCCAACTTTTTCACTCTCCATTTTCACTTTCATCAAGAGGCTTTTGAGTTCCTCTTTACTTTCTGCCATAAGGGTGGTGTCATCTGCATATCTGAGGTTATTGATATTTCTCCTGGCAATCTTGATTCTAGCTTGTGTTTCTTCCAGTCCAGCGTTTCTCATGATGTACTCTGCATATAAGTTAAATAAGCAGGGTGACAATATACAGCCTTGACGTACTCCTTTTCCTATTTGGAACCAGTCTGTTGTTCCATGTCCAGTTCTAACTGTTGCTTCCTGACCTGCCTATAGGTTTCTCAAGAGGCAGGTGAGGTGGTCTGGTATTCCCATCTCTTTCAGAATTTTCCACAGTTTATTGTGATCCACACAGTCAAAGGCTTTGGCATAGTCAATAAAGCAGAAATAGATGTTTTTCTGGAACTCTCTTGCTTTTTCCATGATCCAGTGGATGTTGGCAATTTGATCTCTGGTTCCTCTGCCTTTTCAGTAGATTCTTTTAATTAGAAATTATTGTCATAGTTAAAAGCATGTATATCAAGTGGAAATATTAAGTGACTTTATCCCACAGGCCCTGTAAAATTATTAGGGAAAAGAATTTGGCAAAAGTCAAAGGATACACAGAGAAGGCAATGGCACCCTACTCCAGTACTCTTGCCTGGAGAATCCCAGGGACGGGGAAGCCTGGTGGGCTGCCGTCTATGGGGTCACACAGAGTCGGACATGACTGAAGTGACTTAGCATAGCATATCAAGTAAATATTATCTGGACTGAAAACAAATTTACTATTAACAACAAAAGTAGCAACCAATCTTCGACAATTCAAATCACTTGTGGCTTCTTATAATTCTATTTAGCAAGCACTCAAACATAACTAATCTGTGATAGAACAATAACAATTATGTAACCCAAGAGCTTCCTTTTAAAAAATCAACAAAAAGCACCAGTATTATCCTATTAAAGGAGATCAGAAACAAGCTTTTTACCTCCAACTTTGTGGATGTAGCATGGCTTGGAATTACTCTGATAAAAATCAAATTTGCCCAAAAGCATGCTTAAACTAAACATGAAATGTTTCAAAGCTGAACAACCATGAGGTGAGCCAAAAATAAAGTAACTCAGGATAGAGAGTAGCCTATTTCTGCCCTTAAAGTAAGCGACTGGGAAAAATCTAATTACTGATCTGTTTCAACTCTAAGATTTTATCTTTAATCCACTAGAAGTTAAAAGGCAATGCATCAAAACTGTATGCCTGTAGGGGGAAAGGTTGCTATGGACCTGGTTTCACATCCATATATTTAAAGGTTCACTTTTATTCTCTTTTCTCTTTTTGATCCTCTAAGACTTGCTCCACTAGAGACTTATGAGTACTATTTCATTGCAGTGACTTAAAAAATCACATATAATAGACACTTGGTTAAAACACATTAACAACCTTACAATTAAGCAAAACGATTGTTTCAAGGACAGATTTTTCACTGTTAAGTACAAGAAAAAAAAAAAGAGGATCAGATAGGAGGAAAGATTCAAATTTTTAAAAGGGTAAAAATAAGGCAGGAGGAAAAGGGGAAGACAGAGGATGAGTGGTTGGATGGCATCACCAACTTGATGGACATGAGTTTGAGTAAGCTCCGGAATGATGGTGATGGACAGGGAAGCTTGGCGTGCCACAGTCATGGGGTTACAAAGAGTCGGACACGACTGAGTAATTGAACTGAACTGAATTGAAAAATAAGAGGAAAAAAGACATAAATAATAAATAGCTATAGGCTTTTCCCTCACCATCTTTCTAGCTTTATCAGCCATTTCTCCCCAAAGGATTGTTGGCCATTTCCTCAACTGTGCTTTCCTACCTTTGCACCTCTGCCCATCTGTCGATTAAATGTCATCCATCCTCAGACACAACAGAAATTCCATTTCACTAATCTTATCAGTGCTCTAAGCCCTAAATACATACTCAACAAAATGTTCTCTCTTTTCCTGAAACTTTTAGCCTTTTATTTCTTTCTTTGTCATAAATCCTTAACCTATTATGGTGGGTACTATAGTTGCAATATATATTTGTCATACTCCTATACTCAGTGACTGCAACATTCTGGAAAGCAGGGGTCAATGGTCATGGTCATTTCTGTATCACCTACAGTGCTCAGCACAGTGCCTCTCCTATAGTGCTTATTGAATAAATATTAATCAATAAACTCTCAGTTTTGTTTTCACTAACCATTTATCATTATTTTTACAATCAACAAAAACTGTTCATTGTATGCCTTTTGTGCTCTACATCTTCCTCCATTTAGACCCATTGCACAAAAGGAATTGTGAACTCTTAAAAAAAAAAATGAAACTTTTCCTTCTCAATCTTCAGTGATCATCAGTACCTTGTCAACAGTCCACCAGTGATGTAAATATAATTCTGCCTTTTAGAGATAAATCTTGTGAAAATTATTTGGCAAACATTTTGTCCATAACTTAATAATAATTTTCTTGTTGGTCGGGGGAATGGGAAAAATGCCTACCCTACAACCATTCTCACCACTGCCCCTACTAAACTGAGAAACTTGACCTTACATTAAAGTAAATGGTGTTGATGAACAGCCAGGAATTGGGAATGTGAACTAAAAGAATTCTTGTCAAATCCTACTTTTCTCCAGTAAAAACACACTGGAAATTTTAAAATTGTTGTTGATCAAATTTCACTGACTGCACTTGTACATGAATACGCTGTGCTAACATTGTTCACTGGCTAACAAAGTATTCTGCAGCAGATACGTAAACCGCCTGGGAAAAGTCAAGAACTGGGAAGTCCCCAGCACTACATAATTAGCCATTATTTTGTACATAAAAATCTCAATACCATTGTTTACCTCAACCACAATATCCTTGAGGATCAGGACTATGTCTTTAATCTGCTTGTCTCTTCCAGGGCCCAGCAGAATATCTGGTACATCCAGGACCAGTGAATAATCACTGGATGAATGAATGATTAGTGCTATTTTACTACATTTCCTGGATATTTTTATGATTTCTAATCCTTTAACACTATTAATAAATACTTAGGTTCAGATTTTTAATTTTCCTAGTTTCCTAGTTCATTCAGACTGTTATAACAAAATATCAGGATCTAGGTGGCCTATAATACCCCACTCCAGTACTCTTGCCTGGAAAATCCCATGCATGAAGGAGCCTGGTAGGCTGCTGTCCATGGGGTCACTAAGAGTCGGACACGACTGAGCAACTTCACTTTCACTTTCCACTTTCATGCATTGGAGAAGGAAATGACAACCCACTCCAGTGTTCTTGCCTGGAGAATCCCATGGACGGAGAAGCCTGGGCAGTCCATGGGGTCGAACAGAGTCGACATGACTGAAGCGACTTAGCAGCAGCAGCAGCAGCAGGTGGCCTATAAACAACAAATATTTATTCCTCACAGTTCTAGAGACTGGGAAGTCCAAGATCAAAGTGCCAGAATGGTCACTTTCTGGTGAAAGACCTCTTCCTGGTTTAAGTGGCAACTCTTTGCTGTGTCCTCGCATTGTAGGTGGGCAAAGGATTTCTCTGGAGACTCTTTTATAAGACACTCATTTCATTTAGTAAATCAAGCAGTTCCCAAAGGCTCCACCTCCTAACATTACCACCTTAGGAGGTTAGGATTTCTATATATGGATTTGGGAGAAAACTAACATTTAGGTCATAGTACCTGGGATTCCCTCAAGAGTCAAGTTTTGCCATGGTTACACGATTTTAGGGGACAGATGGAAGTGGAAAATTTGATACTTACTGATCACTTTTAAATCATAACATTCTAGGAAGTCATTATCTCCAGCTACAGATTCTCTAGCTTCCAGGTAACCTGGGGCCAGAGTAAGTCTAATTGGGAAACTAAATTATAGTCAGATTCCCATCTTCCCAACTTGGGGAGAGCCCTGCAAATCTTATGAGTCCCTGAATTAGCCTAGACATAAAAGATTCAGACTGAAGTCAATGCTTCATTCTCTCCTACCCCCACTGTGATCCTAGGAAGCATCACCTGGCATTACACCTGGCTTCACAGCTCTCCCTGTGCAATGCTGAACCATCTGGCATTCCTTTCAGGCTGCCTATTTTAGCTTCCCTTCAGAGATCTACATCACTGCAATAGCAGGATTTTTAACAGAATGATGTTTCTACAGAATGAGTCTCTTAGTGTAAGAAGTGAGTATATAAGTTACATAATTTAATAGTTTCCTTCCAAGGAAGGTAAAAGTATATTAATTATCATTATATTCACCAGATCCATCAGGCATGAATAAAATTAAAATTTTGTAAAGAAAATGTGAAAATGTGGCATGCATTACCTGAGAAAAGGTTTCTACAATCTGTAACACTTTGTATTATTATCTTCACTTAATTTAAAACTTTCGCTAGAAAATCACATAGTTATCATTAGTAGTAGATGTAAAATTCATAGTCCAAGAACAAAATATAGGTAATCTCCTATTTTTCTGTATATGCATTTGAAAGTTAAATGTTGGAAAGTTGAGTCTACATGGTTCCCAATTGGCTTCATTCCCAAAGAATAAAAAACATTATTATGTTTCAACACTATATGAAATATATAAAAATATTATTATGACATAATTATAATACTAATAGGGCAATACTACTTTCCAAGGTCCAAAGAACATGGTGACAAAAATCTCTGCAGACCCGTGAGATTGTCAGGAATTGGTGACAGGTGACAAGAATGCTAGGCATTCCATCAAGCTGCAACAGGCTGTTCCAGGCTTGTCCACTTCCCATAGGCCTAGTATGATTTCACATGGGTGTTAAAGCTGCCCCTCATCCTTAAAGTTCTGCCAGCAGGGATCAGTATGTCCTGGAAACAAGACAAAAGGAGGCTGCCTCCACCACCACTGCATGGTAGATTTGCTCCACCACTCTCCACCAGCAGCTGTGGCTTCCACAAGCCTGAGCCTGCAATTAGGAGTAAGTGGAGGAAGAAGTAGGATGCAAAGAACAGAATACAGAGGAAAGTTAGGCTGAATAAAAAAATAATTACAATGTGAGTATACATGAGCCAAGTCACTGCTGCCCTAAGAGGCCCTGCATTTCACAGAGTAAGAAAGATTTGGGTACAACTGAGGAAGATTTGGAAATGCTTAAAAAATCTTGTACTTCAGTACTGAAATCAACTCCCTTATCCTAGGGCCAGGATCAGACTATATTACAGTTGGTATCTTGAAACTGATCAAACCAGTCAATCCTAAAGGAAATCAATCCTGAATATTCATTGGAAGGACTGATGCTGAAGCTGAAACTCCAATACTTTGGCCACCTGATGCGAAGAACTAAGTCATTGGAAAAGACCCTGATGCTGGGAAAGATTGAAGGCAAGAGGAGAAGGGGACAACAGAGAATGAGATAGTTGGATGACATCACCAACTCAATGGACGTGAGTTTGAGCAAGCTCAGGAGTTGGTGATGGACAGGGAAGCTTGGCGTGCTGCAGTCCGTGGGGTCACAAAGAGTCGGACACAACTGAGCGACTGAACTGAACTGATCTTGAAATTACATTTCATCAGAACCATATGAGAGATACAATCCATTGAGTGAGAAATTATCTATATACAGGTGGACTGTGTATTATATGAATGTGTGGGCTGTATAAAAGACGAATGTTGAAGTCACGTAATACAAACCACACACTTCCTCAACCATTGTCCCTCATTCATTAAGTGTTTTTATGAGTTTCTAACATGGACAAATCTATACTTGTGGTTTGGGTTATACAATAAATTATAAAAGTCATGGCATCACAGTGCTTATACAACCCATACAAAAGAAAATGAAAAACAAAAATGAAGAAGTGGAATGGAGTGGAATTCTAAGAGTGGAATGAGCAGTACAGAATGCAAGTTCATTAGGTGCCAGAAGAGTTAGAGATTTGGATATGAGAGTTGGACTGTGAAGAAAGCTGAGTGCCAAAGAATTGATGCCTTTGAACTGTGGTGTTGGAGAAGACTCTTGAGAGTCCCTTGGACTGCAAGGAGATCCAACCAGTCCATTCTGAAGGAGATCAGCCCTGGGTGTTCTTTGGAAGGAATGATGCTAAAGCTGAAACTCCAGTACTTTGGCCACCTCATGCGAAGAGTTGACTCATTGGAAAAGACTCTGATGCTGGGAGGGATTGGGGGCAGGAGGAGAGGGGGACGACAGAGGATGAGATGGCTGGATGGCATCACTGACTCGATGGACGTGAGTCTGGGTGAACTCCAAGAGTTGGTGATGGACAGGGAGGCCTGGCGTGCTGCGATTCATGGGGTCGCAAAGAGTCAGACACAACTGAGCAACTGAACTGAACTGAACTGAACATGGACAGGGCATTTTTCAAAGAACTGAAGATTGAGCATTAAATAAAATTGATAACGAAAATGCCTATATGGTTTCTATTAAAGAGGCTCTTTTAATGCTTACTCTAAAAATCAGAGAGAATATAAAAAGTAATAGAAATCACTCTTTTCCCTCTGCTCTAAGAACAACCTTTCTTTCTCCATTTCATCCATGAATCCTTCCTGAGCACATTTAGCCAGAAATCTCTAACTCTTCTGGCACCTAATGAACTTGCATTCTGTACTGCTCATTCCACTCTTAGAATTCCACTCCATTCCACTTCTTCATTTTTGTTTTTCACTTTCTTTTGCATGAGTCGTATAAGCACTGTAATGCCATGACTTTTGTAATTTATTGTATAACCCAAACCACAAGTATAGATTGGCACAAATTAAGGAATCCATGAAGCTTGACTAGTGAGAACAAAGTATAAAACAAATTAAAAAGTAAAGTAATGATATTTTCAAAAGATAAACTTCCTGTAATTCGGAATACACTGGCACAAATTTGTTGGTCTTCAACTAGGTCTTATTGTATATGAGATAATTAAGGGTCATTACATGTGATCTTAATACAAATCTATCTATCAGAAGAAAATATTCAGTATGTCAATAGGACTGGAAAATGTGACCCCAATGCAAGAAAGAAGATAATAGAGAATACTTCAAACAGAATAAAGATAATTTATCAAAGGTTTTGTCTTCAGTGACAGTGCTATGTATAATTTAGTAAACTAGGAACTGAGAGATCTAGTTCTAGTCTTAATTCTGCTACCAGTTATTGGAAACAGCCATCCATCCACCTTGACACCTCGAGCATCTCTCCACATTCTTGCCAAGTATGCCAAAAATGAAAGGCTGTAATGGCCAGTTTCATCAGGATCATGTTTGAGAAAGCAGCCTTAAAAATGAGGTAATACCTCTCTCTACACAAAAAATATACTTGTTTGGTTTTACTATAAAAGCAGTGACTCTTCACCAAGTCCCAAGCTTAGTGTTCCTCTCCTATAATGTAGTCGACTGCACATGCAGCCATCCACTTGGGCCTACCTGCATGGGTCTTGGGGGACATGGAACCAATTCAAGTGAACATGAAACCCTGACCATTGCTTTAGTAATGAGTAACAAAGTCCTTTGTCTTTGAAGCAGGAGTATCGTGTCTTACACCAGCATCTCTGAAGCAGTAGAACACAAGCTTGTTAGCTTGCAAGTAGGGTAAAATTTTAGACCCTGACAATATCTAGTTGGGTAAATTTTGATAATACTTAGAAAAAGATGTAGTCTTCCCTCTACTATTCTCTGCCACCTCCATCTTCAAGGATAAAAACAAAATATTCTATAAAATGCTGTTATAAGTATTTGATCTCAGAGAAATTAGGAAAAAAGAAGAGTAAGTACCATACTACATACAGATAACTTTTTTTTAAATTCTGATACAATAAAGCCATACTCTGAAAAAAGGAGAAATAAAATATGGCTTGGTCAATTATGATTGGTATCATAAATCAGTGATGATACAGTATTTTTCAGTAATATTTTTATTAATGAATAAATATCCTTTATTTCTCTATGTTGGCTAATATTAAGTAAGAGCCTCTCTGAATTTACTCCGCAGAAATATTTACTACTAAGCAAATACCACTCTGCTTCTTATTTCCTACCTCTCTTACATTTAAGAGCCAATAGATAGCTTCATCTTCCCTTCTGAACAAAGCGTCAGGTTATATGTTGAAATAGTAACATTATAAAATGAAGGAGCCTTGTTCAGACTGAGTCTGTTAGAAACTACATTGTACAGAGACTTTTATTTCATTGGACATTTAATACGAGCAAGAAGTAGACCAGTGTTATGTTAAGCCAACTGTATTTCAGAGCAAATTTATTAACATAGCATAGTCTAGCCTATCTAATGAGTACAGAATTCATGCCAGGAGTAGGAGTGGGGTGCTCCCACAACAAAAACCTAATATATGTCACTGGCTTAGTGGTCAAACAGACCTTAGCAACTGAACAACTATTATATGCTTTCCCCCTGGTGGCTCAGTATAAAGGATCGCCTGCCAATGCAGGAGACACAGGTTCAATCCCTGGGTCCAGAAGATCCCCTAGAGGAGGAAATGGCAACCCACTCCAGTATTCTTGCCTGGAAAATACCATGGACAGAGGAGTCCAGTGGGCTACAGTCCAAGGGATCACATAGAGTTAGACACGACTTAGAGGCTGAGCACATACACACACATACCTACCTATTTATTCTAAAGTTGGATTCAGTGTATCCATCATTAAGTAAGAAAGAGAAAGTTTGAGATGAGTATGTGAGAGAAGAAACACAAAGAGATATGGGAGATCTAAGAACTGTCTCAAATATAACTGTTGGTTTAATTACTAGATTATATAACTGGCCTGATTCAAATGAAAGCCTATTAAGTTCTCAAGAAAACTATCAAGGAAAACTGAAAGTTTGTGAGGTATAAAATGATCCAGGCTCCCAAACTTCAAGACATAGGAGTTGGACTTCAAAAGCTATGAAAGTGAATGTGTCAGTCGTTCAGTCATGCCCTATTCTTTACAATCCCATGAATTGTAGCCCACCAGGTTCCCCTGTCCGTGGAATACTCCAGGCAAGAATACTGGAATGGGTTGCCATTCCTTTCTCCAAGGGATCTTCCCAACCCAGGGATCGAACCTGGCTCTTCCACTTTGCAGGCAGACTCCCTACCATCTGAACCACCAGAGAGTCTCCCCCCCTCAAAAGCTATATGCCCTCCAAAAAGATAATATTATCCAAAGCCTGCTTCAGAAATGACTGAAGAAAATAAAGAAGAACATCATAAGGGGCACAATCAGGGCCAGCGAGAACATGGACAAAGAAGCTCTTTCAGGAAACCCAAGTCTCTCCAGGGAACATTCCTCTGCCCCAGGGTAGGGATAGAGGCCCCCCTCCACTTCCCCAGTGTCTACCTTTGGGATTTCAAAATTGCTAAAGACCAGTGACTGCCATGCCTTCATTTTTCCTATTTATAAATGAAAGGGCTCATTGTAGTTATCCTGTACATATTCTACTACTTCAGATCAGGTTTCTAAGAGGGAGATAATTCATCTTTTAGTTCATAGGACTCTACACTAAGAAGAACACATTCAGACCTGATATAGAGATTGATTTGTATCATTCTAATTTTTGAGCTTAATGCTCAAAGTTGTATGGAACTTGAGCTTTGTGCTTAATGGTCAAAATTGGATGGAACTTGAGCTTTGAGCTTAGTGCTCAAAATTGAATGGAATTTTGTCTTTTTTAAGGAGATATTCTATGTTTAAAAGGAACAAAGAAGAGAATATTAATGACCAAAAAGGAATATTATGTCAGATACATTTATTGTTCACCAAATATCCACACATTTCTCGTGTCACAATCCCCTAATAGCTCCTTGCTGCTGCTAAGTCACTTCAGTCGTGTCTGACTCTGTGCAACCCCATAGACGGCAGCCCACCAGACTCCCCTGTCCCTGGGATTCTCCAGGCAAGAACACTGGAGTGGGTTGCCATTTCCTTCTCCAGTGCATGAAAGTGAAAAGTGAAAGTGAAGTCGCTCAGTCGTGTCCGACTCTTAGCAACCCCATGGACTGTAGCCTTCCAGGCTCCTCCGTCCATGGGATTTTCCAGGCAAGAGTACTGGAGTGGGGTGCCATTGCCTTCTCCAAATAAAATGCAGAGTTGCATTAATAGAACCAACCAATGTTGGCACCTTAGTTAACATTAGGGATAAAGTGTATATGAGAAGCCTCTATACTATCTTTGCAACTTTTTGGTAAATCTAAAATTATTCCTAGACAAGTTTTTAAAAATCTGAACATAAAAGCTGCTTCTACTGATATCTGTACATTTATGATAATGAATTAAATATTTTACACAGACATTAGGATATGACTAATTCTGACCAATGAGCTATGAGCAGAAGGATGTGTGTCATTTCTAAGTCAAAGCTTTTAAAAGTCAATGCACAATCCTCCAATTTTCTCTTTCCCTGCTGTAATAACATGAAACCAAAAGGCAAGAGAATTAAAAAAAAAAAAATCTACTTCTGCTTCATTGACTACATTAAAGCCTTTGACTGTGTGTGTGTGTGTTAGGCTCTCAATCGTGTCCAACTCTACAACCTTTTGGAATATACCCCACCAGGCTTCTTGTCCATGGAATTCTCTGGGCAAGAATACTGGAGTGGGCTGCCAGTTCCTTCTCCAGGGGATCTTCCTGATGCAGGGATTGAACCCAGGTCTTCCATATTGCCAGCAGATTTTTTACCATGTGAGCCACCAACAAACAATGGAAAATTCTTAAAGAGTTGGGAATACCACACCAACTTACCTGTCTGCTGAGAAACTTACATGCAGGACAAGAAGCAACAGTTAGAACCAGACATGGTAAGACAAACTGGTTCAAAATTGGGGAAGGAATATGACTAGACTGTATATTGTCACCCTGCTTATTTAACTTACATGCAGAGTACATCATGCAAAATGGTAAGCTGGATGAAGCACAGCCTAGAATCAGGATTGCTGGGAGAAATATCAACATCCTCAGATATACAGATCAGTTTAGTTCAGTTCAGTCCCTCAGTCATGTCCGACTCTTTGAGACCCCATGGACTGCAGCACGCCAAGCTTCCCTGTCCATCACCAACTCCTGGAGCTTGCTCAAACTCATGTTCATTGAGTCGGTGAGGCCATCCAACCATCTCATCCTCTGTCATCCCCTTCTCCTCCCACCTTCAATCTTTCCCAGAATCAGGGTCTTTTCCAATGAGTCAGTTCTTCGCATCAGGTGGCCAAAGTATTGGAGTTTCAGCTTCAGCATCAGTCCTTCCAATGAATATTCCATACTGATTTCCTTTAGGATTGACTGGTTTGATCTCCTTGCAGTCCAAGGGATTCTCAAGAGTCTTCTTCAACACCACAGTTCAAAAGCATCAATTCTTTGGTGTTCAGCTTTCTTTATGGTCCAACTATCATATCCATACATAACTACTGAAAAACAATAGATTTGACTAGATGGACCTCCATTGGCAAAGTAATGTCTCTGCTTTTTGATATGCTGTCTAGGTTGGTCATAGTTTTTTCTTCCAAGGGGCAAGCATCTTTTAAATATACAGATCATATACAGATATACAGATGATACACAGATATACAGGTGATACCACTCTAATGGCAGAAAGTAAAGAAGAACTAAAGAGCTTTTTGATGAGGGTGAAAGAGGGGAGTGAAAAAGCTGGCTTAACACTCAACATTCAAAAAATGAATATCATGGCATCCAGTCCCATCACTTCATGGCCAGTAGATGGTGGAAAAGTGGAAACAGTGACATTTTATTTTCTTGGGCACCAAAATCACCACAGATAGTAACTGCAGCCACAAAATTAAAAGACTCTTGTTCCTTTGCATAAAAGCTATGACAAACCCAAACAGCATAGTAAAAGGCAGAAATACCAGTTTGCCAATAAAGTTTGCCAATATAGTCAAAGCTATGGTTTTTCCAGTAGTAATGTATGGAGGTGAAAGTTGAACCATAAAGAAGGCTGAGCACCAAAGAATTGATGCTTTTAAACTTTGGTGCTAGAGAAGACTTTTGAGAGTCCCTTGGACTGCAAGGAGATCAAACCAGTCAATCCTAAAGGAAATCAACCCTGAATATTCATTGGAAGGACTAATGTTGAAGCTGAAGCTCCAATACTTTGACCACCTGATGCAAAGAGCCTACTCATTGGAAAAGACCCTGATGCTTGGAAAGATTGAGGGCAGAAGGAAAAGGGGGTGATAAAGGATGAGATAGATGGACAGCATCACCAACTCAATGACATGAGTTTGAGCAAACTCCAGGAGATAGTGAAGGACAGGGAAGCCTGATGTGTTGCAATTTATGGGGTAGCAAAGAGTTGGAGTTCAATTTATGGGGTAGCAAAGAGTTCAGTTGGACTGAACAACTGAACAAAACAACAACCACAGTTTGGTAGCTCAGCCAGCATGAATCCCTGAGCAACTATATGGAGCAGAATCCCATACACCATCACCACTGACCTTTACCGGACATGAAATATAAACAAGAAAAAAAATCCTTTGTTTTATTAAGCCACTGATATTTGGCTTTCATTACTTCAGTTTACCCTAATAATACTAATTTATATTCTTCCATGGAATCAGTGACAAAAATGAGGGGTCACAGACAAGGACTATGGTGATCAACTTATTTCTAACACCCTGTGAGGAAGAGATTTCCTGAGAACTAAAACTTCCACCTTATTCCCAGTGACACAGAAAGCAGAGCAATGGACCAAGGGGAGCCATTAACACTTGCATCCATCATCAGACACATAATGCCACCTAAAAGAGAAAACACTGACAAGTGAGAGAATGTCATCTCAGAACCCATGATAGAGGAAAAGGATGGGAACATTAATGCCTTCTTTACTGACCCGGCAAATAAGACTAGCCTTTTTTTTTTTTTTTTTTTCTTGTTTGTTGCTTTTTAGTATCTGTTATTTAAAATGTCTAATTCCATCAGCTAGGGGGATAGACCAGATAGGATTTAACAAACCTTAGTCTAGAGCTTGTCCACAACAAAGTCCCAAAGGGACACTTTGAAGTTTATCTTTTAACAGGTCATTAAAAATGTGTTCTGGGCTTCCCTGGTGGCTCAGACAGTAAAGCATCTGCCTGCAATGCGGGAGACCAGGGTTCGATCCCTGGGTGGGGAAGATCCCCTGGAGAAGGAAATGGCAACCTACTCCAGTACTCTTGCCTGGAAAATTCCATGGACAGAGAAGCCTTGTAGGCTACAGTCGATGGGGTCGCAAAGAGTCAGACACGACTGAGCGACTTCACTTCACTTCACTTCAAAAATGTGTTCTAACAAAGACAGTTAATAGGCAAAATTAAATTCTCAAAATAGTATTTATGTTTTTTGTATCTAAAAACTTCTTATACTATAGATAGGGAAATGTCATTAGAGAAAGTAATTTGAATATTATTAGAAAAGGTGTGTTTATTCATATTTAAACTGAACTAATTTGTTTAAACAAAGTTGGAAAAAATGTAACTGTCTTTTTTGTTATTTAACTAGAAAAGTTTCCATTTGTCATTCCTTTAGGGAACTGATTCTATTCTTCCCAGGTTTGGCCTTTTGTATACACACTGGAGAAAATTATATGTTGTGAATCAATTATCAGTGAAGGCTGAACAGAGATCGTTCAAATTCAACCTTTCTTGTTTTCTCTAAACATTATCCTAGAAGCCATAAAATTAGTTACTAATGCATTAACTCTTCTTCACAGAGAAAAAAGAAAACAATTCTGAATTTTTGGTATTCATTTTTTAAATCTGACAGATGTCAATTTTTGAAAGAAATTCAGTAGATTACCAAATTTTGCCAAAAGATAAACTTTTCTAATTCCTTTATGTCTCCCTTTTATTGAAGGATTTTTTTTTTAATTTGGCACCAGAGTTCACAGAAGCAAATTTATTTGCATCACTGATTAAACTAAAAGGACTATGTACCTCCCAAACAGCAGATAGTATTTGATAAAACATTTTGATCTAGTAAGTAATCTGTCATAATAGCTGCCCTTAGTTCTTGAAATTTTACCCATAATTTTGAAATTGTAGTGGATAATATTTGTTGGGAGTTTTTGTGCTCAGATATACATGTTTCCCAAGCAACAGTTTCCAAATAGAAGGGAATTATGACAGATTTCACAGATCCTGAGTGACATAATTTAGTTCCTGTTTTTTGACCAAGCTTAAAGTAGGAGATGGAAAGTCCAAATAGAATTTCTTCTGTTCATTGCCAGTTAAATTTTAATGCCCATAAAGTTATTCCAGACAATCTTTCTCTCAAAATTGTGACCACTTTGACCACTAAAAATTTGTTGTGTTATTACCAAGTACCACAGGGCTTTACCCTTCATATTGAAGAAAAAAAGGAAGGAAAGAAGGAATGGAAGAAGGAAAGAAGGAATGAAGTGAAAAGGAAGGAAGAGGAAAGGCATCCAATCCTTCAGCTGATTTAGAACGTACTGTTTGATAAAAATTTAATTTGAGTCATAAACTTGAGGCACATGCTTAATTTAAGCTTTCTAACAGCTATAGAAACTGGAGCCGATTATACAGAGTGAAGTAAGCCAGAAAGAAAAACACCAATACAGTATACTAACGCATATATATGGAATTTAGAAAGATGGTAATGATAACCCTGTATGCCAGACAGCAAAAGAGACACAGATGTATAGAACAGTCTTTTGGACTCTGTGGGAGAGGGAGGGGGGGATGATTTGGGAGAATGGCATTAAAACATGTATAATATCATATAAGAAACGAATCGCCAGTCCAGGTTCGATGCAGGATACAGGATGCTAGGGGCTGGTGCACTGGGATGACCCAGAGGGATGGTATGGGGAGGGAGGTGGGATGGGGGTTCAGGATTGGGAACACGTGTATACCTGTGGCAGATTCATGTTGATGTATGGCAAAACCAATACAATATTGTAAAGTAATTAGCCTCTAATTAAAATAAATAAATGTAAATTAAAAAAAGATAAATTTAAAGAAGCAAAATTAACTTCAATACCATATTTTATTTTATATAGACTGACTTCTAAAAATATTGTATCTTAGGCAATCAATAGAAAAATTGTAAATTTTTAATTTTTTTACTAAAATTACTGAATTTCTGTGTATTTTATACTTAGAGCACATTTCGATTTGGGACTACCCACATTTCAAGTAGTCAACAGCCACTGTAACTATCAGCCAACATACTGAACAACATACACCTAAGAGGAGAGTCCGGGCAGGGGTCGGGGGTGGGGAGAAGAAAGGAAGAAAGACAGTAATGCACACAAATGGTATAAAAACATGCACACACAGATACGTTACATATTTGAGAAAGGGAATAGGATCAGTCAAGAAGTACATGTAGGCATTAAGCGGTGCCTCAAGAATAGTCTATTTCTTCAATTTAAATAATGCTCTTCCTTAGAGTATTGCCATTATGCACTTAAAAATACACCCTGGTATCCCTTACAGTAAGTTCCTGAATGCTGAGAATAAATATGAAGCAAACTTAGTCCTCAAATTCTTAAGTATTAAATTTAAAGTTTTCAAACAGATCATGTTGCATTATCCTCATCTCCACTCTCATAAAATTATCAACACAGTATTAAAAAATAAATACATTTACAAAAGAAAATTTAAGGCAATATTCTAGGAAGTCTAATTATAAATTCAGGACACACACAGAGCAAGGAGGGCTAAGAGGACAGCGTAGAAAAGTCACAAAGGAGGAACATTTCCGAGCTCAGAAGACGATAAACACTTTCAGGAAAAGGAAACATCTTAGCAAAAACAGTAACTCTTAACAGTCAGGTGAACTGGAATTTGCTAAATTATTGATGGGTACCTAGAACTATATATAAAATTGTTGCACAGATATCATAGAAGACATTTGCCCCTACTTTTTGAGAGCATTGCAAAATATAGCAAATACCATGTTGACATGTAAAGACACTAAAGTAATAAAAATTTAGGACAATGAGAGATCAGTGTAGTCTAGCAACACCAGTATAGTCTAGTAGCATCAGTATGGTCTAGTCTTGAAAGAAGGCTTTCAAGAAGAACTGGATTAAGCCTGATCTAAGAAATGGAGGGCATTTTAAAGATGTGAATTCAGAAGGGGAGGACATATAAAGAAGTGAATTTGGAAGGAAGACATTCCAGGAAGGGGTAGCTTATATACCAAGATAAACCCTCAAATAGCAGTGATTATTTCATGTAAGTCAGTTTTGGTCTTCCTACTTATAATTTTCTCAGTGTTACCTGATAAATTTAACATGATCCCCAGCAATTCTAATAAGAACTGTTACAGACAGAGCTATTTACAGAGATCTTGGGGGGCAATTTGTGAACAGTTAGAAAATGAGGTGGTAATCACTGGAATCCAGAATGTGATACAAAGAACAAGACAAGTCAAGTAACCTATGTAAATCCAAGAATCTAATAAAAGGAAGGCCATAAGCAAGTGCATATTAGTCTCTGTAAAGAATTTAATAAAAATATCTTCTGTGACATTTTTCTAGTTGAAGAAAAGAAAAATGACCCTAAAAATACCTTAGAGAGAGCCAAGGAGTACGGGCATACACAGAAAACACAAAATTAGTATTTTGAGATGTCATCTCTCTTATTTTCATAATAAATTGATTCATTGTAAAAAAAATTAGTCATAAATGATATCACTCATTAAAAATTTCGCAAAAAATAATCAATCTTATCACCCACAAAACATCATTTTTAACATTTGCACATATATCTTTAAAAATTTTATCTGTATGTATGTATCAATAACATTAGAAAATATGAGTCAAGCTATTTATAAGCTGTCTCTTTTACTTGATATTTGTGGTAGATCATGAAGTGAAGTCACTCAGTTGTGTCCAACTCTTTGCGACCCCATGGACTATAGCCCACCAGGCTCCTCCATCCATGGAATTTTCTAGGCAGGAGTACTGGAGTGGGTTGCCATTTCCTTCTCCAGGGGATCTTCCCGACCCAGGGATGGAACCCAGGTCTCCCGCATTGCAGGGCAGACACTTTACCATCTGAGCCACCAGGGAATCCTGGTAGATCATGAACATGGCCACAGATTATTTGTAGTGCTATCCATCAAGAGGTAGGGTCTATTTCCTCATGTCATGGATATGGTCTGGTCTTGTGATCTGCTTTAACAGATAAAACGTGACAGAAGTGACATTGTATAAGTTTAGGAGCCTCGGAGAACTGAGGCACCACAATCGATAACAGGAACTATCATTCAAGTGAGTGAGGCCATCATAGCCTCTCCATCACCAGTTAAGTCATCAAATAACTACCCCTGTGTACGTAATCTCAGAGAAGACAAGCAGAACCACCCAGACTGTTAACACACAGTATCAGGAGAAATAAATTGCTTTTGTTTTAAGTCAGTAAGTTTTGGGGAGATTTGTTAGGCAGAAAGAGAAAATGGAAACAACCTGATAAAATAAACATTATCCCCTATCAGTAGATACGCTTATGCAGTATTTTAATGGCATTTCAAATACCATCATATGAACATTTCAAAACTTACTTAGTTAATTTATTAGGGATATTTAAATCAGAATAACTTTTCAACTTTTATAAATTACTATTTTTCCACACAAACTGTCTTCAGTCTTATAGTTTCATATAATTATTTCCTTAGGATAAACTCCTAGAAGTGTGATTATTTAGGTAAAACATTAGCAGGGTTTTGATGTGTATTGCTAAATAGTGTGGAGTGATTTTAAAGTGTCATTCACAAATGATTTGGTTGGCAGGGGAAAAAAGATAAATCAACTCAAGAGTTGACTTCAAAAGACTTGACAACAGTATTCAAGTATTGAAGAACTACATCATAGAAGAATGTTTGATTACATAGAGTCCCTATAAACCTGGCTTCCCAGATGGCTCAGTGGTAAAGAATCTGCCTGTCAATATAGGAGACACAGAGACGCAGGTTCAATCCCTGGGTTGGGAAAGATCCCCTGGAGAAGAAAATGGCAACCCACTCCAGTATTTTGCTTGGGAAATCTCATGGACAGAGGAGCCTGGTGGGCGATAGTCCATGGGGTCAAAAAAGAGTCGGACACGACTGAGCAACTAACGCAACAAAAAGTCTTATTAAAGGCTATGGGAAACATTTGACAATTCTTTACACATTAGGGATATCTGCTTGATCTAAGATATGGAATTCAAACATAACCCACTGGCACTTGGAAAACATTATTAGCACTGTAGTAATAGTGTCTACCCTCTGGTAAATATTTGTTAGTCTTGTGGTTACTACAGTCTTGGCAAAGTTCCTAAAGAAATATACTCAGATTCAGCAAGGTCTCCCTGGAATGGGATTGCTCTACAGTTGCTCTGCACATTCTATTCTGGTAGTTCCCAGGCACTGGTGAAGCGAACATCTGCTACCTCACCATCTTCTTCCTCTTGCCTTTAATACTTCATAACTGTTGCTACCCAGTTGCTCCTGTCTCCTTGTTCTTGACATTTCAAAGTTCTGTGTTCATATCGGGGGTTGTCAGCTGGTGACTTTAAGGCATTAGTTATGGGTATGGGTGGGTGATGGTGGGGAGGTGACAGTTGGGGTCCTTTTGCTATATCTCATAGTTTTAAAAGGCAGCAGTATGCTTGGTTATAGAACAAAAAGCCAGTTTCACAGTAAGTATTATTAACTACATCTACATATTCTCCAAAGTTTACAGCCATTGGTTAATGAGATTAACAGCCCAAAGTACAGTTTAAGCAGAAAAATAATATTCTAAACAATGAGTCTTTCTTGCTACTCAGGATTTATAGCCTCCAAAGGCAGTGAAGGTGAGATCCAGCTTACATTTTCTAAACAAACTAGTCAGTCTTGTCATAGTCAACTACAAACCGCCATGGTTCTGAAAGAAACAGTAAGGGGTCAGAAACAAAACAGTGATTATGATCTTTCTATATTTTACTCATGTTCTCTCAGAAGTCAACATTGTGTCCTGATGGAGCAGCTGAGTTAAATTAGCAGGGAAGACTGAATAGAGGTCACATTCAAAACAAACAAGGTGATATGAAGTATATGTGTGCGACCTTCCTTTGCAATCAAACACCTGAGAAGCAAATTTATTTGCAAATGAAAAAAATGCTTTTCCTTTTGAAGGACATGAACTGGCAATCTCTTAAGAACAGAATAGATAGTTCACTAAGATACCACCTGACATACAACACTGTTGTGAGTCATGACTCCTCTTCTAGTTTTCAGATCTAAGACAGTTCATATACCTATCAATTCAGTTCAGTCGCTCAGTCATGTCCGGCTCTTTGCGACCCCATGGGCTGCAGGAGGCCAGGCCTCCCTGTCCATCACCAACTTCCAGATTTTACCCAAACTCACGTCCACTGAGTCAGTGATGCCATCCAACCATCTCATCCTTGTCATCCCCTTCTCCTCCCACCTTCAATCCTTCCCAGCATCAGGGTCTTTTCAAATGAGTCAGCTCTTCACATCACATGGCCAAAGTATTGGAGTCTCAGCTTCAACATCAGTCCTTCCAATGAACACTCAGGACTGATCTCCTTTAGGGTGGACTAGCTGGATCTCCTTGAAGTCCAAGGGACTCTCAAAAGTCTTCTCCAACACCACAGTTTAAAAGCATCAATTCTTCAGCCCTCAGCTTTCTTTATAGTCTAGTTCTCACATCCATAGCCCCTTGAATTGTAAGGGAGGCTATAACATGAGGAAGGTTCCTCATATTACCTTTGTAGTCCAGTTGTCAGAATAGGAACTTATAGAAAAAGAGGGATAAAAAAATTTCAACTTAAGTTCACCTCCTTGTTGACGAGTAAGACTCAGAATACTCCTCAGCTAATACTCCATTAGCTACCCAATCCTTGGAGAACCACTACCACCAGCACCACCACTAATAATAATAATTACTAACACTCGAGTACTTGTGATGTGTCAGACATTGTTATAAATTCTTTATATGAATGTACTTATTTAATCTCACAGCAAACTTCTACCATCATTATCTTCATTTTACAGATAAAAACAACTAGGAAACAAATCAGTTAAGTAATTTGCCCAGGGTCACAAAGCTAGTATCAGATTCTAGATTCACAGCTGGAGATTCTGGTTTAAATTCATACTTTTGTTACACTGCTATGATTCTTCTACAGGTTATTACCCTAGAAGCAAGTAGAAGCCCCTGGAGCTTCTTCTTCCTACTAAGATGTAAGTCAGAGACATAGAAATTCTAAAGGAATCATGGGGGATATTAAGAGTAGTGGAGTAATCTCAAAAGCATCTGTAACTTAATGACTAGTTACAGAAATAATGTTGAAACATGTATTGTGTCTTTTCCTTCAATAATATAGATCACATATTTACATATGTGTACATATATGTGTATATGCACACATATTAAAAAAAATAAATATAATCAATGTGCTGTCAACTTATTCATAATTTATTAAATCAGATCAGTCACTCAGTCGTGTCTGACTCTTTGCGACCCCATAAATCACAGCACGCCAGGCCTCCCTGTCCATCACCAACTCCAGGAGTTCACTCAGACTCATGTCCATCGAGTCAGTGATGCCATCCAGCCATCTCATCTTCTGTCGTCCCCTTCTCCTCCTGCCCTAATCCCTCCCAGCATCAGAGTCTTTTCCAGTGAGTCAACTCTTCGCATGAGGTGGCCAAAGTACTGGAGTTTCAGCTTTAGCATCATTCCTTCCAAAGAAATCCCAGGGCTTTAAATTATAATCAATAAATATAAAGTTATTAAAATAATTTAATACATACAATTTCTCTTTTTTTACTTTCCTCTGCTACTTTATGTGAAGTTATTTGGGGTTTGTAACTTTACAACTTAGTCTATAGACTATAAAATATCAAGAAAGATCACAACAGAACTAATGGTTAGTTGATTATAAGTCAGAACTTAAAGTTGCATGTGGGTCCTGAAGCACTGAGAAGGAAGTAAACTTGTATCCAGGTGTATGAAGAAAAGTTATTTTATGTTACTTGTCTTATGTTCCTTTTTTTAGATATGTAAATAAGCCTCTTTCAACCAGATCCTCATTTTCTGTGATTCCATTTGATTTGATGAGTTTCTGGAGATAAAATTAAATACCTTTATGTTTAGCCAGAATTGGTTTCCACTTCTTGTAACTGAAAAACTTAAGTGCACACGTTTATTCTGTGTCTGTGAGTTTAATGATGGGGAAGTAAGCCTATTTACAGGTCTTGGAAAAGTTACCAGGAGAAAGAGAGTTATTATAAAAATAGTGAAGAGAGAGAAAATTAATGAAGTGATGAAAGGGTTAAGAGAGAAAGAGAAAAGAGAATCTTTGTAGATTTATAAGTCAAAAATTGATGTTGAGAACTAGAACAATGGAAACACAAAAGACCCCAAATAGCCAAAGCAATCTTGAGAAAGAAGAATGGAGTTGGAAGAATCAACCTTCTTGACTTCAGCCTATACTACAAAGCTACAGTTAATAAGATAGTATGGTACTGGTACAAAAACAGAAATACAAACCAATGGAATAAGAAAGAAAGTCCAGAAATAAACCCATGCACCTATGGGCACCTTATCTTTGACAAATGAAGTAAGAATGGAAAAAAGATAGTCTCCTCAATAAGTGGTGCTGGGAAAAACTACATGTAAAAGAATGAAATTAGAACACTTCCAAACAACATACACGAAAATGAACTCAAAGTGGATTAAAGACCTAAATGTAAGAACAAAAACTACAAAATTATTAGAGGAAAATATAGGCAGCACACTCTATTACATAAATCACAGCAAGATCCTCTATGATCCACCTTCTAGAGTAATGGAAATAAAAACAAAAATAAACAAGTGAGACCTAATCAAACTTAAAAGCTTTTGCACAGCAAAGGAAACTATAAACAAGGTGAAAAGACAACCTTCAGAATGGGAGAAAATAATAGCAAATGAAACCATTGACAAAGGATTAATTTCCAAAATATACAAGCACCTCATGCAACTCAGTACAAAAACAAACAAGCCAATCAAGGGCAAAAGACCTGGACAGACATTTCCCAAACAAGACATACAGATGGCTAATAAACACAAGAATAGATGCTCAACAGAACTCATTTCAGAGAAATGCAAATCAAAACTACATTGAGATATCACCTCACATAGGTCAGAATGGTCATCATCAAAATATCTACAAACAATAAATGCTGGAGAGGATGTGGAGAAAAGGGAACATTCTTACACTGTTTGTGGGAATGCAAATTGATACAGACACTATGGAGAATAGTATCAGTTTAGTTCAGTTCAGTTCAGTCGCTCAGTCGTGTCCGACTTTGTGACCCCATGAATCGCAGTATGCCAGGCCTCCCAGTCCGTCACCAACTCCCAGAGTTCACCCAAACTCATGTTCATCGAGTCGGTGATGCCATCCAGCCATCTCATTCTCTGTTGTCCCCTTCTCCTCCTGCCCCCAATCCCTCCCAGCATCAGAGTCTTTTCCAATGAGTCAACTCTTCACATGAGGTGGCCAAAGTATTGGAGTTTCAGCTTTAGCATCAGTCCTTCCAAAGAACACCTAGGACTGATCTCCTTTAGAATGGACTGGTTGGATCTCTTTGCAGTCCAAGGGACTCTCAAGAGTCTTCTCCAACACCACAGTTCAAAACCATCAATTCTTCAGCACTCAGCTTTCTTCACAGTCCAACTCTCACATCCATACATGACCACTGGAAAAACCATAGCCTTGACTAGATGGACCTTTGTTGGCAAAGCAATGTCTCTGCTTTTTAATATGCTCTCTAGTTTGGTCATAACTTTCCTTCCAAGGAGTAAACGTCTCTTAATTTCATGGCTGCAATCACCATCTGCAGTGATTTTGGAGCCCCCCAAAAATAAAGTCTGACACTGTTTCCACTGTTTCCCCATCTATTTGCCATGAAGTAATGGGGACAGATGCCATGATCTTAGTTTTCTGAATGTTGAGATTTAAGCCAACTTTTTCATGCTCCTCTTTCACTATCGTATGGAAGTTCCTTAAAAACCTGGGAATAAGTCTACAATGTGACCCAGCAATCCCATTACTGGGCACATACCCTCAGGAAATCATAATTTAAAAAAACACATGTACCCAGTGTTCACTGCAGCACGATTTACAATAACTAGGACAGGGAAGCCGCCTAGATGTCCACCAATACACAAATAGGTAAAGAAGCTGTGGTACATATATACAATGAAATATTACTCAGTCATAAAAAGGAAGGCATTTAAGTCAGTTCTAATGAGATGGACCAGAGATCAAATTGCCAACATCCACTGGATCATAGAAAAAGCAAGAGAGTTCCAGAAAATCATCTATTTCTGTTTTATTGACTATGCCAAAGTCTTTGACTGTGTGGATTACAACGAACTGTGGAAAATTCTGAAAGAGATGGGAATACCAGACCACCTGATCTGCCTCTTGAGAAATTTGTATGCAGGTCAGGAAGCAACAGTTAGAACTGGACATGGAACAACAGACCTTTTCCAAATAGGAAAAGGAGTATGTCAAGGCTGTAAATTGCCACCCTGCTTATTTAACTTATATGCAGAGTACCTCATGAGAAACGCTGGGCTGGAAGAAACACAAGCCAGAATCAAGATTTCTGGAGAAATCTCAATAACCTCAGATATGCAGATGACACCACCCTTATGGCAGAAAGTGAAGAGGAACTCAAAAGCCTCTTGATGAAAGTGAAAGAGGAGAGTGAAAAAGTTGGCTTAAAGCTCAACATTCAGAAAACGAAGATCATGGCATCTGGTCCCATCACTTCATGGGAAATAGATGGGGAAACAGTGGAAACAGTGGCAGACTTTATTTTGGGGGGCTCCAAAATCACTGCAGATGGTGACTGCAGCCATGAAATTAAAAGATGCTTGGCCCTTGGAAGGAAAGTTATGACCAACCTAGAAAGCATATTAAAAAGCAGAGATATTACTTTGTCCACAAAGATCCATCTAGTCAAATCTATGGTTTTTCCAGTAATCATGTATGGATGTAAGAGTTGGACTATAAAGAAAGCTGAGCACCAAAGAATTGATGGTTTTGAACTGTGGTGTTGGAGAAGACTCTTGAGAGTCCCTTGGACTGCAAGGAGATCCAACCAGTCCATCCTAAAGGAGATCAGTCCTGGATGTTTATTGGAGGGACTGATGCTGAAGCTAAAATTCCAATACTTTGGCCACCTGTTGCAAAGACCTGACTCATTTGAAAAGACCCTGATGCTGGGAAAGATTGAATGCAGAAGGAAAAGGGGCTGACAGAGAATGAGATGGTTGGATGGCATCATCGACTCAATGGATATGAGTTTGAGTAAACTCCGGAAGTTGATGATGGACAGGGAAGCCTGGCATCCTGCAGTCCATGGGGTCACAAAGAGTCGGACACAACTGAGCTCCTGAACTGACTAATGAGGTGGATGAACCTAGAGCCTATTATACAGAGTAAAGTAAGTCAGAAAGAGAAAAATATCATATATAGAGTGCCAAAGAATTGATGCTTTCAAACTGATGCTGGAGAAGACTTTTGGCAGACCTCTTAAAGGAAATCAACCCTGAATACTCACTGGAAGGACTGATGCTGAAGCTGAAGCTCCAAAACTTTGGCCACCTGATGCAAACAGCCAACTAGGTGGAAAAGGCCCTGATGCTGGGAAAGACTGAAGACAAAAGAAGGGGGTGACAAAGGATGAGATGGTTGGATGGCATCACTGATTCAATAGACATGAATTTGGGCAAACTCTGGGAGATGGTGAGGGACAAGGAAACCTGGGTTCAGTCCATGGGGTTTTGAAAAGTCAGACATGACTTAGTGACTGAACAACAACAGCAACATGAAATCTAGAAATATGGTACTGATGAATGTATTTGCAGGACAGCAATGGAGACACAGACACAGAGAACAGACTTATGGACATGGTGGGAAGAGGAAGGAGAGGGTGAGACAATTGGAGAGAGTAGCATGGAAACATATACCCTGCCATATGTAAATAGCCAGTAGGAATTTGCTATATGACTCAAGGAGTTCAAACCAGTATTCTGTGACAACCTAGAGGGGTGGAAGGTAGGAGGGAGGTTCATGGGGAGGGGACATATGTATACCTATGGTTGATTCATGTTGATATACGGTGGAAACCAACATAATATTGTAAGGCAATTATCCTTCAATTAAAAATAAGTTAGTTTAAAAAAATCTCTGTTGAACACCAACTATGTGGTGGGGTGGTGGGGTAGGTAAAAGTGATTCCTTCAAATACTGTAGTTTGGAAGGAAGAAGACTCTGCTATGAGGATATAAAAACAATTGTTGGTGATAAAAAAGCAGGTTACGTAAAGTGTGATGGAAGCCAAGGAAAGAGAAATATGCAAGAAAAAACAGAGAAGGAGAAGAAAGGAGTATTTCCTTTTGTACCCAATATAACCAATAATTTTCATGACATAACAGTGTAGAATGCTACAGACAGTTAAAAAGAACCAGGATTGAATAAAGAATATTGTTGAGTAATTAGGGAATAAAAAGGCCGGTGGAACATTAACACTAATAAGAAAAATAAAGTGAGAATAAATTAGAAAATTAAAAGAATTCACACTTCTCAGTAACCAGAAACCAAATCAACTACTAAAAGTTAGAGTTAAGAGCTGAAGCATAATTCAAATCAGTTGGAAATGCCACTTCCAGAAATAAAATAAAAATCAACAAGAGATGAAACAAAGGATCTCTCAGCACCAGTGAACATACAGCATGAAATTACAGTGGATCCAGCAATAGTCAGAAGCTCTGAGGACAGAAACAGAAAATGAGGCTCACTGAGGCATGGGAATTGGCAAAGCAGGAGCAATGGAAGGCCAAAAGGGCAAAGGATTTGAGGGCCATGTCATGAATAGCAGTTGGGCAAATTTGATTTATAAATGGATAAAGTGGTATGAAGTTTTTTTACATACATATGTATCATATGGAACAAACAGTCACAGAAAACAATGTCCTTTTTAAAAGATCACGGAAGTTTTAAGTAAAGAATGGTACTTTAGATGTAGAAACGTTTTGTTTTGTTTTTGTTTCCTTTTGTTTTTGTCAATGACAGGGTGTATTTTGTTAGTGTCTCAGTTTCCCAACCAAGCACTGACTAAAAATTTGGACAGTCAACAACCCAAAAATCACTGACCCCAAAGAAAGTGATCTTTTTTCACAATGTTTATTGCAGTGAGAACTTTCAAGATCTACTTTCTTAGTAATTTTCAAATATACAATACAGTGTTGCTACCTATGGTCACTATGCTGAACATTACATCCTTAGAACTTACCTATCTTATAACTGGAAGTGTATACCTTTTGACCACCTTCACACATTTCTCCCACCCACCCCACAAACCCCACTTCTGGCAACCACCAATCCATTCTCTCTAGGAGTTTGGGTATTTTTTGATTCCTCATATAAATGAGAACATATAGTATTTGTCTTTTTTGTCTGGCTTATTTCATTTAGCATAATGCTTTCAAGGTTCTCCCATGTTTTCACAATAACAGTATTTTCTTCCTTTTTATGGTGGAATAATATTCCATTTATATAATGGACATTTAGGTTATTTTCATGTTTTGGCTATTATAAATAAGGTTGCAATGAACATCAGGGTACAGACATCTCTTCAAGATAGTGATTTCATTTCCTTGGATAAAAACCCCTCAGTGGAACCACTGAATCATATGGTAGTTCTATTTTTAATTTTTTGAAGAATCTCAGTACTATATTCCACAGTGCCTATACTAATTTACATTCCCACCAACAATGCACAAGGGTTTCCCTTTTCTGGGAAGTTTGACCGGTTAAATTTCAGTTTTTCATCTGACGACTATAAACAATAGTTAAGGAGCAAGAAAATGCTTTGAAATTAAGCACTACAAGTAGAATGCATGTGTGCTTATTATATGCATGTGGGGCTTATTTATTGCCTTCTAGTTCTTTATTTTTATGAACACATACGTAATAAATATGTGTGATGTAGGTACACATATATGTATGTGTGTACACATGTATGTATCTAAATATTTGAGATAGTTAATCTGTGTATTTTCTGTAGCTGCAAGTTGATGTACTATATGTATCACATCATTCAAAAAGTATTTCTTTAGAGTGTTTGGCTCCTTGTGACAATTAAATCCTGATTTTTTTGAGCTATGAAGAATGGATTTTAGTGAACAGATGGAAAAGTGCTGAAATGGATGTATTACAGGTCATTTTTATAGCAAACTTTTTGGGAAATGGAAATTCCAGGGGAAATGAAGCAAAGACATATTGGAGGAAAGAAGGCAGAGATATTAGAAGTTGTGCATGTTGCAGCAGATGAAACCAAGTAGATCAATAGGCTTCCTGAAAATCTGTGAAAGCAGTTTCATGGGTCTGGCAACTTGAGCAAGAAGGCAATCCTCTGAGAAATCTCCTGTTTGAGTTGGGCTATTGAATTTTGGGGAGTAATGAAGGAGAACTTATCTATGAGAAAATCAGGCTGCATTAGTGATTGTATGACGGTTGTTAACTATATTACATACGAGCTAAAACATTTCTGTTGTAAAGTGGAAAGTCTCACATGATATTGTGTTCACTCAAAGGCACTGAGCTTTTTCAGCCTTTTTCAGTGTCAGTGTTAGAGTTTATAATGAAACATGTGCCTACAGAGTTGAAAAGACTTCCTGAGTGATGTCTGATTGGGTGACCTCTGAAGTGCTTGGTGGACTGGCATGTAAGTGGTGACTTCCTGACTCTATTCATACTTCCCTCCTCCACACAACTGTCCTTTATGCTCACTCTACAGTCACTAAAAGTAGCTTTCTTCTGTGAAAGTAGAGGAGCTCTGGTGTTTACTGTTCTGTTTTAATTACATTCAAATGGCCTGATTCTCATCAGATCCTTTGTTGGAACTGGCAACATCTGACCAGTTTGATGCACTTGGACAATACCCCTTGAATTAAATAGGAGGAGCCATGAAAGCAGCTTTTGATTCTGATACGGATACTTGTAGAATCTAATATAAAATTTAGCGTAAAGATTAGTTTTATTTTCACCAAGGCATATATACTGCTAGAATTAGGGAATAATGTTCATCTTTTCTCATTATTATTTTTATTCACTTGAATAAAAGGTTTTAACACTATTCTGTCAATTTTCTCCCCCTACTCTTCAGAGTAAGTTAGTATTATCCACATTTGGTCTTCCAACAACAAAGAGACAGTCTTCTAGCAAACACCATCTTCCAACAACACAAGAGACGACTCTACACATGGACATCACCAGATGATCAGTACTGAAATCAGGCATTATATTCTCTGCAGCTGAAGATGGAGAAGCTCTATACAGTCAGCAAAAACAAGACCTGGAGCTGACTGTGCTTCAGATCACCAGCTCCTTATTACAAAATCCAGGCTTAAATTGAGGAAAGTAGGGAAAACCATTAGGCCATTAAGGTATAACCTAAATCAAATCCCTTACCATTATACAGTGGAGGTGATCAATAGATTCAAGGGACTACATCTGGTAGACAGAGTGCCTGAAGAACTATTGACAGAGGTTCGTAACATTGTGTAGGAGGAGATGACCAAAATCATCCCCAAGAAAAAGAAATGCAAGAAGGCAAAGTAGTTGTCTGAGGATGCATTAAAAATAGCTGAGAAAAGAAAAGAAGCAAAAGGCAAGGGAGAAGGGGAAAGATATATCCAACTGAATGCAGAGTTCCAAAGAATAGTAAGGAGAGATAAGTAAGCCTTCTTAAGTGACCAATGCAAAGAAATAGAGGAAAATAACATAATGGGAAAGGCTAGAGATCTCTTCAAGAAAACTGGAGTTACTAAAGGAACATTTCATGCAAAGATGGGCACAATAAAGGACAAAAATGGCAAGGACCTAACAGAAGCATAAGAGATTAAGAAAAGATGGCACGAATACACAGAAGAACTGTACAAAAAAAAAAGCTCTTAATGACCCAGTTAACCACAATGATGTGGTCACTCACCTAGAATCAGACATCCTGGAGTGTGAAATCAAGTGGGCCTTAGGAAGCATTACTATTAACAAAGCTAGTGGAGGTGATGGAATTCCAGATGATCTACTTCAAATCTTAAAAGATGCTGCTGCTAAAGTGCTACACTCATTATGCCAGCATATTTGGAAAACTCAGCTTGACCACAAGACTAGAAAAGGTCTATTTTCATTCCAATGCCAAAGAAAGTGCCAAAGAATGTTCAAATTACCTTACAAATTACACTCATTTCACATGCCAGCAAGATTTTGCTCAAAATTCTCCAAGCTATGCTTCATAGAATAGCTATGTCAAACCTAGACAGTGCTTTAAAAAGCAGAGACATCACTTTGCCGACAAAGGTCTGTGTAGTCATCTATACACGACACATCCAGTAATCATGCATGGATGTGAGAGTTGGACCATCAAGAAGGCTGAACACCAAAGAATTGACCCTTTCAAACTGTTGTGCTGGAGAAGACTCTTGAGAGTCCTGTGGACAGCAAGGAAATCAAACCAGTCAATCCTAAAGGAAATCAACCCTGAATATTCATTGCATGTACTGATGCTGCAGCTAAAGTTCCAATACTTCGGCCACCTGATGTGAAGAGGTGATTCACTGGAAAAGACCCTGTTGCTTGGAAGAACTGAAGGCAAGAGGAAAAGGGGGCAACAGAGGATAAGATCGATGGATGGCATTACTGACTCAATGGATATGAGTTTGAGGAAATTCAGGGAGATAATGATGGACAGAGAAGCCTGGCATGCTGCCGTTCATGGGGTTGCCAAGAGTCGGACATGACTTAGTGACTGCACAACAATAACAACAACAATAATTCACATTTAAACAGACAAAACGACCTATGGAAATCATTTATTTTCAAACCGGGTATCATAGTAATATATCGTTGTAAATATGTTGAAAAAAATTCACCATGCAACACAACTCTATCATAGAGTGCCATTCCTTCCAGTAACCATCTACTGTAGTAAAATAAATAAAAATCATCAGGCTGTTATTAGAACGAGGATAATCTTTCTCTAGGTAAGAAAAGAAACGGTTACTTCCAAAGCTTTGACAACTGGCATTTTCTGTGTTCCTAAGTGTGAATCTGGAGAAATAACACAATGATCCTTAGAGAGTGGTGTAAGTTCTGTAAAATGTGTTCAAACACATGGCCTATATGATGATAGTGACTTTGTCTTTCTCAATGCTTTTGTCTTATAACAGATCAAAACTTGGTCAAGGTCTTGGGTTCAAAGCTTTCACAAGTCTGTTAACTTTGCTTTTCTTCTGTGTGAAAGGTTGTCCTAGAAAACCTGTTAACTGTTGTCAATGCTTGCTCTTGGCCTTAAAAGTGATGAGAAAGGAATATGTGTGGCTCAGAGCAAATAACTCACTGATCCTTGAAAATCAATCTAAATAGCATATTCTACTTATACTAACAGTATTTAAAGATGGGGCATGTTTAAATATTTTACAAATTATAAAAAAATAAATATTTGTTTATTTGTATATTTTTTGTTAAGATTTTTGGTATTTGACAATAGAATTTCAGTCCACCCTGCTCCTACACCTAAGAGAGATAAGCAAAATTTTCAGCTAAGATTCCTAGATCATAATTAAAAAAATTGAAGTTCTCTTTCATTCGTAAAACTCAGTAAGCTATTAAGAGAATCCTCTCTTTGTGACATTATTCTTTCCAATGCTATCCAAGGTGGTTGCTAGAGCTTATTTTGCAGTGAGAGCATATAAACCTGAGGTACGGCAGAATCTAATTATAGTTTTGTCATTTCTTCAGAATACCCAAACATTTTCTATTTTATTGCCTTCCTCTTTGCTTTCCTTTTGGCACCTTATGTCTCACGTGAGAACTGTCCTCCACCTCAAAGCCAAACTGCCTGAGATCCCCCACTGTGGTCCTAGATAGACACCCACTTTCATCAGATAAACTCTGCATGCTGTAACTGTTTTCTAGATTCCTCTTTCCTTGTTAAAAGTTATCTGTTATGGATCCCAAAGGCATATGAATGTTAATACATGCCCCTCCTACATTATATATTTGCATTTTTTAAGTCTGCCATTAAAAAACTGTAAGTGTGAATGCTTCATATCATGGTAGGCTATGGTGGAAGGTATTTGGATCAAATGCACCCTTTTGATTCTGTCAAAGAAAAGTTGCAACTTCTGCAACTAAATGGGCATGGAAGACTTTATTCAAGATTATTGAAATGAGGGAGAGAGATTATTTTAATAGGAGAGAACCAGTGAACTCAACTCTGAATACAATGGGACAGCTGCGGATATATAGCCAAAGAGCAGGGTGAGGGAATCTTTGGATAGAAAATTACTAGGAGGAACTTGACTAAATATCAGAGGTGGAGGGTTATCAAGCATGTAAGAATTCTCACTAAACTGTATAAGCAGGATCCCTGGTGAAACTGGATTCAACCAGATTCTTTGCTAAAAACTGGGCTCAGGCAGCCAAAGGCAGGACCCAGTTAAAAAGAAGGCTCAGTGGAGCCTTAATAAAGTTGGATCAAGGAGGAAATACTTTTCAGTTCATAAGTATTAAGTAGCCCTCTCAGAAACTTGAGGGCACATCTTATCAGACAGGTATGTGAGAGTTCCATTTGCTGATCTAAGAAAACTTTAGCTAGAACCCCCTATTTTTCAAATATGGATTTTGTTTATTTAAAGTGAAGTGAAGTCGCTCAGTCGTGTCCGACTCTTTGCAACTCCATGGACTGTAGCCTATCAGGCTCCTCCGTCCATGGGATTTTCCAGGCAAGAGTGCTGGAGTGGATTGCCATTTCCTTCTTGAGGGGATCTTCCCGACCCAGGATTCGAACCTGGGTCTCCTGCATTGCAGGCAGATGCTTTACTGTCTGAGCCACCAGGGAAGCAACTTCATATTTTCTGTGTTCTTGCCTGTTCCCTTTACCTTGAGGTAAGAAAATCTAATAATATCCTCTGAATTACATCACCTAGCTGAGTAACAAGTTTTTTCATGATGTATGCTTGTTCTCCTCCCTAACTATATGAAAAAGGGTACTGGCAGGGATTTAATTTTACTTTGTTGATACAATAAGAATAATACAAGCTGGAACTAGAGATTGGCAATAGGATTGACTTATGTGTTGACAGAGGAGGTTCATGTACTGTTGCCATTGCTGACTGCAATGATATATCATAACAATTGGGCTTAGATGACTGAAACTCAGGCTAGGGAATGAGAAGAGCAGGTGTACGAATCAGAATTTACGCAAGGCATGATGTGAGGCCTTGAGCTTTGATGTCAACTTTTAGTTAGTGAAAATAAAAGTAACAATCATTATGTCTAACATTTTAATATGTCTGTCTTACAATTAGTGCACAGTAATTATTCATTAATGTCTTTTACTTTTCAAAGTTCTCAGTCTTTCAAAGAGATTTAGTTTAGTTTATCTGAATAATGATTATTATGCATTCAGTTCAGTTCAGTCGCTCAGTCGTGTCCAACTCTTTGCGACCCCATGAATCGCAGCACGCCAGGCCTCCCTGTCCAACACCAACTCCTGGAGTTCACTCAAACTCACGTCTATCGAGTCGGTGATGCCATCCAGCCATCTTATCCTCTGTCGTCCCCTTCTCCTCCTGCCCCCAATCCCTCCCAGCATCAGAGTCTTTTCCAATGAGTCAACTCTTCGCATGAGGTGGCCAAAGTATTGGAGTTTCAGCTTTAGCATCAGTCCTTCCAAAGAACACCCAGGACTGATCTCCTTTAGAATGGACTGGTTGGATCTCCTTGCAGTCCAAGGGACTCTCAAGAGTCTTCTCCAACACCACAGTTCAAAAGCATCAATTCTTTGGCGCTCAGCTTTCTTCACAGTCCAACTCTCACATCCATACATGACCACTGGAAAAACCATAGCCTTGACTAGACGGACCTTTGTTGGCAAAGTAATGTCTCTGTTTTTGAATATGCTATCTAGGTTGCTCATAACTTTCCTTCCAAGGAGTAAGCGTCTTTTAATTTCATGGCTGCAATCACCATCTTCAGTGATTTTAGGCATTAATAAAAAGGTGAAATTCAAAATTCATTATGCACACTATGTAAAGGATGGTGCAAGGAATGGAAAGACATGAAACACACACAAAAGGGACTGAAAGGAATAAAGAATAAGAAACTAATCACGCTTCTCTGAGTTTTGGGATAAGAACAGTGATGTGAAAGGATGGAAGAATAAACGATATCCATAGTTAATAAAGAAATTAGTTCTTAAAACTGCTTTCACCTTAAGATATAACTTAACTGTTCTGAAGACTAGTTCTAAGGAAAATATTTTTTATTTTTGGTTCACTCAATTTTAAAATTATAAGGTCTTAAGATGAAAAACAAATTAACTTTCATATATTTCTTAGTTTAAGGAAGGAGTTTGATATATATATTAGTGAAGTACTCTGTGTTTTCCATATGAAGTACTTTATCTTTCATATATGTCATACTATGAGCTTCCCTTGTGGCTCAAATGGTAACGAATTTGCTTACAATGTAGGGGACCCAGGTTCAATCCATGGGTTGAGAAGATCTCCTGGAGAAGGGAATGGCTACTCACACCAGTATTCTTGCCTGGAGAAATCCAAGGACAGAAGAGCCTGGTGGGCTGTAGTCCATGGGATCACAAAGAGTCGGACACAACTGAGTGACTAACATGTCATATTCTATGAAATGAAAACCAACAGCATGAATATGTTTTCATCAGGCAGGTAATACACTCACATATTTATTTTTTTAAAAGCTAAAGGATACAGTACACAATCACTATGGAAAAGGGTATGGAGATTCCTTAAAGAATTAAGACCAGAACTACCATATGACCCAGCTAGTTTTCTGGTATTTATCCAAAGGACAAGAAAACATAGATGAGAAATACATTTTCACTACAGCATTATTAACAGTAGCCAAGATATGGAAACAATTGAAATGTCCCACAGTGGATGAATGGATGAAGATGTGGGGTGTGGGTGTGGGTGTGGGTGTGTGTGTGTGAGTCTGTACCACATCTATATCTATAATGGAAGACTTGTGTTGTTCAGTTGCTCAGTCATGTCCAACTCCGAGACCCCATGGACTGCAGCATGCCAGGCTTCCTTGTCCTTCACTACCTCCCAGAGTTTGCTCAAACTCATGTCCAGTGAGTTAATGGTGCCATCCAATCATCTCATCCTTTGTTGTCCCCTTCTCCTCCTGCCCTCAATCTTTCCCAGCATCAGAAT
This sequence comes from Bos indicus x Bos taurus, assembly GCF_003369695.1. Taxonomy (NCBI): domain Eukaryota; kingdom Metazoa; phylum Chordata; class Mammalia; order Artiodactyla; family Bovidae; genus Bos; species Bos indicus x Bos taurus. The sequence continues at coordinate 32,596,449 of NC_040085.1, read as the reverse complement.
CTTTTCCAATGAGTTGGCTCTTTGCATCAGGTGACCAAAGTATTAGAGCTTCTGCTTCAGCAGCAGTCCTTCCATTGAATAATGGAATACTACTGAGTCATAAAAAAGAATGAAATCCTGTCATCTGCAACAACATAGATGGATCTTGAATGAAAATAAGTGAAATAAATCTGTCAGAGGAAAACCAATATGACATGATTTTATTCATATGTGGAATCTAAAAATAAAAGCAATAAAAAATAAAATAAAAACAAACTAATGGATATAGAAAACAGATTAGTAGTTACCAGAGTAAAAGGGGAGGAGTGGTGGAAGTGATGGATGGTAACCAGACTTATGGTGGTGATCATTCTTTGGTATATACAAATGTTGATGCAATGCTATACACCTGAAACGTGTATAATAAAAAAAAGAATATAGTACATCAAGTTCTAGGTTTATAGGGTCTCACAAGTGAAAAAGCCAAAAATATTCATCATCAGAGGAATTCCAAAAATCTATGAAAGTCTACTAGAGAAGGCAATGGCAACTCACCCCGGTACTCTTGCCTGGAGAATCCCATGGAGGGAAGAGCCTGGTAGGCTGCAGTCCATGGGGTCACTAAGAGTCAGACATGACTGAGTGACTTCACTTTCACTTTTCACTTTCATGCATTGGAGAAGGAAATGGAAACCCACTCTAGTGTTCTTGCCTGGAGAATCCCAGGAATGGGGGAGCATGGTGGGCTATCGTCTATGGGGTCGCACAGAGTCAGACCGCCTGAAGCGACTTAGCAGCAGCAGCATGAAAGTCTACATAGTCAGATTGTATTTTAATAAATACTACATCACTTTAATATAATGCCATTCATTTCAAATCACTTCATTATACCCAAAACTATTTAGCTGTGCTACTTCATCCCAGTTACAGTAGGGGTAGGGTGGGGGGGTTGGGAGGGGAAGGGAGTTGGCCAGAAATTGCAAAGTGGAGCTAAAGAACAATGTGTGTCAAAGAAAGGCTATTTAGAATTCAAACTGCTGGTGAAACTGGAGTTGGCAGTTATAATTGTAGGTGGAATTTCTATGAAAAGAATATAATTATCCAAACTGGATTTTAACCAGCACACTAGAGCACTTCAAAATAAATATATTTTTAATACCATCAATAAACACCTTCTTTGTCCCATTTCTCAGTGGAAGGACACCTGTTCCTGGGGCAGATTGAATTCCTGGGGTTTTGTTTGGGGTTTTGTTTTAGGTCTGGCTCAGTGGGAAAAGTTCCACCTACTGAATTGCCAATCTCCTTCCTGTGGAGCTCTCTGACCAAGCAAAGAAAATCATGATTAGGTATTTGATGGTTCTTATTAGCAGTTGATATCTTAGAAATCTGTATTCGTATACTTTTCATTAGGTAAGTCAAAAGTTTTTTAAGTTCAAAACTATATCAAGGACACAACTAAGGAGCACTGATGTCACTTGGCCTGGGCTGGGGGTAGCCTGGGAATCAGTTTTCCTCTTGAATCTCATTCAATAAAATAGCCCTCCAATTACAAGAAACAGATTAGAATTCCTTCTGGTCATGGCACCTGGGGCAGAACACTCAAAGGCAGAATGTTGAGGAACACCAAAACCTAAACAGCAGAGTGCCGAGCAGATGTCAGCCATTCCTCACAACACTATGTGAAGTGGACAGGTACCATTCCTTAAAGCATTTTGAATGAAACAAAGCTTTCCTCTGGACATAATTGTTATTTAAACCTGTGGATTGAGCACTTTCATATACAAACCGAAAATGTAGTAATTTAGTAATATGGACTCCAATACCCTAAAGCCACATTTTTATATAAGAGCCTAATATTTAGTAAATAAATTCATAGTCCCTGCTCTGCCCTCTATATGGTATGAGACTAATTTCCCTCATTTGTTAAATGGAAATATTAATAATAGAAGCCATTCAGTAGGGTTGTTGTGAGCATCAAGCAAGTTAACACCTGTAAAACACTTCAAACAATACTGGTCTCATAGGAAACACGTTATACATTTGCTTTATTATTACCTCAAAAAGGAATAATCTTTTCCAAGAAGTTCAATGTATACTCAGAAAAGGATTAACAGAAATTGTAGTCAACAAGAAGAAAAATTCATACCTGAGAGAAAAGAAATAATTGCATTGGTCAAACCTAGATAAAACGTTATCAATTTTCTAACGATGTGGAAGTCAATATAAAAATCTTCAAAGTACGTAATTCTTTTTTTCAATTTTGAGATATAATGACATATAACACTATTATTCAATAGTTTAAGGGTATACAGCATAACGATTGCAATTATTCTATGTATATATGTCTGCAAATGATCACAATAAATTTAGTTAGTATATATAACGTTACACATTTTTTTTCATGTGATGACAACTTTTAAGATCTACTCTATTAGCAACTTCCAAATATACAATACGGCATTAACTATAGTTAGAATACTATATATTACATCCCTAGAACTCATTTATCTCATAATTGGAAATTTATACCTTTGACCACCTTCATCCATTTTCCCTACCCTCAAATTTTCTTCATCATCAACCATCAATCTATGTGGTTTTTTAGATGCCATACATAAATGAAATCATACAAAATTTGTCTTTCTCTAACTTATTTCACTAAGCATAATGCCCTCAAGGTCTATCCCTGTCATTATAAATAGCAGGATATCCTTATTTTTAATGGCTAAATAATATCCCATTTATATATACACCACATTTTCCTTATCCATTCATCTGTCAATTGTTACTAAAGTTGTTTTCATGTCTTGGCTATGGTAGATAAGGCTACAATGAACATGGGGGAATACCCAGCAGTGAAATTGCTAGATCATATGGTAGTACTACTTTTAATTTTTTGAGGAGCTTCTATATTATTTCCATAGTGGCTGCACCAATTTATATCTGTACAAGCAGTGCATAGGGGTTTCCTTTTTCCAATATCTATGCAAACACTTGAAATTTCTTGTCTTGTTTATCCCAGTCATTCTAACAGGAGTGAGGTAGTATTTCATTGTGGTTTTGAGGTATTTCCCTAGCGGTTTTGTGTATTTCCCTAATGGTTAGTGAGCGCCAAAGAATTGATGCTTTTGAACTGTGGTGTTGGAGGAGACTCATGAGAGTCCCTTGGACTGCAAGATCAAACCAATCCATCCTAAAGGAAATCAGTCCTGAATATTCATTGGAAGGACTGATGCTGAAGCAGAAACTCCAATACTTTGGCCACCTGATGAGAAGAACTGACTCATTTGAAAAGACCCTGATGCTGAGAAAGATTGAAGGCAGGAGGAGAAGAGGAT